>NC_066328.1:7072351-7731601 GCF_022539315.1 Serinus canaria | reverse complement strand
CAGTAACATTTGGGCAGGAGCAGAAGCAGCCCTGACCCACCTTATCGTGGTTGTACCCAGCCAGCAGCAGGAGCAGCGTCAGCGGTAACGCGATGTAAGACCCTTGGGCAATGTCTTGTTCAGGCAGCTTTCTCTGCAAACAGTGCAGATCATGGATTTTATTTAATTTTTTTTTAAGTTGACTGTGAAATCCCTCAGCTCTAAGAAACATCAGCAATAGGATCATGAAGCACATCCAGCCCTTCTTATCTCACTTTCTTCCAAGTGCTGTTCTAGGATTTACTTTACTTCCCACTTCAAAGGCACCCTCTGGATCAGTCACTCATGCATTACCCCTTCCTGAGGTATCTGCTTTGTACAGCCAATTCATTGCTGGTCAGTCTCCACTGACAGTCAGCCTGGTGTGCCTTGGTTTACCTGCCCCATGCTGCCCACACCTCTGTGACCCCACTACAGCAGCCATCCCAGCACAGAACCTTTCAGGCACATCTGCACCCTTCATTTCCTACTGCTGTTTCATGTCCCCCTCCCATTCCACTGGCACCTGAACACACAGCAAATCGAAATTAATGCCACTCATAAACCTCTTTATAGTTACACTAACAGAAAGCTTGGCCAAAAGCACAAAATACAGCCAGGGTATAACACCAAATACTGCTCCCAAAGTGAATATTGGCACATGAAAATGCTTAGTACTTACAGTGGGACTGAAGACCAGTGTAATGTGTTTGTGATATCCAATGGCAGTGAAAGAAACCTGAGGCAGGGTGTAGTCATACTGTGATTTAGACAAGGTAGAATCCAGGAGCACCACATAATTCTGTGAGTAAAAAATACACTCAGGCTACAGCATCAGCAGCAGTCCAAGATAAAAATCACATTTAAAGGCAAAGGACAGTTAAACAGGCTTCAAATCTTCCACGACACTGGTTAGTGCGGCATGAATACAGCTCTGCAGGCACAAATTACACTTCAGTGTCCTTAGGGAAAAAAAATAAAGTGACCTTAGCTAATTTTCCAGCAATATTCTTACCTCTCCATCTCGGAGGAGTGGTGGGAAATGAAAAAACAGGGATAGGCCTAAGTTGACTGTATGAATTGGGTTGTCAAGATTTTCACTTTTGTAGAGCTTCACCTGTAAGTGAAGAAAGACGCAAAAATGAGGCATTTCCAAACCTGCACCACAATAGATATTTCAGACATCCCACATTTTCAGGGACAAAAGCACTTCAAAATTTATCATGTGTTTATATAAACAGAAAGTTGTCAAGTAAGAGCACCTGGAAATGTTCTAATCTGGGATGTGAAAAGTCACAAGAGTCTTTTTATAGACCTTGAAATAATTTAGGAATGGCTGCTGTCTGACATTTCCATATAGCCAGTGTATGAAAAGCAGTCTGTGCTGTGGAGCACAAAACTGCTCTCCCTTGTGTCTGGACCCAGTCTCAGAATATCTTTCAGAGACAAGAATGCCTGAACTGGAGGCCAGGGTGACAACATGCACCCATCAACAGCTCACATGCAGTACATGCAACACAAGACCCCACCTAATATGAAGAAGGCACAGGCTTGGATAACTTCCATATAATCAAATTTTAACATCAATTCCTACTGGCTTAGGCTGAACTGCAAGGATTTAAATTTCCCCAGGAAGATGGGACACAAGCTCAGGGGCTCTTCAGTAAGGTGACACATTTTTCCTTCACACCTGCTCTGAGTGTTGGATCCTCTGGATGTCTCCCAAAAAACCCAACAGCTTAGCAATGAGATCTTGGCAGGTGAGATGCATAACAAACTAGTGTGAAAGAAATCCAAGCACTGCATTTATATTTGTAGGTAACATTTTATGGAGCTTTTAAATCTGAGAAATGATATTGTAACTCCTACCCTACTAACACCTCTTGCAGACACTTCCAGCATTTGAGCCCTAAGCCAAAAGGATCAGAGGTGCTAGCAAGCTTTTTCAGATCACAGTACAGTGTCCTGAATTTTGAAAATTTCAGTTTTCCTTTCTGTCTCATACTGTCTATTATAATGTACTTTTAAATTCACATGTCTCATGGTATCACTGCATTCACATGGTATCTTCAGGTTTTGACATACAGGTCAAAAATTGCAGGTGGTTCAGGAATTAATGCAGTTCTCTGATACAAGGGACTCATTTAACCCTTGCTGTTTTGATGTCCCTACAGACAGAACATCCCTAATCAGGGAAATATATCCCAAAATGTATAGGCCAACCAGAGAAGGTATTTCTTAAACATATTCCCATGAAAAATGGAAACATTAAAGCAAAATATCAGGAACACTGCAATCTTCATTCAATCCGGAATTCAAATTTACCTTCATTAAACTATTAGTTCTAATTTGAATTAAATGTGTGCTCTGGCTACTGAACCATTTCCAGTGACCCTGCAGAAAAAAAACCATTGTGAAAGCAGTAACAGATACACTTGACAAAGATGAAAGGCTTGAACTTACACATAAAGTGGAGAGATATTCAGAGGCTGTAATTACATTTCCACTTAAATCAAACTGATTAATTTGCCGGAACGCTATGATATTAACGTCATCAATGTCACTGCTCCCAACCTGCAACAGAAACACACTCGGATTTCACCAACAGAGGGACAGCTAACAAAGGACAGCAACACAACTGTTAACACAGCACAAACACTGCTGATCATTTTAAATAAAAAGTGGATTTTGTTCTATACTAACCACAGGAAGCTCGAAAGCTTTCCCACTGCAAGTCCCTGCTCTCCAGAGTGCACAGCTTGCCATGGCAGGCTTGGGCATTATCAGCAGGAGGCTCATGACATTAAGCTAAACTAAAAATGGAAGTCTCAAAAGCATATACTATTCTGAAAAAGGCTGAGGTACATCCACAGGACTGCCTGATCTCAGAACATTTGTCTCAGTATTTTGCACCTGTGCTGAGAAATGCACAGAGATGCTCATACACTTGATTAATGTGAAATATTTAACAAGATTCCACCAGTTTTCAATGTGAAGTTAATACTAGATTTTATAAAGATAAAAGTGCTAGTCCAAATTACAATTTCACCTACATCAACACTGCATGATTTGGATCCAATAAAAATTAATATTTTCTCTCTGTCCATAACTAAATACAACTGTAGGACAAGATGACAATTTATGACATCCTCAAACTACCACTGCTTTGTTCCACATCACAAAGAAACGCTGACATATATTCCATACATTTATTCTCTTGTGTCTGGATGCAGACTTTTCATGACTGTGAAAGAATCCTTTTCCCTTGTTTACTGTTTGGGCTTTATCTCACTTCAGTTTTCAGCTATGGTGCTGACACACAATATGGGGCTTGTTTTTAGGGAGCTAACTTGCTGAAAAGCACTTGTCTAAACAGAATGCCTTCACTACATTGCTGCTGACAGAACAGACAGAATGCCTAGACAGACCCCTTTCATATTTAAGTGATGCTACAAAAAAGAGAAAAAATTACCTCAATTGCTCGATGCTGTGGTAAAGCTCTTTCAATGTGATCATTGCCTTCAGCTTTGAGTTGGACATGATACACACAGCCAGGCTGAAAGCAACATTCAGATGATAAATCCCAACACTGAATAATACATACTTTAATTTTAGAGAGCAGTAAAGAGAATTTTCTGACACTCCATTTAAGATACACCACCCAAACAGATTGAACTCTATGCTGTTAAAGTTTTCCTTATCTCAAATAGAAAATTCAGCTCAATGGCACTATTAGGAGTGTTTACTGTCAGAAAAAAAGAAAAGGCTATATAGAACTTTCATTACTTTGTTGCATCACAGTGTTAAAGTTGCATGTGTGTGATGAAGAAAAACACAGGATTAAAACCTGATCAAACATTGCCTCAAAGTTGTTGATTCCTTCCATAATGGTGCCATAAATTCAGCTTCCCCATTCCCTGAAGAACAGCTTACTTCACATACATGCTGTGCAACCAACATCACACAAACACACAAGGTCCTGCTGAAAACAGGCTGTTGGTATCTTCACAGGAGAAATTAAACACTTCCCCAAATTCTTCTGCCTATAAAAATTCCCTGCTGGTCACCCAAGCACTGAGCAGGGGATTGTGTCCTGTCACACCAACTGCACAGTGCTTGTGGAGGCCAGCACAGTATGCTGCCAGCAAGGTCACAGACTTACACCACAAGCTTTTCTCTTCCCCTTTTCTCAGGCTCAACGTTCCCTACTTGACAGTGTTTCTTCACACAGACAGACTCAGGGGAGTGTGAGTTACCAAACATGATGGGAAAACAGAACCCAGTGGCTACTGAACAGAACCCATTTCACTGCTGCACTGTCACACTGACAGACAAGGAAATGACAGAGCCTCCTCCTCCTCCTTCTTACCCGAAGGCCACGGAGCCTGAATTTGCCCTCCTCATCAGTTATCGTGTCCTCTCCATAGATGCTGCAGTCCTTCTGTCCCACAGCTTCCACTGAGACTCCCTGCTCAGGCTCTCCATTTAAAGAGGAAACTGTGCCATAACAGCTGGAGGTATAAAGAGAACAGTTGCTACAGACTTGCAGATGCTGTTTTAATATGTATTTTAAAGACATTTTGGTGTTATAACTGATGGAAAAAGTATTGAATATATTTATCATAGCATGAAGAAGAAAAGGGGTATTTATAATGTGTGTGTAAACAATTTAAACCATCAGAATTTACTGCAGTTCAGAACACAATTTTAAGAATCCCAGATTCCTAGACTCCATCAACATCAGTTCTTTCTTATCCCCAAGGGCAGGGAAAGCAAGGATTCTGAAGTCAGATATCTGAATTGGTCTACCCTACCTAGAATAGTCCTCTCCTCTCCCACTGGAGGCAGCACAAACCACTTCCAGTGCCACTGAGAGTGCTTTCATGGCCATTGTTCTTCCTATAGCTCTGCCATCTGGGCTTAGCTATATATCCACAACCACAAAAAAAGGCCAAAAAAAGTACTTAAAAACAGCATAATTAAGTTAAATTGAGACTTGGAAAATCTCCTCCAAACCTGCAAGAACAGAGGTGTGCTGGGAGGAAACACATTTGGCACAACACATACAGCCCATAGGATTTTCCATGGATTCCAGCTCCACTGACCTGTAAGCTGTTCTGTAACCAGTTATCTGGATTTTGAGATTTTGTCCTTCCTGCACTTCAATCATTTGTGATGATGGTTCAAACCTAAATTCTTTCATCATGGGTTTAAAGTAGTATTGCCCTGGGCTCTGCAAAGAAGCACAAAAACAAGCTGTTTACTCACCGTGATGCAAAAACTCACCAACTCCAAACAAATATGCTTTGCAAGAGCTCTCTGAAGAGCTGAAGTCCTGTGTTCCAACCACAGGTTAAACCTGTCACAGAATGTGAGCAGTGACAAACAGGGAGCACCCTGTACAATAAACTGATGGAATTCCACCTGGTGACAAAGTGTTAAGAGAGAAAGGAAATGACAGCCCTAAAACCTTACCACAAGACCTCAAGGACAGGAGAGTGACCACAAAAGAAGGATGTCTGCAAAGAAACTATTCAAGCATGTCTACACACATATAGATCAATAATGTAATTAGATTTCCTTCCTCCTAAAGACTCTCCAATGATTATCAACAAATTGCCTTGTTTCATGTTTACAGACTACAAATTAGTAACTGAGATCAATCAACATCATCTACGACCTGCTGGGGAGAAACCTCTTGCCATGTTAGATTTCACATCTTTCACTTGCTAAGATTTTAAGTGCTGTTTATTCTCAGGGATGTGCATCTCTCATGGTGGGTTAGGGGTTCAAAGGACACCTGGCACTCAGGAGAGCCCTGTTTGGGAGGGCAGAGTAACACAGCCCCACACACAGCCACACTGAAGAATCATTTCAACTCACCAGATTGGAAAATGTCAGCATGCCATCATCCTGTGTGAGGAGGTTGGAGCGAAACACCCCTCCACTGAGGGACAAGAGAACTCCAGCAAGAGCCTGCTCATCCTCTGATTTGATCTGTTTTTGAAAGACCAGTAATTCTAAGTGTAAGTGAGGGTTTCTTTACAGAGAAGGGTTCAGTTGAAAAGCCCTTGCAGAGTGCACAGGTGGGCTGGCTCTGAGCACTCAGCTGTGAGCAGGACTAACCACATCTGTGCTGCCCCTCCTGCCAGACCACAGGGCTGCAGAACCCCCTGCTCCCAAGCCCCGGGCACTCACAACCCAAGGCACACCACGTGCCACCACAGCAGCCATTCTCTACCACTCTACAGAACACTCAGGGAGGCCAGAACAGAGCACCCCAAAGACTGGAACCAAGCACTAGCTGGACCAGGCTACACCTACACCTTGAGGGATTAACTCATTCAAACAGGGTGGTCCAACTCTATAAAAGCAAATAAAGCCAGTCTTTTGGACTCGATAAACCTTGCAAAGTATCTTCTGCATGGCAAGTCATGGTCTACAACTGAGCTTATCCATTGAGATTTATTTCCTCATGACAAAAATTATTATCCAAATAATAATAAATTATCCCAAAATCCCACACCCATTTGTCTTTGGAATACAAAAATTAACTTTTTGCCCATCCAGCTCCAGCTGCACACACTATTCATTTAGAACCCAAAATGTTCAGAACATTACCTCAAATGTCACCCCAGCAAGAGCAAAAGCTTTGAAGTCTCCAACTGTTCCTTCTACTGCAGTCAAAACAAAACCTTCCTTCTGAGCAGTGATTGTGTATTCCAAGTCACTGTGGAGTGGCCCAACACTTCAAATAAAAGAAGAATAGAACCTGTTTCAGCAAGAACACTTGGATATCACATACACATTGTCAAGTAACCACTGCCTTTTAACTGAAGAATCCAAAGGTTCAGAACCAATCTGCTCATTACCTGTAAGTGCCTTTGTCATCAGTGAAAATTGTGATAAGTGCAGAAGTTGCTCCCTTCTCACTAATGACAATCTCAACACCTTCCAATTCAGGATGAATTCGCCCTTCCAGAAATAGGCCTGCTTTTCCATGAATCTCTATCAGCTTCCCAGGACAACTCTCTTGGTCATTGTGAAGGGGATTTAAGAAAAAAAAAAAGTCAAAAATATGCTTGAAACTCTGGCTTACAACAGGAGTTTAACTACTTCCAAAGTGATCAGCTGGTAACCTTTTATCTTAGAATAAGAGATCAATCCACACAATATCACAGCCTCTCAACACATCTTACAAAATCTGAACAGTACCAAAATGACTAACAACATTGCAAAGCTATAAGCACAACACCAAAAAAACTTTATGGATTTCTGAAGTGGTTGGAGGTCTCAGTGCAGCCACAATGGCAATGAAACTTCCTTCTAGGCAGATTACACTGAGCCTTGACCACATTTTTTGAGTTCAAATTCAGGTCATCATATGTCATGTTCAATGACATTAAGCAAAATTTTATTTCCTTCCCTCAAATGCATTTAGAATGTGCAAACAGAGTCACATGAAAAGAGGCACTTAACATTTCCTTGTGATTTCAAACAAAACATGTTCACTTAAGAAACTGAGGATATGATGGACACTGACCTAAGAAGCAGCATCAATAACTGATGATAACCCTGACATTTTTGAAGTTTATATTTTTCTGTTAATATTTTTATTACTGTAATCTAGTGGGGGAAGAAAAAGCTTTAATAGAAACTTGAATTTGGTAACAAATTCAAAATAGAAACCTTGTTTTTGCACAACTCTTTTTCTAAGTGACAGTACTATGAACAATTCTGAGAATCTGGCCTTCCTCTTGAGCTAGGTGGTTTTTCATCGCTTGGAAGAATATTCTGCTGATAAAAACTGTACTTGCATCCTCTACCAAATAACTTCCAAATTCCAGAATTAAACTGGCCCAAAGAAATAGCTGCAACTGAAACTTCCCTAACATTACTTTTCGAGTTATTCATATGTTTATCTACATACATTGCAACCATAAAAATCCAATCCTTTCAAACAATAAATTATTTACCTCCACTAACAACTGCTTCCACATAAGGTGGGTAGAAGAGCAGCTCTTTTGATGATGGTGTTACAGTAATTTTCTCTCCAGACCTGTAAAACACAAATAAGATATAATCAAAAGAAAATTGAATTAGCAGCTCTCATGTAGAGCAGAGTGCAAGAATGCATCTAAATACTCCAAGAAAGAAGTATCAACAACTTAAGCAAAATTCTTACTGTGTGCAACTAAGCTTTCTTGTAGCTCAGAATCACCAAAGGCACCCAGCCAGCAGCTCTGTCCTACCTGGAATTGTATCACCATCCTGTTTGACAGAAACACCACACAACAGTACAAAGAACATACCCTGTCCATTACTGGAGCTTGGTATTACCTTGCCCAATATGAAAATTCATATAAGAATGGTCCTTGGAGCTCCTCCACCATTTCCTGCACTGGTGGCTTTGTTCCTTCCTCCTCCTGCCCCTTCTTTTCCCTCTCCTGCCGGCGGCTCTCGATTTCCGCCAGCTGCTGCTCCCGGCGCAGCTCCTGAACAGACTTCAGGGGCCCCAGAACTAAGGCAGGTTCACTGTCAATGGATGACCTGAAAATATGGAAAAAGAATCAAAATCACCTGCCCTATGAGATAAGAGCTTGTTGTACCTGTTCATTACTGCCTTTACACCACCACAGACAAGGCCCAGGATATTTTTTTAACCCACCCCTCTTTAACTGCCCTGTTTATTCTGGTAAGAGCACAGGAGTGGTAAATTTTTAGGCAAAAGGATCAGTTTGCAACAGTACCTTTAAAGACCTAAACTAAAAGAGAAAGGCTGGATTTTCAAATCTGAGAACAAGCTTATTACAGAAAGTACAAAATAAATAAGAAGACTGCCAAGCTTGCTTTTTTTTTCAGAACTGAAACTTCTGTCTCAGAACCTACCTCTCAGGAGCAGAGAATACAAGGAGAAAATAACTTCTATCAAACATAAATACTTCCAAGCGCCAGAAATTCCCAGGAAAAGCTCTGAGTTCTCACTTATCTGCCCTATTCATTTGAATTACCTAGCTATCTTGTCACTGTCCACTGAACAGATTACTAGATAAATTCAACCAAGTTCTTAGAATCAGCTCAGAACAATGCATTTTATTTCTCTCTCCCTGACCTTGCATCCTCTTTTTTTCTAGCATTTTCTTCTAGACTCCAATCATCCTTTGTATCTTATCATCTCTCTTCTCCAACAGTCTGAGGAGTTCAGTGAGGACTGAACAGTTCAGTGAGGACTGAACCTAAATGAGCACAATCACTTTTCCTACAGCCACTTTAGATTACCAGGATAGTTCTGTCTCCTGCTTCAGCCTTCACCTATATTCTAGTTTGTCTTTTTAAGAGTTACTATTGGTTACTATTGCTCTATCACACTAAGTTTCATCAAGGCTTTATATTCTTTCTCTACAGTCCAGACACAATACAGAAACATGTAATTTTTTTTTTGTCTGAAAGCCTATTAAAAATTTGCACAGGCACACACAATCTCAAGATACTCATAATACATTACTACAGTCTTATTTTTAAAACATACCAAGCCATTATCAAGAACTGATGAGAATCAGCTTTGCTTTTGGTTGAGGTTGTTTGGGGTTTTTCTTAACTCATAGTTAAAAGGTCACAGCCAGGGATCTGGTACCCAGACTTGTAAAAACACATGGCTTGCTTTTAAACCCAGAGCTGCTCCCTTTATGTCAATGGCACTTCACAAATTGGAATTCAGCTGAAAAGCCTGATGCAGGACTGATCAGAGATACCTGCAGCAACTAAGCTGCCTTCAAAGCACTGGCCAATAGTCTCCAAAAAGCCAACAAGCTGAGAAGGTTGATACAATATTCACCTCCTCACTAAGTTGTTTTTAAAACCCTAATGGCTCTCTGCTGTCTCAGTGTCTCCTTTCCAGCTGCTGGAGTTGCCCAGCAGCTGTAGTGATAGGGTCATTAATCCTGGAGAACTCAAGGCAATGCTCTGCAGATAATGTTCTCTGAAAAGATGTTTTCTGCACTCAAAAAAGTTTGAGAACCCACAGCCTAGAACAAGTAGACACCAGCAGAGTATCAATAAAACACTCATCATTACCAGACACTTTCAGGCAGATTTGGCACCTCGTACAATTAAAGCTGTTCACAAATCAGTGCTCCCTAGTGAGCTGTCTGTTCAGCTCAACATAAATTGGTGCATTAGTGTGCAATCACTCTGCATGTTTTTCCTTTTATAGCCCTCCTCACACCAGTTACAATGCTCTAAAGCAGCATATTCTCATTCTGAGGAAAGGAAAAAGGGAAAAAAATATATGCCAGTGCCTTAAAGAGCTCAGACCTAAGCTAAAACAATACCCTCTGAATTTTGAAACATCAGTTCATTAAAGCATATAAAAACTCAGAAAATCATTCCTTTTTACCAAGACACAAAAGCAGGGAGGGGCAATGTTCAAATGATGAGAAAATGCCCAAAATGAGGCTGGATTTATCTCTCTCCAAAGAACTCAAACCACATCTTAGCATTAAAAGCCTCTTGCAGCCTAGGCTAGGATGCCATCTCCTTAGAAAGCAGCCACTGCAGCACTAAAACTGGAGTAAAGCTTTATGAGAGAAATGTCTTTTTCTTCCACTTTTTATAGCCCCATGATTTCTTTGTCCTTACTTAATGGTGACAGTCACATCCATCAGTTTATCAGTTACAATCGTGCCAAGGACGTGGTGGCGAACTGCAGTGAGCGTCAGGATACTGGGAGAGGACCTGCATATCAAAGGAACAAAGACATGAATTCAAGGTCCCCTTCCAAAATAAACAAATCTTATTTAGCAGTCTGTGCTCTCACCCCTGAGATTGAAATGCTTTACAAAAGATGATACAGAAATTACACAGCAAAGCTGTGCTGCTGGGATGGTCATCTCTTGGAAAGGGAGCATTTCCTAACTCGAGCCCCAGAGCAATTCTTCCTTTTGTGCCTTCTGCTTCCTCTCAAGCTAAAGCTGATTAGATTGATTTCATATGTCAAAGAGTCATTAAACACACCACCAGACCATAATCTATAATTAATAAACTTGCCTGACCAAGGAAGATCAGCACTGCTTACTTGTGATGAGGGTGAACATTTGCAAAAAACGGGGTGAGCAGAATCCCACTACCAGAGGGTCACGGCACCAGTGACATGCAATAGTGGCAAGGGCCTCTTGACAATCATACAGTCCCTCTTTTGCCTTTCAGCTCTCAGAAGTGAGCAACAGTTTTCACTGAAATAACTCTCTGTTACAGAGCAAACCTAACACTAAACAGACAGAAAGCTGACAAAAACACCCATCTAAAATAACCAGAGCATCTTTAAACCCTCTCATTAGTTGATTTTTATTATTTTTAAGATAGGAAGGGCAAGAGAAGACATGTGATACACCTTGCTAGAGTTTCCCTCTACACATGCTGTGCTGAAAGCAAGCAGCAGAAGGAAGCTTTATGGAGAATCATGCTGGTAGGTGAGGGTGAGGAACAGTCACACTCTTACGTGTCGTAGGTGTAATACTTGTGCTCAAACTGGTGGCAGGAGCGTGGGGTCACCTCATACACACCTACAAACAGCAAGGCAAAGAATGACTCACTGAAAAAGTCAATTTTTAGAGCAGAGGTATAGAAACAACTACAAAATTGACTGTATATCTGCTGCCTTTCACACAGACACCTTCTAATGTGTCTAACAAACAGAACCTATATGAATGAGAGCATTTCAACAATAAAATTTAATTCATCTCAGATGAAATACTTTCATCACCAAGAAGAAAAATAGTAATATTTTATTTCTGGAATCTAGATTTGGTGAAGGACCAAACAGCAGAAGAAAATGAGAATTCTAAAAACTTGGAACAGATCATTTATATACAGATGTAATTAAAACAATGCCTTTCTGAAACCACAACAATTTTTTTTTAGTTCCCAGCAGTATTAGCTAACTGGTTATTTTTCATTTTTAAACTAATATTTTTAAGCTTTTACCTGGCTTTGAAAGACAGAATCTATTAACTCCTTTGGACAGGTTATAAACACCAACATTCTCTGGTCCATTTCCATCCTGATAAAATTCCTGTGAAGCCACAGCACAATTCACTATTAACAGCTACCCAACAACAAAATGAAAACAGTATTTGCCTACAGATACATCAATGCCATCTCTTTTGTAACACCTAACATCACAAGACCATTTCACCAACTTAAAAGACAAATCTTGAAGCACTCTAAACATCAGTGTTCCATTCTCTGTGACCCTCTACAGACAGGAGAAAGCCTTGATTCCAAACATAATCCAGCCTGCCTTCAGAAGGTCATTAAAAACATACAGGAACATTTGTTTCTTACGTACCAGTGTGATTGCATGAGAAAGAGAACACCTCAGCATATATCCAGTCTGCCTGAATTCTACTCCTGACACATCTTCCTCCAAGACTTCCAATTCCAAAGACTTATTCTTCCAGCACCAGTCTTCATGTACAATGCTTACTAGAATATACACCACACAGAGCATTTCAGTAATGTAAAACTGAGTAAGTAAGGGCAGGTTTTGTGACATGAGAAGTTTGTGTCTCTCTAGCTTCCCTGGCAATAATCTGCAAAGGTAAATACATGACAATGCCTGTAGTAACAGACCTGGCTCTCAGCACTGCAGCATCACCAGAAACCCAACACACCTATCAGGAAAGCTGTGCTATGAAAAGGAATAATGAAGCCTGGCCACCCTGGAAGGCTCCTCAATGGGCACTACCATTGTGACAGGCAAAGCAGCCTAGATGATATCACAACCTAACCCCAAGTTAACCTGGTGGAAAGATGTTCCCACTCCTGTACAAAGAGTGCAATCTATACACTCCTTCTATACCCTTCCCTGGAAAACAATTTATTTTCACAGGCCAAGGCAGGCTGGTCAAAATACAGATTGTTCTTAGGAGCAGCACTCTGGAAGCAGAACTAGAGTCTATTTCTGTTCTTAGGCTAGGGACAAGCTAGTTCATGATTAAGCCCACTTCCCCTACAGCCATGCAGACCCTAAAACTCAGGGAGCAGTAACCTTTGGGCTGACAGTGTTAAACATCCAACATTAAGAAAACCTGATGCACCGTTGTAAGGTATTCTTCCAGATTCTCCCCAAGTTTCATAACTGTGTTGGGCATGCTGCAAAAGATATCCATGATAACAGAAGCGCTCAGATTAGGTCACAAACTGAGCTACCAAGGTGCCCCCAAGCAGTCCCCCTGCTCCTACCTTTGTACTTGCCCGGGAGCACCCCCTCGAAGGTGAAGGGCACCGAGTCCTTGCTCCCGGCCAGCTGCAGGCTGCGCTTCTCCCCCTGGCGGCTCACGGCCTGCAGCGTCACCGTCAGGTCACCACATGCGTCTGCCAGGGAACACGGCACGTCAGGCTGCACCCCAAAGCAGCCACACCTCGGGGGCTAAATGAAATGCTAACCCCCCTCCCAGCACAAAATGCTTCCAGTTAAAACTTGTTTCTTAGGCATGTATTATGGGTTTTTGCATTCTGCAGATTTGGAGACTGTTAATCATATTCTTTTCTCTTATGGCAAGAAAAAACCTGAGATCAACATTACATCCCTGGGTTCACTTCATTCTGCAGAGACTTAAGAGCTGAGCAAACACCTGAGAGGCAGAACAGAAAGTGCAGGAGGATTCAGAAAGGAAACAGGAAGGGTAAAAATTATAAAAACAGGCTCCAATCATCATCTGCTAAAATCAGTAGGTAATCAAGGAAAATAGCAGCAGAGAGGAACCTTAGACTAACATAAAGACAAAAAGCTTATGAAAGAGAACAGAGGTTGAAAGCTTCTACCAACAGCTTCAGCATCTATCCTGCACTGCTTTTTTCCCTTTTTTTTTTTTTTTTGTAAACTTCTTTTTCACCTCCAGTACTTCTCTGATTGATGTACAGTATCCCAAGCAGCAGTCAGGACCATTTCCTTCCAGAACCCCCTCCATCTTCTGAAGAAGGAAGACTTGCTTATCCTTAGCAAGTACCAAAAGGAGGTACATAACTTTACACCAAACTTACTAGGCCACAACATCTCTCAAGGAGAGCTGCTTTTTCCATGTGCTGCAAGTTACATTTACTTATCTGCTGATGGGACTAACCACAGTGTCTTGATGTCAACAACACTCACACATGCAGTGGAAGTTCTCCATTCCATTGCCATTTCACTTTCACACTGAACTTACCTAAACAAGAGATCTTCCCTGAGACAGATGCCAAAAACTGAGAGAAGGTCACATCCATCACTGGTCTGTCAGTGACAGTGACAGGGAACATTTTGGGTTTCAAAGCCAACCCTGCTCTGGTCTCAGCCTCTGGAATAATTACCTGTAGAGAATATGACATCAAGGCATCACCACCTTTCAGACACCAGTCCAAAACCACTCTGCTGTCTTCAATGCATTTATCAGAAATTAAAAACTGGAAATCTAAAGTAAATCCCAGGCAAAGCAAAACCAGCCTCTCCAACATGCTTTCCAAAATTTCAAAATCTTCTAAAACACCATGACAGTCCTACGATGAAGAAATGTAAGCTCATTCTTACCTGAACATTGTATGTACCCGATTTTGCCTTGAAACAAAATGCTCCATGAGAGTCAGTTTCTGTTGTAACCAGTGATGCTTTGTCTTTGTCTTCAGGTATCATGGTTACCTTGTATTTACTGATCTGTTTGACTGTGTCAGGGAATCGAGTAACTGAGATGCGGCCACACACACTGAACCTGTTAAATAAAAGCCACTCATCAGAACAACTATCTTGATTTGACAAAGATCATTAAAAAAACCCTTGTTTTAGAACTTCATTAAAAGAAAACCTCACCATGTTGAGGTAATAACACCTGAATTGGAAAGGAATTCTCCTGGAAGAGAGATTTGCAAGCAACTTGCTTCACTCTTCCCTGCCACCAACCCAATTATTTCAAGCCTTTTTCCTTTTTTTTTTTTTTTTTTTTTTTTTTTTGCTAAGCAGGTAATGGATTTAGGATTTTGTGTTAGGCAGGCAACAGATTTCTTCCCTCAGGTTTTAAATAGTTTCAAATGTTTTGTGTCAAAAACCTTAAATATGATAGGTGATCCACTGGAACACAACCTTAGTACACCTACACTTGTGAAAGCACAAGACAAGATGACAAATTAGAAGCTGCTAAGTTTTGTTCATTGCCTTCAACAGCACAACATATTTAGTTACTGAATAAATTGTACCCCATCATTGAGCAGCACACAGGGTTTTTTCAAACTGGCTGACTATGTCTGTACGAGCTGACAGCTATCTGACCCAGTAAATTCCAAATTTTCACTTCTCCAGAACACTGCCACTATTTCCTCCTCCTCTGAAGTCCTGGACACAGAATCACTGCCCTTTCATCTTTCTCAGCTCATGCTGTATCTCCCACCACTGCACAGCCTTAGACTCACAGTCAAGGCATCAAACAAGAAAAAAGACAATTCAGGTAAGGCAATAATGACTTTGAGAGAGAGCAGTAAAATGCAGAGGTTTGGTATAACACTAAACCAGACAGCTGTGTGACTCCAGATACCCTCCTTCTGAGCAAGAGTGAAGCGGCAGAAAGCTTCTCCGTTGCTTTCTTGGTTCACAGAACATTCTAAAATTCTTAATTTACCCATGCCTTAGTGTCTTCATTTGCTAGGGAGAGCTTACTAAGAGGACACTCTAAATGTGAACTATTATTGAGCAAAAATACTGTGCACAAAACATGCACTCATGCTGCCCTATCTACCTTTCATTTCTTCAGCAACATTTAGCTCCTGTCAACACAATTCTGGGCATGGCACGGAAATGTCCCCCATTTTCACAGCCTCATCCACACATCAAACTGCATTTTCATCCTCACACCAGTCCTTACCCTGTTGCAATGATGTTTGCCAGCTGAGGTGTATTTGGTGCAATCTTCACAGTAATAGTATCAAAAAACAGGTGTTCCTTCCTGGCATGAATTGTGTATGTACCTGTTGTGATGTTCTCAAGGCGGAAAGAGCCATCAGCTTTTGTCTTCACTGTAACAAATAACAAGAGTTAAAAACCAGAGCATATGTTAACCTTATGTATCAACAGATCCAGAGGACATGCACTGCTTTAGGCTATTTTTAATTCATATTACACAACAAATAGTTTTATGCTTTTTTACTAGACGAACCTTCATTTCTGTATTTCAAACTACAATTTGGCATATGGTTGAAAGCAATTCAGAAATTTTCAACTGCCAAAAAAATGAATATTTAATGCTCTCATCTAAACCAGAAAACGCAAAATTTATCAACTGCATGAAATGCACTTCAATATTTCAAATAAATTGCAACAAAAGCAGTGTATTATCCTGAAGGGTTAATTCCACGTCATACACTAGTCCTGTACTTGAGTGTCATACAAAGACCAAGAGCACTGAATACCTTTAATCTGATTGTTCAGAGTCACAGTGGCATCAGCAACTCCTTCTCCTTCAGGACCATTCAACACCCTGCCTGTGACAGAGAAGCCCATCACATGGAAAACAGGCTGAAATGGGAAAAAATTAACATTATTCTTTACTCAGGAAATGCAAACACACACCTACAGCAATCAACACCGTTTTCTCCCCACGCACATATAAAGAAAACTTATTTACACCTCTAGGAAAAAAATGTACCAGGATAATCACTGTGAAAGTACAAACTGATCTCCAGGCACACTGTTCCCCTAAATACAAAACACACATTCTCAATTTATCTGCACTGGTACAGCCCAGAGGGCCACAGTCACAGATCACAATGCCATTACACAAGGAACTCAGCAAACCAGAAAAACCTACAGGCCCTTCTCCAGAGATGTGACAAATTCAACAAGGAAATACAGGCAGCCTGGAAGACTACTGCCTGCTTGCAACACTGACGTGAAAGTGAACACAGCAGACAGCTCTGCCCTATTTTGTTTCTTCCTACTAAAAGGGACTGAAGTACAGAAACACAGCACAGTACTAGAAACTGTCTTCTACCTGCTGTGCATAAACAAATGCCTTCAACTTCTTACAAAGAAGTTTTTCCACAATTCAGCTGCTTTATGCTAAAATCAGTTAGGCTTTTACAGGAATGCCTGTCACAAAAGGATTATTCCCCCTGCAGGCCTTACCTCAATCTGTAAACTGTCATGCTCTACAAGGAAATCCAATCTAGATGGAGCAACATCAAAGGTGATTCTCTCTCCCCTGTAGAATGGTATCTGAAAGAAGACACATGGCTTTGACTCCTAAGCTGTGATGACAGAATTATTTTCCTCTACCATTTTCCATGTTCTTACTGACAGACACCTCTACCAAGGGTCAAATGAGCTGCAAACCTCCTGGAAAAAATTACTTAGAGGCATGGAGACACAAAAATGGGCAATATTTCAAGACTGATGGAAACCATGAAATTACCAGAAAAGAAGGAAAAGTAACCCTCTAGTCAGAATACAGCATACTTGGATGTGCAAGAGCTAACAGATCAGAGACTGTATGATTGCTAGAAGGATTAAAGGAATGAGAGAAGCCTGAATCCCATTTGTAGAGAACAGACTGAGAATGCAGGACCATCACTCCAGGCAGTGCACAGAGAACACGCTCCCACAACATCCAGATGTAAGAAAGGGAATGGGGAAAAGAGGAAACAGCTTAAAGAGGAGGAGGTGGCAATAGCACACTCTGGTTTAGAAAATGAAAGTTAACAACCCACTCAATAGAAAGGCAATGAATTTCTAGTCACTTACCACAGTGTATTTCCCACTTGGCAGAGAAAGAAAGGTGAAAGATCCATCTTCTTTTGATACAACATTGCACAAATAGGACAAAGATTCATCTCTTGATTGGAACCCATCCACAGGAGAAATACTGCAGCCCACAACATCCTGTAGTAATAAATGCAATACAACTTTCTGTCTCAAAGAAGACAGAAAGTAATTGGGGTAGGGGGAAGAGGGATACAGGAGGGTTCAAAACACTCAAATGTGAATGCCTGATGGGAAGTATAAAACCATTTCAGAGGCAAAGTTTGATGACATGGCTTAAAATTCATGTACAGATAAAACAGGAAAAAACAGCAAATAATCAACTTGACGGTAACAAGGAGAGAACAATGGGAAATTCAACATCCCCAAAATTGTACCACGTGTCTTAACTGACTTCAGTTCTGTGGACAAGGTTAACATTCCAGAACAGAGCTCAGCTCTACATGCCCAAATGTTTCACACTCATTTCTTAATGCATTTGTAAGGTGGCAATAGAAGCTGTGGAACTTTGTCTTCCCATCAAAAGGGCAAAGAGTAATAAAGATGTCATGCTGAAGACAAATTGCAGCTACTGTACAATGAATTATGAAATAATTCCACAGAGGTCACGTTGCATTACAAGGATCTTGTTAGGGAAAAAAACTAAAAGAAATCACACAAAAGAGCCAAATGCAAGAATACAGTTTAAGGGTTTGTACAAACCAGTGAATGACAGATGAGTATCAGAGCAATATGAATCTAGAAGCTACTTGGTTTTTCTCATCTGTAGCCATACTCATATTGAAAAGGTACTGATCAACCATTACCTCTTTAGAGACTGAAGAAGAGAAAAGGAGAAACATGACCCCTTTCATGGGTTCTCCATCACTCCTCACAGACCCAGAGACATTGTAGCCTGCAACAATCAAGGGGCTGGCAGCATAAGCATTGGAACTTGTCACCCGCACCACAGTCTTGGCCTGAAATACAGAAACAAACATTTTCATCAAAAGCAGGCATCAGGTCTCATTTACAGCACCTAGGAACAATCAGAGACTGCACAGTCAACAACAGGAACAGAAGCCAGAGCAGCAGAACTCAAAGAGGGTCTCCAGGCTACTCAAGACACTAAAACACTAAAGCAAAGATACTTTCTAAACATTATTTTTCCTGCTTCACTGATTTAGGAAATGGTCAGGATATCAGAGCTCCTCAAAAAACAAGAAGTCTGTGAGGGAAGGATTTGAGCTACAATATTCTGGCAAAATGTATGGGATAGAAGATGGAAAGCCAAAGCAAAAGCTCATTTTGTCCTTCCCTGGCTGGCTTCACTATCTCTAAACTGGGTCTGTACAAGGCAGTTTCTTGACTACCTGAATTAGATGTAGAAAAACTCCAGTAACCCTGTCCACCCCCAAAGCCCCTTCCTCACACTAACTGATCCAGACAAGGTCTAGCAGATCCATCCTCTCTAACCAGGCAAACCAGAACTTCTGTAGGTTCTAACCTCTTTCAACATCCAGGTAGGATGCGATGCAAAGATTTCATATTCGCCAGGGAGCACTTTAAAGAAAGCAAACCTGCAAGGCAAGAAAGGGATTATGTCTCTTCAAAAACAGCCACAAATATCTCTTCACAGAAAAAACAATTCAGACTCTATTCATATATTAGAAAAAATCCTTCAGAACTCTTACAGTCCCAGTCAATATGGCAGAATTGAAAGGACCTTGTGCAAATGAACAGATGAATTAAGTATGCACCACCCACACTCACTTTCCTCCAGGTTGTGTAACAGTTGCTTGTATGTTTGTGTCACTGCCAGCATTTCTCAGTACAACCTGAACTCCAGCAGGACCTAATGTCTGACCTTTGCTGAGAACCTGCCAAAATAAAAAGAAACAGAAATATAAATGAATGAAAATAACATGTAGAGCTGAATTTGAATGTGTTTATGAAGGTTGAATTAGCATAAGGTGGAATAAATGAAGATAAAGGAGTCTAACCTTTCCATTCACAGAAAATCCTGTGAACACAAAGTTAATATCACCTCCTTTTGTGCAAATGTCATTAATGCCATCCACATGGATGTCTACACTGGTTGGTTCTGGAAGAGAAGAATGATCAAACAGCATGAGAGTTAGTGAGAGCAACCACACAGAAACTCTGCTTCAGCTTTACACAACTGCCACAGAAATGTATTCATTCAGGCATGGCAAGCGTTGCTCTGGAAGCCTTTATTCAGCAAAGGTAAAGCACCCCCAAATCCTGTCTCTGAAAATCCTCTTTCCCTCCTCCCACTGCAGCCATTTTTGTTAAAAGCCCACATTCCTTCAAATCAGTTCAAGGGTGTCAGTGTCTGCCACCCAGCTATATTTTCCCCAGGTACAGTAAGTACATGTCAGTTATTAAACCATGCAGTATGGCTTACAGGTCTGGAAAAGTGCTCCATTTTCCCTGCCAGCTGCAAGTTAGAGATAAGTTCCCCACTGCAAATACAGTGTCCTATTGTAAGAAGACATACAACTACTTACCAAAACTCCACCCTAGGGGAGGCTCAATTTTAAGAATGAAATCCCCCTAAAAAAATAAAAGCAATAACTGTCTTCATTGATCTAAATTTAATTTAGCTAACAAATGAGAAAGAAAGTCAGAACACAAGCATCATGCTGCAGAGAGGAACACAAGACTCGAGTGCACCAATATCCACCATTCTCCTTTCCTCCTGCTTATGACTCTGTTCAAAGCAGCTGCCATATCTACCCAGACAGGCTGGGATAATGGGCTCACATCCAGCCAAGAGCACAAAATTAAGTATCACCATGTTTGTCCTGCTTCCAGCACAAACCTGGCTCACAGTCAAGCAGCTCAGTGTTAGGAAGTGTTCAAATCTACCTCCACCTGCCCCAACAGATGGGCTCTAAATCAGCCTTTGGTATTTCCACTGGGCCATACTCGACCATCCTGCCCAAACATGGGATAACAAAATTCCAATCCTTTTATAAGCTCTGATCCAAAAGGGATCAATCAATACAGGGATCCTCTTTGTATCAGAGAGCACATGTGTTCTGCCACACATATTCTGAAGTTCATCCTGGAAAGGCTCAAAAGCCTAAGAATGAAATCACTAGGATCACAAAGCATGTTACATTCTTAGATTGGGAAGGGAAAGAATTATTCAGTGGCTGCACTAGATGACCTTTAAAGGTGCCTTCCAATCCAAACCATTTTGTGTTTCTACTTCTGAACTCTAAGATAACCAGCTCCTTAAAAGAGCAAAACACCTGGACCATCTAAGAGTAGCTTGAATTTAATTTAATCTGAATGTAAACACCTTTCCAGTCTAAGCAGACATCAAATTACTGACCATTCTGAGTTCCAAGATCATTATTCCCATAAAACATTTTTAATATCTGCAATCAACCATTCAGATTATTTTCAATTCAGTCATACCAAAACACCTTCTCATATACATTTATTTCCATTTCTATAGGTAAAAAATCTGAAAGCTTTATCTGTACTCTGTAGGAGCCTGTACTTTTTGTGCAGTATTTGTACAGCTACAGCACACAGCTGCTGGCAGGAATTCAGGTTCCCAATGCTGCAGTTATTCCAATAAACAGCAAAACCCCAATACTGCAGCCACCGCTAGCTGGCTTTTCTCTTCATTATTAGCACTGGGAAACGAAGTCGTTGCTTTACAAAAAGAAACAGCTGAAACTTTGATCCAAACCAAACTAAGTGATGTCCTGATTCAAATGTTTCATGGGTGGATGTTGCTCTGAGATTTAACCTGCCGGCAGATCGAGGCGGAGGCAGCTGCTGCCTCCAGCACAGAGGGGACAGCGCAGGTATTTATGTCTTACCTTGTCATAGAGGGGAATCATGAAATACCCATTGTTCGGAGCACAGTCTGTCTGGTATTTCAGAGTACCATGTTTTGTATATAACTTAATCTAAAAGAAACAAAACAGACACAAAGATATTTTTTTAAAAAGGCGAGGAGCGCTGGAACCAGGCACTTTCTAACCCACTGCTGTAACTCAGCAGCAGCAGCAGCCGTGCCAGAGGGCAGCAAGACACGGTCTATGACAAGCAGGCTGCAGAGTGCCGGGGTGAAGAAGAGCCGCAGCTCCACCGCCACCTGTGACCGCGGCCCGGGCGGCAGCGTTAGGCACGCCCGGCAGGCAGCCGGGGCCGGCGGCAGGCGGGACGGCGGCGCCCACCTCGATCAGGGAGTAGTTGATCTCCACGTCGGACTTGACGAAGCCGCCACAGCCCACGACGATGTCCTCGGAGCCCTGCGCCAGGGCGCAGCACAGCGCGCAGAGCAGCGCGGCCGCCGCCCGGGGCCGCATCCCCTCACCGCCGCCACCGCCCGCAGCAAGCGCTGCCGGAAGGGCCGGGCCGAGCCGGGCCGGGCCGCGACAGCGCCTCCTGCCGGCCCGGAGGGCTCCGGGCGCTGCCCAGGGACGCCCCGTTAGACCGGCCCCAGCCCGGTCCCGTACCAGTGATGCCTCCAACCGGGATTATCCGTCCCCAGCTACCCCTTCGCACGCTTTATAGGCGTAGCTGGTGCCAGGTCACTTCGACAAAATAAATTCTTTTCAATAAAGAAAATAATTTTGTGTTTCAAGTACTGCTTAAAGTTATATGTCATTTATATAAATATGCATCAGGTAGGAGGAGAATATGTCTTAGGTAGGCGTGTTCATGTAAATCTAACTGTATTAAAAAATGTTGGTGTTGCCCCCTTGGCGTGCTGAATTTCTGGAAAGAATAAACACAATCCTTTCTAAAATACCCGCTGTGTCTGTGCTTAGAGAGCTCCTGTAAGCGGCGATCCCCGGGGCTCCGGAGCTCCTGTAAGCGGCTCCCCGGAGCGCGCTGCTGCTGCTGCTGCTGCCGTGGCCGGACTTTGGCCGCAGCGGGACGGGGCCGAACGCGGCCGGACGGGGCTCTGAGCAGCCGCTCCCACGCCCGCCGGGACCGGAGCTCTGCCCGGCGAGGAAACGCCGCCGGGGACCGGCCGAGGGTCCCGGGCGGAGCGCCCATGGGTGCGGGCACGGCGCTGTGCGGGCCCCGGGACGGCCCCGCCGCGCCCCGGGTGAGTGAGCGGTAGGGATGAGGGGATGAAGGGGTGAAAGGCTGAAGGGCTGAGGGGATGAAGGGGTGAGGCCGCGGCACCAGGCAGCCCCGCGGGGCCGGAGCGGGGTGCGGCGCTGAGGGAACGCGGCCCACAGCCCGCCATGAGGGCAGCGGAGTTTCCGCCAGGGGCGGCCGCGGAGCGGACTTTGCCTGCCCGGACGGTGCTCGCCCGAACGCCGAACAGACCGCTCAGCTACAGTAAAAGTGCTGAGCTGCGAGTGAAGACCAGCCCGGACACACTGCAGAGATACCTTTAAAAGGGCTCTAGAGAGTCCATCAGTCTGGACTCGCGTAGGTTTCCATCCCCAAGGTTGATAGACTCCCCTAACAGTTTGAGATGCATTATCTCCTTCCTCTTTCCGTCATGGGATTCCTGTCCCCAGCCTTGCTCTGCATCATGTCCTTCAGTCCTGAATTGTTTCTGTTTCAGGACTGGAACCAGACATGGCATACAAACATCCCAGGAGCGAGCTGGTGCTTCGAGAGCTCCATCATTGCCTGGATCCCTTGTGCCTATCTTTGGATCTGTTTTCCTTTCTACTACTGGTACCTTCGACACAGAAACAAAGGCTACATCAGGATGTCCCACATCTTCAAAGCCAAAATGGTGAGGGGTAAAGCACAGGGTTTGGTCCTAAATTATCTCAACTGTGATGCAGAGCTTAACTTTCCTAAATAATTCTTTCCTGATGATCCATCTCTGTGGGGTTTTTTGACATTCGCCAGCTCAGGTCAGTATAAATCAAGGAAAGTTTTAGGAAGATATGTCATAAGATCTTCTCCCCTGTATTTGCATTTGATTCCCTGACACTTCATAACATTCTCCATCCCAGACTTGATCTTCCACCCCTCCAGTCTTACTGCCCAGGCAGCTTGGATCAGTCTGGTAGATTGTCCCAGCATTTCAGTTCATTCCAGTGTGTTTTCTGTCTCTGCCCCAGGTCCTTGGATTCATCCTGGTAATATTGTGTTTTTCTAATGTCTTCTTCATGGTGTGGGAGAAAAGCCAAGGAATCCCACGGACCCCAGCACTCTTCATTAGCCATGCTGTGGTGGGAATCACAATGGTAATTCCTCCCTTGTTTGTCTGCAGATGACCAAGCTTAGCCCTTCTGGGACAGAGCTTCTGTTTCCCACGTTTCTTGCTGTCTCTGAGCACAAATTTGGCTGATGGGGAGTAGAAGGCTGGGGATGCCCTTTGTGCCTCTCTGCCCTGTGGCACACCAGGGGATTGGAGTTGGGGCAGACCCTGGGCAGAGCACACCTGGCAGGAGCTGAGGTTTCAGTAGGGTTTGGAAAGAGGTCTCACAACAATGAGACAAGATTTCATTTCTCATAACCACAGAATGTGAGTGAATATGGGTTAGAATGAAATGTGATTTCTGATCAATAAATCAGTGCCTGTCTCCCCTTCTGTCATTGCATCCTCATAGCCTCAGCCCTTCCAGCCTGTTGGCCCAATTGTAATTTTATTATTTGCCTTCTCTGTAGACATTCTTAAATGCAAAATTGCTCACAAATCTTTTCAGTGTTAGCTTCTTAGGAACAATACTGCAGCTCTGAACATCTTGAAATGTTTGGGCAAGAAGCTAGCTGATTTTTGTCTATTGTATTCATTAATTTGATAACAATGTTTGGCATTCCATTACCAGGTATTTATTTGCACAAATTTGTACTTCCTCACAGGTCCTTGCCTTGTTCCTTACCCAAGCAGAAAGAATGATGGGCATCCAGTCTTCAGGGGTCCTATTGATTTACTGGCTGCTCTCATTTGTGGCTGCACTTGTGATGTTTAGTTCCAAAATTCAGCATGCCCTGGAAAGAGTAAGTGAGATCACATACCTTTAATGTGCAGACTACAAAGTCTCTAAACAACAGGACTGATTTTGTCTCATTGACTGCAAGGGGGAGAATCAAATTTTTCTTTTGAAATATGTGCTGAGAAAAATGTTCATATTTGTGGTGGATGTTTATTTGCATAGGTAGAACATGAGAAGCTCTTTCTCTGCTGGTTAAACATAAAGGTTCTTACCTCATTTTCACCAGTGTTCTGTTCCTCAGGGCTTCCTGGAAGACCATTTCCACCATGTTACAACTTACCTTTATGCTGGCCTGGTGCTAGGAGAACTTGTGTTATTCTGCTTAGTTGATCACCCTCCCTTCTTCTCTAAAGCTGACAACAATCCTGTAAGTATAAGGCAGCTTTTCCTTTGGCACTTTCAGCAAAGTGCTTTGCTTCATTGCTGAAACAGGATTTTAAATATGTGGGGGTACACAGGCACATGGGTGTCTGGGTGATGTAAAATGCATCATTCTGTAAAAAAGCTGTCAGTTTTAAAAGGTAACTGGCAGAATTTGGGATAACAGTGCTCTGTCTCTCTATGTAAACTTTTCAAAACTAAAAGCCTATCCATACTCATGTTTCTTGTCACTGGAACCAGTGGATAGGGCTTCTATTGCTTCTCCTAGTGCTGCTCTCCTGTGCTGCAGTACTCTGTTGGTGATATTGGGTATGGAAAAGCTCTGTGCTTAAGAAAATAAATGTCTTTGGGTATGAAGAATTATATTCTTTGTTCTTCCATCTGAGACATTATGCAAAGTCAAATTCCTAAAAATCTTCCAATCCCATTGAGCCTCCACAATACACTTACTCTGGTTCAGTGAATGGGGAGGGGGATAACTCTGCTTGCTTTTCCTGGGGAAGCACAGAAGGGAACTATATTCATCTGACACATGCCCTTTTCTATATATAAATATCACACGTGTTTTCTCTCCCATCAGAATCAGTGCCCAGAAGCCAGCAGCTCTTTTCTTTCCAAAATCACATACTGGTGGTTCTCTGGGTAAGAAAACAGAAGATGTGCTTTTGCGACAATAGCAGAAAAAAGCAGCAGCATCAGAGATCAGAGAGGGTGTAGATGGCAGCCAGTAAGAAATATCTCAGCCCCTGAGTTAGCTTATGGAGTGAGGATTTAAATTATTTCTTAAATTTTTTTCTCTTGTGAGGTATTCTTACAAGATCAAATTCTAAAAATTTAATTTACTTTTCTCCAAATAATTGAAAACACAAATTTGTGCTTCTAGATAATTCTCTTCTGCCTCCCAGCTACCCCTCCAGTGCCTCCCAATCTTAAAATAGATCCCATCAATCTCAAAAGATCACTGTACAGCAACCACAGCCCTCTCTGCCTGCCAGGTCTTGGTCTCATCTGCCTTTCATGGAGCCCAGAGAAAGTTAAACTGAACTATCCACTCCCCTACCCAAGACTCTCAGTATGGACTAGAAATTGGTGCTGACTTGCAAATCCCCATTGTGCTGACAGAAGATAGCCTAGGGGTTCAAAGCAAAGCTGCTGTTCCTGGACATTCATGTTCATTGTGGGACAGGACACTCCTGAGTGGTGCTGTGGTGTCAGTGCTGTGTGCTCTCTGTGGTGCACTGCCTTGATGCCCCTGTGTTCTGAAAGAGTCACACACAGCACAGATCCTGCTGTGCTCCCCTGACTGCAGTCTGTGTCCTCCAGGCTCCTCTGGAAGGGCTCTCAGCAAGCCTTGGGGGTGGATGACTTGTGGCCAGTGAGGAAACAGGACTGCTCTGAAGAAATTGTTGCCTGGGCAGAAAGAGAGTGGAAGAAGTGTCACAGCAGAACCCAGCAGTGAGTATTTCATCTGGAGAGCACATCATTGGCTCAGCTGGGCAGTTCTAGATGATCTAAGAAAATACACTCACAGGTACTGGTGTGTGAGTCCCTTTGTGCAAAATCTGATTTTAAGTGTTAAAATCTGCTGGAGAACATCCTTCCACTCCTAGAAGCACAGAACTAACTTTCTGTGAGAGGGGTCAGTTTTTGATGAGCTTTTATACTGGACATGGTGTGAGACCCAGTGTGAGATATTTAGTGATTTTTTTTTAAGATACAAAATTCCCAAGCTTTCTCCAGTTGTAGGTAACTTTCTCATTGTTTCTTCCTTCAGGAAAATGGGGTCTGCTTCTTTTAAAAAGGGTCAGAAAACTGAAACTAGTATAGCAGAAGCTGAAGAGACAGAGGCTCTACTACAATCAAAGCACAGTCTGAGCGGGCCCCTACTGAGAATGCTTTGGAGCATGTTTGGAACCTATTTCCTTCTCAGCACTGTCTGCTTAGTTATCTGTGATGTCTTCTTGTTCTCCACCCCAAAGGTACTGAGGTATGTGCACATTTAAGATGTATTTCTGTCACATGAACAAGATTGCTGTGTGCATGAGCTCAGATATGTGTATGTCAGCACCCACAGACATACAAAAAATGACCTTTTGAAATTTTCTCTTGCTGATGAAGGGAGCTCAGGTGTCATTTGTGCTAAACCCACTGTCAAGTCAGGAGGAAAAGACACCAAGCCACTGTGTGAAGCTGTGGACACTGTCTGCACTGCTGTGTTCCAGTAGTGGGAAGGACAGGATGCACCAAGCCATTTGACAACATCACTAGAACAGGAGTTATTTGATTGTTCTGTATATCACATCACTTGCCACTTGCTGTAGTCTTAGGGCTCCATGTTCCCTGGCTAATAAAGAACATAGCTGCGCATCCTACACATCTTCAATAACTTTGTTGATGAAATGCTTTGTGGGTTCTTTTGGTATAACACCAACCTGCATTATGTTATATTCTCATGGGCAAAATCCTTTCTTAGTCCAGATTAGAAGTTCTGGAAATGTCAATGACTCCCTTAGTTTACAGCTACGACTTTGCATATTTCTGACAAATTCATGACAATCAGGAGCCATCCTTAACACTGAAAATGAGGTCTACCCAGAGAGGATTGCTTCTAAAGCAGATCAGAGATTGCTTCAAAACCACGAGTGGCTAGATTTCAAAAATCAGGATGTTATATGTTCCAATTCTTCTGCTATTCACTGATAAAGGTCAGCCAGAGACAAGACAGAAAAATCACTGCTATTTCTGCCAGTTTATTTTTGTGTGTCTGATATTTCATCAGTACTGTGTGGATTCAGCAACATTTGGCTCCTGTCTTGCAGCCTTTTCCTGAAGTTCATTGAAGATGAGGCAGCCCCAAGCTGGCTTGGCTACTTCTATGCCTTCAGCATGTTCCTGCTGGGCTGTCTGCAGACTCTGTTTGAGCAACGCTACATGTACATGTGCCTTGTTCTGGGGCTGAGGCTGAGAACTGCACTGACAGGCCTTGTGTACAGGAAGGTGAGCCTGCAGCTCCTTTTTTAGCTTTGCTTTTATTCTAGCCCTGCCTTAACAGTAATGATGTTCATTGTCTGTAGCAATATCAGGGGAGATGTCATTAGAAACTAGTTTTAGGATGTAGATTTATCTCTGAGCAGTACACATGGCAGGTACATTTTATAGAGCTTCCCTATGAAGGAAAAGCCAAGAAAAGGAAAGAGCAAAAATCAACATGGACTTTCTTATGCTGTATGTACATGTATAAACAAAATGTATTTCTTATCATGGCTGGGGAAAAGAAGTAAATGCTTCATCTTGAAGTGAAGTCACATAGCCCAGGTAGCAGCATGGTTTCAATACCTGGGATTTGATGTTTTTCTCACTCTCTTTGTTTTCTGTGAATGTTGTCTGACTTTTGGACCAAAGCTATTGTTTGATAATGCCTTTTCTTTCTTCTCTACCCTGTCTAGATCCTGGTTATGTCAAATGCCTCAAGGAAAACAGCAACCACAGGTGAAATTGTTAATCTGGTATCTGTTGATGTGCAAAAGCTAATGGATCTAATTATCTATTTTAATGGGACCTGGCTGGCTCCAATTCGGATTATCATCTGCTTTGTCTTCTTGTGGCAGGTAATAGATGACAGTATTTATCAATCCTTTTCTATTCTAAATAGCAAAGGAAAAAGGAGTTTTCAAAATTATACTTAATAGTTTGAATTACATGAAATTGCCATATTTTTCTTAGCTCTGTAGCATGGTAGATTCACTTTTCTTTCTGAAAGGTATTTTCATTGATACAGAATCCTTGTCTGATCCTTCAGTTCATCTTCTCACCTGTGTATTCAGCATTCAGTCCCTTTTAGGTGTCTGTGAGTATGGTTATTGTGAGCTGACTGATAAACTTCTGCTTCAGATTTTCCTGTCACCTCTCTTTACAACCAAAAGGTGGTGGCCCAGTGTAGGCTGAAAGTCCAGTTCCAGCTCCTTGGCACAGTCCCAGAACATAATGGGGAGTGGTCTGAAATAGCAACTTGACATACTTCATCCTGAAGCCTGATTACCACAAGATCAGTGAAACAGCTTGAAGCAAAGTTACATGCCATTCAGAAAGAGTATTGGATATTCTGAATTTCATAGGTATCAGGGAGTTCAGCAAGGACAGAGCAAAACCTGAATTATAAATAATGGATGGTAATCTAAAAGATCAATTTTTAATCAATGTATGGTACTTTCTCAGCAGTACAGAGAGAGCCCTATTGTTTAGTCCCTGGTTTTGGCCAATGGAAACATGAGCAGTATAGAGACAGGTCATTCACAGGAGCTTTCCAGAGGCCTCTGAGGCCTTCCTTTACTACCCAGGATGGATTGTGCCTCTTGCCTGTGAGAATCAGTAGCCCTGGTACAGACTGTTATGAAGTCATCATCCCTTTTCTCATGACCTTGACAAGTTGAATGTGGTTGGAGCATAATTACACTTCCTTTGCTGGTGTTCACAACTATTTGTGCAGACAATACCTGTAACTCTGTGTGTTAACTCCCCTCTCCAGCCATCCCTAGGGAGATGTAACTAACCCAGTAAAAACAAGTGTTGATATGTAATTGTTATGAACCCTGGGATCCAAGAGCTGTCCCAAGATAATGGCACAGGATAATGCCACCATTTCATCTCATGCTGGGCTATTTATGCTGCAGAAATACTTGGTTGAGGGTTTGGGTTTGTTTTGAAGGAAAAGCTGGTGTTGTCTGGGGTAACTTACTCAGGGCAGCCACAAGATGTCCTTCTGAACGCATCCAGGGATGGATGAGAAGAGCCGGGAATGGCTTGAATTGCCAGCGTGCCTCTGGATCGCCTGCAGCACCGATCCAGCTCCTAACAAGGGAGCGAATAAATTCAGCACAGCCTGATGACAGGAGTTATCCGGCTTGGAGAGTTAACAATCCACAGTGCTTAGGAGCACAACTCCCTGGAAAGGCAAAGGCAAGATGACAGTAAAGGCTTAGCCAGAGGCATGTTATGCACAAGTTCAAATAAGAGGGAAGGTAAGAGAGGGAACAAAAGCAGTCTTGCCTAGTCATCACCAGAAGTTCCTTCTCTTTTCTTTTCTCTCCTGGCAGCTTCTAGGGCCATCTGCCTTGACTGCAGTTGCTGTATTTCTTTTTCTTTTGCCTCTGAATTTCGTGATCACCAAGAAGAGGAGTCAGTTTCAGGTACATTTTGCTTCATAAAAATGAAGTGGTTTACTGAGTTATGTTATTACTTATAGTTATTCATGCTTACCATCACTGTCTGAATTAACATAGGAGGATTCGAAGCCTGCAAAGTTTATTGAAATTTAGAGCAAGCTCTTCCATATTCTGCCTTTTTACTCTGTTTGCCCTACTTTTCTGTTGTTTTTATGTACTGCCAGTAAAAATAAAGCTCTGAAGAGGATAAGTAAAATATTTCCCAGCCTAGAAGAGTCATAAGCAAAACAGCATATAGAGCTTAACTGCAGGGAAATTTATTCAGGACTTGGAGGCAGGAATAAGTTATTTTTCTTCAGAATGATTGCACCATTGAACATTCAACCTATTAAATTATAATACTCAAACATTTATTACAGGAAATCCAGATGAAACATAAGGATGAGAGGGCCAAACTCACCAATGAAATTCTCAGTAACATTAAAGTAATCAAACTGTATGGCTGGGAGAAAGCCTTCATGGAGAAATTATTTGGAATCCGAAAGCAAGAACTTCAGGCCTTAAAAAGATCTCAAATTCTCTTCTCAGCATCCCTAGTTTCTTTCCATTCATCAACTTTCCTGGTGAGTGGATCACCTTCCTGTGTAAAACAATTGCTGTTACTTCCCTTTTCCTTTGTGCTCCTGCCTGGACAGATTTTTCCTATGGACAGCTAAAGATCATTTCTGCCTGGAGGTCACAGGACTTGCTATGGCTGCTGCACCAAAACCTCCTTAAAGCAGAACAAACATGCAGTATCAAACTTGGTTCTGTCACCAACATGCCAGACCTTCGCCTATGGTACCTGCAGGACAGGCACCTAGAGGGGATAACCTGGATTTAACCAGATGGGTCCCAGAGTCTTGAAGGGCCTTTGTCACCCTTGAACCATTCTGAAGCAAGTGATTTGCTTGTCCTTTGCTGCCTTTCAGATCACATTTGTTATGTTTGCTGTCTACACCCTGGTGGACAACACACACGTGCTGGATGCTGAGAAGGCCTTTGTGTCCTTGACACTGATCAACATCCTCAACACTGCCCACTCCTTCCTGCCCTTCTCCATCAATGCTGCTGTCCAGGTTAACTGCAGGCTCTGTTCCCCTTCCTTTGGCCATAAGGGGTTTTTACATACCCCCATTAACAGGTAAAGGTAGGGATTTCTTAGGGCTCTGCGCATCAGCTGTTTAATTGCCACTGTGACACAGTGATGTGCAAGGGCTTGAAGCTAAAGGTACATTGTGGCATTGCTTTTCAGAAAGTCTCCTTTATAATGACAAAATAGTCAACAAGAATTACTCCTAAGTATTTTGTAGCTCAGCAGAAGCACCATTAGATCTCAGAGGGACTTCCAGTTCTGTTTTTAATCACAGAAATCAGAACAGGTGGAACAAAATCTCCATAGGGGAGACAGTGCTAGTTCAGGCCAGAAAGAAAAGCAATTCACTGTTCAGTAAGAAATTAGGAAATTCATTTCCCTCTTAACACTCTATGACTGTCACAGATTTTCATGTACAGAAGCAATCACTGGAAAGACTGCAGGAAGAATTGGATGGAAAAGTGCCAATTTTACTGAACCAGAAGCACAGGGAAGGATGTGGAGGTTTTGCTAAGCTAAGTGGAAATAAAGGCAGGTAACATAAGGAAGAGTTGCCTTTGGCCATCTAAGCCTACAGCATCTGCAGCATGGCACTAGTCAATATTCTAAGTGGATCATCAAACTGAGTCTTTACTTTGGGTTTTTGCTCCCTTTCTACTCTAAATCTTATTTTCTTCTGTGTGCTGCTTCATTTCAGGCCAAAGTTTCCTTAAACCGTTTAGCAGCTTTTCTGAATCTGGAAGAACTGAATCCTGAGAGCTCAAGGAAAAACACTCCTGGCTGTGGTGAGCTTTTATGTTAGCACTTTTGTCTTATAAGAGGAGTAATTTCCATTATTCAGCTTCTACTCAGGGTGTCTAACATGGTCAAGAGAAAATTATTTGCCCCTTACTGTCACTTTATCTCTCTGGCCTCATTATTTCTAACAATGAAATCTAATCTGTTGAAAACACCCATTCTTTTCATAATAAAGGTTGATTTTATGTAACATAAATACACACAGAAAAATAAAATCACATAAATTGGGACATTTCTGTAGCTATCTCTGCATTTACAAGTGGTCTGTCTCTCTTCATGTTTTAGTACAGGGAAGTATCACCATAAGAAATGGGACTTTTTGCTGGAGCAAAGAAACTTCTCCTTGTCTTAGAAGGTACAGACTTACCCTTAGTCATCTCTCAATACTGTAGGTCAGGGTGGATGCTGGATGAACTAATTCCTCAGGGCCTACGTGAAACTAGGGTGGAATATCCAGAGGCTTCTGAGTTTGCTTCATATTCAGTGTTGAATTCTGAAAATTATAAAATCAGATAAAACATAATTTTGCTTTTATGTTGAGGAGCACATAAATGGGAAGGTACCTGTTTCTGGCTGTTATTTTTATGGAGACTGTTTTCTTTATACAGTTTTCTTGCCCAAATATGAAATTACAGTGATTTAAGGCAAAAAATTAGAACATATGGAATGCAGACATTATATATGACATCACTACATGCTTATTTCAAAAGACATCGACATTTTGGAAAATAAAAGCTTTGAAAAGTTCTGATGTTCAGGAGTGTTGCACATCCAGTGCTTTGGGCTAGCCTGTCTCCAGAGTGAGGATCTGGGTATGAAACTCAGATGGGGATGTGGATGAAGGCTTTCTGGTTGGAAGTGTCTGAAGGGATGCAATCAGGGGATTTACTCGATACATACCCGACAATAGCAAAATTTTGATAATAAGTACAATTATTTGCTTTCAGAAAGTGTATCTAAAACGTGGTAAGAGATTCTCTTTTTCCCCCAGCATAGAGCTCAGTGTGCCCCAGGGCTCTCTGCTGGCTGTGGTTGGCCAGGTGGGTGCTGGCAAGTCCTCCCTGCTGGCAGCGGTGCTGGGCGAGCTGGAGGCCACCGAGGGCTGTGTGACCATGAAGGTGAATTTTCCCCTCAGCATTTTCTTCTAATTAGGCTGTTCTCAGGAACTGTAAGGTATGAACCACAGCATCATTTACCTGAGGAAAACCCATTTACTGCTGAATTTTAATACAGGCTGTATCAGTCCACATTTAGTTATCTGAAGATAACTCAGACTTCTCAGATAAGCCTGTACTTTGTGAATAGGAACTGGAACAGCACTTCAAACATCCAGTTCTATTTCTCCCTCTGACAATGAGCTAAAGTGTCATCCTGGTGAATTGCATCCTGTACTTGTACCTCTGTTCACTCCCCTGTAAGGTAATAACAGTGCAGACTCATTTTGCAAAGCCTTCTAAGAATTCTAAGAATTCTCAGTGCTGATGATCCTTCCAGATTTCCACAACTGAGAGAGCTTTTCTTCAAAGATGGGTTCTCACAGTGTCAAGTTGAGCTTATGGAAAAGTTTGCTAACATTCTTCCACTTTTATAGGACACTGCAGCGTATGTCCCCCAGGAAGCTTGGGTTCTAAATGCTTCAGTGGAAGATAATATTCTGTTTGGGAAAGAGATGGATGAAACCTGGTTCAATAGAGTGACAGAGGCTTGTGCACTGCACCCTGATTTGGAAACCTTCCCTGCAGGGCAGAAGAGTGAAATAGGAGAAAAGGTACTGCCTTGGGTTTATGTTTTGGCCAAGTTTTCCCTGAGTAGCTACAACTTAGGTGTCCTGCTTAAAATATCTACCCCTGAGTAACTACAATTTTGGGAGCTGTGATGAAAACACAAATAAACCTAAACTCACAAGAGGCAAGTGCCCAGGAATTTCTGTAAAATTAGACCATGATTTAATTTAAGCCCACCTTCTGACACCCTAGGAAGAGACATAAAAGGTGTTTAAGAGAAAAATCAACACTTCTAGGTCATTCTTGGGTGCTCTTCTGCAGGAAAGAGTTGAGAGACTCTGCCTCCGCAAGAGCCCTATTTGGAGGGAGGGAGGTGTGCTAATTTAAAAATAAGGAAGTCATAAAACAGCAGTGTAAAAGGAAGTCAGCAGCTGGGAAATAAGCTTTGAAATAAGCAGAGTCAATATATTTTCCAGGGAATCAATCTGTCTGGAGGGCAGAAGCAGAGAGTGAGCCTTGCTCGGGCCGTGTACCAGAAGGCTGCAATTTACCTGCTTGATGATCCCCTGGCAGCTGTTGATGCCCACGTTGGGCAGCACATTTTTGAACGTGTTCTTGGACCCAATGGTTTACTGAAAGACAAGGTGTGTATGAACCTGAACTGTAAACACTTGCACAGTGTCTAATTAAGCAGAGCCCCCAAAATGTTTCCATTAGGATGGGTTGCTCAGTTTATCAAAGGCTCACAAACACTTTTTTGCAGTGGCAGCAGGGACCTGGGGAACCCTGCAGGCCACACAGCACCTGCCAGTCCTTCAGGCAATCTCATTTAGGGCTGTTTATCCTCATGCAAACCACATGCCTAGTGCCAGCCTTACTTTCACAGCAGGTTTACAGTTTCTTGGTCTTCTGTTGACATCCTTCCCTCCTTTTGAGATTTACTTCTAGCACAGTTCAGAGGAGGTGCCTGATCTCTTCCAAATTCTATCACCATGATGTCTAATCCCATTACTTTTGAATAGTTCAGTGGCACCTTTACAGTTCTCATCACTTAAACACTTCTCCTCCATTCTTTTTGCCTTGGTTGTGTTTTGTTTTTCCTCGGTATTCCTCTGCTGTCAAGCTGTCTGGAAGACAAAACATGGTTACATGAGAAGGATTGCTAGGGCAGCTCTTTTGGATTCATACTATAAATTGCCTAGAAACACTTGATTCAGTTTCAGATTATAGAAGGGAAACAGGAAAAAGGCAATTTCTTGCATTACAAAGTCCAATTAAAACAAACATATAGGATTACAAATACCTTTCTCTCCATGAAATCAGTTGCAAGTATCAGAATATAATTACTGTATTGAAACAGAGTGACTTCCTAAGAACAATGTATCAGACATAAGGTGTACTCAGAGGGCTTGACTCTATGTTAGAAATACAGAATATGCCAGTTTATCTAGGGAAAAATTACTTTTCTTACATCCTTTCCTCCAATTACCTGTGCAAATATGCTCAGAAATGTATATAAAAGGAAATACCCTTTAATTCCATTCAGGCTGATGAATTTTTGAGGCCTAAGTTTGATCCTGAAATACTGATACCAGTAGTGACAGCAGAACGATTGTAACTGCTCCCTCTTTATCCAAGCAGACTCGTGTGCTGGTGACTCACACAATTAACATTTTGCCTCAAGTGGACAACATTGTTTTTCTGGTGGATGGAATGATCTCAGAAACTGGTTCCTACCAAGAACTTCTACAGAGAAATGGAGCCTTTGCAGATTTTCTTCGTTCACATGTAACTGCAGAAGAGAAGGCACCTGCTGGTTTTCCAGGTAACCCAGATGAGTTGGAATCATTCTTCCTAGGTCGATCGATTGTTCCCTTCATATCACATCCGTTTTATTATGGACATTTAATGCAGAGATCCAGTCACAGTAAGGTGTTGCTTTGTATGGGGAAAAATATGCCTGTCAAATGAGCTGACTCATCACCTCAAAATTGATTCTTGAATCCATATTAGTAGACAATAATCAAGCAGTAAACTATTACCCAGTGTATGTGCTATTCTTCAAGCCTCACCTTGATATTTCTACTTTTAGAAACAATTTTTTAATGAATCTTTCCTCCATACATTACCAGTCTTTCAAAGGCTATATAGGACAAAACAGGATTATAAAGCATTTAGAAAAAATTACATTTATTTCACAGCTATGGGAGACACCAAGGGCACTATCACCACTGGGAATGGTCCATCTCAGCAGAAGCCCCTCAGGTAAGCTTAAAGCAATCTCAGATACTGAAGAATTTACTCCAAAAGCCCATATAAGCCTACACAGAGGCTCTTACTGAGTATGATAGAGGTTTGGGATTGATCTGTAAATAAATAACAAGAGCAAACAAGCAAAACTCAAGAATAGGTAAAAACCTGCTCTTGAATGTGGAAGTTGACTGACATTTCTTCTGTGTTTCATAAGAAGGCAAAACAGAGCTCAAGTACAGGCTGCTTGGTACATTTGGTTGCTGATCACTTCCTTGTGGGGCTGTAAGGTCAGACTGATCCCCAGCCAGTCTCAGAGTGAATGCTATTTTCTTCTCCTCAGTGGCTTGACAGAGCCGTCCTTGTGACAAACATGGACAGTGGCTGGGGACACTCTGGAGAAGCCTGAAAACTGCAGCCCTTAAAATAGGCATGGATTTAAGGGTGGATGGGTGGCCAAAAATTGAAAGGATTTTTGTTTTCTTCATGAAGTGGTGATTCAGTAAAATCTGCTGTGGGAAGGGAGACCATTCCTGTGAGCCCAGACAGCACCAGTGCTGCAGCCACCAGTGGAGGATTAACTAAGGCAGAGAGAACTCAGCGTGGCAGGGTAAGCACAACACCTTCTTGTAGGGGCAGGGACATTCCATGGGGATAACACACCCATGGCAGGCAGGCCAGCTCCCTGCCTCAGCTAAACCACAGCCAGGGCAGTCGGCTGAGCTGTACCAGTGTGCCCTGTAACTGAGACAAGGACATACCATACTGAGAAGAAATGAGAGCAAGTCAGAAACCCCAAAAGAGGCAGCTTTTTCTTTAGGAACCATCACTAGGCAGACTGGGATCTCCTCACCTCTCCTGATCATCAGGCCTCCACACAAGCACCCAGGGTGAACATGGCAGTTCTCTCTGACACCAACACACAGGAAAACCACTGCCTGACATAAAGCCTTACATGTATTCCAGAAGTAACATGAGCCTATTGCATAACATTGATCAGTTGATAATAAACATTCATTAGTGATTTCTTTAACTATGCCTTCATTATTCATCCGTGAGGAAAACAAAACAAGAATCACTGTGACATATCTCTGAGAAATCCCATTATAAATCACTCCTTGCTTCAGAGCTGCTTTTTTTAGCTAACAATCTCCTCTCCTCCTCTCTCTGCAGGTCAGAGCTGGGGTGTATGGAGCCTACCTGCAGGCAGCAGGCCGGGTGCTGTGTGTGTACGTGCTGCTGTCCTTCACCTGCCAGCAGGCTGTGGCCTTCTCCCGGGGCTACTGGCTCAGCCTCTGGGCAGATGACCCCGTGCACAACGGGACACAGCAGCTCACAGAGCTCAGACTTGGAGTCTTTGGTGCTTTGGGAGTGGTTCAAGGTGTGTTGAAGTTGCTTCCCTAATTCTCTGTATTCCCAGCTCCCTGTCCCATAGCCAGGATGTGTTCTCAGAATATAAACAAGTGCATACCCTTGGGCTTTTGGGCCCAACCTTAAAGATTTTTCATCTATTTTCATCCTTCCAGCATAAATTAATCATATCAAAGTGCAAGTGAGGGCTCTTCTCCATGCTGAATGAAATCTTGGCTTGTGTCACATAAAAGAGTAGAAAAGCAGACAAAATTGTGGACTTCTACATTTCTTTATCTTTTTCTTTTTAAATAGCCACCCTTCTTTTGGTCACTGTTTAAAAAGAAAAAATATCACTGAGCAATTTAAAGTAATCCCAGTCAAGCTTATTTTGTGATGAATGAATAATTTGTCCTGCATGTTAAGGTTCCTGAATCCATGCCCCCCATCAAGCTGGCTTCAAAGGTCTTTTGCCACTCTGTAACTGCCCTACAGAAAGGGCAACTCTAAGGCTTGGTTTAATTCCTGCTAAAGAGAGGTTTAATGCCTATTGCACCTTCCTGAGTTACAGGAGTAACTGGAAATCACCATCTTGCTAAGGAGAAGCCCAAGGTGGGTTTGTTCAGACCCAGTAATAATAGTTTCATTTCTCTTACAGCCCTTGGCAGGTTTGCCTGCACAGCAGCAGTGCTGCTGGGGGGCGTGTTAGCCTCCCACCAGCTCTTCCTGCAGCTGCTGAGCAATGTGCTGAGATCCCCAATGCTCTTCTTTGAGCAAACACCCATTGGACACCTGCTGAACCGCTTCTCCAGAGACATGGATGCTGTTGATTCTGTCATCCCTGACAAGCTCAAGTCTGTGCTGGGATTCTTGTTCAACTTACTGGAGATATACCTGGTGATTGTGGTGGCTACACCATGGGCAGCAATGGCCATAGTAGCCTTGACTGTTCTTTATGCAGCATTCCAGGTAGGAGCTCACAGGTACACACACTGGAGAGGCTGAAGCAGCACAGCCATGGCCCTGCAGAAAGCCTGCTTCCATTTCTTAGGAGGGAAGGCATGCAGAATCAGTTTCATCATCTCACGTTGCATCTGAGCAAGAGTAAAGTCAGTCCCTTTCCCACATCACCTCAGCCTTCCAAAGCACCCCAGAGCCCTCACAAAGAGGCTTATGCTTTTCTGATGTCTGAAACAAATCCTACCTAGGCTATATCCCTCATATCCATTAGTGTGAATCACGTGAAGAACAAAAGCATTTTTCCTTTTCTACAGAATCCCTACACTACTTTTTAATGTATCCATGTTTGCCAGCCAAGACTGAGCATTAGGGAGGGGCAGGTACATCTGTTCTCCATGGGACAAAGGGCTCAGCTGCAGGAGAAACTGAGTGTAGAGATTTTGTGGGTTCACAGCACCCTGGCTCCTTTGCCCCAGCCAAATTAAGAACATTAGGAATAGTTAGGATTATTCCTAATAAAGGCAGGACATAAGAGAGGTAGGAACACTTCCTCATCTTTTAGGGGCATGTCCTGCATGCACATAAATAAGGTTTTGTAACATGAGCAGAGTACTATTGCACTTGTTGAGGCCTTCCCAGATTTCCTCTGGAGTACCTCCATAGAGGCACAAGCCTTTTAATGACTCTCCCTTCCTTTCCCCTTGTCCCAGCACTTCTATGTCAGCACCTCCTGCCAGCTGAGGCGCATGGAGGCTGCCAGCAGGTCACCCATCTACTCCCACATCTCAGAAACCTTCCAAGGCAGCAGTGTGATCCGTGCTCACAAAGACCAGCAGAGGTTTGTTTCAAAGAGCAATTTCCTAGTGGACGAGAACCAGCGAATTTGCTTCCCTGGAGCTGTTGCTGACAGGTACAAATCTGCCCAGCAGCTCCACGAGTCTTCTGTGAAGTAATCATGTTTGGTAAAATGGAGAGGGCACACAGCAACAGCTCTGTGCTCCCCTCCTCCTGCAGGTGGCTTGCTACAAACCTGGAGTTCCTGGGCAATGGCATCGTGCTGTTTGCAGCCCTGTTTGCAGCCATGGGCAGGACACAGCTCAGCCCAGGAACTGCTGGCTTCTCCCTTTCCTATGCTCTCCAGGTAACCCAGTGGGGAAATAATACCATGCCTGCCTTTATCACAAGCAACTGCATTTAACTTTTATTATGAATTATTTCTGTGCCTTTTTAGATGCCTTTTCCTACCAAATCCTCTGCTGTCAAGACAATCTGGAGCACATGGCCCCTTAGGGAAAGAACCTCATAAACACATGTATGGGCCATCTTCTTCCTCCTACACCTGAACTCACAATATAAGTCAAAGCAAACCCTGGGCAGCTGAAGCAAGGTCTTCAGAACCTGTCCTACCTGCTTGTAGGCTAGTTGCACAAGAGCCTAAGTAGCTACACCATCTTTGAGCATCCAAGTCAGTAGCATTTCATTTTCTATAAACATGCTGAAAGGGCTATGGCAGGACCTGGCTTTCACTTTAGCATTTTAAGATTTTCTGATGTAATCTAATTTCTGATATAATTAGCTGATGAGGAGCTCTTTAGAAATAAACACTAAGACAAAGAACCAGGTATCTCCTGAGCACAGGCCAGGGCTCATTTTCTCTGCCCTAATGCTTCTGTTCCACTGTGGCAGATAACTGGTGTTCTGAACTGGATGGTTCGCTCCTGGACAGAAGTAGAGAACAACACTGTTTCTGTGGAGAGAGTGAGAGAATACCTGAGGACTCCTAAGGAGGTAGCAAATCCACTGTTGACCTTACCAGAAGGGGCTGAACATCTCTGAAAACTCATGAGTAACTTCTCAGTTCCCCCTGAAAAACCTAATTTTCCCCTTCTAAAAGGCCAGTCATGTTTCCTTTAAAGAACTGCAGCATTTGGGTTTTATCCAACTGACTAGACTTGTTTTATAACCTCTGATCATTATTTCCTTAAGACAGTTATGCACTGGATTGCCATTAAAATAGCTTCATTTGTTAACACTCATGGAATGAGACATTTCCTGCCCATATTTGGAGTATTTATTATGTGTCTTCAGATGGAACTCACTGATAAGTAATGGCTCCTAGATAGCCTTTTAGCTGCTAAAAGTCTCCAGTGCAGTAATTTTTGTACTGTAATCATTAAAATTATATCTCCATATGCTGCCCTGAGAGAGGAGGCTTTCACAGTCCTGTTGATAGGGGCATATAAATTTCTTTTATTGAACCACTCAGTTTCAGAACTCTGACATACAAGCAAACATTCATCCCCATTTTCAGTAAAGAAAATCCAACAAGCATCTTTGGATAAAGTAAAAACAACATCTGCAGTATGAAAGTTAGAGGCCTTTTTCTGGTTTGGAAGCTGAAGAGATTGGGGGGCAGTTGGCACAGGTGTCTTCATGAACTTCTCATTCCAGTATTGCCACTTGATTGGCAGTACTGGAATGGGAAGCTCATGAAGATACCTGTGTTTTATTTAAGTCCATGAAGACACCTTGATAGGGTAATTTAAATCAGCCTTCAACACTGCTGTTTTCTTCCATCTCTTCAGGCACCCTGGACTCTGAATGACAAACTTCAAGGGCAAGTTTGGCCCACTGAGGGGAGGATTGAATTTAGAAACTACAGCCTGTGCTACAGGCCAGGTTTGGAGTTAGCACTGAGGCATGTCAGTGTGACCATCAATGGGCATGAGAAGGTAAAAAACCACTCCTTTAGCAGTGTGAGCAGTGCTGGGCTCTGACCAGATCCAGGGCATCCAGCCCCTGCCTGCACCCAGCTACAGCAACCTGGCAGCTGCAGGGAAGCAGGAGCCTACCTCCCACACTGCACACCTTAGTGTGGGAATTCCACTTTTTCAGTCTAGTTCCACATCATGGCCCTGTTCAAACTGCTAAGTCTTGTAATTATTCTTCCTTTCAAAGGCTTTTGTGATTCCTTTTCATACAAAACAATTGAGAGCTATAAATGCTTCCATTTAAAGAAAGTATTGCCAGACTGTGTGAATCACAAACAGCCCTAAAGATCTGATCTGTGCAAAGCTGTCTCACATCAAAAGGCCGAGAGGAACTACAGGACATGTTTGTCCACCTGTGAGAAAACAACATCAAAGCCAAAGTCCTCCCATTGCATTTTCAGATTGGCATAACTGGCAGAACAGGAGCTGGGAAATCCAGCCTTGCTGTGGGCTTGCTGAGATTGGTGGAAGCTGCAGAAGGAGCCATCCTCGTTGATGGACAGGACATTGCCCACCTAGGTCTGCATGACCTCAGAACCAAGATCACTGTCATTCCCCAGGTATGAAACTCATTTCCAAAAGATTTGAGCAGCGTCTTGAATACCTGGGAAGGGTTTATAAAGATTCTGTGAGAAGAGGGACATTGAGCAATTTCCAAGTTGGAAATAACCTCTATGCCATGTTCATCTGCCATTCAATATAACATCAGCCACAGATTCCCACCCAGCAAGCAGAACCCAAGAGCTCATTTTTATAATTCATTTCAGGAGCTGTTTGTATTGTCTCTGTGCTCAGGATCCAGTTTTGTTTTCTGGCTCCCTAAGAATGAATCTCGACCCATTAAACCAATACACTGATGCAGACATCTGGACAGCTTTGGAACTGACTCAGCTCAAGAACTTTGTTGCAGATTTGCCAGAGCAGCTGGAATATAAGTGCACTGACCAAGGGGAAAACCTAAGGTACCTTTATCAGCAGAAGGACAGTGGCAGGGCAGTGTCAGCCCCTGGGCTAGGAGAACAGAGCTGGTTGGATAAGGAGGCTAATTCCTTAAAAAAAAAAATCATTAATGATGTCCAGACTGCAAATTGCTGCATTACTGTCCTGTTTAGCAGCATGAAATCAAATCCTAAGACACTAAGGAAGACCTTTCAGACTCAGTCATTGTGCTGGTTTGCATTTGTGCAGTACCTAAAACCCTGCAATCTGTTCCAAGTGCAGCTCTTCTGGGTGCCATAGCAATACCTTTCCCTCCCTCCCTTAGGCTGTTTCATGCTGTTACCTACCTGCAGTGCCACCAGCCTCAATCACTCTTTCAGAGGAAGGGAACAATCACCTTTTCATTAATGATTTCAAATGAGTCATCTGTTCGGACCCCAAGGAAAAGTGACTACTGGCCTCAGTTTACCATCCCTCTTTCTACTTGCAGCACTGGTCAGAAACAGCTGCTTTGCCTGGCCAGAGCACTCCTGCAGAAAGCCAAAATCCTTGTTCTGGATGAGGCCACAGCAGCAGTGGATTTAGAGACTGATGCCCAGATTCAGTCCATGCTGAGGACTCAGTTCAGGGACAGCACTGTGCTGACAGTCGCTCACCGGGTGAACACCGTCCTGGACTGTGACAGGTAAGGACACCTGTGAGCAGGGGAGCACTTGGGCAGCTGCTGTGACTGACACCCCACCGTAGTGCTGAACAGCAACTCCATTTCTGTCCTCCCTGTGTTTAAACCTCCAAGCTTTGCTTTGGAGTTTGGAGGATCTCTGTTCAACCAGCAGGTTAATCAGAGATCCTTTACTCCCACATGGTGCCTTTCCTGCTGTGTCACAGCCTCTCCCCCCCAGAGACAGCAAAGCCATAACTACAGCTCCTTGCATCACCTGAGAGTTGTGAAACTAAAACACCCAAAATACCCCTTCACAAATCTCACTCCAGCCTCAGCTCAAAAACCCCTCCTGCCAAACTCAGTGCTTGAACAGTCACTCATCAGAAACCCTTTCTATCCCAGCACTGTTTCCCAGCTGAAAAGCTGTTGGAAAGCTTGGCTGAATGACCAGCAAGTACTGAAACTTAATTTAAAACTAAGTAGAAATTAAGTTTATTATAGGTGCTGGTGTAATCCCAAATTTATATTTCTTTTATTGTTCACAGGATTTTAGTCTTGGAAAATGGCCGGATAGCAGAATTTGATACTCCAGAACACTTAATAGCTCAGAAGGGACTATTCTACAGACTGATGGAAGAATCAGGCCTTGCATGACTCACCCAGAGCACCACCACCATCAGGAATAATTGACCTCATAATTGAGTTATTTTAGTTTCTCTCAAAAATGCCTGACACTCAACCAAAGCTTGTTTGAGCCAGAACTGCAGTGAGTAGATGGAAAGGGGTAACTTGGGATTCATGTTATTTCCATAGGAAACTCAGCAATTCCACTTTCATTATGTTTCCAGATACCAAACCCTCACTTGATTGCTGAAAACAAGCCAGTCAGGACTTAAAACACTTTTCTGGTATAAAAACAATCAAGTCAAAAGAGAAGGGCCACAGCATTCCTAATTTATACTGTAAATGGAGCCCAAATATCCATCATACTTCAAGAGTACACAGATTATTTTTAAAAGCCAAAAAGATTTTATGGACAGCAAGGAAGAATTTAACTGGTAGCAAGGAAACTTAACTGTTTGCAGTTGATGCCAAGCTCCAGGCAGAACTAATGTTGTATTTTGTCAGTGTCTTAAGGACTGCTCACCCAGGCACTGTTCCTACACAGCTGTGGACTCCGAGGCAGCAGCTGGAGCTCATCATCCAAAGTGCACAAACACTGGGGCAGGAGAGCACAGGCTGCCTGTGTCTCACTGGGGATCAGATCCACCCCCTCCCTCTGCAGAGCAGAGCCAGCTCCAGCAGGGGCTCAGCAGTGCAGGGCAGCACCCTGGCTGGGAGTTGCTTCCATCACTCCTGCCCAGGGCTTGGAGCATTCCCCCTGCCAAGTGCCCACAGCAGGGCATGTCCAAACATTGACACCAACATTTCTAAACTGAATTTGGCCATGAGGAATTTGCATGGTTGGAAGTGCCCTCCTCTCTGATCCCTGCAGCACACAAGGAAAGCAGCAGGATCTCACCTGTTGACCTGGTGGCTCATTCCTGGTTTTCCTCTTGAGTGCAAGTTGACTCCTGCATGTGCCACCCTGGTGCTGCAGAGCCTCTGGCATGGTCACCTGTCAGGTGTTGGTTTGCCAAACTAAAAAAGAAGCAAAAGCTTCCTGGGCTTCCCCCAGTGTCTGTTGCCAGAGCTGTCCCCAGGTCTCTCCTCAGCAATCACAGGATGACAATGTGACATTCCAATACACACAGAGATACTGCTCCTTACTGTGACTTTTGTTAAAGCACCCATTTTCTAGAGAGCTGAAATAAAAACAGAATCAAGTATTTAAATGGGTCTCTTCAGTAAACTCAAGCAAATGTAACACATAAAGGTGCAGTGGGGATGGGATGGCAGAGTTCCAGCTGCAAGAATCAGCCCAGACTGGCAAAACCCAGCAGTTCCTTCTCCAACAGCTGCTCAGTGGCTTCTGCACCCAAGTCAAGAACAGTTTGGAGTTTCTGCTGGACAAGTGCCCAAGATATGGAGGGGTCCAGTGCCTGCTGCTGCTCAGGTACCAGGAGAGAATTATTTTCCCTCTACATTCTCCAGCTCTCATACTTGAGGGCACAGACAAAACAATTCCAAACCCAGATACAAGTTAAGAGCACTCCAAAGGTTTATCAATGGATCTCAAACCAGGAGCATTTAGAAATACTGAGATAAAAGTTAGGTATTTTTCTTTTTTAACTAAGGCAAAGAGGAACAGAATTGCCCATGTTGCTGGGTAATTCTGAAACAGACATCTTTTAACATTCCATAATCTCCAATATAAACATCTTTAAATGCTCATTTTCTGTTCCTAAGGTAAAGAGGGAAGGCAACAGGAGACAATAATTAAAACATACTTTCACACTGGTAACCTTTGAAAGGGCACAGTTTTGCTGTCAGCTAACCCAAAGTAAGAACAAGCAAAAATATCATCAGCTTTCACACATCAAGTTGTGCTGCAAAGGCAAAAGAAAAGCAATTCCCCAAATTACACATGAAAAATCCATCATGTTTCAGATGTGCTGGAGTCCCTAGGGAAATGTCCAAGTACTTGATGAATCTGGAGCTCAGGTCTCACAGAAGTTATCTGGAAGTTGGTTAAAGCAAAATAAATAAAGGAGTTAACACTTGGAGATACAGTGTAGGAGAGAAATGCTATCTTAGAAAATCCTTGTCCCATGATTCCAAGTTTAAGGCAATACTGAAACTGCTAAAGCCAGAAAATAAGTCAAAGATGTCATGCATTGATTTACACCAAGTTCAGGCCATGCATGTACTATTCAAGTCACATTCTTAGTGCCCCAGAGGGTCACAAGACACAGGAATGCCAAAGTATTAAAGGTGTCAGTGGCCCAAAGCACAGTTGTTGCTGTGCCACATCACTGTCACACTGCAAAAGGATCTTGGTGTGGGTCAGGACTGGAGACACTTACAGAAGTAGCTCTGTTCACACACATGAATTAGGGTGGTCTGCAGGTCTTCTAAAAATTCTGAGCTGTTTTTTTTTTTTTGGCAGATGTGAGAAATCTTCCATGTTGCAGTGAATAATGTCAGCCCAGATACATCAATGTGCACTGCAATCATGTACAGTAAATTCAACTGTACAGCAGCTCCTCTCCCTCTTCCTTGCCAGGAATGGGGTGGAAGGGGAGGATCACAAAGTGTTCCTGGAGAATGACTGTTCCCAAGCAGGAAAGGTGTCTCAGTGGCATTGACAGTTCCTCCCCTGGGTCTCTGCAGGGAGCTCCATCTCCACCTGAATGTACAACACCAGCCCCAGCCCTCAGCACAGAGCCCCTGCTCTGCTCCTACAAACCACGTGCTCCAAGCATCCCAACCCCTCTGTCCCTGACTCCCCAGTCAGCCCCTGCTGGTTCCATTTCCACAGAGAAAATTCACACCAAGCTCAGGAGCTGTGGCAGCCACAGCCCATGGACCCCCACAGGGGGTGACAAAGGTCCACAGCCCTGGGGCTCCTGCTCTGCTGAGCCTTCAATATCACCTGGTCTGCTCAGCAAACCACAAATCAACCCAGCCCTGCTGCAGCACAGTTATCTACACTCATGGCTTCTTACACAACCCCAGACATCAGGCCAAGAAGAATGATCAGTCTAAGCAGGACCAATAATTTCTACTTTCAAGGCAAAAAGCTGAACTGACAAGGCAAACCCTTTGTCAAAACACAAGGCAAGAAATAACACATTTTCTTTCAAACAATTTTTTACTGCAAGTTCTTTGCAAATATTTGCATTGTCATTACAAAAAATACCAAAGAAATTTTCAGTCTATTCAATTTCAGAGTGTCATAATTTACAAAAAAATAAATAGCTTTACTCTAAGGACAACAATTGTCTAGTATTAAGGTCAGCAATATCAATCACAGAAGTCCACATTCTCAGTGCTGAGTATCTGGATCCATCTGACTTAGTTTGCTTTCTTCCAGCATTTTCCTTTAAAATAAGATTAATCAGAACATTAGAAAAGTAACTTTTTTCTTACCACAAAAAGCTGAAAATTCAACATAGATCTTGAAAACCAGACTCTGCTGCCATTTTAATTGTTAGACCCTTCCGACACAAAACTTTGAAAACGCCTTTTTTTTTTTTAAACAACTGCAACAGAACATTTTTCCCACAAAAATTTAAGAGTCAACAGCAGCAGCATGAAGGGCATGTTTCTTTGATATAAGGCTAATGGTCCTTGATGTGGCAGAGCTGCTATGAAAGCACAGAACTACCAAAGCCAAGGGTGTTACAATCAAGGTCACCCTGAGCCTGCAGCCTTGGCTCAGGCAAATCCTCCCTGCTCAGCCCTGTCCCCACAGGTGCCACCAGCACTGGGCACAACCAAGGGGGAATTCCTGAGTGAGCTGGGGGGAACATCAGCACACAGCAGCACACCAGCTGCTGCACAATTTGGTTCTGGAGGGATTGTCATTCCAGACATGCTGAAACACTGCTGTGAAGTTGACTGTGCTTTTTCACATCAGCACTACTGCAATGACAGTGAACTTGCTGCTCTATGCTGTAAGCACATGAAACCTTTAGGACAATGCATAAAGCATTAACCACGTACAGTAAATGCCATAAGGAGAAAGTCTGGCACACATTTTATTTCACAAGAAGAAAAATCTTTGGACTATAGTACTTTATGCCACAAAATGTTCCAAGTGCATCCCACAATAGATGGCTGATGAAATGAGGAATCCACAAACAAGCAAATAACTAGCTTTTGCAAAAATGTTTAAAAAAAAATAGATGGAGGGAACTTCAGAACATAAAAGAGATGAGAAGAAAAAGCTTTTCTGAATTTCTCTGGTGAATCACTCGGCTGTACATTTGAGTGTATAATGACAGATTTCAGGGAAAAAAAGGAGTCTCTGAAGTGTCTTCCACAGTGTATGAGCTTCTCCTAAAGGTGGCTAACATCAATACTAAGGAGAAATAAAAAATAAAAAATTGCATCTTTATGTTGCTTCCACTGCCATGCTCTGGCTAACTTCACTGTGTCTGAAACTCAGCTGTGTGGTTCAGTCCAGTCAGGGGAAGTTACAGTTCTCCAAATGTATCACCTCCCTCTTCCCCACAGTAAATAGCCAAGTTCAAATGCTACACCAAGCCTGAATCTTTGGCCATGCTATAGAAAATGCCTTTTTCCTGAAGCAGTTGGTCTGGGGTACCACACTCCACCACTTCTCCTCTCTCCAGGACTAAAACTCTGTAAAACAAGGAAAGGGAAAAAAAAAAAAAAAAAAGGGAAAAATGGTCACAAGATCATCCAGAAAGCCAGTGAACATGGCCATTTAAGAGGAGCAGAGTGCAGGTCACACAGTGTGCAAGGTAAGAGCAGCACCACCTCACCTGGTGTAGTCCATGATTGTGTTCAGACGATGTGCTATAGTTAACACAGTACATTCTTCAAACTGAGACCTTATAGTTGACTGTATGAGCTTATCTGTCTCCAGATCAACAGCAGCTGTGGCTTCATCCAGAACCAGGATTTTGGACTTCCTGAGCAGAGCTCGTGCCAGGCACACCAGCTGGCGCTGCCCCACACTGCACAGACGGGAGGGAGCATGGGGAGAAAAGTCAGAACAAGTTTAGAGCATTCCTTGGTACTCATTTTGAAACCTGGCAATTCCTTGTTCTAAAGATAAGTTGAGTCATACCATTTCCCTGCAGAATATCTAACAGCATCTGAAACTACACCCCTCTCAAATCAGGTCCTGGCAATGCAGTAGGAGCATACAAGTGGTTTCAGCATCACTGCATCAGGCTGGTTCACTGCAGCAGGGCAGTGGAGGACTGGACTGTAAATGGTTTCTACAAACTCAACTATAAAACCCTGATAAGGTGCAAATAGCAGGTGAACAGCTTCCTTAGAATATTGCTGCTGTTTAAATGCTTTCCAAGGCTGCCCAAGCTACCTTGCACTCAAAGTATTTCTTAAAATTATTTGGAATTCCCAACTCAAGAGCTGAAAACATGTTGAATAAAACCTAGGTGGTTGATTGGCTGGTCACACTAAGAATTCTCCAGCTGCCTCCCCAGATTCTCACACAGGCCTGGGGCATTACAACTTGCCCAAGCACACCCGTGGTTCAGTTCAGCACATTCTTTCTTTGACCTACCTGAGGTTCTCACCACCCTCAGCACACTCATGATTCAGTTTATCAGGAAGGGATGATACAAAGTTCTTCAGGTGAGCCAATTCCAAAGACCTCCAAATGTCTTCATCAGAGTGTTGGTCAAAAGGATCGAGATTCATACGCAGAGAGCCAGAAAACAATATTGGATCCTGCTCATGGAGAGAGGGAACTGACAATGGACACAGAACATGGCAAGGGCTCCACAAATACTTCTTGGATAACTAAAGGAAACACCATGTACAGGTGCAGTGGCAAGCAAGCTAATATACTGAATTTAGGAGTGAGGGCTCATTTTTTTCCAATAAAAAGTTATTCTCCCTAACTCTTATTCCTTATTCTTCTTGGGGGCCTGACCTCTTCCCTTTGCAGATTCTTGCAGTCCAGACCTTTCCATTAGTCAGTATCTCATGAATTCAGAAAAAACCCAACAAAACAAACAAACCAAAACACCCAAACCCAAGCCAACTTTCTTTTTACTGGACCTCTAAGCTAAAAGAGAGGCCCTCCCTGCTCAACCTTCTGTCAGCAGGGACTACCAGGTCATCTTTTCACTTCTTAGGGAATTAACCATCTGTAAATATTTCTAAACTCTTCAGCTGCAGTATGAATTAAATTACTCCTTTTTTTTTTTTTCCTCAGACAGGAAAAAATACTACTTTGGAAATATTGATGCAAAACAATCAAAAGGAGAAAGCACAGTCCCCAGCCCAGATTTCCAAAAGAGGTGGTACAGAAAACCTTTTTACAGTGAGCTCACTTGTTTTTGCCAGTGTGCTGCAATGGTAATTGAAAACATCACATTTTATGGTCTTACTTTGAATCAGAACAGGCAATAAAAGCTACACAGTAAGAACAAAAACACTTGGGACTAAATCCAATGCTCATAAAGCTGTACTTCCAAATGTTTAGGACTATCAAACCCACAGCTTGGTGGGCTAGCCTGGGGTGGTTTCTGTGCAAGAACAGCACTGATGGCACACACTCTGCCCAGTTCACAAGGGGATCCCAAGCAGGTGCTCAGCTGGGATCAGCCCTTCCCACTCCAAGTGAGCAGCTCCTGAATCCAGAGGCCAAGGTTTTGCTCCCACAACATGGCTCAGCCAAGTTCCTACTTGTTACCCAGCACAGGCACATTGAAACCAGCCTAGGGAAAAAAGCTTGGTTTCCAGTCCATGGAAGGGTAATCTGAAGTGACTGAATTTCACAGCACAGATCAGAGGAGGAATAACAATTTTCTACTCAGTACTTTAGGGAAGGAGCACTGCAAAGAGTGAAGAAGTTTAGGTAGTGGCAGGATTTTGCACCCACCTGAGGGATGATGGTGATCTTGAACCTCAAGTCATGGAGCCCTATCTTGGCAATATTAATCCCATCAATAATAATTTCACCTTCAGCTGCTTCATTAATCCGAAACAAACCCAAAGTAAGTGAGGATTTTCCAGCTCCTGTTCTTCCAACTATTCCAATCTGTTGGGAAGAAATACAAGAAAAACTAACTCTGGGAAAGAGTTCAAGCTTTCCAAGCATTTCCACCTGAAACCAACACACTGTCATACTTTTGGGGTTATCCACACACCAAATGTATTCAATTTCACACTGTATGTTTTACTTCGCAGTTAGACTGAAGTCTTGATCAATTCTTTCCAGATATAAAAGACTGGTACTTTGGTTGGCTGATACACTTCTTGCCATCTGTACATTCTAACCACCTGAGGTAGCATTCTGCCCAAATTTGTAGGCAGAAAGTGTGCACTCAGGAGAAAACAAATGCCCAGTTGGCTACCACAAATAAGGAAGCTGGATAGTAGATCTCTCATAGCTACCTTTTATGCTGCTGTACAAGACCACACTATTAATAGACATCAGAGAATCCACACAGGACTGGGCAAGGAAGCAGAAGGAGAAACACAGAGATCAGCTTGGCCAGATGCAGAAAGTCTGCTCTGAAGTCCTATTTTTTTCCTGCAGTCTCACCTTGCAACTTCTGCCTCACTAGATCAGGCTTCCCCCCCTCTACTGTAGGCTGTTTTCCTGAAATTATAATTAACTTAATCTCACTGCAACCTACTCCTCTTTGCTTATGGCAAACAAATTAGCAAAATTCCCTGGGAAGGGGAGACCAGACAGGATAAACCTCACCTCCCAATGAAACCAGGCCAAATGATACTTGGCAGCCCCACATAACAGTGTCTCCTTATCCCTGAAGCAGAACACACCTTGCAAAGGCTGCGAGCCCACAACATCTGGAATTACTCAGGGCTGATTCCACAGAAGCTTTTCTAGCTCTAAAGAGCCCAGACACAGAACACAACAGGGCAGAGCTGGGAAGCCAGCACCCTGCCATGAGTTCAGGCCTCACCTTTTCCCCCCCATTGATGGTGACGTTGATGTTTCTCAGGACCAGGTCCAAGTCCTCGCGGTAGCGCAGTCCGTAGCCCCGGAACTCCACCTTCCCCTGCTCGGGCCAGCTGCTGGCTGGGGCTGTTTGCTCAATGCTCCACTCAGCCTGCAAGAGCCACACAGACACCTCTGAGCAGCTGCTTCCACCAACACAGGCTCAGAGGACTCAGACTGCGTTTAAGAAAAATCCTTCTTCAGGGATAATTTGCAAAAGGAACTGGGAGAGGGAGAGGGGCCTGGCTATCTCCAGTCCCGCTTGCTGGATAAACTTCCCTTTGCCAATGGCAGAATCATGCAGGCAGCACACATTCAGACAACCTGTCTGTACACCCCACCATGGCAAGGAAACCTCTGGGGCAGCCACACGTGCAACCAGAAGCAGTTAGGCTGAGACTGTGCACTAAAACATCCATGAGCTGGTAAAAAGCTGCTGCCTCAACCTCCCATGGGGGTGAGAAAGGAAAGAACATACCCCACTGCATTCACTGCCACTGCCAAATAAAAAGGCTTTTACATATATAACACTGGTCTGCTACCAGAACCTAAAAACAATCTAGGAAGGAACTTCATAATGTTTGGTTGCAAAAACAGTGACCCAGGTCAGGTTCAAGTGACAGGCAAGGCAAAGAGAAGACCCAGGGAACTCTGTAACCATAAAGGGAACAACTACACATTAAGTGAATAATGTGATTTGAATCAAAACAAAAAAAAAAAAGTAAAACCTTTTTATTCCCCACACTGAGTGCAAAAAGAGAAACACATAAAAACAATGTTTGAAGTTTTAGGAAACCAAAACATTTGTGCTACCCTACTGCTTAGCCTTCAACATAAGAGCACATTTGCTAAATAGCACTGTGTAAATCCCAGTGGGAACACCCCAAAAGCAAACAGGAACTTCCCACTGAGACCCAGCCTGTCCCTGGCAGGCACTCACAGCCCTGAGCTCTGTCCCACCCCTCAGCTCAGAGCACAGACCCACCCTCCAACCACTCAGGGGGCAGCTGAGACCTCAGAACAGGGCACTGGTTTCCACAAGCCAGTGGACAGCTCACTGTACCTCCTTCTCCATTTCAGCATATTCTTTGACCCTTTCAACAGCAACAATGTTGGTTTCCAGCTCGGATGACATGCGAACCAGCCAGTTCAGGTATGCTGTGATCTGCAAGGAGGAAAGCAGAGAGCAGTTCACACTCAACAGTTACCTGCAATAAATGAAAAATGTGCAACAACCAAAGCACTGCAATTTCAGGCAAGACCTTGGCTAATCAGTGCTGGACAGGTGGAAAGCCTAAATGCCTTTGAGATGCACAGGATGAGACACCCTGGCCACATCCCCTCACACAGGGAAAGCAAAGAAGAAACTTCCCAGCATCTTCTCAGATCCTACTTGTAATGATTATTTCCTATGTTCTTTATTTTAGTTTTCCATCCAAAGCCAGATCAAGGCTCTGACTTTCTGATGCAGTCTAAGGATTCAGAGGTTTTGCTGTTTTTAGAAAAGGCAAAATTACCTGCAGTGAGTAGGACACTGAGAGGCCAACCAGGCCTGCACTGAGTTTGTTGCGTGCAATCACTGCAAAGAGTGCTGCAAACAGGACAATGCAGTTCCCCACGTACTCCAGACGGACTGCCAGCCACCTGCAAGGCACAGACACATCTTTCCAGTACTTCACCCACAGGAGATCAGAGATGTGGACAACAAATGGTCTGTTACACAACTTTTTTTTTGTAAAATTAATAATATGGCATGTGTGTCCTGCTAGTGACACAAGCACTGCAAGATGTTTGAGGTTCTGCTTCAGCAGTGTGTGAATCTAGAGGCATCCAAAATTAATGAGACTTTCAGGTGCATAAATTCCTGTTTTAACTACTACTTTCTGAACATAGAGATCAATAAAACAAAACTTTTAAAATAATACAACCCAGAAGCAAGGCAGGAACTCTCGGAAAGGTGAGAGATTCAGAAGTAGTTTTAATTTCATCACAGAAGTTCGAACAAAACATCCTGAAATGGATTAATCCACAGAGACAAGCATGCCAAGAGCCGTGACAGGTGAGGAGCACAGCCAGCATCTTGGGACTCTCGCTGGTCAGAGTGACCCCAAAATGTGTTAGGAAGTCTCTTTTCCCAGCCCGGCAGTCAAAGAAGGAGTCAGAACTCTTCAGTTCTCATTCTCAAGGTTGTTTATTGTTCCTTATCTATAAAATTCTTTCTCCTGTCCTGCCAAGGTCTGCTCAGCAGGACAGTCAGAGGCACTGTGCCTGCCCCTGGGGTGGTGTTATCTTTTGATACTAAAAACTACGTGTACAATATTTACAATTCCTTTCCAATACCTATCACCTATGTTGGACAGTGAGCTTCTACTCTAAACCAATCTAAAAGTGCCAAGATCACAGCAGAAGGTGGAGGCCAAGAAGAAGAAGGAGAAAGGCAGGACATGCCCAGATTCCTCCATCTTGTCCCCTGGACCCCCATTTTAAAAACCCCAAAATCTATTTTTCACCCTATGATAAATTCACTATCATTCTACCTAAACTGTTGTGGCTTGCAGGTCTTCATCTAAGGTTGGTAATTTTCTCCACGGGTCATAATCAAAACCACAAGTGTCTTGGGCTCTGTGCCAGGGTCTCTGAGCCCCCAGCAGGGGTCTGGGCAATCCAGGACAGCCAGAGGGACATCCCAAATTCCGACACCAGCAGAGCCACGTCCTCCCCAGCTCCGTGCTGCTGCTGTGCAGCCCCAGAGGTACCTGTTAGCCACGATGCTGGGGTAGTAAGCCTTCTGGTTCTCATCCACCTTGATGTCGTTCTGGCGGATGAAGCGTTTCTGCTCCTGGAAGGCGCGGATGACGCTGACGCCCAGCAGGGTCTCGTTGAAGTGCGAGTACACCGGGGAGCGGCTCACCGACTCCAGGCGCTTCAGCTGCCGCGACGTGGCCACGTAAAACCTCTGCCAAGCACAGCAGCACAGTTAGGGTCACTGCAGGCATGGGCCCCCTGTCCAGGGAGTGACAAAACTATCCTCTGTCCCCTTAAAAAGGAAATAAACCCAGAAGTTTCTCTCCTGGATGAGGTGAAAAAGGCATCTCATAGGACCCGGGGGACTTCACCCCCAACTTAAGGATGGCTAATTGGACAGGAGCCCAAAAATCCTGCCTGGGCAATTCACTAGAAAAAGAAGAGAACAAAGAAACTAATGGCTTTTGTGAGGTGTTTTACCAGGGGCAGGAGGGCCTCTTGCACCTGGATTGGTTTTTCTCTGTAGAGAGTTTGTTATTTGGCCTTTTATTAAACCTTTTTGTTTCCAACACTGCCACAGAAGCCATCCTGCTGATTTTATGCCTTCTAAGGTAGCTGAGCTATCTTGGGTGTGAAACAGATCTCCAAGAGCTTATGAGACCTGCCTCAAGGAGACTCCTATTTCAGGTTCCATCCAGACTGTGTCTGAAAAGACAAGGGGAATCATAAACAGTTCCCTGCCATCTGGGCTGTTAGTGACACAGATTCAACTTACACGTGGGAATGCACACCTTCTCCAACACTTTCAGGCCTGAAGGACCATGACACACAATCTGCTGCCTTTAAACAACTGCCAATCAACCCATCTCATGCCAGAGCCATTTTCTCCTCCTTTTTTCAGGAAGTTTAGTTCAATAATATCTATATGCACATATCACCACTTTAAGGTTTACTAATGGAGCCAAAAGGATTTACAAATTCAAGAGGCAAAGGCAAACCCTAGCTGCTTCTCTTCAATCCGTGCTCTTCCAGTTTCTAGGAGTGAAGCCAGAGTGAAGCAAGCACATCCTGCCCACACAGGACAAGAGGGAATGAAAGGCTACCACCCACTCTATTGCTCTGTAGACAATATTCTGATGAAACAGGCCCATGAGCAATACCCACACACACCCCTCTAAAGGCTACTCTCACGTTTGGAAAGCAGTCTTGGAAAACCCATGTTTTCCATATTTGGGCCCTGAGCAACAAGCTGTGCAAAATTTGCCACGAAATCTAATGGCATTTTTATCAAGTAGGTATTAAAGGATTACCCTCTGCAAAGTAATTTTGCACTTGACAAAGGAAGGAAATGCTGTGCTAACATCAGATTATCAGTAAACCATGCAAAGCACAGTTAGTCCAGCATGACTCAAACCCAGCACATTAAAACCCTTCCTCACACAGGGTAAGAACACTCCCAAATCACGGAGGATGTGCCTGCTGGTCCTGGTTCCCCCAGGTAACACCCTTTACCTGCACGAACAAGTAGACAAGTCCCAGGGGAGGAATGATGACAGCAGCTATAGGTGTGGCCAGCAGAATGATGATACAAGCCCCGATGACATTGAAAGTGGAGCCCATGAACATCTTGATGATGGGTGGAATGGTGGAGTCGATGGTGTCGATCTCCTTGGAGAAGCGGTTCACCAGGTTCCCGCTGGGAGTGCGCTCAAAGAAGCTCATGGGGGACCTGAGCACGTTGTGCAGCAGGTTGAGGTGCAGGTGCCGTGATGCAAAGATTCCTCCTACTGACACCACCATTGAGTAGCCAAACACAGCAATACCTAGAGAAGGAGACTCATTATGACTGCTGCCACCTCTCACACAAAGCATTTTCCTCATTCTGGCCTCATTTAGCATTAGCACGTTGTCACTACAGGACACGAAACAATGCCAGGTACATGCTGCTGTTCTCAAGGTGAAAAAAGGGAAGTTTGTTTTCTGACTCTAACCTTTATAGATTTCTAAAAGTGACAGTGGACTGGAGAGTGAAATGTCACCTCTCCAATGACACTGAACAAACTAATAGTCTATCAAATTTCTCTTCTTCTATAAAAGAATGCAAACCAATAAGTTACTTACAGAAAGTGGGTGAGAAAGTTCATTACAAGGATGTAAACATCAGAAGGCTTAAAAAAATCTTAAAAAGTCAGGGTGACAGTATGTCTCTAGTGCAATAATCCTGAGAGCTTGGGAACACTTCAGGTAGACTCAGCAAATATGTCAAGTAGTTAAAAAAAAAAAAAAAAAAACAGTGAAAACATCACATTTCTTTCATTGCTTCTCCATTACAAAAATTTGTGTAATATTTGAACACTTTCCCTGAGCAAAAATCACTGAATTTGCTCTTGACATTTGTTTTTTTATTGTGGGATTTTCAGGGCACTTCTGAATTGGGGCACTTGGGGTGTTGGGTTTCATGGCAAACAAACTCTAAAGCACAAAGAGGACACAAAACAAAACATCACTGCAGCAGCCTCCCCACAGTGCCCTGGGTGCAGCCCCAGGGCAGCTGAGCCAGGCTGGGGCTGCAGGGAGGCAGCACAGCCACAGCCTCCTGTGACAAAGTGCCCTGCAGACCAGGCCAGCACAGTCTGCTGACAGGCCAAGGAGACTCTTCTCTTCTCAGATCAGACACTCTGTCAACAGTTCTGACTCATCAGCCAGCAAAACACTTCTCAATTCGAGAAATTTCTTTTACAAATGAAAGGAAAAACACAATTTGTAACTGAATAATTGTAAAGGTTGGTTTGGTTGCTTTTTTTTAAATTCAAGTTTTTCATTTTTCTATGAAAACACACACTCAAATCCTTAGCAAAATGCTGCTACAGGCACCAAGAACATTAGAAACACTGAACCAGCAAATCTTAAAATACACAAAACCAAGCAAACCTTGAGAAATTCCCAGTGCTCCATACACTCCCAGTCTGAGAGTTGTGTTCTGCTGTGTCCCATTGATAACAGGATCATCTGTCCACAAACTGAGCCAGTAGTTGGAAGACAAGGAGGCTACATGGTTACATATAAAGAGGAAAATGGCCAAGAAAGACATACAGAGTCCAATTGCTTTCATGTAGTCCCAGTACACTGATGCCTTTACCTGAAGAAAGAAGACAAAAAGAAACACTCATTTGGCAGCTAGGTTTCAAAACCAGCAACTCCCCCTTGTCCAGCACCTATTTAAAGTCAGCATCCCCCCATGAGGCTATGAAAACACAGCAGCTGCACTCCAGAGAGCCACTGCCTGGGAACACAGGCTGCAAAGCATTCTGTGGAGACATGCCAAATCCAACAGTGCCTCAGGGCAGGCACACATCATCCCTCCCCTGTCATGCAAGGGAAGGGAGGAGTAGGGAGGGACCTGCCTGAAGTACCACAGAGCATCAGTAGCAGAGCCAAAAACTTCACTGAGCAGTTCCAGTTTCTGGCTCTCTGTACCACAAGATTACAAAGCCTTGAAAGCAACCCTTGCTCCACATGGCTTCTATCCTGGGATCTATCTTTAACCAACAGCAAGCAATCCAAGCTTGGATTCAAGCAACATTGCTAGGAGCTCTAACTGCCACTTTCCCAGGAACCTCAGTCTCAGGTTTCTCAAAAAGCCCTGGGTATCCTGGGATTAGACACTTGTGTCTACAGTGGAAACTTGGCTTAAATTCATCTGAGTCAACTGCAGCTCCTTACTGAAGGGCAGTTTTCATTAGGTCACCTAATTTGTCACAATCTCTCTCCAAGAAATAGCTGCAAGGTTTTCATTCCTCCTCCTACACTTTGATGTGGTCAGGGCCATCATCTCACGCAAGTTTTGTGCTGGCATTCTTCCTGCAGGCAAACATGGGGCTCAGGTTTGGGAGCACAGGGCACAGCAACACTTCCACAAGTATTACACAAGCAGCAAGCTCAAGAACTCCCTCAGCCCATTCTCACAACAGTTATGTGGCCTTCAGGAGTTATTTTCTTCTGAAATAGATTTTCCCAAAATTGAAGAAGGGCACAGGAAGTGGGAACTGGAGCCTTACCCTCCCAGTCTTTGCTGTGTCAGCCTCTGTCAGTTTCCAGGAATTCTTCTCAGCAAGTGGCTTCTGCGGCTCTGCTGTGCTGCTCTGCTGCTGTGGCTTCCCAGTGTCTCTGCTGTATGTTGAAGAGTTACTGAGCTGCCTGTTGGAAGACATTTAATTTTTAATCTTAGCTTGACACAGGACAGCTGGTACCTCACATCTAGGCTTTGACATACCACAGCTCCCAGCCAGTGGTTTACACTCCTATGGAGATGTCCTAACCCCACCACGGGGCCAGAGGTTCCCTGAGCCCCCCTTGTCCCCTCAGGGCACTCACTTCCCAAGCACCCATGTCCAGGTGCAAGTAACAGTCACCAGATAAACAAGTCTTGGTTGCACAATCACTCCAGAAAGAAAAATGCTTTGTGACCATCAAGACCAGCCTTTCCAAACCCCATCATCAGCACAGCAGCTGCTGGAGTGTGAAATGGGTACCTGCCCTCCCTAAAAGTGGCCATTTTACTGCCAGGCACTCATCAGCTTCCAGAAATAGTGTCTCCAGAGCCCCACAGGAACAGAGGCACTATTAGAGCACTAATAGTCAGAATGAGAGCACTATTAGTCAGAATGAGGCATAGACCAGGAGATGGTTTTGGAAAAGTGTAATCACAGTGATTGCAAGCAGAATAGCAGCTGCATTAGGTCAGGCTAAAGGTCCCCTTGGCACTTCATCCCATCTGACAGCAGTAAAATGTAGATGCCCTGGGAACACACACAGAAGCTGCACTAGCCAATGAAACACTCCCCTTTATGCAAGCCAAACACAAATATCTTGCTACAACACAAGAGTTTCTTCACATGGAAAGAACATGACAAGAGCTGTGTGTGTAGCCAAGGATGTGCATCAGTGTGTGCAGCTGCAGGGGAGCTGCAGCCCCAGGGTCTGTGTGTGTATGTGTGTGTGTGTGTGTGTGTGCAGCCAAGGATGTGCATCAGTGTGTGCAGCTGCAGGGGAGCTGCAGCCCCAGGGTCTGTGTGTGTGTGTGTGTGTGTGTGTGTGTGCAGCCAGGGATGTGCATCAGTGTGTGCAGCTGCAGGGGAGCTGCAGCCCCAGGGTCTGTGTGTGTATGTGTGTGTGTGTGTAGCCAGGGATGTGCATCAGTGTGTGCAGCTGCAGGGGAGCTGCAGCCCCAGGGTCTGCGTGTGCACATGTGAATGTGCATCAGCCCCAGGGGCTCAGGTGCCACAGGAGCCAGGGACAGCTCCCAGGCCCAGCAGGGACTGGGCCCAGCCCCTGCAGAGCTGCACCTTGCATGGACACACAGAATGGATCCCAGAGCAGACCTGGCCCTGCCCAGGCAGAGAGGGGCTGAGGAGGTGGTGCTGGGTTTGTGGGTGTCAGGTGCCTGCTGGACCTGGAACCACAGAGCAGCACAGCTTTGCCTTTCTCAAGCTGCTGGATCCAGCAGGACATACATTCCTTCTAACAAATGCCATCTCCATCAAATTACTGTTTAGCCACATCTGAATGACTGGATTGAATGGATGGGGGGCAAGAGGAAGAAAATAAAACCACACACCTGTGCATCAGCTTTCCAGGGGCTTCATTCACAAGGCCTCCATTTTCTAGAGGCTTGCCTTCCTTTGCAGATAGACTGTTTGTATCTGAGAGGGGGAAAAAGCAAACATGAAAATGGTTAGGCAAAGAGACACAAGCATTTCATTTCAATCCTAACTGCCAGTTGCAGTCTTACCCAGCAAACAAAGCAGGGAGCACAAGTATTTACAGATAATAACAGAAAATTGACCAGGTGAACAAATCAGGTCAGTTCAACTCCCAGCAGGGTTAATTGCCAAGACAGGGAACATTTATTTTTCTAGCAAATGTAGGTCAGTAATAATGTAACATAATTATGAGGACATATTTTATGTTCAAACATGCAATACCAAGTCACATGTCACCCACTCCATGAAACAAACCCAGCACTCCAGCCACTCCTTTCCAAAGCATAGCTTCTACATAGTTAGTTATAAATTACTTTTGTTTTAAACTGCAATGAGAACTCATTCTATAAATGAGGGAGTGAAGCTGCAAGAACAGCAGCCATGTGCTGGTAACTTTGAGTCTTCCTGCAAAGTTGAGCAAGAAGAAATGTGCAAAACCCTGGTGTTTTAGGCATCTGCAGGAATCAGATGACTTTGAGCAAGAGATCTTTCCATGAGATCTGTGATCCCACAACATCCTGCTTGTACCAAGATGCAGCACACATGAGACGAGTGCCTAAAACCCTCCAGAAAACCTGTCAGCTTGAAACAGAAACCTTTTCTGAGCAATTTAATGCAGTGTAGTAAAGTGCCATGAGTAAAACTAAGTTTAGCTGATGTCAATTCTCCCTATAAAAACCAACTGTCAGACCCCTATAAAGTTAGCTGTCAGTAAATGGAACTCTATTTGCATGTATGGAAGTTAATTTGGAATTTGCAACAAAGAGTTCTGTGCTTTTAAAGGATCTGTGCATAGTTCATGCAAAGGCATCAACCTGAATATGCTCAAAAGATATTCAGGAAAATTTGTGCAGATCTAGAGTCTGACATTTTCAGGTTTTTATACAAAAGCAAAATATATGTATGAAACAGATCATCCACACATTAAGTGTGGACTGCTTTCCTTTCTGTGTCTGGAAACTAAATATTGGTTCATTACTCTAAAAACTCAAATTAATTGTTCAGCATGGTCTTAAAAAGACAAAAAGCAGGAAACATGAAAAAGTTCAATTATTTAGCTCTTATTTATGTGAATAAGATCAAACCTAGATGGGACTGCTGGTTATTTTAAGCCCTTGACAGCACTTGTTTTGAAAGGCTCCCATATGAAAACCAGCAAGCATTCCAGCAACACACTGCTTTAGAACATTGCTGAAGAAAACAAAACCACAAATAAACCATCCTCCCCCTAAAAGCTCAAATTTGATTTCATGTTGAAGGCTGTGAAGATTTCTTGCTTATACTGCATTTAGCTCTGAGAATAAAAAAATGCTCAGACTGCCACAGTAAATCTGACATATGCACTCAGGGAATAAGCCCAGTAGTGAGGGCTCTGCTGAAAAAAAGCACTCAGAAATGATAAAAGGGAACAGCAGTGAATACAGATTTGAGAACTAAAGGGACCCTCAGGGCTCAATCCTGAATGATGCTCCTCTTGGTACACTCACTACACTTCTAGGGCCAGGGTGTACTTATAAAACTAATTAAAAGTTTGCCCATGGAAGCCTCTGAGACACAGAATTTCTGCTGCTGAGTTACCTACAAGCTGCCACACAGCAACTGCTGCAGCTCACACAACCAAGGACAGGCAAACCATGCAGATACCTCCTATGCACAGATAAAATTCTTCTAACAGTGACTCAGCCTCTTGTAAATAAACTGCAGCTACTCATGTTACTCCAAGGCAAGCACTAATACAAAGCCCACATGGCAAAGTTACCTGTTTCCAGAGGTTGAATCCCTCCTTCTAATGAAGGATCTGACTCTAAAAGCATATATAATTAACTTTGTTCCAGAACACACTCTACCATTTTCAATCTTTACAACCTGACATCCAAACAGAATAACCTAAACCACAAAACCCAAGGCAGAATCAAATTTGCTGAAATGGAGCTATTTTTAACCCCAAGCCACAAGCACAGTGTTCCCACACAGAGAAGAAACCCCGTGAAGCTGAGGATGGCAAGGCAGCACACAGGCAGGAGGAACCCTCAGGAAGCCCAAAGGGAGAGGGAGGCTGGGAGGGACCAGAGCTGCAGCCAGACTCAAGGGCTGGCTGGGAGGAGAGGCTTTCCCACCCTGGGAGCAGCAGATGCATTGCTGCCAGAAAGCACCAACCCACTGTGTTCCCAGGCTGCCAACAGAGCTCCAGACACAAGGGAGCCTCCCTTGGAAAGTGGGAGTGCAGATCCCCTCCAGCCAAGCCAGCCTGGCTCCAGCTCACACTGCTGTGCTCCTCCAAGAGCCTGTGACTCTCAGCAGCAGTGACCTTTCACACATTCAGTAAACATGAATGTTATCCCTATGAATCAGACAAACAGTGCCTCTACTTTTCACTTTTTACCACTGGCAGAAGATCACTTGGCTAGAACTGATGAACAAATTCACTGCAAAGAGGCCAACCCTGTGAAAATCCCCTCCAGATCACCAGGGTGGCACTGAAGTTAGGAGTGCCTCTTATGAGAAAACTGCAGAGAACCATGGCAAAAGTTAAAGCACTGGCTCACTTTCCAAAAGAATGTTCAGTAATTAAATGGAAAAAAAGTAATTTAGTTTAATGAAAAGGATTTCAAAACCTACTTTTCCACATTTGAAAATGGGAGAAGACAAAGACTAAGAGAACAAGGCTATTAAATGAGGCAAATCTTCACATTAAAGTTAACTTGTTAACTGCCTAGGGAAGCCTAGAGAAAGTTAATTTGCCCATGAATTCCTCATGCAACAAGTCTGACTGTGCCCAAGTAGCTCCAGAAGCACCTACAGAAAATACCCAGAAGTTACCCTGCTCCCAAACTCGTGTCACAGTTTCACCCCAGCCAGCAGAGTGCAGGCACCCCTGGCACTTCCCAGCAGGGGTGTCAGCAAATCACCTCATGAAGAAAACAGGCTGGAGGCAAACACTAAGTTCCCCAATTAAAATCCAATACTGTAACTGTCTGTAGATACAGGAAAAATAAACCTGAAGTGTATTTCTGTACCAGTGCAGCTCTACAGCTGTTTTGTAAAACAGAAGGAGTCAAGGACAGCAGCAAGAACACTGAGCTGCTTCCTCCTCCTCCCCATGCCCAAAGGAATTAGTTGCATAAAGAAGACAGATGTTACAGAGACAGGAAGGGTGTATAAACCCCAGCTGGCCTTTTGCAGTCTCACTACCATCTGAATTTTGCACTGAGAGGAAATTTTACTACAGATCTGTTACACATGCTCCTGATTTCAAGAAAGAATGTGTGTTTAACCTCACAACCTTCAACACCCTCAAGAAATAAGCACCTCTACCTATACAGGCAATCACAAGAAATAGTAATTTAACTTTCCTATCAGAGGTGCTGTTTTCCCTGTGACAGGACTCCCTTATTAACAGGACAGACAGCAGGGGGGTTTATTGGTGAGCTTACCACTGTTCTCCATGGTTTGTTCAGCATTAGCATATGTACGAAGAAACTCAGCAAAAGCCCCATCTTGCTGCAGCAGCTCCTGGTAAGAGCCCATCTCAGAGATCTCTCCATCAGTCATTACCAGAATTGTATCCATCTGAGGCATGTAGTTGATTGCATGGGTTACCAAAACCCGAGTCTAAAAGGCAAGAGAAAAATAAAGGGTTTCTGTAATCTCTAATTAGTGAATACCATGGTTGGACTATTGCTCTTTACTGCTTGAATTCTGTGTACAATAGAACAGTAATGAGGGACAGGCATGCAGAATTTTAAGAGAACATTGTCTTGGTTTTTCCATCAAATGTTTTTGAATACAGAAACCAAAGTACCTTTCACTAAAAAAAGTCAGTGTTTTATAAAAGTTCTCTAAAAATTGCAGAAGGATCCTTTCATTTTTGAGCTGTTAGAAACAGAAGTCTAAACATGCAACTTAAACTTGGAATCATTTGAACTCAGCCAAGAAAAAGCATTCTCTAGAGACATCATAACATACTTTATTTTTCAGGATTCCTTTTGGTCCAATAACTTTTTCAAAAATATGTTTCCCAACGTGAGCATCAACAGCAGATAAAGGATCATCAAGTAAATAGACATCTGCATTGCAGTAAACTGCCCGAGCAAGACTGACTCGCTGCTTCTGTCCTCCAGACAAATTCACCCCCTGAGGAAACAAGAAAACAGGAGCCTTGATTTACAGCTGAAAGGAGATGTCTTGATACAGTTTATGAAAGGCAAAAGTCACAGGTGGTTTATTTAAATCAGAGGAAATTCAACATTGCATGAAACAGATCTCCACAAATAATTTCACTACCACAACAGCATAAGCAATCAGTCACAATCCTCTTGCAGAGAAACACATCTCTTCTGATCTCACTGTCAGTGAAGGGCTAGCCAAACCAAAAATTAATGTTTGCTAGCCCTGAAAAGCAGTTAACTCTGACTGACTCACCTAACTCAGTACCTTCAGAGCTGCTTTTCTTCTCAGCTGTATTTCTGCAGGGCTGCCTCTGATTTAAGAAACAAACTCTGCTCCCACTGCACACTGTGACCTGCTGACCCCCAAGATAGAGCTGCACTTTGCTGCACGTGGGGCTGTCAGCTCTGAGCCCAGCTGGGAGGAACCCAGCCAGAGCACAGAGCAGGGGAGCAGCAGCTCAGAGAGCCCCCAGCAGCACAGCCCCTGCCAGCCCTGCTGCAGGCACAGCAGCTCCTGCCCCACAGCCCTGCACCATCCCTGCACATCTCCAGAGCCCACACCAGGCCTGCTCTGGTAACCAAGGGCCAGATTTGGGCTGATGGCTGTTTCTGTGGATTGTGATTAGGATTTTTTGGAAGGGCTGGGGTTGGAGACTTGTTTGCTTGTTTTGAACAAAACTGAAGTGTTCAGAAGATTTTTCTCTTCTTGTTTCTGTATATTTTTCTGCTCTATAACCGTGGCAACTTAAAAACAATTAAAAACTGTCACTACAAGATGGTTTTATAGTTCTACCTGAGCACAGGTTTCCTCCCCTTTCAGGCTTAAAGAGGAGGAAAACACACTGTTCAAATCTGCCTCTTATTCTAGAGGATTCCTGCTCTGAAAGCTTTAAAACTCAATACAACTTTGAGATAAAGTAAAATAAGAGTCACACAGCCTTAACTACAAGCAATAGCACTGCTCTGGTGGAGTGGGCACTGAAATACCTTTTCTCCAATTTCTGTTTTGTCTCCTGAAGGAAGAATCTCTATATCAGGCAGGAGGGCACAAGCCTCAATGATGCGCTTGTAGCGGCTCTCGCTCAGCTCCCTCCCAAAGATAATGTTATCTTCCAGGGTTGCATTCTGGACCCAGGCTTGCTGAGGAACGTAGGCTACAGAGCCCTGCAAGAAAAATGAAGTTCAGTACTTTAGCACTGCCTGCCTCACAAAGCCCTGCTGTGCCCTGACTCCCTGTGCAGACTCAGTCTAATCACCTCACAAATTACCTACGGTCATTTCCAAACAAAGCCCTCCTTGGGCTCCCACCTCCTCCAAAATGTTATTTTTATAATCCTCTCTACAAGTGAAAGTAACAAAGTGCACTGGTGGAAAATAAAGGGCTTCAAACGAAATACGATTAACATAAACCTGGAGGAAACATTTGTTTAGAGGACATTTGCACAACTACTGCATGTCAAAAGTCATTACTTCTTTCACATAATTATAAATTATGTTCTGCACAAAAGAGTTTAATCTGGAATGCAAATGTTTAACAAATGCACCCCTGCCAAGAGATTTCTGCAGAAAGCAGAGGAAGTGGTTTTCATATAAAAGTCACTTCAAAGGAGGAGACTGAGATAATGCAGAGTATTTTGCTTTGAGTATCAGCTCTGTCTTCTCTTTCTGCACTCATAATTAGTGACTCAGATCTCAACTAGTTTATTTTTCCACAACAATTCTGAAGGTGGCCAAACCTACAGACTTTTAAATGCAACAGATTTGTTTTGCTCTTAAAGTAATTTTATTTCCATGTCATTTTTTCTCTGTTAGCTGTGTGCAGCTCTGATGTCTAAAAAAGAACAAACTGCAACACAGCCTTTCCCACATTCAGGTGTCTGAGTGCACCCTCTCCTTGTAATTCTCTGACGTCTGAGAAGGCAGAACCCAACACTGCTCTTCCTCAGAGAATATGTAACAGGGTCTCCCCATCTCATACCCAGACTCAGCAGAACACTCATCTTTGAGTGCTCCACTGCTGTATTTGCCTAAATCTGACACCAGATTTGGATGCTGTTGGGTCGAGGCTTAACAGGCAATGACACAGAGTGCAGGCTAAGGCATATACATGGTTTGCAGGAAAGCAGGCTAAAAAGGGCATTCATTTGAAAGGCTGCCTGTTCCCTCTTCACACCCCTTGGAAATCCAGAACCCCTCTGGCAATACCCACAAACAGCTGAACCACTCTGCAGACGTGTCACACCTTGACAACCACGTAGCCTTCCTTTTTGTCCATCTCCCCCAGCAATGCAGACAGCAGTGAAGACTTTCCACAGCCAACTTGACCAACAACAGCCACCAAGGAGCCTTCAGGAACAGTGAAATTAATGCTGAAATAAAGTGCACACAATTCAGCCTTGCTTGCTGGCACACCCCAGTAGTTACAAGTCAGTTGAACTGCCCATCTAACACACAGACCATCAGTGCTTTGTGAACACCCTCTGCAAACACTGACTCAGCACTGAAGCTCTAACTGCTTTCACTCAGAAAGCACCTAGCTCTCCTCATACTTAGAACACAGAACATAATATGTAATTAGTGAAAAAGGAAGAAAATAGAAAGAAAAAAAGCACAGTGACCCAGTCTTGCCAAGGTTTCTCTCAAGTGTTCTATGAACACAAATGTAAATAGAGCAGATTTTTGTCCCAAAGAATTTGCCATTTAAGGTCCAAGTAAAAGCAGCCAAAGTTAAGGAAGGGAGCAGGGCACAGGGCAGATACAGCCTGTGGCTGCATCAGTGTTTGCCTTCTGCAGCCTGGGATCAGGGACAGCAGAGTGCAGAATCAGCTGTGAAATGGAGCCTGAGGACACACAGAGAGGAGGGAGCAGAGCTGAGAGGGGCTGAGCTGGCTGCACTCTCTAGATGGAGCTCAGCCCATCTGCAGCACACAGCCAGAGCTGAAATCCCCTGCAGCTCTCTTCCTTGATCCCTACATCTCCTGCTACCTCCCTTCATCATTCCATAAATGCAATAAACTGTAAATCCCTCCAGTTCCTAGAGCCCCAATTTAAAAAAAATGTATAGAACTGATGATTTTTGTTCTCTCTTGATGGCAACAAACTCTTCTCCATATGTACTTTATAACTCAAATATAGATCATTTATGGTGCAGCAGGATTATGGGATGGAAAAGAGAGCACCAATCTTTACCTGTTCAGCAAAGGAGGATCAGTTTTGGCCCAGCTAAACGTTGCATTCTTCACAACAATGCATCCTTCAGCTGCAAAGAGAAAACTCATATTTATAAATAAGTACCAATGCAAGCAGCTATACTGTGTGCTCACAATCCAAAGTCAATCCAAACACACATGGGCAGAGGTATAAAGTTACTTTTTCAGGAGAACAACAACCCACTGCTTGCCAAAAACTTGTGTTCTGCTTTTACTGAATTTAGCAAGACAGCAGAGGTCCCAAGGTTACCCCCACTCAGGAACCAGGAGGTGCATGAACATCAGCCACACAGAGCTACCAACTAATTCAGCTGCATCTCCAGCACTGCCAAATCAGTTGTGGAGAGGAAAGAAACTATCTGAGAAGGAAGGAGAAACCTGTACATAACTTCCATTTTACAAACTCTCTTCTCTGTTTTCTGTCTCAAATTTATCAGCAAAACACACCAAAAATGCAGTAAATTTGTTTTAGCAAGCAAAAGAAACCACCCAAAACCAGCAGACACTGATTGCAACAGGCAAAGAAACTCACCCTCTTTGATGGGAGCCCTGACTATGCTGTCTGGATCTAACTCCTCATGGGACAGGAACACCCTGAGGCGCTTCAAGGAGACACTGGCCTGCGTGGAAAAAGGATGCAAACTCTTTAACCTCTGCTCATTCCCTTTATGTGCTCACTGTTTTGTGCCCATACACCTCATACCATTATCATGAATTCCCAATCCCTCCTTAAATCCATTGCATAGTTGGTTGCGTAGCCAAACTTTCACTTCCCAACCCACAAGAAATGTGGGTGATGTAAGGAACACCTCTCCACCATGACTGGGGTTTCAGCAGCACAGGAACTGCAAGGTCCCTTCCAGAGGTGGCCACATGGCCCCTGTGGTCATTCTCCAAGCAGGGGGATGTAATCTTTCCACCCTCCTGCCCAAAAAGCACCTGTTAATGACTGAACTCTTACTTCTACTATGTTGCTGATGACCATAGGGAGCATGTTCAGTGGGAACCTGAGGATGTTGAATAATGCCAGAGAAACAAAGGCCTTCTGAGCATCCAAGATGTTCTTCTTGTCTATGGTGACATACACAGCAAACGTGGACAGGGCAACCTGAAACCAAGGGCAAAGGCTGCAGTGAGGGTCATGTCAAAGCCACCAAGTCAGGAGCACAGTGTCACAACTATAAATCAGAGAAAGAGCAATGTTCTGATAACTTTTTGTTCCTGACAACACTTTTTGCAAAACAAACACGTGATTAAAATCTGCTGCTGTAAAAAGAAGCTGATGGCTCCTCTTTAAAAAGAGCCAAGTGTTCACTTTCCTCACATAGCAGAAGTGAAACCACAAACATCCCAGGCTATGTGAGGTCACACAGCAGCAGAAGGGAAGTAGAGAAACAATCACTGGCCTTTTTTCCTGATCTCTTTCAGTTTTAAGATACTCCCCAAAGTATCAGATATTGGATCAGTAACATATATTGACAGAAAAGTTCGAAGCAACCCAATACTAACCTGTTTTATAGTTTGTATAGACTACCACAACCCTAGATTTCCAAATACAGCCCACTTTATCATGGACAAGAAACTCAAAATGTTATTGCACTACAAAGATGAAACTTTTTCTGTTGTGAACTGTTTCAGTTTCATACAGAACAAGAAAATTGCACTGAACCATTGTTATCATGAACCATAAGCTATAAAAATATCTCCAAAAATACATACACTCATTTTTTAAAATGTATATATTGAATAAATTACAGTAAAATAAATTAAGTAAAACCAGATGGTTGCTTTCACAACTATTCCCTTCATAGTGTTATTTTCCATGATAATACCCTCACACCTCAGTATATCACAAGATCCAGCTGCTTTTTTCCCCCACAGACTGCCAATTAAAACAAGAAATCAAAGTAGATAAACTTCTGGCATCCTCCCTCCTAAAAGACTTGAAATAATGAGCTCCCCATCTAAGTCTCATCTAAGCACAGCATCCACTGAAGACATCAGTGCTTCTGTTACCAAATCTGACTGCTGTGAAGACATGCATTGTTCTGGGTGCAGCAGCTGACTCAGCTGTGCCTTGTACAGTAGCTTGTTTGTACAGCCCTTAGTTTGGACAACCCTGTCCCAGGGAGAAAGCCCTCCCATGGAGATCAAAAACAAGACAGGGTCCAAAGAATAACCTCACAAGCAGCATGTCTGCACTCTTGTGTTAGCAGCAATGAGTCTGGAACACACCCTCAGCAGCACAGGGGCAGCAGGGAGCACTGCAAAGCCAGCGGGTCCCTGGCACTCTTACCAACACTGCCTCTAAACCCTGGCCTTGGAAATGTGAAAGAGTAGAGGAAATAAAAGTTTTCAAGGTCAGAAGTGCTTCCAAATGGGCAATAATTTTTTTAGCAAAACATACAAAAAACCCCAAAAATCCAAGCACCAAGATGTTGAAGAGCAGCCTCGCCCTCTGGGCTGTGCCCCCGCAGAGCCAGTGCCACACACCCCCCGTGTGTGCTGGGACAGGACTGCACATCACCCCAGCCTGCCTTCCCAGGCTCCACACCACAGCACTGGGGAGTCCACCTGCAGGGTTTTATTTAGAAATTTCATTTAATAATGTATTTATATTAAAATAATCCCAGACTTCTTTTAGAAAAGCATTCACTTAAGAATGCAGCCGATGCTTCTCTGCCTTTCATCACGCCCCGAGCGTAATGTAAACACTAAAAGTGTTTGCAGGGAAGGAATCTGAGACTGGAAAGTACACTTAAACACCTTCAACTGGAACAGCACATATTTTATCCTAATGTAGTCATGGCTTTTAATTGTTTCTGCAGACAAGAGCAATGGCCCCTCGTTCCAATAGGGTCTGAAGCAATTTCGATGTGATCTCACTCTCCTCTCCCTTGTATTAGTTGAAATGTAAGCCAACCACAAACACAGGAGGGATGTTTGGCATATCATGGATTTTTATTTTTTTTAAGTAAGAATTTGAAGCCATCTCAGGCCACACAATGGTTTTCCTTTTGCACATGGTTCTTACACAGATGCTGGGAGAATCCCAGCCAGAGGCACTCCTGGAGCCCAACATCCCATTCAGTCAGGAGCTCTTATGGAAGGACCTGCTGCTGCTCAGAAACACATTGAAATAAGGGATATTTTTATTCTCCTAAATCTGACCACATATTTCATCTTAGATTCCTCAAGTACTCTACGAAAAATAGGAGGGGATGCAGAGGAGGTTTTTATTTTCCAGAACTTGGACATTAACTTCAAGAACGCATCCAACCTGGATGTTACTGAGTTTCAAAGAAAACAGTAGTGCTTTTCCACAGAGAAGTGGCCCCCTAAGTGTTCAAGGACCCACCATTCTGGAGAGCATTTTGGCTCAACTCTTTAAAAGACAAAGCCAAAAGGAGTCCTCAAGTGCTGCCTTGGAAAGCACAATCCCAAAAAGGAGACAAGACTTCCAGATTTGTTTCACTTACCAAAAACGGAGCACAGACCCAAGTGAAGGTTGCCATTGCAGCAAGGTAAGCAGATTTTTTTAGGACTTTGAGTTCTTTCTGTCTGATCTCTAATACCTTCTCTCTAAAGGCTAATTCCCAGGCATAAAGTTTCAGAACTTTAATCCCATTGAGAATTTCATTCATCAGCTTAATTCTGTTGTCTTTGCTCTTCATTTGAGCCACCTAAAAACAACATTGCAAAAAATAATTAACAGAGCACAATACTTGGCAGAACCTCAAAGTTCTGAGCTTTGTATTTTGCAATGGCAAATTTACCTCATTATCATCAAAAGCTTACTAGCTTCCCAAGCAGGAAATCTGAGATACTATCTGAACAAACAAATATGCAGAATTAACAAGATGTTTTAAACCAATTAAAAGAATGCTTCATGTAACTACAAATCCAAAGCAAGATGAAAACAAGTGTGGCACTGGTTTAAGTGTGATTAACCCTGCAACAGGGAGCCCTGGGACTCAGGTACAATATGCAGTTAAAAAATAAACCAGTGTAAGATGTGCAGCTTGCATCTAACCTTAGACCAAACTTAATTTTGCTTCATTCTCAGCACTGTCAATGGCTTTTTTCTTCTTCATCTCTCCAGGAAACAAACAAAAAATGGAACAAGCCACACATCCTGGAAACATGAATATTTCATTCATCGCCATTAGGTTCATTAGGCAGACAGTTTATTTTTGCACTTTAGTTTTTAGGCAAGTTAAAAACTGAACTAATTCCTAATAATTCAATCAACGGACATCTCATGAAGCTGTCTGAAGTGCTACCTTGGTCTTCACTACTGCAGCTTTTTAGACCATTCCACACAGATAGGCTGTAAGGCTGAAAAATACATAAGTTTGTTTATTCTGAATACACCTCTGTCCTTTCCTTCCCTTCCATGTTTTAAGGGATAGTTAGAGGGATGGGAAAAACCTCCAGGAAGAAGTCAAAGAATAGATGTTTCTTAAAAGCACTCTATAGAGATGCTAACCTGATAGGTTTTTGTCTTCATTGCCATCACAGCATTTATTGGAACCAGAAGGATCATGACAGCCACACCTGCCAGCACTGAAGGACCTAAATTCTGAAAAGTACATCATTGTGAGCATTTATTCAAACTAATTTTTTTTTTTAAATCTTGGCTCAAATCACTGCATACATCACAGAAAATCATTCTGGATAAGGTTTTCAGCTTGGGAGAAGAGAAGGATCAAGCAGAGGCTTAGGTTAATATCTACATACTTTGACTCTGTAAACAAACAAACATATATATATATATATATATATCCCTCACATAGAAGTACATATAGCTCAATCTCTCTTCAAATGTATCTCTATACACACACACACAAATATATTGTAACACCTTGCACTTTTTGCTGATTTGTCTGCTCCTCTGAAGAAGAGCCAGCCCAGTGCTGTGTGAACCAGAAACAGCAACATCTCACATGTGACTCTGAGCACAGAGCCAAGACCACTTTTACTTAAATCAAGGCACAAGTGAGATCCTCCAGGTGCTGCAGCCCCCCAAAGATAACAGTTCCCTTCTGCATCCTCCCCATATGGAGTCAGATGTGCAAATTCAGGACCTCCTGCCTTCCCTCCTGCCAGCAGTGACAAAAGCAGCTCTGAATGGCTTCTTAATAAACAGCACTTTCTCCTCACTGCTCCAGTGGCTGAACAACAGGTGTGTGCAGGCACAGAACCAGGGAAGCAGCACACTGCCAAAGCCAAAACAAGAAACAGCACACAGTGCTCACCCTCCACAGTAGGTACAGTGCCAGTATCACCTGCAGGGGGGCAGACCAAATCATGTTTATGTAGGTAGCCAAGTCCATGAATCTCTGAGCATCCACAGACATCAGATTCACAATCTCACCCACAGTAGAAGTCTTCCTAGCAGAATTTGTGATAACAAGTGCCTACATGCAGGTAAAAAAACAAAAACCAATTAAAACAACACGAGGACAGACTTAGTCATTTGCATTTTCTCCACAGAAGTCAAGTGCTCTACACAACTTATAAATCACAAGTAATCATTTTTCCTCCTTCATATTCTGTCTACCCTGTACAACCTGCAAAATCCAAGTTGTACAGTTTGAATCAATCAGCTGGGTTTAAGCTAACACAGAATTAAAGTCAATAAACTTTGGGGTATGGGCTGGTGGTTTTACTGCTTGGGGGGTATTGTTTACTTGGCTTGTTAATTGTTTTTGTTTTAGTGTAAGAAGTGGAATCTTCACTTCTTGTGACACATTTTCTTCACACAGAGCTATCAATCCACAGGTTTCTAAAATGTTCCAGCTTATTCTAAGAGGGCACTGCTGGTAAATCCCAAACAAATCTGAAAATGCAGGTGCATCTTTAATTTCTGCACCAACTGAAACACTGCACACCCCAAGTCTAAATGAGGAAAGTTTTCTTACTTGGCAGTGAGAAGAAGAATGTTAAGTAGAAAATTTGAAAACTGCCCTGGCTTAAAGGCTTTTATTTATAAATTAGGCATGCTCTTATTTCTCTTAAGAGTTAGGAATCAGCATACCAGAGTCTCCTACCTTATTACTCTGACTTAAGTGATGCACTCTCCCAGTCACAGACATTGCATATTTGTAGTCACATTTAAAGAAACACCTACCTTTCTATAAATCACACCAACAATGGCTGTTTTGAGCCTCATTCCAGTTACAAAGCAAATATGAAAGTACTGGTGAAGGATCAGAGTCTGAAGACAGGCAGAGACAAACAGCAGTGCTGTATAAAAGTAGCCCTGCCAGTTTGGGGCAGCTTTGTTATATACAAAGTTGAGCAGCAATCTGTGGAGAGAGAAATGAGTTCTCTTGATAGATGGAAAACAAAACCAAATGTCATGGCTGCAGCCTTGGGTTATTCCAAACATTGCACAGGTCATGCAAGCACCTGAAGTACCAAACTTAGATAAAACACTTCAGCAAACTTCTTAGAAACTGGAGATCACTTGGTATGAGCACACATCACTCCCTCCTTAAGGTACCAGTCTGAAACAGGAAGACACACACAGCTCACATGTACAGTGTGCTCTTGGGGCTGCACTGAGAAGCCTCATGGCCCCTGCAGCTGAAGTACAACCACCTGCAGTTCATTTACTTCTCAGCTCGAAGCAAAACAACCCTCCCAGCTCCTCAGCTCTGTGGAACCACATACTCTGATGTGTAGGCACAGAATAATTACAGGTTAGCACTGAGCAAACTCTCCTGCTAGTGCTGATTATGGTCCTGCCCTGCCTTCCCAGTGCTGAAAAGGAAAAGAAGTTAAACATTTATTGCATGATGTTGTAATTTGAAAACCAATGGACTGAAATCATGTTTACTTCCTTTTATGACATCTCTTCCTCACGGTATTAGCTGAAGGCAAAGCAGTTTGGGGAGTGAAATACCAGCATGCTTTAAATCCTGTTCACATCCTTCTAATACAATAATAAAGTATATAGGTCTTACTTCAGAATTTCCGGGCCTGCAAACATCAAGAGATCATGTGCAGCCTTAAAAAGGAAGCTCATGAGAAAATATGGTCCAAAGGTTTTGTATAACACCTTGAACAAAGATGCTTCATGGCTCTTCTGAGATGGTTTGATAATCAAAGCTTCAACCTCTTCTGTCACATCACCATTTGAGTCTCCTGATTTTTGCTGCTTTTTGGGGGCATACAACATGTTTGGTGGTTGCCTAAAAAAGATCAGGTAGACAATGTAGCCTTTATTCAAGCATAAAGCCAAAACTGTTCCCTGTACAAATGAGATGTAAATAAGCTGCTTATTGTGATTCTTAACAGTTTAACTGAGTTTTACTGTCAAATGTATTTAATCATACAACACAACTAAATCAACTGGCTGCTCAGAAATGGCTTTCTTTGCTTGGAGAGGTAACATTCCTGGAAATCTCTCCCTTAAGGCTGCCCTGGGGAATGAGGAATAGAGCTGTAACTCGTAAGCCTAAAGAGCAGAGGACATTATTATCCTAGAACCCAGTATGCTGAACTTTCATCAAAACCAATGCTTCACTGTGCCACCAGAGTTAACAAACTGAAGTCAGGTTAATGCCAAGACATCCCAATGGACTGAACACATTCTTTTCTTACATCTGGCTCATGCTAAACTGCATGCTCTGAACTTCTGAGGACAAGCTGGATGTAAAACACACTGTGTGAGTGAGCACACAATTTCCCTTCAATGAAAAGGTGCTCCTATTTGCTGCAGCCAAGGATGATGAAAGTGGGATGGAGACCACAGGCATGCAGTCTTTCTAATTTTAGTCATCTGGCTTAGATGCTCAGACTCCCTATATAGTCAAAAGAAGGGAATAAGCTGCTCACTTTGACACCCTGAACTACCCTCCCAAGGCTTGGCCAACTACAGAGGGAGCCCAAGCTCCTGAATTACACAGCAGAAGTTTGTGTCCAAACACTCCCTGCCCAGGGGAAAACCACACATCAAAAGCCACAGTAATAAGTTTTGGATCATGAAAGATGAAGGGAAAGTCGATGCAGCTCTTCATACAGCAGAAAGAAATGCCCCACTTGGTTCCAGCTCTCTGAGCTCTCAAGGACAAACAGGGGCAGCCTTACAAAAGCAGGTTTGGTAACAAACAACAAACACCACTGAGCAGAGCCTGAGTCACTTGAGCTCTTAAACCTCTGTGTCTTGGCAGAACTGAAAGCCAGGATAACTGAACTTACCTCTTGGTCTTTGACCACTCTTTTGCCCAATTTCTAGCCAGACCTGGCACTATTTCCTCTGATTTGTCCTCTTTATTTAATGACCACAAATCCTTGGCTTCCAAAGGTCTCCGATAACCCTGAATCATCAACCTGCATTAGAAGGAATCAGCAATAAGAGCACCAGCAATGTTTGTGTATGTAAAGAGACAGATATATAGATACAGCTGCATCCAGCCCCAGAACAGAGCCAGCTCCCCACAAAGATGCAAGCATGCATTAGTGCCTGCAGTAACACAGGTCCAGATGCTAAAACATCCATCCTCCTGTCTTTTCTGGGAGAACTAGACACCAAAACAGCCAAGGATCCAGGGTATGCCACTGAATTCAAATTCCAGGGAAAATAAAAGAAAGGATGAAGTGATCTAATTTGGAAATCAGCCAGGCAATTAATATTCCCATGCCTAGCAAGTTTCAAAATATTTATTAGCCTTTAATTTCCCAAAGCAACTCCTTTCATCTAGCTTTCTGTTGGAACTCTGGCCAAGTACCAGCCACAACTACACACACCAATGTTATTTCACATGCTTCTGTGATTTAACTCACAAATCATACAGCATAAGTAAAATTAAGTTAATGGGAAAAAAGAGTATATTGGACAAAAAGATGTAATAGTTTCCAATGCCTTAGTTTCTAAATTCAGCAGACAATTTCTCCTTTCTTATATTTCCCAAAGAAGTTTTGTTTATTATATTTCTTCAAACATATTAAACACAGACTTGCAAGATTTAAAATTACAAAGACCCTACAAAGGAAGTTAAAAAAATATTAATCAAGCTTTTTAAAAAATTAGGCTATCTACAAAACAACCAACCAAAATTATTGTTGCATGATTACTGCTAATTTAGCTCTGAGAGCAGGATCCCAAAGTGCCATCTGACTTGAACTGGTGATTAATGCAACAGCTTGATCTTACCCAGTGATCCACCAGAATGTGATTCTGGAGAGGAAAGAAGCACTGAACTCTGGACATGGATTCTAAAGGAGAGAAAAAGAAATCAATCCACATACAAAGGGACTTCAGGGCCAAAAGAAACAAGCAAAGCAGAAAAGATGTTTTTGAAATTCCTTTTGTTTACAGTATTTTTTCACATGACTAAAACTTGCCACTCCTGCTGCTGAGAGCAAACACAAGCCCAGCCTCAGGGCTGGCAGCAGGCTCCTCCAGTGGGACACAGAACAGCAGGGCTCCACATCAACAACACAACAACAGCTGGAGGAACTGCAGAGGCCACAGAGGGCAGACAGTGTCTCCAGGTGTCCTGGTCAGGGCCTATGCCAATGCAAGGTATGCTGCCTACCATGAGAGGGCTCAAATGTGTGAATTGGCAAATCATGAATGAAAAATTCAGTTCTCCTGTTCTAGCAGTGAAGTGCTGGGACTCCAATGACACAGATGCACAAATGAAAACAAATGTGTACCTCCATAAAAGCATCCCAAAACACCCCTTAGGAGCCCTGCATTCATCAGATATGTATGGGAAACTGAAGTATCAATACACTCCTAACCTGGCTGGGTTCAAAGAGCACAAAGAAAGGCTGGGAGAATTTCAAAGGTATGAAAAGTTCATTTACTGGCAGAATTTCTGTGCACATTTCTCTCTTCCCTCTTTCAGAGCTCTGAGAGCATCTAAAGAATGCTAAAACCCCTCCTTAGGCACAACAAACCACTGGTTTTACCATCAACCATAACTGAAGCAACTCAGTCTATCTATAAAAGTCAGCAAACATGATTAAAGCATTGCAATGAAACCAGCCAGAGCCAAGTGTTTCCAGCACTGGCCATTTTTAACTCATGTTTGTGCAGCCTGTGCTGTGCTGTCCTGCACTCTGTTCTAACTCAGCTCCACAGAACAGAGTCCTGCATTTCCTCTTTTTCACATAACTTTTTCTGCAGCCTTTACAGGGAACAATAAGAGTATGTATCAGAGAGATGCTTTTGTTTTTTCAAAGATACATTTACTAAGCATCCAAACATTTGCAGTAAAATGATGGCAAACAAATCCAACACCCTCAATTAGTGAATAAATAAAAGTTTTTAAAGTCAGAAGGGGAAGGGGGTAAAACTCTCAGTGTTCAGCCACTCCTGCTTTCCTGATAGACAGATTTCAACTCCAGCAAATACGGGGAATACTTTCAACTGCATCAAAGTGTAAAAACATTCTGAATTTTACATAAAGTGCTGTGTTGCTTTTTTCCTTTATATTTTTTTAATCTACTTGCTGGTGGAAACTCTAAATTTAAGAGCCCACTAGATCCTGTCCTACCAAAAACTGGACTTGGTTTGCATAAAGCCCAAGCTGAAAACATTAAAACGTGTTAGACTACTTTTAAAATATTACTACTTTTGATAAAATTAAACAGTTATCACACAAATAATTAATAATCCTACTGATTTTCATGCCAGATAGATTGAAGACAAGTTTTAACAAGTCTGGATTTATGTAATATAAACAAGATACAAAACACATTGCCTGATTTCTACATCCATCAGCATCTACATCTCAAATTTCACTGTAGTTTGCTGGCTTAAGTAAACATACTCTAAAATTTCACCTAAGGCTTACAGACATTTCTGGTTTGGAAATATTTGGCAAAAGGGCATGAAACAGAATTTAAGGCTGACTAACATGACTTCTTTGTTCTTTTTCCCAACAAAATGAAAGGATAAAATTTGAAGCCTGCCCTGTTTCCTGAAGTCATTCTAAATTCCTAGAAACACTCAGGACAGAAATCAAACCACTGTGGTCTCAAAGCACCTTGTAATTATTCCAACCACGATCAAAGAAGAAAAGGTTTCCTTACACAGTATCCTGTCACACATTTTTAACCCCTGAATGAGATGAGAGGATCCAAAGACTCAGCAATCAGTTCCCCCTCCCAGGCACACACACACAGACTGCCCTGGCCAGGCAGAGCACCCTGGCACCAGGACACTGCTGGAGAAGGTAACTGTGGCACTCAGGAAGTGCTCATGGACCCTTTCCCCAGTTACAAAGGCAGCATTTATTTCCCCCTCACACATTTCACACCTTCCTTCATCACTCAGTGGCACTGAAATGCCATCACACCAGAATCAGACCTTGTATAAAACCGAAATTCCTAAACTTGGCACATCCAAACTCCAGGCAGTGCCCAGTGTCACCCCCTGTGACCCAGAACATCTAACCCAGAGGGGGTGCAAGGATGATCCAGCATCTCTTGGGTCACTTCAGATCCATACCATTAAGCTGGTACATATAATTAAGAACACAAGCAAAAAAGGTATGTCTAGGTAAAAGTAAATATCTACATCCAAGCAACTCTAGCATTAGCTGCTTTTGCATCTGAGCCAGTTAAATCTTTACTTGACACAAGAGTGATAAAAACAGAAATCAAACACATCTGCCCAAGCTGAAAATCCTTCCAGGTTTAAATTCTTCCCTGTGTTCAAATGAAAGTGAATCCACATGCCACTGCCTGCTGAACATATCAGATAACCAGGAGCACAGCATTTCAAACCACTATTTCCCACTGACTGCCAGCAGCATACTGAATATAAATACACAGAACTTACCCTTCAGGAATGCTATCCAGCAACGAGGGCAACTGTATTTTTGTGGCTTTTCTTACATACAGTCCCTCCCTTCCCCCAGTTTTGCATGTCATGGGCTTCTTTTGCATCACCAAATAAAAACCAGAATTTAATTATTTGTCATCTTGGAGCCTGTGGCCCTGTAGCTCATTACACAGAATATTGCACATATGATACTTAGCACTCTGTACAGACTCACTCACAGGATCATTTACTGTTTCAGAAAAAAAAGGTGGTTGCTCTGGAAAACAACACAGGATGAGCTCTACCAATACCAGGACAAAGTAGATACAGAAGGTGGCATAACGAAATTCATCCTCATCAGCACCCTGCAAAGGAAGGACACATTCCAGTCAGAAGGCTTGAGGAATTGATTTTAAATAACATGTTATGATTAAACAGAAAACAGCTCCTTACTGTAAATTCTGCAAACTAAGTGCTACACTACTCACCCCCATGCAAATGAAAGTCAAGGTCTATTTTGGTAAAGGGAAGGTAATGAGAGGGGAGAGGATGTGAAAGACACATTTATTTTTATTCAGTCATTACCACTAAAATACAAGCATGAATTTCTTACATAAAAAGTTCTCTTTAATACATGGTTTGTGCCAACAAAGCCCCAGTTTGAAGTCAGTGTACTTCTTACAGGGGCAAGACATTATGCACTGGGTAGCAAGGGGTACTGAAAGTAAATTTTTTAATTCTCAGAATTAAAAAATTACAGAGAGCAGAATTTACAGTACACTTTGTTCCACTGAGTGGAAAATTTAGAGGTTCTTTCAGTTTTTAAGACTGGGACTGATGCATAACACATAAACCACAGAAATCAAAGCACAGGTATAGACGGGCACACACCCCCAGTAAAATCCCATCCCAACAGCTAAAGACAAAATCTGGGTGAAAGTTCTCAAAATTGCCAATGCAGCTTATAGGTTTCAAGAAATAAAAATGCCATTTTCAGGCAGCTCCACAATTAATCTGATACTTGAGGTGGTCTTACTACAGGGGCAAAATGTCATAAAAATATTTCACTTTGGTTTTGTCCAAGCAGGTGAGACCACACCAGCACTGAACAGTGTTTCAGGAAACCCACTGCATAGTCAACAGGAAGGTGACAAACACCCAGCCAGAGCAGCTTGATAGCAAAGATTACAGAGAATTTGAGTGCACTGGAGCAGACACATCCGCTTCCCCCAACAGCCAGCCCAGTTCTCTTGGCAACTGTTGCTAGAGTTAAAATCACTCTGAATTTCATGAGCATTTCAAAACAGAAGACATTCATTCCTGCTTCCCTTGCTGTTACAAGCCAAGGAAGGCAGGTACACCGAATGAATCATTACCTGATTTGACTGCTGTAATTGCCAAGCAACTACTCTATCACTGCAGCACTGGGGATCATTTTCAACTGAATGAGGCTAAAAGTCACTTACCAAATTTAAGGCATGTTTTATTTTGGATATAAAAATCATCGTGGCACATAACAATGAGATGAACCAGAAAATTGTCATTACACCAGAAGACTGGACTCCTTTTATTCTTTCATATTGTATTAAAAATGTGGCCAGCAACTGTAGATAAATAAAATGAAAATATATTCACAAATTAAGTTTTATGATACGTTTTGCACATGTAAAAGGTACTGTGCTAAAGTCTGTTTATTTAACATTTCTAACCCAGTACCTCCCAGACCTTCTAAACCCCTGAAATTTCAAGTGTAATTCAAAAATACATTTAAATAGGAAATTCTCTGTATCAGTAGAGATAAGGAGTAGACAAAGTAAGCAAAAGGAATATGCATTAAATAGAAATAAGCAATCACATATGCAAAAGCACTGCCAACCTTCTTTACTTTTCTGGTTCTATATCACAAATCAACATGGAATTACAGCATTTTCTGACTAGCTCTTTTTAAAATAAATAGATTTTTTTTCCATACAAGCCATAACACCACACAACACCAACCAAGTATTAGTCTATCTCTGTATTTTGTGTGTTTTCAGAGTCCTTTAGGAAGCTCTACATCTCACTTACCTACTGCAGCAAGCATTTTCAATCAGCCTGACAAAAGCTTGACAGTTGCATTATTAAATGATCACAAACTACTTAACAGCTCTTGCACTTGTCAGTATGTCTGAGGGCTGTTTAGGGGTTCTTTGGTTGTTTTTGGGGTCATGGTGTTCCCTTGAGCATCATGTTTAATAATTCCAACTCTGTGATAAACCTAAGGCAACTGACAGCAAATGAAGAGCAAGGCCTTGAAAGGCAGAGATTGGTGTGAAAGCAGAAAACCCCAGCACAGCTAGGGCAAAGGAGGCAGCTGGGGACACCTGTGTGACTTGTGGCTTTCAAGGCTTTCCACTGTGCCCTCAAGAGTAACAAAGGTAACACACTCAAGAATGTGGAAGTATCTCATTACAAACTGTCATATAACAATCTCCCCCCAGGTTCAGGGGTTTGTATTAGCTAGGTTGAATCAGCTCTCTTGAGCTGAATCCTCTACCCAATGCCTGAGACAAACTATAAAATGGATGCTAGCTCAAGCCTACCAAAATAAGACAACTGAAACTGCCTTGTGTGCTGACGTGTAATACACTGAGCACAGATAAGTCAGTCTGATTTTTATCTTTTTTTATTAAAGGAAAGCAGGTATTTCAGAGTCAGTCTTTCACAGCTCAGCTACAAAGTCTGTATATAAAGGCTGCAGCTCAAAGGGTTACAGCACTGTGAATAACAGAGAGATGGTGTTACTGCTTACAGCTTGGCATGGACAGTGGCTCTGCAGAAGAACTTACCATTGTTATACCCAATACTGTAGGGCTAATGAGAAAAAATGGAGCTCGAAAAATATTTTGACTTCTTTCCCAGAAAGAGTAGAAAAGGTCTGCCCAGCAGACTATCCACAGTATTAAGCCCAAAGCCTGCAATAAAAAAGTGTCTTTAATACATCAATTCACAAAGATAATGCAGCACAATAGAAAGATGAACACTAGATGTTATGTGTTAGCAGGAGTCATAATCAGATCATACAATTTGGGCAATTCTACCACATGCAGTAAAGAAAAGCAATTTACCTTTAATTATTGAATTCCTACTAGGAGAAAAAAGTTTACTGGTTTTTAATTCCATGTAATTCAGTCTATTATGAAGCAGAAAGCTGGTCTCCTGAATAACAGACTGCAGAGAAAAAAACCTCTCCAACATACCATGTTATTATAGCCCTTCTTAAAACTTTCCACTTATTCTACATGGAAGGAAAAAAACAAAATCACTAAGTACCTATTTCACAGTAGAAGTGGAATGGAACACCTGCAGCAGCTCTAGAAATGCATGCTGTGTAACTTAAGAAGCTGACAGGATAATAAATTCTTTTTAAGATAGAAAAGGGCCTTGAGATTGAGTTGCCTTAAAATAGTCTTCTCCAACTGCTCTTTAAAAGGATTTGCATGTTTGTTGCTATGCCAGGGTAAATTTCAGAAAGTCTGATAAAAGGGCAAAGGAAACAGGAAAGGCTGGGAAATCAAACACAAGCAGAACAAATAAGTTACCCCTGAAGTGTGCATGCAGGTCAAGACTGATGCTAAAACAGAGCTGAAAAGAGATTGCACTGAGCAGAGAAGGAGCTGAGCTGTGGTTGCAGAGGCACGCACCGTTTTGGCTTTGTTCAGGTTGGACACCTGGATGTAGCCCCTGTCATGTCTGCGAAGGTACAGGGAGTACACTGGGAAGCAGAGCCACAGGTACACGCAAGGGATCCACACCAGGACTGTGTTCTGAAAGCACAGGGTGAAGTCTGGATCTTCTGTGTGCCATGTCAGATTCCAATCCTGGGGCAAGAAAACAGGCTAAGTTACAGAAAAAGCCAACACTGAACTTCAGGATTGAAAATCAGAAACAGGGACTCTGAATAAAAAAGCCACAACAAGGCTTTTACTTGAGGTCTCAAGTACTCAAGTAAGAGGCTCACCCTTGCAGTTCATTTCCTACTCAACAAGAAGAGGATGTAAATTGACATAATACAATGTTTTCTTACTTCTCTCAACATAATTTTCAAGCCCGAGGTAAATCACCATACAATCAACCAAAACTGATGCTCACAGTAATAAAACCACGACCATTTTAATAACTGGCACAAGAACTATTCACAATGACTGATTATTTAGTAGTAACATGAGCTTTCAGAACATATTTATGATTGTTCTGAGTTAGGAAAATCTCTTGCAGCAAATTTTACTTTTAAGTCATTGACCTTGCTGAAAACTTACCACATGCAACACTTTCTCTCAAGTGCTGTAGATTTTTGACTCTCCAACAGAATAATCCAATGCACAATATCACACCTATAGATGGACTGCAACATTCAACAGCCAAAGCACTGCTCCCAGGCTTCTGTTTAAAAGTCACTGAGCCAAGAGCAGCAGTCCCATGTCCAAAGGCTTGTTGACTATAGTGTTAATTTCCAGTGGCAAAGCATTTTTTCAGGCAGTTGCACAGCTCACACTACATAAAACACCAGTACCACTACTGGGACATAATATCAGTAATCCTACTCCTTTATAAAAGCCTGAGCAGAAACAGGTGCCATTAGCCACATCTTATAGATGAGGAAAAAGACCCAAAAGGAGCTGCAGTGCCTGTTCCCTCTATTCCAACATCAAAGCTGAAAGCAGATCCCACTGCCCAGAATCACCACACTTTGATCCTTGTTTGTCCCCATGTTCCACTGAATACAAAGAGAACACAGATCTAAAGAGGAATGGAAGATACATTTTCCTTCCCCATTTCCCTCAATTTCTATCAGAATCCAGGACCTGAGACAACAGAGAGCATACACAGGACACCCAGTGTTATTTTCCTCCTCTAATTCCACAGCACTCTAAACATTCTGCTCACTTTGTATCATTTTTAATTTTTCATTTTTAGAAAATCTGGGAGCCAGTTGCAGGGAATTAACAGTGGTAGAACACAAGAATGCCCAGTTATGTTTGGCTGTGCCTTGGAGCACAAGCTGTTTGTGACGAGGCAGGGCTGGGAGACGCTGCGGGCAGCCACACGCTGATTGAGCTTCCTGACTGCTGTAACTCATCAGAAATTTCAGCTGAGTCATCCTTACATTTAGCCCCCACACAAATGGGCTTGGCTTTATAAGTCCCAGCTGCACTACTGCAGCACAAGAGCCAAGAAAAAGTCTCATGACTCTGCAGAACAGTTTACAATTCACAAATGAAGATAGTTATAAGATTATACAAGTAAACCAACCAGATGCAATCAGCTTTACAAGAAACAAACAAAAGCACTGACATCTTTCTATTGAATAAACTTTAGGAGACCTACACACCCTTTTGAAAGTTGATAACTTCTTTTTCCCTGTTTGTAAATGCTTTCTATATAAATGAATCTGGCAAATACCAGCAAGGTCAGGGCAGGTAACACATGTCACTGCCACGTGGCAAATTAAAAGCAAGAAGTGCTGTATGCATGACTCCTATGCACGCTGGCTGGAGGATATTCCAAAAACATGCAACCTTCCATTTGACTTTCATATTTACAAGTTATCTGGAGGGGTTGGTTTCTGCATAAAAGGCAAGAGTGCTCAATGCAATGGTACTTCAGTGGTCAGAACAGAAAGATGGGACAAGTGGGCAATTTTGGGCAAGACTACTGCTAGAATTTAACAGCAACTCTTTCATATGTTTCCAGCATTTCATCCAGAGGTTGTTGCTATCAATAGGAACATGCTCAGCTTTAGAAACACTTCTCTGTACAAAAGAAATGGCAACACACAGGTGAGATGCAGAAGCCACTTCCATTTTAGATTCATTTCTGGCAAAAGGCAAGGAACACGTGAAGAGAGAGACAGCAGCACTTTCCTGCTGGTTCCCTCAGCTGTGCTCACACAAGGCAGCAGCACAGACAGGAGCAGAGGTGCAGAGCCCACCCTTGCTCTGAGCACCCCATGTGCTCACAGAGCCCCTCCAGCCAGGGCCACATGGGCTGGGTCACAGCTCCCCACAGTGAGCAGCAGCCACGGGAGGATCCCAGTTAACCCCTGCCCAAAAGGCAATGGGGGCACTGCAGTGACACACTGAGCAGTGGCACACTGAGCAGTGGCACACACACCGAGCAGGCAGATGTCTGCAGGACACAGCAGCAGCAGCAGGCTCTCAGGCTGAACCCAGCTGGGATCACCACCAGTGCACAAAGCCAAGAAGAACTCAACCCATTACAAAAAGCAGGCATGCCCCAAGGTCTGCATGGAGGACACCACAGCTTTAGGAGCTTCCACTGCAGCTGGAAAATGTGTCACTCTCATCATGAAACCAGCATGCATTCACATTTAAATCATAGGTTCAGTTACACAAGTCTAGACTAGCTGTGCCAGTGGAAAGTACATGCTTCTCCTTTGCTTTACATAAACCCAGATTCAGTTTTGTTTTTTTCCATCACAAACAAAATGCAGAAACACTCACTGAAGCAGACCTTCATATTTAAGAAACATTAATTAGCAAATAAATGACATTTTTTCTGACTCAAGTTTTAGAAACACTGTTTCAGCAAGGTGTACTAAAACATGAAATTACTCCATTTTTCTTAGCTCAAAGATGAACTATTTTCATTCTCACTGATCAGTTAACTCTTCTGCCTTGTGAAGTCACATCAAGTGACAGAGATACAACCACTGAAAGCCCACACAAACTAGCAGCCTCCTGCCATAAAGGAAGAGGAGGAAAAAACAGGGTACAGTCTCTAGCTATTGGACTGTATAATATGGAAGCAGCCTTCATGTTAAGCTGTGACTGCAGGAACCCACTGGAGAAGGATCAGTCTGATCCTTGCTCCTTCCTTGGTAGATGTTTGGGTGAGATACACTTAGCCAACAGTGTTAGTGTAGTCCAGAAGAACCATAACTCAGATGTTAAATAGTTTCAGGTTGGTTTTTCTTTTCAAAAATTCCTTAACAATTTTAAAGTTTCCCAGAATAGCAGATGGGTATTTTTAATTTTACCTGACCTATTTCTCAGTTTTCATTTCTATCAGCAGCACTACAGTTCAAAAATACCAGTCCACAGTTCTAGTGCCCTGCAGCATGTTTTCTCTCATGGCACAAAAAAGCTTCCTATCACATCTGAAATGAATCCCTCTGTCTACAAGAAGGGCACAAAAATGCCTGGCATTCCCCAGAATCAAGCTGATCCATTCACAGGTAAACCACTTACTTAACAGTGCATAAAACCTAGGAAAATTAAGAACTATACCAACTCCTGTCAAAAATTTCAGGAACAGGTAAGATAAAAAGCACTGGCAGTAGAGCTGTAAGACAAAGTTGCAACACAAAAGGCCAGTTATTCTGCCTTTGCTAGGGGAAAATAGACCAAGGACAGTTGCATGCCTCCTGTATGGCTAATCTGAGGAACAGCAGTATTTGATGCTGGCTGCCTCTCCTGGCAGCCAGGAAAAACTGGCAAGTGAGCAGCCAGGGGTTGCTTGTTCTCACACCAATAATCCCACTTGACCCACAGCACATTTCAGAATTCTCAGTGGCAGAAATTGAGAGACCCAAATTGCTTGGTTTCATGCCTGTGTACAAGTGTGCTAGAGATGCAGGCCGCCAGCCACAATGTTAAATCCACCTGCATGGACCAAATTGTGACTGAAAAGTGACTTAAAACATTAGTGCACAGCTATGTAAAAAACAAAATTGCAAATCCACGCTGGAATCTTAACATCATGGTCAACACTTACTCCTTCAAATAGAGCTCGACACTGACATTGTGTACCCATTACTTCAATATCACCCACACAAGAACCACTTCCCTTGTAATACCAAGATAAAGTTTCTCAATCTTATCTCCCCAACAATAAAAAAGACTTTCTGTTCAATGCAATGTTTACCTTTAGTTGACTGAAAGTAATTAGCTCTCTCAGGTACTAACACTGTAATTGCAGCTGACAATTTCATTATAATAGTATCGTCACTTTCCCACTGAAATAGGAAGCCTTACAATCTGCCAGATCTAGGGACAAGATTGAAAAATTTCCCAGTGTAGCACCTATAAAACCATGAGCTGACTGAACCACTCTCTGTCTCAGTGTAGGCTAAAAGCCTCATGGCATCTATCTAGGACAGCAAATTTCCTGCCTCTCCCCAGACAGGAGATTTGGCAGATCTGGCTCAGCCTACATCTTCAGAGGAGCTGCATCAGTGCACAAGAGGGAGCGGGTAAGGGAAGTGCAGAACAGGACCTCTGTCTTTAAGGCTGCTTTAAAGGAGCTCTGACCTTGCTTTTGAAAAGTCCCTAACACCTGATATGCCATCGTTGTTCTGCCATTCACATTTTGGAGTCAGATGAAACCTGTCCTGAGGCTCACCATTGTCTAAGGGCATGTTTAGAAAGGAGCCTAAACAAGCACAATGATCATGGCACAGCCTTCACCAGCATCAGATCTGCTCTGCTGTGCTCACTGTTCAGCCCACATCACAGGAGTGACAAGCAACAGGTCTTTGTACAAGAAAAGTACTCCAGAATCCCTGCAAAGGTTTTCTAGCCCAGCTTCCCAAAATACCATGAGCAGACTGAGACCTCGGAAAAGGGAGGACACCATGCCTCTCCTTCACTTCAAATTCCAAAACCTAAGCTTCATCCTTGAAATATCTTAATGTCGTCAAAGATAAGATTGTTAGAGCAAGAGGTGGAAAAGTTACAAACTATAATAATTACATAATAAACAAGGGTACTAAATTTTTTGATCATGTATATAAAGAATATTTACAGGGGGAAAACACCAGTGTTTCTAGTGATGAGAAAATGCACTTAATTTCTCATAATGTTTTCTATTAGAAATGGTTTTAGCAAGTTATAAATGGTTTTAATGGTTTAAGTTCTCAACAGTAATTACTTACATAATGCAGATTTGACTTATTAAACAGAGAAGGAAAAGCCTCTACCTCCCAATAACTGGTCCTGAACTTAAATCTGGTGTCTGTATCTCCTTGTCCCAAAAGTCACACATGAGTATTTCCTAATATTTACAAAAAGTTTAGATCCTTTATTATAGAAAGCACTGCATCAGCTGGAACTGTGTTAAATTCCAAGGAAGAAAAATAATATTTTGCTTTTTTATTCCCTTTAGCCTAAAATAAGAAGCAGGTGCTAACAAATTGCCAGAGAAAGGAGCACCTGCAGCTGTGGCATTTACAAGAGCTGAGCTTTGTAACCTAAGAAGCCAAAAGCCAACCAACTATGGCTATTGTTTTTGCATCAGAGAAACATATAACAGATGATATTAGAACTTGCAAAATTAAAATTTAGCCTCTCTCTACAGACACTGCATTTTCATACCCTGCCATATCTGCAAGTACCACAACAAAACATTTGGCCACTTGACAACAAAATATTTACCACTTCTAGTTTCAGACCCTAAGGATGGTTCTTACCTCTCCGCAAAGTTTTTCACTGAAATCACTGTTACCTAAAAGGATACAAGGAAAAGATTCTAGCTCTCATCTCCTTGCACCAAACACAGCTGCTTCTGCTTAATAATGCAACAGCCTGTACCTCGAGCTCAGATCCCTGAGAAGTTTGAACACACCTGGGTAATAATCTTACCAAGGGACTAAGGTAACAGCTTAAACTGGGATAAACTGTATCTGAAGGTAGCACAGGTGCAAAGAGTGAGAAAACAGTAATGCAAGGAATTCTGACTCTATTAAAAGTAAGCTAAAGGTCAGTACCCGGCAGTAGGCTTTTTAGAGATGTGACCCAGAGTGACTTCAGCCAACCCCAGCTGACCTTCACTCGCTCCCAGGATAGCACAGTGTTTCAATGTAAACTGCATTGTGATTGCATGAAATGGCACAGGTTATTCGGGCATTTTGCCACCTTTTTTCCCTTTTTAAAGTTTTCTGAGTGATTCTGAATTGCCAGCTGTGGAATGGCAGGTGATCTGTTCAGAAACTCCCCATCAACAACAGATTATCAGGCTTAATTTCCCTGGTTTTCCCTTGAATTGATCTATTCTGGATCAAGGGATATCAGTTTCGTTTCTAACTTAAGTTTAATTTTTCTATGCACATTTAGACCACCCTTGTTCATAAATGGAAAAAAACTGACAAATAAGCCTCTGGCTTTCATTGCTAAAAACCACAACAGCCAAGGCATGAGAACCATGCAATCTGCTGTTAATCACAATAAAGCACCATTTTGTGTAAAGGCTTCCTTGTTTATCACCCTGCTACCCCTCTGTTCCAGACGCTGTGCACACATGACCTTCCAGTGTCAGTGAATATTGGCAGTTTCATGACCTGCACACACTTTAGCAGAGACTAAACTCGTAGCTTTTATCAGGCTCACCCAGTACCCTCCCAGAGCACCTCCAAGTCCCTCCCCATTGCCACAAACACACTGAAAAGCACTAAGGACATATCTTCAGTGCAAAGAGCTGCAGGTTCCAAGAGACGTGCCAATTTACTGCCTATCTGATGTGTGACAGCATGAGCCTCAGAACTTCATGAAATTGCTCCTTACATAAGAAGACTGTTTTTTCTTCAGAAGTCTATTTTGGTAAAACTACCAGTGTCTTCATAAATAACATAAGCACAGCAGCTGTTTGTGTCACACAGCATCACTTCACAAATGTCAGTTAATAATTGCAATGCATTAAAGAATATTAATACTTTTTTTTTCTTAATAAAATTCTATCGAGCTACATTATGGATCTCTCCCACTACAACAATGTCAATCAAATACAACACATAACCTCTTTGACTAATACTAAGAAAATATATTTATTTAGGCAGACAAACATGCCCAAAAGCCTCAGCCAGAACTCAGCACAATGGCAAAGGAAGCAAAGCCCAATCCCTCCAAGCTGGTCCCTAGATTTTGTGTATGAGGCTCTGCCTCACCTTTACTCACCCAGTCCATTCTTCTGTAGTTTGTTTTCACACAAAAAGAGCTAAACCTGGCAGTGTGTGGACACCACTTCTTTACTAACAGTGAAGAGGCTTCACAAAAGCCTTCTGAACAAACAGGGGAGAAATAGGCCAGGGTTTACAGCTTGAATCATTACAGGATTTTCAAAACAAAACAGAATCTCAAAACTTGCTTTTCTCCTAGGAATGATTGCAGTTACTCACTTTCAATCATTTCTCAACAATGAAAAGCCCAACTAAAAAACTGTGGAAAAACATTCTGCTAAGTTTCAAAATAAAGAACTGCTATCAAAATTAACTTTAAAAAAACAAAATGTCTGCCTGTGAACAACACGATAGGAACTTATATTTATATTAACCATTTATGTCACAGTCCCTTAAGTATTAGCAAGAAACTCAGAAGTTTCAGATGCATATTTCACACATTTTTTTTCATAAAACCCCACTGTGAGCTTTGAAATCCCAAAGTGTCACAAAAACTGTTAACCTCTTCCTTTAGCAATTTCAAACATGAAAAGACTTCTCTAAACATGATACCGCAGAGTTTACAAGCTCTGAAAAAAACTGAAACTAAGATTTTATTCAAAGAAAAAACAGCATATTTCTTCAAAATGCACATGCACTGAGACCAGCAACTGTGCATGTGCTGCTATCTCCAGACAGGCAGGTCAGGAGGCCAAAGTGTACAGTGAGTTCTACATCTGCTGTGACATTTATCCTGCTTACCTGGAACCTGCTTCACCTCTGCCTTTCTGTGTGCTGCTATTGAAACAAGGTAGGCTGTGCTCAGACAGCAGTGATATTCTAGCCAAAGCTCACTCAGTGTGTCAGGTCACAAAGTTTTACAGCTTGAACAGGCCCTTAAATTCATTGAACTGGAATGCAAGTAGTGCACTATGGTTTTTCAAGCTTTTATTGTAACCAACAACTATCAGTAAATAGTGACTTCATCTTGCACAGCTGTACTTTTCTTTATATTATGGATGGAATATTCATTCCAAGACACTCAGTGATGGCAGAACAAGCAAGGATTAACTGTACTTGTCCAAAAAGGGAGTCTAAAGGAAGCAAGATGCAGTAAAGTTCTACAAAAGAAGTCTATACAATAAAATCTGATTGCAGAGTTAACACACTGAGTAGTGTGGGAATCCTTAATTTCAGAGGGCTTTGGGACAGTTGTAAAAGGTAGGTCTTAGAAACAGGAGAACTGCAATCAGAGTTAAGCAGTAGTTTTGTTAGTATGCACCCTTCCCAACAGGACTCCCAGGACAACGTGTTGCTGTGTTGCAATAAGTAGGGCCACAGAGGTTAGACAGTGTGAAAGGAAAAAAAAAAAATCATGAAGATGGCAGTCTTCCTTGGGTTCCTGACCTTTCAGAGAAAGTATTAAATAAAACCCATCTGTTTAATTCTCAGACAAGAACTTTCAACAAAAACATTCCTTGGGTATGCAAACAAGAAAAATCCTGGCCAGCAAAGCCTAAGAAGATTAGCATACAGTTTTAAGGGTCCATTAGGTCCTTTCAGCCACAGTCTCCCCCACAATTTAAAACTGACCTGCCCACAACTTAGGATCACCTTTGACAGAAAACAAAGAAAACACCATCTCCCTGAAGTCGAGTTGGCCAGAAATCCCTCTGCTCCACTAGCAAGGCTTCAGGACCACCCAACACAGCTGATGCAGCCACCACAAGAATGCAATAACATGTGCCACTGTGTATCCAGCTATCACCCAGCTCCAGAAGCACAAGAATGCAGTCCAGAAGCCAGGAAGAACAGCAGCCCAACCACAGGACATACCTAAAAGCCCAGTAAACTCTGCATATACATAGACAATTTCTGAAAATCCACTACAAATTCAGCTTTGAATAGCAGCAATAATGGAAATGTCAGAAAAAGCAGCAGCCAGAGTACCCAAAGGCACCCAAACTGGCATTTCTACTCTCCCCTACTGGGAATGATGCAACAAAGAGGAAACAGAGTGTTGCTTATGAAGACAAGATCAGCATGAAGAAGATTTTTCCAGGCATATCTAACCCTCACTCAAACGCACAATTATTCTTGTGCAGGATCAGAAGAGCCCAGAAATCAAACAACCACACCCACAGGATCTTGAGCTGGAAGAAATAAAAGGCAGACTCCATGTGATTTGGAGAAAGATGACAAATCCCAAAAGCTGTGAATCAATGCAACTAGTGGAAAAAATGAATGGAGTAGTTTTTACAAAAATACCAGAAATGGCTGGCTCCTTTTATTAGGAGAACAGTTCTCCTAATAAAAGAATCTGCTGCCAAAAATCCTATATAAACTGGTTGCTTCCAACTTCCTATGTTGGAAGGAAGGCACAACTTCTCTTGTGCCTACCTGATGTGACAATTCCACAGCTCAAAGAATGAGCTGGCAGCTCTTTTTCACAATCCTATGCTCTCTCAAGCCAGTTTCTCCATAAACTCATTCTGAAACATGTATTCAGAATTGAAACATGTATTCTTCTAAGCCCTTCAAATGAAAAGTCTCATTCTAGGGAAGAAGAAAAAAAATATGTATAATGAAAACTCATAATTAAGTCAGTTCTGAAAAACCTGAGAAACAGCAGAAAAGAGATATTAGTATAAGCAATATAAAAGCAAGTTAGCAGAGTCACTTTTGATCAGCTGGAAAAAAATAATTGTCTTTGTCTTGATGATTTTAAAAATATTTACTCAGTAATATCCTAATGGTTCATGAGATAAATAGTACAATGGTATTTATTGAGACATCTGATTCTATTTTTTCACTAGTAAGGCAGCTCATTAGCTCAAAACTATTTGGCAAACATCTGATGAATACACAAGTAGTTCTCTTCCTATGTTGACTTCAGTAGCTCTACTCCAAATTTATTTTCCTAACTTCCAGCTCTTCCCTTCTTCCACACAACCTCCTTCTACATACAACCAGTTTGCTCCTGAGATGAATTTTCCCTCCGGTGCTGCTCTCCCCGGTGCCTCGCTGCTCCAGGAGCCGCGTGTCCCGGCACAGGAACCGCGTTCAGGGGTCTCAGCTGAGCGAGACCCCATCGCAGCGTCCCCACACCGCTCACCTGGGCACAGCTCAGGTCACGCACAGCACCTGTGCCCACCGCTCTTCGCTAAGGAAGAGCCAAAATACTGCTGTACAAAGGTGCGATAAGGCTGCCGAAAGCGCTGGTCCGTGGCCTCCTTCAGCCGCTCTCGTGTGCCGGCAGCCGTCAGACACCGTTATTGTTGTTACCCGCACGGCCCCCAGTAACGCAGCCAAACGCGTGGGCAGAGACTGCCCCGGCCGCTCGGAGCTCGTTCCCAGCGCCGGGTAGGCACCCCCTCGCCAGTTCCCCCTCCAAGCATCTCCCAGCCGGAAGCCCCGCACACGAGGCGCGCCCGCTCCGCGACCCGGCCGTGGGGACACCGCGCTCAGGCGGAGCCCACGATCCGCCGGCACGGCCCGGCCCCGCCGGCCCGCGGCCGCTCCGCGCCGGTGCTCACGCCCCGCACGGCCGGGGCGCACCGCAGCCCCCGCGCTCTGCCGGAGAGCGCCTGCACCGCAGGCTCCCGCTCCCCCGCTACCGGGCGCAACCCCTCGGGCTCCGTCACCACCCAAGCCCCACCCGGCTCCCCACCATCCCTCCATGCCGACGCCGGCAGCCGCCGCTGAGCCGAGCCGCCGCGGCCCCATCCCGCTGCTCACCCAGAAGGGCTCGGAAGCGTCCGCGCTGCAGAAGCTCTCGATCCCCATGGAGTGCGGCGAGGCGACCGCGGGCTCCCGCGGCTGAGCTTTCCCGTCCACGGCTCTCCGGCCTGAGCGGCGGCGGGCGGGGCCCGGCGGTAGCGGAGCCAATCAGCTCGGAGCCCTGATTGGCTCCGCGTCACGGGGATGCCGAGCCCGGGCCGCCGCCGCCGCCCGCTCTGCGCAGCCCCGTCTCGGCGCCGGGGGCGGGCGGTCCGCACGCGTGCGGGCACCGCGGGTGCGCCCGCAACACCGGCCTGGGCGAGTCCCGCGGGGCCACCAACGCCTCCGCATCAGGGCGGACGGCGGGCCCAGGAGCCTCGGCCGGAGCCCGACGCGTGTCTTTGTTCCCCGCAGAAATTCCCCGCGCCCCCGGCACCGTAGCCGGGGTGGAATCGTTGTCCCCGGAGCATCGCGGGCGCGCCCGTCTGCCCGGGTCTGCTGCCCCAGCAGCCTCCAGGGCCCTGCGCCTCGCGTCCGCACCGCACCTGCCCGCCGGGCTGGACCGGAGCCAACGGTGGGCATGACGGCATCTCCCTCTCCGAGGCGCTGCTCCGGCCCTTGGGAACAGAATCCCCACGTGTTCCCCGGGGAGAGGTGCCCCGCTGGCACCCGGGCCCCGCGGGACTGAGCCAAGGCAGGTCCTAGGGGAATGCCCCAGGGAAAGCCTAAGCTCACTTTCAAATAGCTCACTTCACAGCGTGAACCAGTTGTACTGGTTTCAATGCCCTTAACTAGTTCAAGTTGACTTACATGAACAGAACCAAAGCAACTTCATCCACAACCCGGTTTGCATCAAAATACGTAGTAGTTGAGCTGACTGCACAGCCCTGTGGTTGCATTGGGTTGTGTCGCACGGTGTCTTCACATCCTATTTAAAATGCCCCAGTTAAATCCGCAGTCAGCTCGCCTGACTACTGTACCAGAATAGACCAGCTAGAGTGTGGTGGTACATATGTGGGAATGGCATCACATGCTGCAGGAAATAGCAGGGTGGTTACATAGTACTCTAGAGTAACATCTGAAATCTTTAATCACACAAACATCAATTTAAAATGCTCTTGTCCATCCAGACAAAGAGACAGGTCTTGCTTTGTTTAATGTGTAACTTAAAAGCTGGCATCGCACACACAAAAATATATCACAGATTGCTTCTTTATTCACTGCCCTTTCCAAGCTGCAGTTTCAGAGCTGCACTGGTGGTGGCCAGATTGTCCATCTGACTGCAATATTTCTGGTCTGTCCCCCTGGATCCACATTCTCAGGGTGTCAGGTCAAAGAGCAGCAGCTGAGTCCAGCCCGCCCAGCTCCCGTCTGCACTGATGGATGGAGCAGAGTCATCTCAGAAAGATCACACACGTTGGGTGTCAGAAGTCCTACGAGTTTGTCAGTTTAATCCATACCCTAATTCATATCATGTTAAAATCCTTATAGTATTGCAAGACAACAGCTAAATGTTCAAGTATGATTCCCTTTATTTTTATATGCAAAAGACAGTAAATAAGCATGAAGTGAGGAGTGTCTAGAAAGATACATTTTTTACCCACATATGTTTACTGTAAGCTAAAAGACTAACCAAATTTAAGTTTCACATTGCAAATATTTCTCTTTCAGCCCCAGACTGTCCCAATGTCACAATCGTCATGCTTCAAGTCAATGATGTTTCTCCTCAAAAAATTATTCTTGGATTTCCACCTCAAACTAGTTCTCTTCCAATTTATTCTATTTCCTTGTAAACCAAAACACAGTCAAAATACAGAGTAAATAATTAATGTGAGAGGAAGCCAAAAAGTTCAGAAGAAAAAAGTAATAGATTCAAAATTATTTTTGTGGAGGAGAAAAACTACGGCTGACATGAGGCCAAACTTGCAGAAATACAGAACCAAATCTCAGAGTACCAGAAAGTCACTGAACATGGATTTCACAAAGCATTGTTGTAACAGCATCTTTTAAAAAACAGATTAATACAAGAATAGAAACTAAAATCTCGTCTAAAAAGGAGATTCCCCTGCAAGCACAAATTGAAGCAGGACACGAAACTGAAGCAGTGTGGAAAACAACTGCAACAACTTATCAATGGGAAATCAGGTGTGATGGAAAAGTGACTCACAAGGTAATGGAGAAGTTTGGAAGGATGCAGAGAAACATGTTTAGACTGTGAAAATGCTGTAACATTAAACATAAGCAGCTGTTCATCCGCAGAGTCCCCCTGGGGATCCGGGCAGCAGGCTCAGGGTGGCCAGAGGGCAAGCACTGCTCTGACTCACTGTCAGTGTCTGCTGGGCTAAGGAAACACACTGACTTCACCACCACTTCTGATTTTCCTAAATTTTATTTATTGACCCTTACCAGAGAGGCTTTGGAAGACTGTCATATAAATATTTGCTTTGAGAGGAAACATAAAAAAGAAACAACACAAAACAATCCTAACAAACTCCTCAACCCTCCCACTTAAGTCTTGTCTTAGGCAGTAAAGCCTAAAACAACTCACATTTTCCTTCAAGCCCCAGCAGACAATAGCAAATCCAGTTTGTTCACCCACACCGGCTGCATTTCCTTTGGGAAATACTTCATGCATTGACAGAATAAACACTCTTGACTCATCCCAGCAACACGGAGCACACACACAAGCCTCCAGACACGCCAGGGATCCTCAGGCTTGCAAAACACCCCGTATACAGTTACATTTTGGCAAGTCCTTTTCATTAGAAGCTCAGCTTCGGTCAGTCATTTTAATCAACAGTACATCTGTCAGGGACTCGGCGCAAAACTCTCCCGCGGCACACATGGAAGAAATTCTCGCTCATTTTCCCTGCTTCCTTCCCCGATTTTTGTCAACCTCTGAAATTACAGAAGGAGGAAAGCGTGGCACCCCTGACACTCCGCCCAGCTGACGGGGCTGGACAGCAGGACACCGAGCGGCAGCTCCACGGGCAGAGCGGAGGCGCTGCTAATGCTGCTTATTCTATCCCGGCACGACCCGGCCCGCGGGCCGCTGGCAACAGAGGGATCCCCCCGGGCTCCTCTCCCTGAGTGGACAGCGCAGCTCCCGCCCGGCCCCTCAGGGATCTCTCGGCCCCGCGCTGTCCCCTCAGGGCGCTCCCGCCGCCCGGCCCCGCGCCTGCGCAGTGCGCACGGCGCCATCCGGGTCCCGGCCATGGCGACGGTGGCGGAGCTCAAAGCAGGTCGGGGCCGGGGCTGCGGCCGGGATCGGGGGTGTTTCGGGCCGCTGGGAGGGCAGGAGCGCGGATCGGCCTTCCGCGGCCACCCGGATGGGTCTCAGAGCTGCTGCGGGCGCTGCTGGGGACCCCCGTCCCTTGGCGCTGCCCCCGTCATGTACCGTGGGCTGTATTTCAGTATACTTCAGTATTAAACGCTTCTTGGTGCAGTAACATCCTATTTATGAAATTGCCAGAACGTATGCTTGCGACTAAAAAAAAAAAAAAATTGTATTTGTGACTTTTCTGAAGGCCTAATTTTATCTGGGACGTGCCTGGCCTGGTGGGTGCTGGCACGTGTGCAGGTGCCGATACCTTATCGCTGTTATCGCTGTCGCACTGGCACACGGCAGAACTCTGTTTGTATCGGGGCTAATTAATGCTGCTGCTCCTGGAATGTGTTTGGCTTTAAATTAACGCGCCTTTTTATGGTGGTAGTGTTAAAGGACACACTGGAAAAAAGAGGAGCTCTTGCCCAAATCAAAGCGAGGATCAGAGCTGAAGTGTTCAATGCCCTGGACGACCAGAGCGAGCCGCGGCCGACGCTGTCCCGGGAGAATCTCCTGATCAATGAGCTCATTCGGGAATACCTGGAGTACAACAAGTATAAATACTCAGCATCTGTTCTGACGGCAGGTACTGGCCGTGAATTTGTGTCATTGCTGCAATAGTAATCAGTGACTGGTTGAATAATTCCATTGATGTTATGGAATCAGTAAGTGTGATAAGCTGCATAACCTTGTCTTCCCTTGGGAATTTACAGGGTACACACAACCTCTCCAAAGCTCTCTACTTGCCGCATTAAGCCAAATCACTCCATTAGTTTTCAAGAAAACTTACTCTCTTCTCCTTTACCCTTGAGGTAAATTGTTTGACACAGTAGTCGATGCAAGGGCAAGAAAACTTGATAACAGCCTGCAAATCCTTGGCATGCCTGAGAGAAGTAGTTTAGAGAAAGAGTTGTTTGCCTGATGAATTTATCTTTATACTGTAAAACTTCTTCAGTATTTTTCTAAGATTCTTTAAGAGTGAAGATAAAAGCTGTAATGTGCTATTGTAAATTATACCTGTGTGAATCACTAATACTTAAGTGAGTTCCCTGAATTGCGGTACACTGTTAGTGATAGTCTAAAAGGGAGGTGTGTGCTCTCATGTTCTTCTTAATTGGTGACATTTTTCTTACTGGTCATAAAATTCAGGGATTTTGTTTTCCAGAATCCGGCCAGCCCGAAGTGCCCTTGGATAGGCAATTTCTTGCCAAAGAGCTGAATATAGTTGAAGATGCAAGTGGAAAATCAGTGTAAGGAGGAATTTTGGAATGCACAGTATATTCTGTATGCCAGTATATTTTTCTCTTTAGTGTAATTTTAAATCACATATAGACGTTCTCACCAGTTAAAATGTTGCTGATCCCACGCATGTTCTATATGCTGGATTCAGCTTCAGGATACCAAATGTGGGGCCGTGTTCAGACATACTCCAAACTAACACTGCATTCTGCCAACACTGTGGCATTCTCCAGAGAGTGCCCTTGTGCTCCAATACACAGCTCTCTTACCAGTACAGTCTACAGAAAGCATATCTGCTCTTTGCATATCTGTGAGTTGCTGTGTGGAGCAATAGAAAGTTTACTGTGAGATTAGATATAAAATCAGAGTGCTGCAATAAAACTGCATTAATGACCTGAGGCTGAGGCAGGTTCAGACACGTTGAGCATTCTCTGTAGCTTGTGCTGTCTGAACCTGCAAGTGCTTAGGAAGAGCCAAGTTTGAGATGTGCCATGATGGACTGGCCCACCAAAGTCTGATCTGTTAGTGTGTGGATCTTCTGATCCATGGGTGAGAATGTGGATCTGAACACACTCCAGTTCTTCACCTGCCAGGGGAGCTGAAGTTCAGTGGAGAGTGTCTCTTAGTGTGAGCTTTTTAGGGCAGTGTTGGTGCTCACGGGGACCTTAGGTCTGTGCTTATTTATGTAATGGTACTTGGATGGGTTTTAAGTCATTAAAGACATATGCACAAATTGTAGAAGTAAATATTAAGATCTAAGAAGGGTGAAGGAGGGAAGGGTGTATTTTTAATGCTCAGTATTTCACAGACTTTACAGACTACTTTTGAATTTCTCCCTTAAGCAGACCTCTCCTGTATGGAATTCTCTCTCATTTCTTACATGGTGGTAAAGAAGAAAGTACCCAGAATATCCTTCCTAAAGTGTCCTTGCTGAATTATCCAAAGCAGAACCTTGGCAAACCACTTGCTGAGAGAAATCAAAAAGGTGTGTGCAGTGTTATTTTTGCAGAACTTTTATCTGTGACCAGATTTCCTAGACTATGGATATGTTTATAATAGCATAACCATGCAGCTGGACACTGTGTACCTCCTCTGTGCAAGCAGTGCTTTCATCTGACACCAAATGGCTTTACCCTAAAAGCTCAGCTGGCCAAATTGTACTCCCTTATATTATTACAAATCTGAAAAGGGTCAGCTAGAGACAGTCTCTCTGTACTGGGAACTCAACACAATATTTTAACCTAAATTCTCAATAAAATATATTAAATAGTGGGCATATCTCTGTTTCTTATCTGATCTAACCTAATTTCTATAGAAAGTTCTTAACTCTTTAGCTGTCATTTCTTTACATGGACATAAACCTTTTCTGAGAATATAATTCATATCCCATTTGCCACAAAAGCTTAAGCCAAAAGTTCATTGCTCTACAGTAAACACTGCTAAATCTTTCTTGCCTTTTCTGGTCTGCTTTAGGACTGGTTACAATGAATACCACCTAAGCTAGAGAATGAAAAGGTTCACTGGCCCAGCTTTTTCCTTCAAAGAGACTGCTGGGCATATTGCTTCATTTTTTACTGTGCAAATTTATTACTCTCCTGTTAATACTATGAACTGTTAGGTTTGTATCCAAAAATTTCAAAAGCATGAAGCCTGAGATTGCACTGACATCTAAAAAGGGTGAGAAAGTACTAACAGTTTTTTAACAGTTAATTAATTGAGACAATGATGTTTTCTTTTGCCAGAAGAGGGGGCTGAAGAAACAAAATTTCCATACCAAAACTACTATAAATTAGCTTTTTGTTAGAAAGCATTCCATTGTTACTCCCATCAGAAATTTTTCCATTTTTAAAACAAACTGAGTGTATAGGAGAATTGTTTTTAAAGTAACTTCTGTTTCTGCTGACTCTGCAGGGTCACCCAGCCCTGTTGACTCCAATATAATTTCACATGGAGATTTAATTGGTTACTGTTAGTTACAGAACTCAGTATCAATCATAAGACACAACAGTACATTGCTTTTTTAGAACTAAGCAAAAAACCTTAAATTTTTAAGGCCTTGAACCTTTAAGCAATATATTCTGAAATTACTTTCTGCATGTTTTTGAGGAGTATGTTAGTAGAGACCTAAAGGCAGTGGGTTTAAAATACTAATTATCCTACTGTTTTCAGTAGGCTGCATATTCAGGTAATCAAGTCCATTCATAAACTCAACCTGCCAAGTCTCTTATTTAACATCTAGCTTGCTTTTCACTTTAGAATTTATCTATCGTGTTTAATTAGATGTATGAGTATCCCAGCAGACTGGGGATAAAAGGTGTGAAATAGGGTGTTTCTTTACCTCATTTGCTACAGCTGAGTTGGAAGTTGTCTGAAATCTACTCTCAGTAATATAAAGCTTTTATCTCCTACAGCTGCATGGAAACATTAATCTATAAAATTTCCTAAATTCCCTATGATGATATTGTGCATCAAAGTTGGTAACAGTAGAAGATAACAGACCTTGGAGCTCCAGATAGATGAGAATATTTTTGTCTGTGTTTGATTTTCAGACAGAATTCCAGAACCAGGAAGGATGGCTGGCACAAGCATCGAAGAGCCTCTTATTTTACAAAGTATAAAGAGATGATATCTTTCATTTTCTGATTTCTCATTTCAAGGTCTGTCAGATTTAATTTAGGACATTCTTCATTTCATACATTTCTCCAATAAATCCAGTGGGACCATTTTAGCTTGTAACATCTACTCATGGGACAGGATGACAAGGTCATACTTACTGTCAATTTAAAAATGTTAGTAAAGCTCTCTTTCCCCAGTGCTGATAGAAGGATTGTATAGGGACTCACATTAGTGAATCCTGTGTCTAGAATTGCACCTGAATATACTGAGTTTATCCAATAATTTTTTATATAATAAGTTATAATTTTTACATTTATATCTTTGTGTGTTTTTCCTGTGTTTCTGAATAAAATTTTTCAATTTTATTCTGTGTGGTATTTTGAGAGCGTTCAAACTAAACATTTAAATCATTCTTTTTAAAAAGAAGCTGCAACTTTCAGATAAGTAAGGAAAAAGAAATTCTAGTAGAAAAATTGAAGTGATTTAGAGGGATAGTTGTTTTTAATTCTCCAGAAATGGGGACTATATTTATCTTCATTCCAGCAAACAAACAAGGGCAAGTTTTTTCCATCTGGAGTTGCTATAAATTGTACAGTGTAACACTGGGTATATGGGAGGAGAAGGAACTTCTGGGGTTTTTTCCCAAACAGCATGGAACTCTAAGTCAGGCAAAGCTAAAAATAAAGTTGATAGTAGATTACTGATTCCCAGAACTCTTTTTTAGCTGAGGTATTTACATGTTTTGAAATGGTAATTTATTTTAAAAGCCAAACTTGCAGGGGCACATAAAAAATAACATCTATTTTTTTCTATTCTCATTTTAACAAAATGCATAAATGTTAAATATATCCAGTGGTACCGAGAGGAGTCTTGTATAAATAAATCTCTAGAGTCAGGTCCTTAAAAATCTTTATTGTTAGATAAATGGTGCAGTGAAGGGGGAAAGAGAGGAGCAGAACCTGAACTTTGTGAAGTTGTAGGGACCGCAAGTTGTCAATTTCACACTGTGAAATTTTGCCTTTATCTTGATTTGACCCAGTTAGCTTTACGGGGTGAAATACCTTTTATTTCTCCCAGCAGCCTGTATTTGATGTGGAACTGCAGAGAGGCTGCAATTGCATCTGAAGCCTCAGCAGTGAGCTCATGTCCTCCGTGTGACTGGCAGTGCTGGCAGCTCCTCCTTGGCTGATTTGTGAGTGTCTCAGGACTGCTGCCAGGAGGGGAGGACATGTGTTTGCAAATAAATCTCAATCAAATCCATCTAAGTCCTCTGCAGCTCTGCAGCAGTGGCAGCTGACCACTGGATCAGGCAAGGGAATCTCTGTGTGCTCTGTGCTCACACCTCTGTCACCTTCAGCTGCTGGGCTGAAGAGCCATCCCTGAATTTTTCATTTGATTTTCTCAAGTTCAGTGCTAGACCTGTGTTCTTCCATGAAGCAGTGGATCAAATTGTTATGTGTATTTGGATTCTGAATTGTCTTTTCAAGGGCAAAGAAAGGCTCTGAAAGCACAAAAGCTCAATCCTTCTCTGCTATGCAAATGTTTCAGTGTAACCACAGCCACTCCTTCTGCTTTCTGTCTTCCCACCACAGATCATTCAGATGCTCCCCAGGTGCCATGGAGCTCTCTGGGAAATTAATTTTTGGTGGTAGAAATCAAAAAAAAAAAATTGCCCAGGCTGAAAGGCAAAGGGATGTTTCGTACCTGCCCTTTCCCAAGCACACAGCTCAGCAGGCTCCTCCCCTCAGTCAGGAAAGCAGAGGCTGCTACAAGGGCATCCTGCACTGAGCTTTGAGGTAAAGATGTATGTCTGAAATCAGAGACAAAATACATTTGAAACACAGGGAATCTTTGGACTGTTTTCTCTGGGGATTCACCCATTGTACAGACACTGTGTTGGACAGGGGGTGGAATTTGGTCTGTTTGCTCTGGGTGTAACTTGAATTTCATCTAATTCTCCAATACCCTCCCAGCCCACATCTGGGGGTTAGAAACAATCTCTTGTTTCAAAGTATAATCATTGTACAAGCAAACTAAAGGCAAATTAAAGTGTATTTCCAGTGATGTTTATTTACAACAAAGCTTTGAAATATGTCTATGAAAATATACCGGTCCAATCATATTATTAATCATCTAGCATTTATCTTGTCAGTACACGAAATATGAGAGTATCTTTCAAGATGCTGATGTACAGCAAGTCCTCTGAATGTCAGACTGCCTGCCTTGTTACTGGGTGAAGAGGAATTGCAAATCTTTCCCACGTGGATGCACTTAGCATTCCTTAAAATTTTAAGGTGAGATCAATATTTAGATCAAAATATTTCACAGTCCTAGAGTCACAGGTTCAGGTTTTAGAAGAAATTGCCACCTCGGTGAGCCTACACAAAAATTATTCTCTTAACTTCAGAAGTTGCATAATTACAGCCTGGGATGTCTTGTATTAACTGCCCTTATTCTTTCTACTGACAACAGAAAATGAAAAAAAAAAAAAAGATACAAGCATATAGAAGTTTAGGGTCTTTAAATAGCAAAATGCATTTGTGAGTTTTGCTGGAGATTGAACATTAACCAAGAGTGTTATGGAGGGAATGCCATTAAAAGAGGCTGTTTGTTGTCTAAGCACATTATCACAAGTGAAGGTGACAAGGAGCCAGTGAAGTCTGGTGTGGATATCAGATCTGGAAAGCACTTTGGAAGAACTTAACCCACCAGTTTTAAAAATAAAAAATTCTTCAAGACGAAGTTTTTGCTCTCCCCTCGAAGGAGAGCAAACTGTGCCTCTCGACTGCAGGGCAGCCGTGCTGTTTCAGAGGTTTCAGTTTCTGTCCTGCAGAGAGGAGATTTTTTGAAGCTTTATCAGCTCCCCTTGAGGAGTCAGTTACATTTTCCTTCCTGAGCACCCTCATGTCAGCCTCCCGATCTCGGCGTCATTGGATCGGTTTTCCGGAAGACTGATTAGCCTTGGGTAATCACCTTTAGGAAAAGAAACCCCAAAAGGTTTGTTCACACTTGCAAATGCACCCTTTCAGCAGCAGCTGGTTCAGACCTGCTCTGTGCACTTCACAGACTTCACCTGGCCACCTGCAGCAGCGTGAAGCACAAACACCAAGCAGTTGGTGTTTTCCCTCATCAGGCTGCTCTCAAGATTGATTGTCCTGGCTTGGACACAGACTCTCCCTCCTGCTGCAAGGGCACAGCTTGACACAGGGGTAATCTACCAGTACAGTTACCTGTTTAATTACATTTGGCATCTTAGAGGAACATGGTTGGTAAAACTTGAGTAAAAACATTTTTAAACAAAACAAAAATTGCTTACCTGATGCTTTATTTAACAAACTAACATCACCATCTGTGCTTTTCTTTTTTCCCCCTCTCTTGTGTTCAGGTTACATCATGGTAAGGCAGCTTAAAGTTCACTTCTTTCCTTCTTGGGTCCTCTTTCTTTTCCCCAAGTAAAATATTTACAGTGCAAATTCAGTAAGGAGATATTTAAGGGTAGGCTATTTAATTCTTCATTTTTTTCTAGAAAAGTAATTAAAACAAATAAATAAACAAATCAAGGGGGGTTAAACCAAGCTTATTTTCTTGTCACAAACTCCTCATCCTCTGGAAATCCACGGCTTTCATTTTGAGCAACTTTGGTTTAAAGCAAACGCCACAACTTTCAGGAACCCCCAACCAGGCTGTCAGATTAATATATTCTTACATTGGCTTTTAAGTGAAGGTTGGAAGCCCTGCTTATACTCATCAATTCCTACCCCACATGGCTTGAGAGTGCAACTCTTTCAGTCCCAGCAGTAAGCAGTAATATCTTTTTGGACTTTCCAGCTCCGTTTAATGGCACATCATATATCACCCTCCAGCACTGCTGCTGTTAAACTCCCTCCTGGGGCAGCAAGCCTGCGTGTGCAGTGGTTTGCAGACCAGCCAGAATAATTTCCACTCCTTTTTAAGCTACTATTATAATGTGCCTGCTTTTGTGAAACAGCTGCATGTGTTTAAAAGGAACTTCTTAGAATAACTTTGATGAATGTTAAAATGATCACACTTTTCAGAGGATTCCCTTCCATTTCATTGTGTTTCTAATTAAAAGCTAAGTTTGCAATCTAGAAACTCCAGGGGAAAAAAGTAAGGTAGGGGGAACTACCCTGCCCTGTGAGGAACTTTGTGCTAACAAGGACAAGTTTCTTGGATTTATGTGGTGGTGATCATTTCCCTGGCTTTGCTCCAACTAAGTCACACGTGCACAGGTCTGATATGGCACTCCTGGGTCCTGGAAGGCTCTGCATGGCTCCGTGGCAGCCCCACACCACTGCAGACACCAACCCTTCCTCTGGCAGGACAGTCTGTGATCTCTGGGACTGTGTCACTGCCCTGGTCAATCTGATCTTCTCCAGCTGAGGCCCAAACTTGACTCTGCATCTGGTATCTCTGAAATGTTGCAGAGCAGAAACCCCAAGGCTCTTTCCCTCTCTCCTCTTTGCCCAAATTTTTTCACCACTGGCCAGAACTAGAAGAAGGGGCTAGAGGTTTATCACACCTGCAAGTTCCTGACCCAGTGACAGCAGAGGTTTTCAGCCTAGCCTCCCCTCATAGGTATTTTTTTAGGATGATGAGACCAATATGAGCCCCATCCATCTTCCCCAAGAGGGTTTATTTTCCAGAGAAGACAGAGCTGTTGATGTTAAGAGAAATAATTTCACTCAGGCCTGTGCTCTGATCCTTTGGGTATACACCATATTTAGTCTGTTGCTGAGAGGGGGTTGTTTCGGTATTTTGTATTTGGCACGTTGATGGGAATTCCTAGAGGATCCTAGCTTTCCCTTTTTGGGATATCTCCATCCACAGGTCCTACTGCACAAGGCTCTTGGCTACTAGGGGAGGAAGGCAGGGGGAGAGCTGGGACGGAACGTTTGGGGGGTGTGAGGAAGGTTTGATGAGGACCAGAGCAGTCCCTAACCCCTGCAGGTCTGGCTCCCAGCAGCCTGTCCTGCTCTCGCTGCCAGCACACGGTGCCTGCTCCCTGTTCTGTGTGTGTGTCCTGGGGACTGTGCCCCCCCAGCTCTTCACCACTTCTCTTCTGCATTTACAGGCACAGGGAGGTATTTCTAGGTAATTCTTATATATGAACAAGTATTTACAGTCCTTTCTCAAGAAGTGAGCTGCACACTGGAAAGAAACTTTGGCAAATCTGCTGGAAAGGTGGCAAACAACCCTCTTGTTTCCAGGGGCAAAGGATTCTTAAACCAGCCCCAGGCTCCAAATGTCACATAAACACAGGGAGACCCAGAGCCACAGTCCTGCTGTGTTAGGAACAACCCTCTTTGCCCAAGCAGCCCCTGAACTCAGAGACAAAATGCACTGACAGCCGGCAGGAAACATCCTGTGCCACATGGGCCATGACCTGTCCTTTGCCCTTCTAGCACAGGGACATGAGGGGCAGAGAGACTGGCAGGAAGGAGTTAAAGGTCCATCTGCTTTGTCAAACAGCAGGGAAAAAGGGTGAAACCCTGAACTTGTGATTTAGGGGCACCCCTTTCATACATCTTTTTGAGAGCCAGAACCAGCTTGCTTCCCAAAAAAGTGGCTCGGGGCAGGGGCCACAACCCAGGGTTAGGCCCTGCTGGGAACGAGCTCCTTGGCTCAGGCTGTGCTTTTTAAGCCAGGTACCAAAAGGATTTTCCAGCAGGACGTGGTTTCCAGGGCCCCTCCCCACTGACAAGATTCTCTATATAGGGAGGCTGCAAAGGCAGCAAGGACTTGGGCTGTCCCGGCTGGTGGCTGTATCTCCAACTCACTCTGCTCCCCCCATTGGACACCTGTGAGTACCAGGGGGCCAGGTCCCTGCTGGGGACAGGGCTGGGGGCTCACAGGCTTTGGGAGGGGGACTCTGGCAAGTTAACTCTTGCTCTGCTCTGCAAACACATCCAGAGCATTAACCTGGGGATGGGAACAGACCTCTCAGATGTGCTCGGGCAATTCGTCCTGGTTTGTGTTAATGCTTGGGTTCTGCTTAAAATGCATAGAGACTGTGCATGCTGAAAGTGGGCACAGGTGTTCTAGCCTGCCTCAGGTCACTGCTAGCACTGCCATTGCTGGGTCGAGCCTGAAAGACAGCAGAAAAGCTGCAGAGGAGTCCACGAGGTGCAGGGCAGTGCAGGTGGTCCCGGCAGCTGCTGCAGGTAACCATCACTTGTGCATTTGGGAATGAAAAACCTGAGCTGCTGAGGTTCCTAACCTCTCAGCCCTAATAAAGGACTGCTGAAAGAAAGTGCAACCAAATAAAATAATCAGTTCATCAGTAACTAGTTCTTTAAAGAGGAAAAATGCTTAAAAATTAGAAGAAGGAATGGAATCCCTTTTACATATATGCCCCAGCATTACATATGTATGTTTTTAATATGCTGGGAACAAATTTGAAGCAAAACAAATCTGACCATTTACTGAACTACAGTAATTTCAAAGGTGACATGCCTTTTTTTAAAATGGAAAATAAAGCAACAAACTTCTAAGAAAATCCCATAAGTAAGTTAAGACGACAGTAGATGGCAGTGCAGAAAGCAGCTTCAGCACCATCCCAGAGGTTCACGGGCTTCTTTCACCTATCCCTGTCTGTGTCTGTGTGCATGCACACCTATTAAAATGTTGATATTTATGTGAAAGGAATATGTGTGTGCATAATTAAGAAGCATAATGAGATATTTTCAGTATAACAGAAATCAGAAGGCTTGTCATTATCTAATACATCCATATTAGTAAAGCCTTTTCTAAACTACACTTGTTGAAAGACAAGCCCACCTTGTCCTTCACTCCCAGCTTGGCCCTGACAGGCAGTTTGCAGCAGGATTGTCTGGATGGACTGACTGGCTGAACTGCCCAGGTCCCCCCTTCCCTCAAGCCTCTGAGGCAGAGGCTGAGCTGATGAACTCCCCGAGAGCAAAGCTCTGATTAAATTGTCACTTCAGTTTAGTGCCCAATTCTGCCCTGGCCGTGTTCACTTGGATATAAACAATGAATTTTATTATCTCATTTGCAATTGACACACTAGTCCCTAAAAGGTATTTGTTTTGAATTTGTTATCATTACATTTTTGTGGAACGGGGAGTATTGAGCAGAACATCTCCATAAAAGGCAGCGTGGGGATGTATGCAGAGATCCCAATGCTTTGGAAATCACAGAGACTTATTAGTTGCAAATCTGATGGCTTTGAAGTGTGTTAATTTCAGGAGAAGACAAGAGCTAGAGACAGCTTTCCAGCTTGTGCAAAGTCCAGTTAAATTATGGATTATTTGCGAATTATAATCAATATATAGAATTTTATTTAGTTAATAGAATGACATTACAAGAATTTAAAATAGCTGGTATTTTCCAGATAAAGGGACTCTAGCCCTTTTTTTTCCTTCTTTTCTGATTTTTACAGTTTATAACACTGGCAATAACTAGGGCCAATTTCTTTTGAAAATCAGAAAATTAATCAAGTGTTTAGTCAGAGTTATGGAGTAAATCACATTAAAAAGGTGAGATGACTTTATTATAAAATGAGGCACTTAGAGTGAATTTGACTGAAGCATATGGAGAATGCAATACCAAAAAAAGGTGAAAGGCCAGGAGCGATTGATAGCAGTGCTCATGATAAAACTGTCAATGCTGGGGAATTCCAGTTCCTAAATGAAGGTCACAAGGTTAGGATTCACCCCTAGATTATCTTTTGATTATCTTTTTTTCCAAGCAGTGTTCAGTTGGATGATTCAGTTAACTACTGGAAAAGTAAAAGATAAGGAAACTGGAAAGATCATAGTCAGGAATTACTGTAGCCCAAGAAATGCAGTTTGAGTCAAGAGCAGGTTACTGCTACACTCCCCATCAGAAACTACTCCTGAGAGCAGGACTTGGTTTTTGAAAATAATTGCTAATATGTTCCTCTGTTGCAATAATTATTCCCTGTACAGGTGTGATAAGGCTTTATATTGACATGCACATCCTGCAGAGGAAGGGAGAAGTGTCCTTTATCTTTTCCTTTGGGGAAAAGCAGTCCCTCCAAGCTCTGGCTCAGGAGGCAATTCTGCTTGGCCAATAACCTTTTAATTAAAGTGAACTTCCTGGGAATATTTATATTTCATCCTTGAAATAATATACTCAGAATAAACTAGTTATAGAGACAGCATTCAGCTTCTGTCATTAACGTGAAAAGGGAAAGGACAGTGAAGGTCAGCCAGATATCTCCATAGTGGGACAGCAGACAGAGGAATAGCTGTGGAAGTACCCATGTATGTTTGTGTGTTAGACAAGTCGGTGTGTTGGACAACAAATGGATCAGGTTAGGTGTAATTTAGCACAATTCAAAGGCAAAAAACTTCACATCAATAGTATTTTTGTGACTGCTTTTCCTCCTTTATTCTCAGGATAACTCACTTCTGGGTATAAAGTGTATACTCTTGTACATGGTTTGGGCTAAATGGATGAGAACTTCCTACCACCTCTTGCACATGGATTGGGGTCTCCATTTCTCTCTGCCAATCCTATGGGTGAAACCCAGGAACTGGCTAAAGGGCCAATTTTGCCTTCCCAGGGAATGTTCTCAGCAGGCTGTAAGGAATCTCTCCCCTTGGCCCATACTCCCAGTATCAATCAGGGCAGACTTGATCAGAGATGGACCAGAAGATATAGTGCCAATTATTAATCAGAAAGCTTCAGCATCTCATTAGCAGCTCATTAGTCCTCACTGGGACAAATCCATAATTGAGTTGAGTTTGTGGAGCTTATATTCTACCCTTTTCATTCAGATAGAAAACCTTCCTTTATAACGAACATGAATAGTGCACATTAATAAATAAACTCAATTATTAATAGCCATTAATCCACACTTCAGAACTGCATTTCTTTTTTCATTGTAGTGATACTTGGAAGCTGCTAAAACTTTATCCTTAGATTCCAGAGGTTCAGTCATGAAAAGTTCTTTTCACATAAATCCATGTTTTCTCCTCATTGTGTTTCAGAGCCATTCAGGGACCAGTTCAGACTGTGTCTTCACTAGTTCTTGTAGGAGATCTATTCTTACCATATTCAAACTAGTCCTAGTGTTTGGATCTAGGGAATAAGAACCTGTATTTCCAAGTCCTGCAGTTCTTTCCACCTTATATACCTTCCAAATGGATCTTGCTTTGAAAAAGATTAAATTTAAAACTTGCCACGTATGTACAGGAAGAAGGAGGAGAATGTAGTTAAATGCAGACAGACCAGCTCTGAGTTTCATGCTAGAATCTGTGGAAGATGTTTTTGACTTAGCGTGTAGCAAAGAAAGGAACTTCTCCTTGGTCCTTGGGCAACAGAACAGACAAACCTCTGGGATGTCCCACTGTGACATGCTTTGTAACAGGCCAACAGTTTTAGCTACGGTTGGGTTTTTGAGGTGGATGGTCAGGGTGATTTGGCAGTTTGATTTCCATCATCATTTTCTGTCAGCAGCCTCAGAATAGCAGGATTTCACCCCATGAAGCTCAGCTCTGCAGTTCAGTCTCACTTTTGGTGTTTCTGAGAGCAGTACCTAATTCCTATTGATATAAAAGTGCTGTCACCTGGCATTTAGCCTCAGGCAGCACTCTCCAACCTTTCTGATGCTGCAGCATGGCCATGGAGCTCTCTTCTGGCCATAGGATGGGCTGAAAGCCCTGTCTCCACTGCTGCAGCAGTTCCTGCCTTGCTGCTGGGGCAGTGGGGTGGGGAATGTGCCTTGCCTGTTGCCACAGAGTGGGAAAGGCCAGGGCAGCCCCTGCTGCTCTCTGAGCCCTGTGAGCTGCAGCTCTGGGATGGGGCAGAGCTTCCATGGCTCCCCTGTGCAGCAGCTTCCCCCCGCAGCCGCCAGCTGGAGAGCTCAGCAGGAGAGAATACCATCTCCATTATTGGAACTGTGCAGCTCTACCAGCCCTCTTGGCAGCCAGGGAGCATTTTCTGCCTTAATCCACACAGAGGTCAAATAGTTTCCTCTTGCTCTCTCTTCCAAGAATCTCCTGGGAGCAAGCAGAGGGCCACATCCTACAGATGCTCCCTCGCAGAGCCTCAACAGTGGGGAGCGGTGCTCAGGGGCCAGTGCAGTGCACAGGGTCTCCCTCACACATTGCACCTTCATGGATTATCTGGGCAAATTTTCCTCTTTGGGATTTCCAGTCAAGGCTCTAGAACAAGCACATTTAGCTTTTTTTTTTTTTTTTTTTTTTTTTTTTTTTTTTTTTTTTTTTTTAAGACAAGACAATTGTCACAGTTTAAAGAGCTGGGGCACCTAATTTCCACTGGATTTCAGTGGGATATCACCTAACCTTCTTAGGCACCTCTAAAAATCCTAATTTTGTTTTTAAGCTTTATGTCACCTTCGACATGATCCATGTTTCCTTCTCAGACCCCTCATAGAGTGTGGCCTTGCAAAAAAACCTTAATCTGTGGGAAGGCTTCAGGGACAAATATTTGGAAAGCAAGCTCTGATACTCCCAGAGCACAGTGTGTCCATTAGGCTACATACCACAGAGCTTGGTCGTTACAAATATTGTCCTGCTCATGGGTTGACTGCTGACATCTTTAGCAGTCAGTTCTCCAAGCTCCCTCCAGATTCATGTTTTTTTGAATGCTGTAAATATTAAACTCATTCTCAATAAGGAAATGAAGCAGCCTCTGTCTCCTAGAGATGTTTTTCTTGGGCACACTCTATTTGTAGCTCCTCCCCAGCTCTCCTCTCTGCTCCACTGCACAGCAGGTTTCCCAACCAGCACACTCTTTCTGCCCTGGAGCAAACCACAAATCCTCTGTGTACTCCTTCCTGCATTTAGACCTGTGCCCCCATGGGATAGAGCAGAGCCCTTACAAAGCTCCAGCACTATCAGCACTGATCTTGCTGCCACATCCAAACTTCAGTGGCAGAGCAGGAGAGCAGCTCCCTGCTGTCTCAGCACCATGCAAAGCAGCCTGGCTCTCACCTATGGGGCAGATACATCCAGCTGCTTTATCCAAGTGCAGCTGCATGGCATAGCTGCACCATCCTTCCAGTCTGAGCATCATGGTTCACAGTATCTTTTAGCTGAGGCAATTCCAGGCTTGTTTCATTTCTTCTCTCTCTCATGTGATAGACACTTACCCTTCAGAAATGATCAGCTTCTACTGTCTGACCCATAGGGAGGGCTAACTCTAAATTACTTCTCCTTCACCAGCAGAATTGACAACATTATTTTTCTGTTTTTTCTGTCGACCTTGTCTTAATCTTACTCTTCTCCAAATTAAACATTATTAAGTGATTGGAAATAGTCCTTTGCAAGAAAGGTTCATTTCTGTCCTTGCTGTAACACAGCCTGGGAACCATCCTTCTACTGTTTATTTCATTATTGCGCTGATATTTCAGTATGCACCCAACAGCATTTGGGTGATTGGAAATTTTGTACTTGTCTGAATTCAATTAACTTTGTGACGGGCAAGAGCTGAGGCTGTAGGAAGGAGTTCAGCTGGTGGCCCTGGTGCAGTTCTGTCTCATTGCACAGGCACAGGCACCAAGTATCCACGTGGAAATGTGAGATATGACACAGGACCTATAGTGCTTTGGACCTACTGCATGGCAGATTTGACAAATGTGTTTTGCCTGGAACACCTCCACATTTGCCTTCCTTTATCCCTTTAAAGCAGAATATTTTGCTTCCTCAACAGGTGTCTGCTGAGTCAAAATGGCTCAAAAACCTCTCAGCGATGATGAGAAATTCCTCTTTGTGGACAAAAACTTCACCAACAACCCACTTGCCCAGGCTGACTGGTCAGCAAAGAAACTGGTTTGGATTCCATCAGAGAAACATGGATTTGAAGCAGCAAGTATCAAGGAAGAGAAAGGGGATGAGGTGGTAGTTGAACTGGCAGAAAATGGAAAGAAAGTGACACTGAGCAAGGATGACATCCAGAAGATGAACCCTCCCAAGTTCTCCAAAGTGGAGGACATGGCAGAGCTGACTTGCCTCAATGAAGCTTCAGTGCTGCACAATCTAAGGGAGAGATACTTCTCAGGTCTCATTTATGTGAGTAGACCCAAACACACACAGAGCATTTCCCATTGCATGTGACCATGTCCCACAGACAGAAAGGTGGATCCCAGTCACTGCTGGGATACAGGCCTTGTGTAACCCTACCGTGCAAGTACTAACCCCCAGCAATGGCATCCTAACCCAAAAATGTTCTAAATTCACTTTATTCCACATGATTCTCCTGCTTCTTTGATAATTGCTTCTTTACTTTATTAAATTAAAACACTTCAAGGTTTCTTCCTCAAAATTTATGGATTCCAAAAGAATATTGTTGGCTTGGAAAGTACTCTCTGATAGGGGAACAAAATCTGAGTCCTGCTGTCTGGGAAAAAATTGATAGGGACTTTTAAATTAATTCAATGTAAACCTAAACAATTTTCCAGTAACTGGCAAAGAGAGCATACAGGAAAAGGCAAATGAAGCAGTTTTACTCAGGCAAAACTCCCACTGAAAGGCAGCTGAAAAGTTCTGGTTTGGTGGAGTTAAACCTTATGTGTGGATAAATGGACAAACCCACTGGAATTCAGGCAAGAGTACTTGCATGTACCAGTGTGTCACTGAAGCAAAGTCAGGCATCCACTAAACCTTTTTGTCCCTCATGTTGATCAAGGAACAGATCAGACAAACCTGGACAAATTATAATTTCTCTATGTTCATGTGTGTTATGGCAAGATTATTCTGTCTTTCAGTCTTCACAAGTACAACACAACAATATTTTGATATTGATAACCCTGCAATCTATCCACATCAACAGTTAGCAAACAGCACAGTAAGAAAGCCCAAAACATTTCCAAGGAATTTAGCTGTTATCTTTGATTTTACATGAAGGATCCCTCTGTTGTGCTGCAGAAGTTATCTACAGTTACAATCCATGAAAATTTTACTTGCATGACAGAACACTGATGAGTGAAAGAAACTACAGAGTTTAAGTGGAAACAGTAGTCAAGGTCTTATTACTAATATTCACAGAATTCACAGAATTACTAGGTTGGAAGAGACCTTAAAGATCATTAATATGAGGAATGCTAAATTTAAAAGTAGGAAATTAAGCAAAAAGTAAGACAGTTATATGGACTACAACAAAGAATCTGTTTACTTGTTATATGCAACTTCAAAGAGCTAAGCTCAAGATCTGTGCTTCAGGAATGTACTAAAATGCACATGATCAGGTTCCTGAAAGAAGCTAGAGTTCCCATCTTTTCATTATTTGAATTTATTGGATTTTAGGTTTGCAGGTGAACATGTGGATCCACATGCTATTATATCAGAACATGCAGCCTTAATGATTGAAACAGACTTTTTCTGAAAGTGTTCTGCATTGTTGCAAGAATTAAAAGACTTAGTAGGTTAGTGGGATAAAATGGGGGATTGGGTATTATCTCTGCAACATTCTGCATAGCTGTTCCAGGGTTTCCATTATGTTTACTTTATGGAATTTTCACTTTCTACGGAAAGAGGAAATCAATTTCCAAGAGTGGATAATGTAATTAGAAATCAAAGAGTTCTTTATGGAGGCAAAAATGGAAGTATACCTGAAATTAAGTTTTATTTCTTAAGAGACTAAATTTTAAGATAGTAAAATTTCAAAGGCATTAATTTGACTTGTAGTGCAACAAGTTATTTGTATTTTCAGTATGCAAAATCTGCTTGAAACTGCCCAGTTTTATACAGTGCTGCCCTACTAGATGTTGCCATACCTTTTTAAAAACAGAGGGGGCCTCTAAAGAGAATTTGAGTCTCACCCACTTGCAAAACTAACTGTAAACAACCATCTCCTGGCTTTGCCATGTGTTGCCTAATTTGCATCCCTTGGAGTCCCACATATTCAAAGGAAACATGACCTCAGCATTTCTCTCTCCAGAGCATCACTGATGCAAATGGAGATTCCCAAATCTGCTAAAGAAAAATAATAAATCCAGCTGGAAAAAGAAATCATCTCCCCCTTGCATTTACATTAAATATTTTTAAATAAAAAGATTCAGTGCAGAAATTCACTGGGTGACTGCACCCTAGAAAAACACCCTGGATTTTCGCTTCATCACAGATAATTAAGATAGAAGGGCAAGAAGAAACATGAGCCACTAACTCATGCTTTACATTGCTCAGAACAAAAAGAATCTGCTTTATCCACACACAAACTACACCAAAAATATTATATAAGCATGAAGAACACAGCAATGCAACTTCACTGGATTTGAGAGTAGAATCAAATTCCTTGTATTCATAGGCACTACTTGTTCAGTCTTCACTTAACAGTGAAAAATGCTGTCTTTGGTACATAAAGCTAAATAGGCATGTTGGAACTGAGTTTGGTTTGGACTCTTCTGCCCAGACCTAGACATTTACAATGCAGATGTGTATTTGTGCCAGTCTCTTGTAAATACCCAGCAGCAGCAATCTGAGGGACACCCAAACTCAGCACTTCCATGGAACTATCTCTAAAACAGTTCAGATTATGTTCTTCCTCCAGACCCTCTGGGGAGAGATTCAGCCCCTCTCCAGACAGGCTGTGCCCCAGGGAGAAGGATTTAAGGCATGGAAGCTTCAGTGCCCCACTTTCCATCACACACTTGGCCATGTCAAAACATCATCTGTACTAATCCAGCTCCCCCAGATCCTTGCAAAGCATACACCTGGAGCTACAATCAGCCAAAATAAGAGGGCTTCATTAAATTTCCTGAGGTGAAGAAGGCTTCATTAAATGAAGAGGGCTTCATTAAATCTCCCGAGGAGATCATATCAGTCACAGTCCGGTTAGAAATGAGGATTCTTGAACTTCATCAGCTCCAGCTTTTGCTCTGCCTTAACAGCCTGCTTCTTGTGCCTCAAAATTAGCTCTTCAAAGCAGTGTTACTGTGTGCCTGGGTGTGCAAACAGCCCTGCATGTAGCAAGGCAGGAAATGCCTCGAAATCTCGGGGAAGGGAGGCCTAAATAATTTCCTTAATTTCCTCTCCTAATTTTTAACTTGGGTGGGGATGATTAGTTGAGTGTGTACAGTAAATCTATTTATACTACTAAAAAATGCCTTCCTGTCCTTTCCATAAGGGCCTTGGTGGCCCTTCTAGGATAAAACCGTCACTTTCCATGTGTGTTGGAAAAACTAAAACTGGCAAAACTAAAACTCATTTTGACATGAGCAGCACGGTTTCATTCTGACTTCCCAATGAAAATCCAGCCCAGCCATTCCCCACTGAGGGGCTCAGCCTGGCCATGCTGAGACCCTGAGCTGGGTTTTCCTGGGCTCAGCCTGGCCATGCTGAGACCCTGAGCTGGGTTTTTCTGGGCCGGGCTGGGGATGCTGAGACCCGGCAGGGATTTGAGCTGGGTTTTCCTGGGATTTGAGCTGGGCTTTCCTGGGCCAGCCTGGCGATGCTGAGAGCCGGCGGGGGGGATTTGAGCAGGGTTTTCCTGGGCCGGGCTCCCACAGGCCCAGGCCGAGCTGAGGGTCCCCGGAGCAGCCGTGCCGTGCCGGGCCGTGCCGGGCCCTGGGTGCCGCTCCCATATAAAGCGCTGGCCGTGCCGGGCCGTGCCGTGCCGTGCCGGGCCGGGCCGGGCCTGGCCGGGCCCTGGGTGCCGCTGCCATATAAAGCGCTGGCCGTGCCAGGCCGTGCCGGGCCGTGCCCTATTATGGTCAGCCCAGGGAATCCCTGCGCCCGGAGCCGCCCGGGGCCGCGGCCGGGGAGCAGCGACAGCTCCGGCCCCGCTGGGACACAGCCCCGGCCTCTGCTTCTCACACACGGCAACAAAATCAAATAATAGCAATAAATATTTTTTTAAAAAACCCAAACAAACAATTTCTGACTATATCAGAAACAGCACAGTTCCATTATTTCTTTTTTTTTCCATAGGCCAGTTTAAATATCGCGGTACTCCTGGCTAATATGAGATACTCTCTCCTTATATGAGAATTATGTTCTCATAACTTGGGTGTTTGTTGGTTTGTTGTTTCTTTTTTTAAACTTTGGGGGTTTAAATTTTATTTTATTAAATTAAATACTCTTGCAAATTTCTTACTTTTAGCAGCTGTTTGTGAAATATGGCTCTTCACCTAGTATCATATGGTATTATCTCTGGTCCAGGTCAATAGCTGAAATATTTCAAAATAAAGGAAAATTAAAAAAAAACATTAAGGAAGAAAAACCAAACAAGACAGTATGGATGAACACCTATCAGCTGGCAGCCACTATTCTTGTTTATGTATATATTTTTATATTAATACCTCCATTAAATTCTAAACAAACCACATATTTCTTTAAGTTTCCTGCAGAAATACTCATGCAGTGAAGGCATGGTTAGTCTCCCAAGGCATCTGTTTGGAACTTGAGCAATTTTATTTAAGGACTCTCATCAATCATCAGCGTTACATGGTGTTCATAGAAGCTTTTTCTAAAAAAACCCTTCAAACATCAATCCGAGCTTCTTACCTAGGATTTCAGTTTACAAAATTTGATGCCTACCTGAGCAGATATTTATAATATATTAAAAACATACTCTGATAAGAAAATGCACATATAAGTATTAATTATTACAGTATCACCATACCCTTATGTGTGATAAGGGTATGGATTATATACTGAAAATAACTGAAGTTAAGGAGCTCTAACATCAGGTCACGGTGTTTCTACAGATTGCTAAATTCACCTGCTTTCCAGCAGCTCACTTATTAGCAAAGATGATTTGTGCACTTAGAAAGCACCCAGGCACATACATTCAGAAAATCTGCTTCCTTTGTTACCCTGGGCAGAGCACAAAGGAGCACTGCTGCTGAAATCCCATTAATTCCCTGCAGCCCCTGCCTGTGTTTCCCAGCCTGGACATGGCACACGGTGATGTTAAGCCCAGCTTTTATCTGAATTCCCTTGCAGACTTACTCAGGTCTCTTCTGCGTTGTGATCAACCCCTACAAGCAGCTGCCCATCTACTCAGAGAAGATCATTGACATGTACAAGGGCAAGAAGAGGCACGAGATGCCCCCTCACATCTACGCCATCGCCGACACAGCCTACAGGAGCATGCTGCAAGGTAGGACAGCCCTGCCAGCCCTGCCTGGCTGCCACAAACACCTGGGAGCTCCACGTGTGCTCCTGCTAGCAGCCAGCCAGGAACGAGCTCTCACACAGGGCAGAGCTGCCTTTCTAGAAGTTTCAGAGGAATTCTTTGGCAGGAGCAGCAGTGCACAAACGCTGTGACTCAAAAAGGAAAAACAATCCTTTCACCCATCTGTGTCGAGGCATGTGGGAAGGTTTCAAAGTCAAGCAAATAGTTTTGGCAAATACGGGCATGGAAAATGCTCCCTCTCCACTAGTGGAGACTATTCCAAAGTTAGCTGTGAGCGCTGCTGGATCTGTCAGCATTGCTGCCCTCTCTCCCCAGCAGAGCAGATTCAAACAGGGTTTTGGGGCTGCTTTTCCTACAGCCTGATGTCTTGAACCCTGAGTTGAGATGTGCAGTTTTCCAAGAGGGAATGGGAAGTGGGAAAGCAGTTGGGCCCCAAAGGGTTCAAACAAACCCCCAAAATTCACAGAGCTCTCCTCCTCCTGCAGTCACTTCTGACAGAGTGAGGGGATTTTGTTCTTATGAAAAACCATCATTTAGGGATGAAAAAGCTAAAGTGATGGATATAGGAGGCTGCAACACCTCCAGAATACAGGGCATGACCAGGTGCCATCTCACATCGACCTTGGGTGCTACAGGAAACCAGGAGCTCTACAAAATATTTTGAAGTTTATATGCCCTCATAAGGACCCTGACCCTACAGAAATTCTGGCTGACAGCTATGGCTCAGCAAGATTCACAGGCTTGGCCCTAAAGTTTAGGGCTTCCCAGGACTAGGACTTTTTCCTTCCTATGGCTTACATGACACTTCTTTCCTGGAGCCACTTCAATCCTTTTATTTAAGTGGATCCCAGAAGGCAGAGCTACAGTGCAGCAGAGGAGGACCAATAAAGCAACAAAAATATCCTGAAAACAGACCTTCCTACACACTATATGATATAATCCTAGTTATAAAAAACTTACTTGGCAGAAGGCCACAGTCTCATATCTGTGCTCCAGCTTCCCTCCTGAGCCCTGTGCTCTGCATCCAGCACTGTCCAGGGCTCCAAGCAGGCCCTGAAGCCATTCCTCCCTCTGATCCTTTATTTAAGCAGCAAGCCTTGAGGGGAGTTCTGGAATAAGCTCCTGGCTCCTGCAGACCATCAGCAGTTGTGCAGGGTCCTGTACCTGTCTCTAGAAATGAGGTGGGGGGAAAATATAGAAAAGGGATATAAGCTATCTGTAGGAAAGGGGAAAAATCTGTATGACTGCAGCCTATGCTGAAACAGAATTTCTTGTCCTGACAATAGATAGGTTTTCTGCCTAAAGTGAAAGTAATCTCAGCACAGATGAGCCGGATCCAAGCAGCATAGGGATGTCTCCCACTCCTCTCTCTCTGACTGTCTCCTGTCCCTCCCAGCACGTTCTCCTGAGCAGTGGGAAGCCACTGGAGCTGCTTTGCCCTCACTGTGGCCATTAACTGCACTTAGAGCAGCATGGGTTCAGCTGTGCCTCCCAGGCTGGCTGCTAGAGGGAGGAGGCAGCAAGAGTGCAGGCTCTTATCAATTCACTTCTTTTGGGGCTCAGAATGATTTCCTGGCTCTATGAGCTTTCGGGGAGTTACTCCTCTTTATTCACGTGCCCCCACTGCAATTCTTCCTGGAACCAGAGAGGAGGGGGAGAGCAAGTAGAAAGGAACAAGGAGGGAGTAGGTGATCAGCTGAACCTTTAAGAGGATGCTCTTTCACCGCTTCCCACCCCAACCACGCACAGCTGGCACAGCAGCCGGCAGTGGAACCACCAGAGCTCCCAGCACAAGCCCAGGACACCCACGTTTTACTTGCACATGTCATCTTGGAGTCTCTCCATCTCTGAAGAGGGCCCCAGTTGCTTTTAAAGCTGTGCTTTTGTTTGTAAAAACCTACTCGAGTTTTGTGCATGAAACTAAACCAACCCTCAAAATAACTCTGGTTATTCAGCCAAAATTCTCTTCACGTTGGGGTGGTGAAAGTGGGCGTCAGCACGGTTCTGAGCGAGCCCGCTGCACATATAGGCACAGAGAGCTTCAGGGGGTTGTGAGCATGTTTCCTAATGGACTATAAACAAAAGCTCTTACCCATAAACATGGATCAGAGCACTAAATGTTTTCCCTGTGAAAAGTCAGTACTGCTCCTTATCTGGAAACTTGCATAGTTTCTGCTTGCCAAAGTAAAATATGTCATAGATTCATGAGACTGGGGAATTATATTCTGGTATTTCATGACCAGGGCCACTTGGCCCAGAGCAATCAGCTTGGTCAGATGTCTCAGGGATTCTTTATCTCTTGGTGAACCAAGCCTCTGTGGCTGCAGATCCCTGGTCCTACTGCAGGTTCATCAGCTGGGAATCACAGCCCTCTGCATTCTCACCCTCCCCTGTGTTGGCACAAACATCCAGCAGAGAACATGAGCTGTGCACACTGCATTCCTCCTCTGCTTCAGAGACTTACTTGGTTAATGTATTCATTAGGGATGATGTTTAACTCCCATCAAAGCTCTTCTGATAAAAACACTTAGCCACAGCTATCAGCAATCAGATAATCAGACTTTCTTCCAAATATGCAGAAAAGCTGACATCTCACAGGACTCAGGAATTATCAAAGATGTTGGCTGGGCAAAGATAAAATTTCCACTTGTTTCAAGTGGTTCTGAGAACCTAAAACCCCTTTGCAAATCACAGTCATGCTGTCTCATGCTCAGCCAGGAGTGCTGGGTGTCTTGTGGAATCTGCTGATTACCATGTCACTAATGCAGTTTGATCAGTGCCCAGGCACAGCTGTGGATGCTCATTTCCAGCCAGAATGAGAATAAACTTGAATTTTCTTTAATCTCAAAGGCTGAGAATTCTACAAGAGCATTTGACTGTGTGTGTGTGCCCTGGAGTTACTGAACTGGGCCCTCCTGGCTGTGTTTACTGCCTTGCTATGGATGATTACTGCTACACTTGGAGACTGCAATCATAAAACATTTCCCCCTGCTGCTGCACCCTCTGCTCTCTCCTGTGTTTGGGATGAAGTAGCAACATACAGAGGGTTTGATCCCCATCCCAACTTTTGCACTGCCAGCAGGATTCTTCGTGCAGCCACGATGCAAAACTACTCCAGGTGAAAGCCATCCCTGGGTTTTGCTGTGCTGAAGTGGGTCCCCCCTCCTGAGGCACAGAGGGGTCTGTGAATGCTGGTCACAGCAGCCAGGAAGAGGCAGTGCTGGCTGACCCTTCCTGCAGCACTGCCAGCCTCCAGTGATGGTGAAGCTGACACTGCTCTGTAAGGAGGAGCAGTTCTGCTGCCTTCTGTCATCTTCCCTGCAGAAACAAAAAATAAGTGGTAGACAATACAAATGTGAAAAGTCGTGTTATGCAGAAGTAGTAACAAAGTTTTTGTGTAGGTGGTTAGGCTTTTATTAAGTTTTCTGGCAGTAAATCATCATGGAGAAGATGTATTACAGCTTTCTGCAGATTCAAGGAGATTATTTTCTGTGGAGCCACTTTTATGCAAGCTTGAGTTAAAAATGGAAAAACAAACAACCTGGTAGTTACTCGGAGGTATGGGAGGGAAACACAGTTCCCAAGGTCTTAGAAAAGGAGGCTGCTGTGAGAAGCCATCTGTTTACTGTGTCCTCAGCAGGACTGTACAGAATTGTCCCCTTTAGGCAGAGCACTTATTAATGTAAAGAAGCAGTAAGTAAGTGGGGGAACATGGTTTCAGTCTGTTTTTTTCCTTTTATGGTAAAGCTGCCAACTTGCTGCTTCATTGTGATAAACCATCTGATTTTGTTTGTGATTAAGCAAAGCTAACTGGTCTATCAAAAACAGAGGGGCAAGAAATCTTACAGGCAAACTGGAGGTGTTTGGTGAAAAAGTAAGCAGATTCCAGAGAGAAAAAAAACAACTCTGCTGCATGTTTAGGAAAGCTGGTGAGGTTTATAATGTAAGTGTAGGTCTCTATTAAAAATTGAGGAGAAAATGAAAAATAAATGTTTAAACATCTAATATAGACATATAGGAGGTGGATGATACTCTTCCAGGTAGGGTCAAATTTTCTTAAAAGGCATTAACCAAAAAGATATTAGAATCTAGAAGACCTATTCTGTTCCCTTTTAAGCCCCAGGAATTATATTTAAGGAGTTTTATTTATACAACTCTTTCTCTTCTGATAAATTTGACCACATAAAGTTGCAGACTCACAAAATAGGTCACAGTCCTTTCTATATAGAATGAAACATTCCAGAACAGAAGTAGGATGAATTGAATGGGAGAGCCTTTGAAAGTAAATGAGGCCAGTATCTGCAGCTCAGGCCATGACAGAATAGGACTGGACTTCCTGACACCTTTCATCCTTAGAGGTGCAGTTAGAACTGATGCAGGAGACAGAATAACATCTGGAATTCCCCCTCTGTGAGTGTGCATGGCACAGTTTGCCAGCACGAGGTTTCTCCTGATTAACCTATCCCTGAGGACATTTGGTGCAACTTCTGACCTTCCTCATCCTTCCTCTGCTCTTACCCATCCCCAGGCTGCCCCTGCACAGGCACTGACACAAACCCCTGTGGGGCCAGTCTGTGAGACACCTTTGGGAGCCTTCCCTTACTCAGGAGCAAAAGAAGGGCAGCAAAGAGTAGTGAGAAAATACTTGGCTTGGAGACCAGCTTTTTCTAATGTTCTCTGAGCTCAGAAATTCCACTGGCAACTCAGTATCAAGAGTCACTTTTATTTTCTTTATGGTATTTATGGGTTAGTGATGCAATATCAATATATGCCCATGGTTTCTATTTACACAACAATGTATTTTTAGCAAAAGTTCTTCCATGCTTTCACTTTTTTAACTTAAAAGAAAGCCTAGCTGATACCCTGCAGTGAAAAACAAACATGGCTCAAAGCTCCTCTCCTCCCAAATGTTTATGTGGAAGAGTCCTGCAGTGCTGATTGCTGACAAATACCTCCAATAAAAATGAGGAATGAGTCATTTTGTACCAATTTACCAAACAAAGCAGTTAAGTGGCACCATTTGTTGTGTGGTTATTAATAAAGCAGTTAATGTTATAGCTGTTGAGGAACTGGGAGTAAAACAGTTGTTTAATATCAATCCAAGCCATTGCAGAATCCTCTAGTGCTTTTCCTAGACTGGCTGTGGGCCAGACAGCAGTTACAACTTGAGAGCTTAATAAATTGGTTTAAATAGGTGTAAATTATGTCATGGTATTTATGACATACAGGGTCAGCAATAGGGGTGAGCAACCAGACAGGGGCAAGTGAACTCACACACTGAGCAAAAGGAGCTCATGTCTGAACCTCTGAGCAAAGCTTGGTGCTGGCTCTGCTTTGGATAAATAATGCCAAACCATACAGAAGCACTGGATTCTGCTCAATTATCTGCCTCAAGGCTCAGTTGTGTAAACCGAGCACACTTTTCAAAAATATATTTGACCTGGAATTATTTTCCTAAGTCAGAAGATTTTTTTACAGTCTGTAAAGTCAAACTGACAGTCTCAGTCAAAGAAGGGCAAACTTCAGGGCTGGGGCTGGTTGCTCAAGGCCTTGTTTAAGTCTGGTTCCAAGTAGTTCCAGGGCTGGAAATACCACACCTCTCTGGGAAACTTGCCCTGGTGTTTGACAAGTGAAGGAAACAGTTGTCCTTTAGAATGGGTCTCAGCAAACATGCTCATCATGCCTTTTGGCAGAAAAATCTGTGTAAAAGTTCTGAAGTTAAAGAGAAACTCTGACTCCAAATGAATAAGCAGGGAGGATTGTTCCAAGAACAGGTCATGGAGATGGGCTGCAATCCTCACCCTGTCTGCAGCTTTACAGAACTCTGGACACTGGTGTGCTGAAACCTCTCACATGCCTCACCTAGCAGAAATGGAAACTTTGCTCCTCCTGTTTATAAATCTTGATCCAAAATGTGTTTGATGGTCTGTTCATAGTAAAAAATCATGAAGAATACTTACATACTTGTTGGCATGATCTTGTATAATCTAAAGTGTCTTGTTTGGTCTTATTCTTTGGAAGATCTCCCAAAGAAATTACTTGGTAAAAGTTGTCTCTCGGTCTGAAATGAAATACAGGCTAAATTGTTCAGGTATTTGAACTGCTTTGCTTTCAAAAGTCAAAGCTTTGCATGACCAGCTTAAAGCATTTTAGTTGTTGATGCCATATCTGTCCAGACTGTTTCGAGTGGGCTGCTGGCCATAGTTCATAAGCATAGTAAAAATTTGAGTTTCAGGTTTGAAATTTTGTTATAATCTTCTTACAGAGAGCCTGATCTTTTTGCTGTCCTCATTACAGTTCATCTCTAACGGAATTTACAAAAAATATTTTTGACCTCTTAACCTTTTGTTCATTTTTTGTACAAAATATTTCCATTAGAGATGGTTATTTAAATTCAAGGGCAAATTAAATAAGAGGTGAACCCAGTACTTTTTACTAATCATGGTTGGCCAGATTTTAGAAAGTCTAGGCTGTTCAATATAAATCCTTATAAATATAAGTGCTTCTGTCAGGAAAGCCATTCTCCCTAATTAATGGATTCTTTTTCTTTATTCACAGATAGAGAAGACCAGTCTATCCTGTGCACGTAAGTAAACTCATCTGTTTTAGTTCATTTCAATGTCACAATGTCTTTATTCAAAATTGATTCAAATTCTGGTGGAATGGGCACATTCTCCTCACCTTCAGTAAGCTTGAACTCCAGTCCCAAACCTACTTCATTAGATAGACCTGTTCATAAGATAAAGAGCAGGTATCAGTATCACAGAAAATCTTTAATGCATAAAATTAATTCTTTAAAATGACTTTCTGACCTTAGAGATTTAACAGTTTACAGTGAACTACTGTGGAGTGTGATTATTGCTCCACAAAATCCCACTGGTTTGTCATCCCTGCCTGTTTTGAAAAATCACTCAAAATGTTGAACTGGACAAGGATCTCCTGCTTGATCCTCAGTTTTCATTTTTTCCATTCTTCTGTTGCTTATTAGTTGGTTTTATTTCCTTGAATATCATCAAGAATGCTTTTGACAAAATTTTGTCTTTGTTAAATTTGGCATTTTCCAGTTTTCCTGATAAAAGATAGGATTTGATTCTAGGTAAATGCTAATACATTGGCAGAGCTGGCATGTGTATCATTTACAGCAGGTTCATGCAAAGATGCTGTAATGTGGCAGGTTTAGGTTATCTGAGAAAATGTGGCTACTGACTGAAAATATCTTTACCCCAAAAAAAGCACTGCTGCTGATCACCAGCCATAACATTACTTTTGACTGCCTCTGCTGACTGGAAAAAAATTATCACCAAATAAAACTTTGGTATCCTGTGTCTGGTACCACAAGGGCTATCATAGCTCTAACCTCTGTTACAAGACTTCAATATTTGTAAGTATACCAATCAAAAATCTCCCCCAAAATGCATTGATACCAAAAGAAATCTAAAATTCCTGCAATTATAAAGTAAAAATTGACCATCATATTCTTCCCAGGATGAAACATGTCATGGTTATTAAGACTAATTTACAATATGCATTTCCTCCTTCTATTTTTATACTTTAGTTTATTTTTCCACTAGTAAATCTTCTTTTAATTTTGGAACATTGTTACTTTCAAGAAATGGACCTTCTTTTGCAAATCTATGCCTTTTTGTTAATGAAAATCCATTAAAGGATCCACTTCCTGCAGGTACCATTTATTGAAATTACCTGGCCATCTTGCTGGAAACCTGAAGTGTTTCACACCAGTAATACATAAAATAGAGAAAATTAAATGCTTTTCCATCCAGTAATATTTAAAATAGAGAGAATGAAATGCCTTTCCCATTTTGAAAACAGCACAGCAAGTGATTCCCCAAGATGTTTGGAATAATTACTGCATGTTGGATGTGCATCATAACCCCTAGCTTCAAACTGTCCTCACACATCTTCTAAAGCAAAAAGGCCAAGCTAAAGCCAATGTACACAGCTTTAACCACTACTGGTTTAACATCCTTGTTTGCCTTATTTGTGCAGAAGGAAGAAAGTTCTCTTGGCTTGCAGCTTGGCAGCTGTCAAGTGGAAGCAATTTGCAGTATTTTATAGAATTGTTAGAAATTATAAGAAATTATCTTCTGGCCTAAAATATGTAACAATAACTGAAGACTTCATGGCATGGATCAGCCAGGATTTTTTTCTTGAAATAGCTACAGGCTTGAACTTTCCAAGGCCTGGTACCTAAATTGTAAAAGAATAGCTGTAAGGATTCATATGGATCCCCTGAAATGCTCCTGGGACACAGGCAGGGGGGAGAATCTGAGAACTGAGCCTTATTCTGTGTTTCTGACTGTAAATATACCCATTCTCAGGACTTCACCCTCACCTCATTAAACCTACCCTCTGTGGTTAAGTACTGTTTGCATTCTTTTACAATCCCTACCATTTGTGTGATTAACCATGGTATGTTTAAAATCTCCATCTGTCTTCAATGCTCATGGGTTCCAGTGCTTCCTCAGAATTCCCTGTCTTTCCAGATTTCATTATTTTCTCTGCATTTCATTAATAACCCCACTTGTATTGCCTTTGGCCTCCTCTCCTCTGTGCACACACATCCTTTTGCTGTTAGCTCTTTCCCATGGGTAGCATCACTGAACATCCTCTGGTGTCATTCCCTGCCAGTAGCTCTCTGGCCCTATACAGTCAGCCTCAAAATCCCACATCTTATCATGCACATTTACAGCACAAAAAGCTTTATCCCATGCTGTGTTTGCTAATATATCTGTGGTTGCATGATTGTACCATAACACAACATGGCATAACATATATAATACATACACAATACATAATATTTCACTAAAGGTATGAAATATGAACTCTTACTCTTTTATGTGTCTGAAAATTAGGACAGGTAAGACATTTCCACCCTTGTGTCTTGGTCTCTACTGTTCTGAGCAGCCTTCACTGCTCTGCCTGGCTCCTGGGATTTCCTGAAATTCCTGCCTGTGCTTAGGCCTCCCCTCTGTGCTCTCTCCTGTTTGACCTCTGAGTTGGCCACAGAATAGTCTGTACTCACTCTAGTCCATATTGACCAGCACACAGATGTTGCTGAAGGAGAAGTCCCAAGAAATCTGTCCAGGTACTCAGAAACCTGAGCAAGCTCAGTGCATCAGAAATGAAGTGTGACTTGACCTAGGCCATGGCCAGTGACCAGACTTGTGGCTTTTCAAGCTTCTTCCAATGGTAGTAGAGGCACAAGCCCTCAAAGGAGACTTATGGCCTCTTGTTCGATTTCTGAAGACAGAAGAGGATTCTCCTGGAGTTTTCAAAATGTTTTTTACTAAAAATTAACCATGAGGGTTTCAACAATTTCCTCATAAACCTGTCTGATCTTAGGGTTATCATATTTTAGCCATTTTCTGGAAAGAGCAGGTAGAGTATTTTCTAGAAAGCAAGTGTGGCTTAGAGGACTGTGCACAAGTTTCAGTTTAAATAAAAGCTACCTTAAATGAATGAGAAAATCGGATCAAAGCTCTGAGTGTTTGGGGTATTATGAAGCCCATGGAAACAAGTGCTTGTGAAACACCTGTACCTATAATCAAGTACTTTTCCATTACCTTTCTGGTTTTTAAAACATGCATGCAGTTTGAGTCACTTCTATAAAAACAGGGAAGTAGCGGGGTCATAATTTGATATGGGAAGAGAGAAAACATTGAGTGGGGCAGTGCCCTGCCCTTTTCCCCTTCTTCCCCTCTCTCTCTCTGGACAAACCCTCCAGAGCCTCACCCAGCCATGGGACTCCAGCCCATTTCCTTCCCTGACACGCGTCAAGAAGCAAAATCACCCAGAACATCTCTAAACTGCAAAGCCCCATTAGTCAAGAGACTCCTCCACGAGAGAGCTGAACTCCTCTTTCCCAGCTCAGTAAATCTCCAAGGCTGGAGCTGGCAGTGGCTGCTGCTTGGCCCCTGTCCCACACAGATATCTGTGGAGCTCCAGCCCCAGGCAGAGCTGCTGACCCGCTCCGAGCCCTTGGGGAATTGTTTTGTAAGTAAACGCGTAGGATCCGTGGGCTGGCTTCTGAGACAAGGCTCCAGTGGGGTACAGCTGGTCTAGGACAAAGCTTTTCATGATGTTTGCACATCTCACACTGCAGGACAAAGGCTGCCAAGCCCTAATGTGATTTAGAGCACCTCGTTGAGTGCCCTGTGCACAGGGGCTTCCCACAGTGCCAGCACATTGGGATTAAGGGATGTGTGAACGGGCAATTCTCGTGGTTCATTGCTTACTGAACAAATGCTGAAAATAAACTCTGCTGTTGCTTTTCAGATGTTTCCAAAAGTGGAATTAAGCTAAGTCTCATATCATAATACTAACATGGAAAGCTTTCAAATTTTCAACAACTACAACAAAAGAAAATACACTTTTAAGACTAATTTTTCTCAGTTGTTCTCAAATGTAAAAGAGTCCTAGTTACACCACAGGCTCAACCCAACAGTGGGGCCAACCTGCTAGTGTCACCTTGTTCTTTTTTGAAACCTATTCTAGCTGGGATAATTTTCATTTAAGGTGAAGGTAATGGAGTCATGGAGGATTTTATAGTTCAAGAGGTACAAAACCTCTGTTATAGCTGAGCACTATATATGTGAGTTTATGGGCTGCAAATGCTGTGCTGAGGTCCTAAAACAATGACTGGCAAGCAATGAGGGAAGGATAAGTTGAAGTTATACCCCACGTTGTGAGAGTGGTATTTTAACAGAGCAAGCTGTTAGCCTAGTGGAGCCCTTTGGTCTGGGAGAGCCAAAGAGTTTCTTAGGAGGAAAACTTTCTTAGGAAGTAGCTGAAGTACTGCTGTTGGGCTGCTCAGAACTGTGCAACTTGCTTTTGATCTGCTTTTGCATTGGCCATCTGAGCTGGGTGCAAATAACTGCAGGAAAAAAGACCCATCTTTAAAAATGCAGTCACTGAGCGCAAGAGAGTAAGTAGATTTTAAAACAGCTGAGATTTCTCATACCGTCTCACAATGGAAGTCGTTTCTGTCCCCTCAGAAATGATAGTACTTCAAGGCAGATGCAAAGAAAAAAAACCTGTTGTGCATGACCAATTCTGTTGCAACTCAATAGCTCTAGGAAGAATTTCATCCACCTGTGAACTAAGATATTCACATGCTCTCCTCCTCCTGGGTCTCCCTGAGTAAACTTCTTGCTGTTTAGAGGCATTGACCTGACCTAGCCCTTCCTCCTCATTAGTACATTTACAAACACATGGCATTTCATCACTGAGGGGAAATCAGACATCATATGGCTGTGATGCATCCTTCAGAGTATCAGGGCTACCAATGTTAAATGGATACTTGTTTGTCAGACCTGTCTGTTGTCATGGACGTTTATGACTGATCTGATATGTTGAAAATCAGAGGTATTCATCAGCTAGAGACATTATTCTTCATTACTTATTGACCTTGGAGACTTTCTTCCTAATGAACCTAAAGCAGTTGAGGTTCTGTGTGTTTTCTATTTCATGTTGAAGAACTTTTTTATTATCTATTTCAAAAGAAAGTTAAAGCCTCAAAATCTGTCTGCAGAAAACAGAAAGCCCTCAGCCTGTGCAGAAGCAAAGAGTTAAGGAGCATTTCAGTTTGATGGGATAATTACAAGTAAAATGATGCCATATATGGTAATACTCACAGGGATTCAGGGAAAAGCCAAAAGATGGGCACTGTTGCCCTGGGAGAAAGGAAATGCAATGATGATGTGATGAACTACAAATAACCCTTAATAAAATGGAGTAGTTCAAAGCCCAGGGTTTGTTTTAAGAAAGTTGCTTTGGTTGTTTTTTTCCCAAAGAAACAAAGATGTAAGGTAGATTTATTTGAAAAGTTTGTATGCATAGATCTTCAAATTGGTGTGCTTGGTTTGGAATTGTTCCCAGGACACTTAATTTTTATCAATAAAACATAGAAATGTTTTAGCACTGAAGCCCAGACAGAGATGAATCCAATCTCTAAACTGTGCAAATTAACTCTGGTCTTTTGAAAAGGATTCTATTAATCTCACTTATTTGTGGTTCAAACACTAAAAGCCAGAAGAAACAGTTCTTATCATGTTGTACCTCAGGCAGGAATTGGTTCTGGTCTCCTAAGGTTTATATCAATGTCATTCTGTATTGAAAGTTCTGTCCAGCACTTCTCCATATTTTTATGTCCATTTATCACTGGTCCTTTGGTAGGGAAAATTAATTCCTGTATTTCCTAATTAGGAAAAGAAGCAGAACTTCAGTGGATTCAGCTAAACAGTTTCAGACTCACAAAAGCTGATAAATATCTCTGGGATTTTTGAATGCATTAGTTTTTTATTTTTCTAAAATCCATTTTATTATAGATCCAAAGAAAAAGAGGTCCAACTTAGATGGTTGCTCTCCTCACAGCACCAGCTCAGTTGAAAGACCTCATTTGTTACATCCACACCCACTTTGACTGCTAAGCAGGACAGTATAATAATATTTTTGTCCAAATAATCATCAGAGCCAGAGGTATCTGAAAGGCTTAAGATGATGCAATGTAACAATTAGAGAGGGAAATTGGCTGGAAATTTCTATTGAGAAAAGACTCTGTCAACCTGTACTTTGAAAACCTCTCTTTTACTTTAAGAGAGGGTTTAAGAGTTGTTAATAAACTTAACCTGGAAGTCTTCCAAGAGAGAAAAAGTTACCACTGCCTTCCTGCTTGGCAAGGGACACTGCATGGAGCAGAGCTGGGGTGCCAGTTCTGCTGGTCAGACAAATCCCCACCATGTCCTTATTACCCAGGGACACCTCAGGCAATTCCATTCCTGGTCCCACTGAATTCAAGGAGCATCTGAATACAAAAATTCAGATGAGGCAGGATCAAGTCAGAGACTTTAATGCCAGAGTTTCAGAAGAGAAAACCATTGTATTACTGCTGATGTTTTCTTTTACTGCTGTATCTCATCATAGTTAATGTTGTATTTTTTGATCTTAGAATATAAGCAGACTCCCTGCCAACTCCACTTCTCATAAGTGTTCAGATGCTGCCAAAGCAAGATGAACTGCTGTTCAAAAATGCATCATGTTTTAGAATTCCCTTAAATGGCCCAATGTGCACTCAAAATTCTACCAGGACAGAGACAGAACTCTGATAATGCATTCTTTGCAGGCTGAAGTCAGGTGCATTTGGGAGGTGCTGCTCTGGGGTAAATAAGAATTGAGCTGGGCAGTTTCCAGCCCTGTTTTTCTACACTATGTACATGGCAGAAGGACTCCAATGGTTACCTACCTTCTTTTGTGCTATTTTCTTTCCCCTCAGAGGTGAATCTGGTGCTGGCAAGACAGAGAACACCAAGAAGGTCATTCAGTACCTGGCTGTTGTTGCCTCATCACACAAGGGCAAGAAGGACACCAGTGTCACTGTAAGTGAGCTCCTCCATCCCCAGCTCTCCCCAGGCCTCTGAGGCTGTGCTGAGGTCACTCTGCAGCTCAGGCACTGGGACTTGTCAGACAGGGGCATATTAAGAGTACACAATTACAGCTCTGTGTTTATGGAAGAAAAAAATTTGTTTGACACCATCTTAGGCATCAAATCAGAATGTACTTAGGGAGAACAGAAATATTCATAGTTTTCCATAGGCATAGCACCTATTTATATCCCAGCATGAAGGCCTTGAAATCTGCAAGGGCTCGAGTCCTTGTTTTACCCTTGACCTCTGCCAACTGAGAAGTTTGGGAAAGCCTGTAACAAACACATTGTCCAACTGCATCACAAAAATGTATGCCAGCATTTAAACTTCCAAAGTTTTGATTGGATTTGTTATTAAGTTTTCTTACCAACTAGAAAAGAGTCCCAGTATAAAACTTGTTGTGTTTTTTTTTACTGCTCTGTCAGAGGTAACAATTTTGAAGGGCACAGTTTTGTGCTTTGTTCCTTCAAAATGTGTAATAGTCTTGCCTGAGGCTGAAGTTCATTTTCTTACTTTGAACCATATACCTGCCCAGTTCCTGGAGATCATTGCCATGGCTGAGGCTCTCAGCTGTCTTTGCTGTGCTCAGTGATCAACTCCAGGTCCTACATCATTTCCAGCCTTTAGATTGTAACTCAAAACTTCTGCAAAAAAATGAAGCAATTCACTTTTATCACAAAACAGGCTTAATTCAGGAAGACATTTCATTGTGTCTCAAATACAAGATTGGGTACAAGATAAATAATTAGTAGGGAAGTGGGAAATAATGTAAAATTCTCAGAGCTGCCCCTGTCCATGTGTCAGCAGAGCATGAGGTGTGCAGCCCTACCTCTTCCACCACAAATAACTGGGCTTTTATGTACAGTGGATTGTAACTGGGAGTAGGGGAGGGAGTAAATGTCCTTTTGAGTCGTATTTTCTAGAAATCTGTGATTTAATTTAGTGGAAACAGTCCAAGACTAATGTTTAATATTTAATGTTTATGCAAAAAAAGTAATTCCTTCCTATTGAGCCCCTGCTCAGTAGCTGGGGGAGATGAACTTGGGGTGCCAAGGCCATCCCTAACTGCAGACTGCTCTGGGGAATTATGTAAGTCTCAGGACCAAATTTTCCCTGAGACAGACCTGAAGGCAAATATCCATCAGAGAGGAGTTAAAAAAAATCTTATTTGTTCTATATCATGCTGACAAATAGTAATTCAATGATTGGGACTACTGACAATGCAATTTCAGTCATTAAAATATAATGAATAACAAAATGCACCAGATAAGATCTAGAGATTTATCATAAAAATATGTGTCCTGAGAGACTAATCTGGGACTGGATCCAAATCCCATCTCTTTGCTTCAGGATATTTCTTTTTTTCAGTTAATATGCTCTAAGTATGTTAATGATATTTGTCCCCTTGGTATGTCTGCAGTAGATTGCTCATATCTGTATTCCTGGTTTATTTGCATGGAAACTGTACTGGTTATTTTAATACAGGAAAAACAATAAAAATATCTGTCTAATGGAAATTATACTGACACTTGTTTTATGCCATGTTATTCAACACAGCAAGGTCCATCTTTTGCCTACGTGAGTAACTTAGACTGTTTGATGTGTGTTTAAGGCACTGAGTGTAGATCTGCATGCTATTGTTGCACCCCAAAAATTTAAGAGAGATTTTGTTGAAATATGTTGTATGATATGATAAAAAGCAACAATAGCACCAAATGCTCTCACAAATCAACCCTAACTGTGTCAGGCCCCATGGTAAAGAATGAGGTCTGACACAGGCAGGGTCATCTTTCAAATATCACTCTCTTCTATATCTCTGTGTGTGTTCAAATTGCCATAGTTTGAATTAAATTTCCCACAATCCTGGAAGAGCCACTCAGCCTGAAATTTAACAATGTGGTTTCTGAATGAAATACCCAAATGCTTTCTGTGCTTCAGGTTGAAGTTTTTAGGACTGTTGTGAAATAATTCCTAAACCTCACGGTGTTTGATTTGTTTGGCTGCATGCTTTCCATTTGTTATTGCTTGGAATTTTCCATTTCCATGTAACTGTTGAGAATTGTTCACCACCACAAGAGTTAGCATGTTCTTAGCTTGCTGCTGTGGCGTGTACCAGAGCAATTCCCACTGCAGCACCTGTCTGCAGGTGTGTTACAGGCCCTCCTTTCTGTGTACCATACACATAGCAATGCTTTGGGAATACAGGCAGGTTTGCTGGCACATTCTTGGTGTTCCTATGCCAGGCAAATAAGATTTATTTTCTTTCATGCAGTCTTTTTTGCCCCATTCTGACTGCCCCATTCTGCCTCTCAGAATTCAGCTGTGACAGTGTTGCCCCTTAGTTAATTTAGTACTTCCTTTGACAATTTCTCTGAAAATAAAAATTATTTCATAGTTGGCATGAACTGTGGAGTCTGGTGGTCTTACAGCTGCACAAAGTGCTGGCCATCTGGAGCCAAAGTTTTATCCCCAGCTCTATGGCATAGTTCAGTTCTCAGCAGAAGCAGGTGGTGTCTGTTTCTTTTTAACAGACAAGGTCCTGTTGAAGATGCCACCATCTGATTGCAGCAACACTCTTTGCTTCTACTGGAGTTTTTAAGTCTACAGAGTGTAACTGGACAGAGCTGCCCAGTACAGAGAATCTTCAGGGACTTTTAGGAATTCATTTCTTATTCTGGGATTCCTGTATGAACTTGTTAGGAACTCTTCCTTCCCTCTTCCTCCAGCTCTCGGCTAGTAATCTTTTTTATGATATTTTTGAGGTAGCTCTCACCACTGACACAGAAGTTACAAGGCATTTAGAAGTGACATTTAAAAAAAAGTTATCAGATTTGTACACTAATTGGGAAGAGCTTTCATTTTCCAAATTATTTCCTAGATTGAAATGAAATATTGCCTAATTTCTACTTAAAGTTATTTAAATTATATCTTATTATCTATCAAGGACTTTTTCCTTTTCAGGGTGAGTTATCTGAAATAATGCATATTACTACAGAGTAATACTCAAAGAATAGTGTGGCAAAGTAAATCTGAATGTAAATGATTTCATAGGACAGAGTTGAATGAAAAGTTCTGAAAAGCTGTAGACATATGCAAAGAATTTTTTCAACTTCATTGGTTTGCTTAGAAATAGGATTAGGTAAATATATAGAACTAAATGCATGCTTGTTTCATTGCATGATTTGTTTCCTTAGCAATTACTAACCCCAATTAACAATGTAATATGAAGATTGTGTGTTTGCATGAGAATTCATTATCCTAGTTTGAAATAAATCAATGCAATTCCATATTTAACCTTCATGGCCTTGCATGGATCATTATTAATAGACCTGATAAAATCTGCTTTGTAGCTTTGTGCTGCATTACATTAAAATTATTCTCAGCAAGTTATTCTAATTACATTGTCATTTGCTAGCAAAGGGTCTCAATAAACTAACTTGGAAAAGACATGCTAGAGGTTCTTTTAAGAATACCCCTCTAAAATATTACATTAAACTGGAAAAAATAATTGACACTGAATGACCCTTTTTTTAAGGAAGGCCAGTTGTGATGCTAAACAGATTAATAGAGTTTGATCTGTCACAGGCAACAAGGCTGGAAAAGGGTCATGTATACAGGACAGCAGTTAATTGCACAAATAGATAAACACAAAGTTTAATAGAGAATGAAAACAAATCCATATGAAATGCAGTATTTAGAGAAAAAAAAAAGAGACTTAAATTAGATTTCACCTTTCTCTGCCGTGGACGAGTGTTAGTTTCAACAAAGTAATTACAAAGTTTCACGTTAACTGCTTCTGAATGAATTTTAGGGTGAGCTGGAAAAACAGCTTCTCCAGGCAAACCCTATTCTTGAAGCTTTTGGAAATGCCAAAACTGTGAAGAATGACAACTCCTCCAGATTTGTAAGTAGGAGAAATGCTGTGGTCTGTGGGTCCATGTGGGTCAACTTTAGCAGAAAGAGTTTCACAAATCCAACCCTGTTCCTTCACTGACCTTGTGAAAATCAAAGAACAAAGATGTTGTCCTACCCCTGCTTCCAAAGCCTAGTCCAGTAGGGAGAATTCCTTTCCCTCTTAGTGCCTGAACAGAATGTGGGGGAAATCTGTACAGAGGGAATATCAGAGAAGAATGTATATCAGATATCTGTTCTGATATATCAGGATCAGAAGAACTTCCTTTCAGGCTGTTCCACAGGTCATCCCAGCAGGAGGGAGTCAAGCATGTTATTGTTGGGAGGGTGATGAACACATCTTATGGAACAAGCTAAATACTGGCTAATACTGAAAAACCTGGCACTGCCTGAAAGAACAGCCCAGTTCAGATCTTCTTTTCATTCACAGGGCAAATTCATCCGCATCAACTTCGATGTGACGGGCTACATTGTTGGAGCAAACATAGAGACTTGTATCCTTGCAGTGAGCTGCAGCAGGCTGGGAGGAAGGCACATAAACAAGCTCATGGCATGTCTAAGAAAGGCAAACACTGCTGAGGCTGATATAAACCAAGAGGGAGGGAAGTGGCCCCGTTTGTGCTGATATCAGCTCCTGTCCTGCTCTCAGTTTTGTTTCCAGGGCTGTTTCCTCAGCTATAGGAAAGGGAGCTATTCCCCAAATCCAGCTTCAGGAACTGGGCAGCCCATACCTAAGGCAGTGACAAGGGACGTTTTTGTGTCCAGAGGACTTGTCTTGCCTGGGTGCTAAATACTAACTGCTGTGCCACATGACACACCCAGAGCAGTGAGCTGTTATCAATAACCTCGATGTACTTTTTCAGGGAAAATGGACTGAGAAATTCAGCTCAGTCTGACCTTACTTGTCAGGTATGCTGCCTGTTCCCTTGGTATGTTTATGAGCTAGAATATTTTAATGAACATATTAATATGCAGGTGGTTTCCTCAGAGTTGCACTGCTCATCTTTGCATATAGAAAGAGTTTCTTGCTCAAATAAATGAGAAAGAATGATGCAGCTATAAAAGTATCTTATCCCTTGAGTGTAGCATCAAGCTACAAACAGTTTATCATTCTGCTCTTATTTTGACAACTGATCTTTAGGAAAAATCATTAACATTTGAACATTTTTGTTCTTAACTGAAGTTTTATCTACAGCACTTTAGCTTTTAAAGAGTGAATCACTGACTGGTATCAAAATACTTACATTATTGACAACTTCATTTCTGTTAGCTTATAGTCACAAAAATGGTCCATAAATATAACTTGATTTTTTTTTGCTTTTATACCTACAATATACCTCAAGAACTCTTTTTTCCTAGCAGCTCCACTGTATGTTGAAAGAATTATATCAGTGCTTCATTTTCAAAGTGGTATGAGTTATATTGTGACTATTAGTTTTAGATCTTGGATTTTAGAATAATTTAGGTCTATTTTGCTTGCTGCCATGATTACCAGCATTTACCCTACAACAGCAAGTAGGAGATTGATCTGCTTATTGTGGTAAGCATTATATCAATACCAGAGCTCCTGCCACAGAATGAGACACATATTCATGTTAGACAAGTACATGGCAAATATTTCAACAATGCTATTGATGGTTCTGAGGCTGATGGCACAATTAAGAAAGGACTGAATCATGTTATTGATTTTTTTAACACACTTTGCAAACAGATTTGCTTGAAAAATCCCGTGCAATTCGTCAGGCTAAAGATGAAAGAACATTTCACATCTTTTACTATTTGATTGCTGGAGCTTCTGAACAGATGAGAAGTAAGTTCCTTACTAATGATTCTCTCAACTCATTGAATAGTCTGAGCTATAGCTTGCCTAAGTATTTATCTTAATTTCTGTAATTACATGTCATTCAATCCTTACTATAAATAAACAGCCATAGAAATAGCTATGTATTTTAGCTAGAGAAAACAATTTTCTCAAGTAAATTATGAGAAAGCATCAATTCGTGTCTCCACCTATTTGAGGCAGGTTGTTTGTAGTTTACAAGATATTTTTATTTACAGGAGATGTAGACCCATTCAGATCCCGTCTTGAATAATATCAAGAAGATAAATTGGGATGAGTTATTAATTGCTTTACACAAACGAGATTGGGGGTTCCAGCAAAAATATCAACTCATTGTTTCAATATAAATTAAGAGAATTTCTTTGCCACAGCATGTTAGTGCACTGTGAAAGACACAGCTTCAGATGTGTTGGAACATCTTGGTTCAAATATGACATATTTCCCTAAGTCACTCATTGCTAAAGAACATATAAAACAATGGGTTACTCTGTATTTCCCCTGGCTTTTATGTTCCTTACCTAAGAATCTGCTGTTGGCCATAGAATAGAGTTGAATAGTCTGTTAGTTTTGCCCACTTTGGTTGTTGCCTTGTTCTATTCTTATTATTATGGGCTATGAATCCCCACAGGGAGAGGCACAATTTTTGAGTAGGTTACATATGGCACTCAATGAAAGGATTTTGGGAAGAATGGCTCAGATTTGAGTTCATAGGAAACAAAATTGCCCCAAAGTGCAGAGATGTTCTCCAGTCACTAATGAAAACTAGAAAATTAATACCATCAAAATAGTTGCTAAATAGTTATTTTGAAAATATTTGACAAAACCCTAAACTCCTCATACAAGCAGATTTTTCCTGTGGTGATAATTTTGGGTTTTTTTCTGTTGTTCCTTAGGAGAATTCATGAACCAAGAGCATTAAGTAAGTGCTCTTAAATAAAGCTTTTCTTCTTCTTTTTAGATGATTTGTTGCTGGAAGGCTTCAACAATTACACCTTTCTATCCAGTGGCTACGTGCCTATTCCTTCTCAGCAGGATGATGAAATGTTCCAGGAGACCTTGGAAGCCATGAAAATTATGGGCTTTACTGATGAGGAACAGATAGGTGAGAATTGTTGTTAACACTGTATTCAAAATACACATTTGTAAGTGACACTACAGAGATAGAGATGCAAATGCAGAGGTTAATTCTGTCCAGAATAATCACTCTGCAAAGCTAACTTGTGTTTATGAAAGGGAATATTTCTCATTGGAACCCCCTACATATCCAAAAAGAGATTACTGAGTCTAAGCCATGTCTATCAGTAGTAATCACCATTTAAATCAATTTTTCAGAACTTTACAACAACTAGCATGAAAAAGTTGCAAAATAATCTGATTTGTTTTTGAAGGAAACTAAACAGGCTCAAATAGCTCATATGTACTCACTGATTCAGAAAAAAGAGAAATAAAACCAAAGAGCGTGAAACAACAGCTAAAGAGTCTTGAAAATATGGGCCTGCCAGAGCTTTTACCTCTCAGAGCTGCTGGGAGTGTGCAGGGCCCTCGGATGCAAATTGCCATGTCCCAAGTGACACCTGGTGGCAAAAGCAGCGTCCTCCCATTGCTGAGCCTTGGAGCAGTGGCAGCAGCAGAAGAGCACATCCCTCACCTGCATCAGTGACCGAGGGGGCTGAGCAAATCCCCAGCCTGGCTCAGTCTGGATGATGGTGCTGGTGCACACTGCTCTGTTCTCCTGCCAGTACTGCCATGGACAGCAACATTCTCCACTGCAGCAATGGGAGTCATTATTTTGCTGTCTGAACCCCTCTGATTTCATGCTCTAAAAAAGAAGCCCATTAGGACAATATTCTTCTCCTGTATAAATTAGATAAATTTACAGATAAACAAATAGAACTCCTCGAATTGATACAACCTCATCTGTAAGATATCAGTAGATTTTACTACCTGAGATTAGGTGGCATCATGCTTATGTATATTTTAGTTATCAAACATTAATAAATACCTTGAATGGATTTTGACATTAAGCCTTTTAAAGACATGTATACACTTGATTTCAGTTGCATTAGATATCCCCATGTCCCTGAATAACTGGACATTCAGAAGTGCCACATATTTTTGAAGCTGCTGATAATTCAGATTTATTTTTTATTTTAAAGACACTTGAGTGACTGAGCAGAGAAGATGCTACAGGCACTGTGAGTGGGAGACAAATTCCTGAGATGTGAGGATCTGCCTGGGGAGCCAGCATAACTTACTTGAGGTGCTGGTGTTCCCAGAGTGTCCCATTTGCTCCACTGCACAGACTGTGGAGATTTTTGCCCAATCAGTTCTCAAACTCCTGCAGTTTTAAGGCACAGGCCTTTAAAACAAGCCTTACTCTTTCCAGAGAGGTACAGACTATCAGAGAACAGAGAACAGTGTTTTCAAAACATGGCCATTCTGTTCCTCATTTCTATGATCTGCTTCTCTTACAGCCATTCTGAGGGTCGTTTCATCTGTCCTACAACTGGGTAATATTGTCTTCAAAAAAGAAAGAAACACTGATCAAGCTTCTATGCCAGACGATACTGGTATGATTTTCCACTTCAAAATTTAGTTAACATCAAGAAATTAATAAAATAGCAACTCTTTATCAGTATTTTTAATTTAACTGCTATTATCTGTGTACCACTCAGGCTTTAAAATATAAACCATGCTTAAAATCAGCTCAATTATCATTACCTTTTTCTAGTAATCTTGAATCCATAAATTGATGAATGGTGAATTTGAATTTGTTGCTTGGATCACAAATGTTACTTTTATAGTGTCATCTCTTGTATGTACAATAGAGAAACTTTAAAGGAAGATAAATAGTTCTGCATACTTGCTGAGCTACTCATATTCACACTTACTGACCAGTTAAGAGGCAATTCAGTCTGAAATAAAATCTCACTTTTTTATTCTAGCTGCACAAAAAGTGTGCCACCTGATGGGGATTAATGTGACAGATTTCACAAGATCTATTCTGACCCCAAGGATCAAGGTCGGACGAGATGTGGTCCAGAAAGCTCAGACCAAAGAGCAGGTACCACATGCACTCTGCTCAGCTCTCCTGAAGCTCTTCTCCTTTCTCCTATTTCTATTTCTCCTTACATCTTGTCCAAAGGGAAACATCTGTTTTCTGTCTCATTTCTACAGAAATTAACAGTTAAGCAGGTTTCTTCTTTCACTTACAATCTCCTCTGACCTTTTCCAGGCAGACTTTGCCATAGAAGCTTTGGCCAAGGCAAAATTTGAGCGTCTGTTCCGCTGGATCCTGGCTCGCGTCAACAAAGCTCTCGACAAAACAAAAAGACAAGGAGCTTCTTTCTTGGGGATCCTTGACATTGCTGGATTTGAGATTTTTGAGGTATGTACTGTGGGACACGAGCTGATTAAACTCATATAGATCCTTAAATTTTAATTATTTTAACAGGCAAAAAGAAATACAAAATAGCAAATACCATCTTGTCATTTAAGTTCACTCTTGAAGGTTTCTTTCTAACGTTGAGAATTCACTGCTTTCCTTTTCACAGATCAATTCCTTTGAGCAGCTGTGCATCAACTACACTAATGAGAAACTGCAGCAGCTTTTCAACCACACAATGTTTATACTGGAGCAAGAGGAATACCAGCGAGAGGGCATTGAATGGAATTTCATTGACTTTGGTCTGGACCTGCAACCTTGCATTGAGCTGATTGAAAGACCAGTAAGATTCTCTCTCTGTGGGTGGGATACTACAGAGGAATTAGTCATGTGTCAGTACAACAAGAGATCCTTTATTTCCTGGAAAGATCTGTAACCTCAGGGTGAGGAAGGTGGTGCTCTGTCTGTGCCTCTGCTTGGGATAATTCTGATCTGACACTGCTCTCATTGCAGACCAACCCTCCCGGTGTCCTGGCTCTGCTGGATGAAGAGTGCTGGTTCCCCAAGGCTACTGACACGTCCTTTGTGGAGAAACTAATTCAAGAACAAGGCAACCATCCCAAATTCCAGAAGCCCAAGCAACTCAAGGACAAAACTGAGTTCTGTATAATGCACTATGCAGGAAAGGTACTGGACAGATTGAGCTATTTTGACTTAGGGAACTTTGATACCCAAAGGATCAAAGAGAAACATTCTTGTACCTGCATTGATGAGGAATGGCTTTAATTATGAAATGTGCTTATTAAGTGTTTTAATTACACAATACATGAAATAAGGTTTGCAAATCATGGTTGTGCTAAGCTCACAAAAAACCAAAAATTACCATCACTGAGGTTACTGAAAATCCAAGTAATTTGGAATCTTTTTTAGCAAGCAGACTTTTTAAAGACATCAGTACATTTGAGAATAAATACTCAGCCCTCAACTCTAGACACCTCAGCACATTATTTGTCTGATTTTGTGTTAATACAGTGCCCTGTGTTCTTGGACTCTCCAGATTTCTTATCAAGAACAAATTTTTCATGTAGCACTCACTGTTCCCTGCAGGTTACCTACAATGCAACTGCCTGGCTGACAAAGAACATGGATCCACTAAATGACAACGTGACTTCTCTGCTGAACCAGTCTTCAGACAAATTTGTAGCAGACCTTTGGAAGGATGGTATGAATCACAACTCTAAAACACTGAGGGGGTTTAAAGGGAGAAACTCCTACCAGAACTTTTTGACAGCCATCCCTTGGTGGCAGCACACAAGTGTGAACATGATAAGCACAGAAGAGACTGAGCTAAGACATAAGAATAATGTGTTCCAAAGACATTATTAATGAAAAACTTCATTACAGAGTTTTAAGCACTATCAAAAAATTTCCTTAATATTATTCAGCAACAAAATAAAAATTATTAATTATACTGTTAAAATGTTGCTGAATATGTAAAATTGTAGACCTCACTTAAGACAGGTTATTGTTAGGTTTTAGGAAGTAAAACCTAACAATAACCTCTCATGTAAGTTCTGTGGAGTTCTATTTAATTCATGGACATAATAAAATATATTCTGGGTATTCAGTTGCTCCATTCTGTCACTACTGAACAAAATCCACATTTTCATCTTTGACAGAAGCAGACTATTTACCCAGAAGGACTTCTAGTACATTTGTCAGAATGCTTCTACTGCATAAAAAATATACCTGTCCTCTCTGGCAAGCTGCAGTGTAACCATGGCAGTGATGAGTGTGGTGTGAGGCAAGCAGAGTTTATATAAACTGTTCCATTCTTTCTTTTCTATTTTAGTGGACCGTATAGTTGGGCTGGACCAAATGGCCAAGATGAGTGAAAGCTCACTCCCCAGTGCCTCAAAAACCAAGAAAGGCATGTTCCGTACTGTTGGACAGCTCTACAAGGAGCAGCTGACCAAACTGATGACCACCCTGAGGAACACCAACCCCAACTTTGTCCGCTGCATCATTCCAAATCATGAAAAGAGGGTAAATTTCAGATGCTCAGTTTTCAGACTCCTGCCACGTTACTCCTGTCGAGCTGCTCGCTGCACACGGCAGAGCTGAACGATGTCTTCAAACAGACACGTGGTTGGTAACATTTTTGTAACTCTGTGCTGAAAATACCTTCTTCTGTTCCCTTTTCAGTCTGGCAAGCTTGATGCCCATTTAGTGCTGGAGCAGCTGCGCTGCAATGGTGTCCTGGAAGGGATCCGCATCTGCCGGCAGGGATTCCCCAACAGGATCGTCTTCCAGGAGTTCCGCCAGCGGTACGAGCCCTCAGCCCCAGCTCTGCCTTTAGCAGGGCTGTGCTCCTGTCTGTCTGTCTGTCTGTCTGTCTGTACCAAACCACCCAGTGTGTTTCAGCCTCCCTAACATAACCATCTTTTGGCAGATATGAAATTCTCGCTGCGAATGCCATTCCTAAAGGATTCATGGATGGGAAGCAGGCTTGCATACTCATGGTGAGGAAAGCATTTTTGATCCTATTATAATCAGGTCTATGCTTCTTATATAAAAGTGTTGAGACTGAACAGAAATGAGAAGTGATTTTTAGTACCCTAAACCTTAGCACTGGAGTTAAAAAATATCCTTGTTTTCCTCCAGATGAAAGCACTAGAGCTTGATCCCAACTTGTACAGAATTGGACAGAGTAAAATCTTCTTCAGAACTGGTGTTCTGGCTCACCTGGAAGAAGAGAGAGACCTGAAGATCACAGATGTGATTATCACCTTCCAGGCTATGTCCCGAGGCTACCTAGCAAGAAAGTAAGAATATGTGCTGACAGATAGAATGTTTTCTGCAACAGAATGTTTTCTGCAACAGAGTATCTGGCAGGGGCCTTTAGTGTTCCACATAACAAACTGAAGATACTGAGACATTTCATCATTAGTTATATTGCATTAGAATTCATGTCCAATGAAAGTTTCATCTCCAGCCCAGAAAAGGCTGATTAGTGTAATTACAGGGAAGCAGTTACACTGTGAGGCTGCTCACACCCCTCTGTGCAATAAACTGAGACAATGACCCATCATTTAAACATTTATGTGTTTGTACCAGCAGGAAAAAGAGCATTCTAAGCCATGACTGGAGTCTTATGCATCACAAGTAGCAGCACCCCTGGCATCTATAAAACATAAAATAATTTCTTCCACAGCTTCAGTGTGGAGCACTGATCATCTAGCATGATCTCAGTTAATGTACACCACAAAACTATCAATAATAATACCTTTTTTTTCTGTATACTATCAAGGCTTTCAAATTGCCAAACAAAGAAATATGTTTCAAGAATGATAATCAGTTCAAGATCTGAGTGCCTGTGTGCTCTGGAAAGGTGTTCACACCCAGAACTAGATCTATACATCATACCCATGGAATGCAAAACTAAAAAACTAAAATAAAATACCAGACAATTAACCAGAGTTATGACCCTTCCTCAGGAAAGCACAGGCACTGTTAAAGCAACAGAAGAATTTGTGACAGACTCCCCAAACCATGTGGCTCATCAGCAGACTCTCATGCCAGAGTTTCTTTGCTTAATGTGTGTACCTTGCAAACACCTTCTATTCTCAGACTGAACCAATTTGCTTTGTGTTTTTAATCACAGAGCCTTTGCCAAGAGACAGCAACAGTTGACTGCAATGAAGGTTATCCAAAGAAATTGTGCTGCCTACCTGAAGCTGAGGAACTGGCAGTGGTGGAGACTGTTTACTAAAGTGAGTGACTGCTATCAGTAAATCTCTCCTCAGTTTTCCAAAAGAAATGAAAGGCACTTGATACCAAGGTACATCTTTTCAGGCACAGTCCTTGTTCCAAAGCCCATTGCAGCTGGTGACAAGAGCCTCATTAGTTTCACAAAATTTGGGGTTAGAGATACCCTGGATAGTTCCATAATGCCATTAACATTAAAGTTGGTTCTAACTTGAGAGGAAAACAATCTAGTTAGGCAGAAATTCATAAAAAGGCAGAAATTCATTTGCATGTTTGGAGACTTTTTAAATTGCCACAACATGAAATCATTTCACAGGGGTGGATAATGAGAACACCAAGTAAAATGGAATTTTCCAAACATCCAGAGTGATGTATCTATGGGGAACCAAATAGCTTGGGAATTCCTAACTGGGACACTAAACATCTTCCTGCTGGGAACTCATGCAAATTAAGTCTATTTTCCTATTAAAGAGGCTTGGGTGTTTCAAGAATGGCCTTCAGTTTGGATTCAGATTTCCTACTTGATTGATAGCAATCTCCTCTGCAACCAGAAACAGGCAGCAACACACAGCTGTGTGTGCACATTGCCTTTCTATGCAGATAAAACTTTTGTACATTATCAAGGGATGAAAACAGGCCTGGAGACATTTCAAAAGTGACACTATCAGAGGCAGAGGTGCTCACAAGGCCCCAGGAATTAACATAGAGACAGCCAAGAGCAACACTGCTGAGGCTTGGGGCTTTAAAGATATTCCCATCAAGCCTGGCTGGACAGTGTCTGTCCAGTCTTGAGCAATGACAACACTACCATTAGCGCCAGTCAGTCCTTGAAGCACCAACACAAATACTGACAGGAAACATGCTTAAAAACACCTTTCCATTTCCAGGTGAAACCACTGCTGCAAGTCACCCGCCAAGAGGAAGAAATGCAGGCCAAGGATGAAGAGCTACAAAAAACTAAGGAAAGACAAGAAAAAGCAGAGAGTGAATTGAAGGAGCTGGAACAGAAACACTCACAGGTGATTTACTGCTCTGAGCCTCTGGGAAACACTAGGTGCTCTTTTACCATGTCTAGAAGCTGTTATAACAAAGGTCTCTCTCTCCTTTGCACTCGTGATTGTCCCAGTCACTTCAGTAAAGGCCCAACATCCACACAAGGATGTGTGGTGGAGCTGCCTGCCTGTACCCCAGCAAGGTCCAGTAAAACAACCAACTTGCACTCCAAGCTTAACTTCTTCTCCATTTTATTTGTGCAGCTTGTTGAAGAGAAGAACCTCCTGGCTGAGCAGCTCCAGGCAGAAACTGAGCTGTATGCTGAGGCTGAGGAGATGAGAGTCCGTTTAGCTGCTAAGAAACAAGAGCTGGAAGAGGTCCTGCATGAGATGGAAGCCAGAATTGAGGAGGAGGAGGAGCGCAGCCAGCAGCTGCAGGCAGAGAAGAAAAAGATGCAACAACAAATGCTGGTAAGGAGAGATAAATGACAAATACAAACAATAACTTGGATCTCACTGGGACACAACAGAGACAGGAAAACCTCAGATCCTGGGAGAGTGCTTGCTGTAGGATATATGGCTGTGCTACTGAAGGAAGGACAATCAATTGATGCTCTTTCCTCCAGAGTTCTCTTCTTCGTCAGCTCAACCCTAATATTTTATCTAAAATATTAACAAATCTTTCCTTCTATGTTGTCAAGTATTACAGATTGTCTAGTTCTTAATAAAAACAACAAAGTTTACAACATGCAGTAATAAGCATTAAGTATTTCTTAAGAACTGTAGAAGTAGTATTTTATTTCTAGAATTCATGTTTTGTGGGTTTCTTTTTCCCCCCTAAAGGACCTTGAGGAACAGCTGGAAGAAGAAGAAGCTGCAAGACAGAAACTGCAACTTGAAAAAGTAGCAGCAGATAGCAAGATAAAGAAAATGGAAGATGATATTCTGGTAATGGAAGATCAGAATAACAAGCTAAGCAAGGTGAGTTCTGGGTCCACTTTCTTACTCTGAAAATAGAGAAAACCTTCTCTTCCAGGAATACTCTTGACTGTCCAATCTCATGGATGCATAGTTACACCAGACCATCAGTATGGCCTGTATCAAATACATTTCTGATAATTTTTCTGTGCTCATTTAAACAATCCAAAATTGTGTAAAGCTACTCTGTTTGAGACCTGCTGTAGCAACAATATTTTCAAGCAAAATATTTACAGCAGTCATGCACAATCAGTGGAAGACATGACTTCTTATCCAAGAGCAGACTAAGTAATTCTCTTGGTTTTTAAGTAATTTCAACAAAACTTCATTATTAAGAATGTCTTCCAGTACTTTTTAAAAGGGAATGCTCCTATAAACTGGGCCCTGTACTTAGCAGCCATCAGAGAGAGCACAAGATTCTAAGAGCAGCATCTTAGAGAACATAGAAGTTATAGACACCCCTCCATAGCTCCTCTGTAACTGAAAAATTAAAATGTATCACTACAGTCTCAAGAAACACAGCATACAAGGACAGTCTCTTGGACATTTTTGGCTGGCAAAGAGTTGATTTATGATCACCAATGACAGACACGTTTGCTAACAGAAATATTTTATTTTTCTTAAGGAAAGAAAACAACTTGAGGAAAGAATAAGTGATCTAACAACAAATCTTGCAGAAGAAGAAGAAAAAGCCAAAAACCTTACAAAGCTCAAGAACAAACATGAATCTATGATTTCTGAACTTGAAGGTAACATGAACAATAGTCTATTGGGGGTTTTGTAGAATTTCTTCTTTTTCCTTGGCACAGAACAAAAAAACCTCAACAGAATCTGGAGAGAGCTTTTTAAAAATGTGTGGGGTATTTCCAAATTTTTTATGCTGAACCCAGTTTGGTGATAATCACTAAATCCCCATGGTGCCAAACAACAGAACCTTTTATTCCTTATATATAAAAGAGTAGAGAGAAAAATGAGGGGGAAAAAATGCTTATGTTGGAGAAAGAAAGATAAAGAAATTATTCTTCAGGATGGCTAGGAATAAGGCATTGCATGTTGCTCCAAAAACACAGTGACTTGTAGTTGAATGCATAGCCACACTGGAGGCCAGAACCATTTGTTGCCTGAGTTTGAGACCAGATTAAGGACTCCTGGCACTACCACAGGCTGGTGACCAAAATCCCTCCCTTTCCAGTGAGGCTGAAGAAGGAAGAGAAGAGCAGACAAGAACTGGACAAAGCTAAGAGGAAGCTGGAAGGGGAGGCAAATGATCTACATGAGCAGATTGCAGAGCTCCAGGCACAAATTGCTGACCTGAAGGCACAACTGGCCAAGAAGGAGGAAGAGCTGCAGGCTGCTCTGGCCAGGTACTCACTCCTGGGTCTGCACATGGTGGAAAGCCCAGGCTGGAACTTATCTTGCCCCTTCCCAGACACTGAGAAGCTCCAGCCATGAATCTCACCTCTCAGTTCATCCCCTCCATGTGCTTCCCCATTTTCCAAATGTCCTTCTGTGAAAAGTAATTATGCTATTGTTTGTCCATAGACAAATAATCTATTTTATTAAATTACCCTCAGGTATCAATGAAAACTGCTCTTCCCATAGGCAAGGGCAGTGCTGTCAAGTATGATGAAATGTAACAATCTACTTCATAGGCAACAGGCAAAAATTAATTAAGAGTCTGATCTTGATCCACTCCAGAATCTCAGTGGATTTTCTGTATAAATTTAAGAGGGAAAACACTCAATCAAAACTTGCTGAATCAACTAATTAGCATCTCCAGACCTTGCATCCAGCTAAAGCACAGCTGTCTGATCTTTTTTGCATCAGTCTCCCTTTCTTTGGCACTTTCTTGCACAGAACTTATAAATCTTCAGTGTATACTGACTTCCTCAAAGTGAAATAGTTATTACTGTTTTTAACTTCTAAAATGAAATGTTCTTTTTTCAAAAAGGCTTGAAGATGAAACTACTCAGAAGAACAACGCCCTCAAGAAGATCCGTGAATTGGAATCTGTAATTTCTGATCTCCAGGAAGACTTGGAGTCTGAAAAAGCTGCAAGAAACAAAGCAGAAAAGCAAAAGAGAGACCTTGGTGAAGAGCTGGAGGCTCTTAAGACAGAGCTTGAGGATACTTTGGATACCACAGCCACCCAGCAGGAGCTCAGGTATGGATATGTAGCAAAAGGGGCAAAAAAGGAATGTCCCCAAGCTCAGTTCAGTAGTGCCCACTGGCACTGCAGTAGGGCTGGAATGCTCTTTGCTGCTGCTGCTCCACTGATGTGTGTCACCTTGCAGAGCAAAGCGTGAGCAGGAGGTCACAGTGCTGAAGAGAGCCCTGGAGGAGGAGACCCGAACCCATGAAGCCCAGGTCCAGGAGATGAGGCAAAAGCACACTCAGGCTGTGGAAGAGCTCACAGAGCAGCTGGAACAATTTAAACGGGTAAACAGAAATCCATCTCATTGAAAACTACCTCCTAGATAACACAATTTCCTCTTAGAAATCATTTTTATTCGCTTCTTCACATGCTTGTAGGCTAAAGCAAACTTGGATAAGGCCAAACAGTCACTGGAGAAAGACAATGCTGATCTGGCTAATGAAGTCAGGAGCCTGAGTCAGGCCAAACAAGATGTGGAGCACAAGAAGAAGAAGCTGGAAGTACAGCTGCAGGATTTACAGTCCAAATACACTGAGGGAGAGCGTGTTCGGACAGAACTCAATGAAAAAGTCCATAAATTACAGGTAGGAAGGAGTTTGATGCTTTGCTGTGACACCGTGGGACTGAGAAGCCCAGTTTATACTGTGAGGGTGTATCTAGAGGAATTATGGCCTTGCAGCCAAAATGCTCATTTTTTGTCACTTAAACTCCTACCTCAATTATCACACAATTAATCAACTACAACCACTCCATCTCATGGAACTGGGAGCTTTTATTCTCACCACCCCTCTGTACGTGTTGCACTCTGTAATGCCATCACTGATTCAGTGACCATGATGCAGATCTGACAGTTTCTTTCTGTTTGTTCATTTCTGGGTGGTGGGGAAGATTGACAGGTGTGTGGCTTTTGGAAATGTATTAGACAGCTATTAAACACATGTGCTCAGAAAAGATGACAACAAAAGGAGAATGCTCACTTAGCTACAGTTTAAGAAATAATTAAAGGTAATTTAAAATGGTTCTCTGGTAGATGTTCAATGTCCAGATATAGTAATCAAGCTTATTGTTACATCTTGTTCATAGCTGCAGTAAGCTTTGCTTTATTTTAAGCTGGTGGATAAATAAGAAAATATAATCAAATGCATCAACTTCTGTCAAACTTGGGAAGAGGAGGGAAAATCCATCAAAAATCCCCATTCTCCTTTGCAGTTATTTGCAATGAACATACTTTTATTGCTTTATGAATATGACTAGATATAGAATAATAAATACTATGGTAAACTAGGCAAAAATGGCATTAGATAAGATTTCAGACAAATCCAAGGAAACTAAAGTTTAAGGAAGATTTCGAAGCTTTGCAAAATAACTGAGTTTATTCTCTGTGGCATCTCACAGGTGGAGGTTGAAAATGTCACCAGTTTGCTCAATGAAGCAGAAAGCAAAAATATCAAGTTGACCAAAGATGTTGCAGCCTTAGGATCTCAGCTACAAGATACACAGGTAAACTTGCATCCAAAATCAGCTCACCTACAATGTTCATAAAATGCAAAATAAAAAGACCTAAACTAATGACTGTCTTGCCAACTGATGTGGTGACTGCAGGAGCTGCTTCAGGAGGAAACGCGGCAGAAGCTCAATGTGTCCACCAAGCTCCGCCAGTTGGAGGATGAGAAGAACAGCTTGCAGGAGCAGTTGGATGAAGAAACAGAAGCCAAACAAAATGTGGAGAGACATATTTCAACACTGACAATACAGGTATCAGTACCATAATTAAATCATTAGCTCCATCACTGAGAGCTGTGTTGGCAGTTCCAGAGGAGCTGTAGAATTATCCTGGCACAGCACACGGACCTTCAGGGAATTTGTGCTGTTAGCCCAGATGGCACCAGTGGTGCTCCACAATGCAGGCAGCAGTCCCCCTGTCCCTTAAAATGTCATCCCTAGGACAGGTACAAATGCAAGGTAGCTCCACACATAGTCTTGCACACAAGGCCTGTATGTGCATCCTAGGTCTGTGCTCTGCCTCATTTTATGAAGGCTGGGTGATGGGTAACTGTCACCAACTTCACACAGGTCAGACTAGGAAAGCTCCAGGTCTTAGCTGTCTCCTGGCCAAGTTTTTGTCTCTCTGCCAAGTTTTGTTGTCACAGCTACAAAAATTTGTCCTCTGAATTCAAATTTCAGCTCTCTGACTCTAAGAAGAAGATACAGGAATTTACCACCACAGTAGAATTCATGGAAGAAGGCAAAAAGAAACTTCAGAAAGAAATTGAAAGTATCACACAACAGTTTGAGGAAAAGGCTGCTTCTTATGACAAACTGGAAAAAACCAAGAACAGACTCCAGCAGGAGCTGGATGACCTGGTGGTGGACTTGGACAACCAGCGTCAGCTGGTCTCTAACCTGGAGAAGAAACAGAAGAAGTTTGATCAGGTATGGACTTAAGATTCTCCCTTGCTGTGTTATCACCTGTCTGGAACTCACAGAGTGTCCACTGGGACAAGGGGACAAAAAATTACCTAAAATTTAACTATACAAGAAATGGGTAATTTTGTATTTATGTGCCTTTATCAAAAGCAGAGATTCTTCTCTGTCATTAACAACTGACAAGACAGCTGCAGTAGAAAAGCCTCTTTCTAATGACCTCCTGTATTAACACTACCTTTTCACAGATGCTAGCTGAAGAAAAGAACATCTCCTCAAAATATGCAGATGAAAGGGACAGAGCAGAAGCTGAAGCTAGAGAAAAGGAAACAAAGGCTCTGTCCTTGGCTCGAGCACTTGAAGAGGCTTTGGAAGCCAAAGAAGAACTGGAGAGAACAAACAAAATGTTGAAAGCTGAAATGGAAGATCTCGTTAGCTCCAAAGATGATGTTGGCAAGAATGTGAGTTTTGGCCTTAGAACAATCTCCACAACAATAACTTAAAATAGCAGCTAAAAGAAGATGTAATTGTTTTCAGTGTGGGAAAGTCTCTGCAGCACACAAATCCATTCAGCAAGATCAGATATTTCATACAAAATTCAAAGGTTATTCCATTTGTGTCCAAACATTCAAGGGACTTGGCAAAGTAACTGTAAGCTATGTTTATTTTTAACAGAACTTCAAGCATGAAGAAGATTCTAACTGACTTCTAAATAATGTATTAGTTTATTACACTTCTTTGAAATGGTAAACTCTGCAAATCTTATTTTATTAGTTATATTTTACTTTGCCACTTGGCTTATATTTACTTACATAACTGCAGCAAATTTCCACTTCTGCATTGCCAATCACTTCTTTTATTACAAATATATGATTATATTACTTCTAATACTAAATAAAATATGATATTTGACTAGATGAAAAACTAAAGATTGGGATAAAGAGAATCTTATCATTTTAAGACAGTTTTGCAAGTACAAAATAAAACTAATTTAGCATTTTCAGTGTAAATTAGTTGATTCATTGTCCACACCTGATAGTTTCAAATGTAGCCTACACTGCAGGTACACCGAGTATAAATAGAATTATTCTTATTTCTCATAACAAATCTGTTAAATTCTCATTGCTTGAAAGGTCCATGAATTGGAGAAATCCAAACGGACCCTTGAACAGCAAGTAGAAGAGATGAAGACACAATTAGAAGAGCTAGAGGATGAGCTACAGGCTGCAGAAGATGCCAAACTCAGGTTGGAAGTTAATATGCAGGCTCTGAAAGGCCAGTTTGAAAGAGATTTACAAGCCAGAGATGAACAGAATGAGGAGAAGAAAAGACAACTCCTCAGACAGGTACCATTCCCAACTACTGCCTTTGTAAATATCTAACCAGGCCAGCTGAAAGGCCCCAGCCTAGTGCATTATTAAAGCACCTCACTAACTATAATGAAAAAAAAGCATTACATTGCCAATGGTGATTAAAAAAAAAAAAAGAAGAAGAAAAAAAGGGTTATAGGGTTATTGTACTAAAGAAGGCAGGGGGATTCCCTGTTTCAGTAGCAGATGCACAGTTACCAACAAATGTAGCTATTTAACTCTACAATCAATACAGTATAAAACATATTAATTGCTGTTTCTGACAGTCAGAACCACCTACCCTGTATTCTCAATGCAAGTGAAAAAAGACAACTTCTAATATATCTGCCTTCCCAAGGTACACTGAATGCAAGTAAAACTGGAGATGAAAACAAGATAAACCTTATTTGTACAGAAGTGTTGTGACTACAGCAAGGACAACTGCTGTAGTCATCATCTTGTAATACACATATTTCCATTAATACAGGACCCAAACTGCTGAGTCCTTTCAAAAACCTTTAATTTTGGGACAAAATGGAAATCTCTTTTAACTGCCAGGGAAATCAGAGTTGACAGAGATACGGGGTCTGTATACACTAATCAGACAGAGTGTTTAAGAGTCCCCAAGGACTTTGCTAAACTGAACTTGTTTTCCTTAATGATCAGCTCCATGAATATGAAACTGAACTGGAAGATGAGCGGAAGCAACGTGCCCTGGCAGCTGCTGCCAAAAAGAAGCTGGAGATGGATGTTAAAGACCTGGAGAGCCAGGCTGACTCTGCCAACAAAGGTCGGGAAGAAGCCATCAAACAGCTTCGCAAATTACAGGTAAGTAACCCCAAAGAGACAGTTTTTCCCACTGCTGTGTCTTATACAGCCACCACACAGAAGTTAGGTGACATCTGTGAGCTTGATGCCCATTACAGATGATTGGTCAGAAGGGAAATTTTAACTAGAGACTGCCACATTCAAATATCAGTATTTGAATGCTCAGTTTGAATGACAGTAGAAAAATTCACAGGGCAAAATATTAAAATCTTAAATTTCATCATGGTAGAGAGCTTACAGATTCTCTAGCCAACACTCATCTGCTACTGACTTACCCATATGGAGGAAAACAAAGATTCACATGAAGAGAAAGGACTATAAGATAAAAATCTATAACAGGGCTTCAATTTGGGTTCTAACACTTGACTCTTCAGCATAAAAGACTGTTCAGAAATCAGTTGTCTCTGAATTATCATGTTCCTGTTTATATTTTAAACCCCCATATCAACTGTTCTGTCACATGCTAACAATTAAACAATAATTTTTTTTAAAATCAGAAATATTAAGACTCTACATGTACTCAAATATTCAGAGGACAACAGGCATTACAAAAGATGTAGTGTTCAAGTGGAAGCACTGCCCTCCTTGAACAGCATTTCAGATCTTTCCAACATGTGCTACCAGATCTCTGCAGAAAATATAACTTCAGCAGTACGATGACAATGTAACTGTGTATGTGTTCTGTTCCTTCCACATTTCTTTCAACTGAAATTGTAACAAATTTGTTATTCTTTTCAACAAGGCTCAGATGAAGGACTACCAGCGAGAGCTGGATGAGGCACGGGCTGCCAGAGAAGAAATATTTTCTACAGCCAGAGAAAATGAGAAGAAAGCAAAGAGTCTGGAAGCAGAACTCCTGCAGCTTCAGGAGGTAAAGTGGGAAACCTACAGCAGAATGAAGGAGATTACACATGGCCTTCAGTAGCAAAACAGAACTGGCAGTGAAGTAATCTAACAGCTCTTAGGGATTGAACTTGTAACAAGTTCCATGTGCTCCACACACTCCACTAAAGCTGTTGGATCTACATCTGAGCACAGTCAGACTGAGCTGAAAAAAAAAATCACCTTGGAAGAAAGTACAGATCTCCAGCCTTAAAGGGAAATGAACTGTATGATCCAACACAAATTGTTTTCAATAGCAATAAATTCTTGAGAGCTTAGTGCTATTATTCCTACCTGTATTAAATGGCCATCTTAAGACTAAAACAAATAAAATTGAAACCTGCTGACAGGCTGGATAAAGTGTATTTCATTGTACTTCCCTAGGATTATGACATGACAAGAATTTATTCTGTTAACAAGATAACCCATCTCATACCAGCTTTAGAAAATTTACAGTCCTCTGAATCATGCTATAACTATTTGAACATTTACTCATTTCCTTACTAGGCTGCTTTTCCCATTTCTCTAGGACCTGGCTGCTGCAGAAAGAGCTCGCAAACAAGCAGACCAGGAGAAAGATGAGATGGCAGAGGAACTTGCAAGTGCTGCCTCTGGAAGGTAGGAATACACCAAATTACACACAAGGCTCTGAATGTGCAACTAATGCTGCCAAGAGAAGTTTTGCTCTGTTCCCAACAGCCATCTGCCCTTGACAAGGCAACATGCACTCATGTGACTACTTCCACTGAAATATCTAGTTCTTTTCTGAATTATTGGCAGCTCATAATACAATCATAACATATGGTCAGAGCCAGAACTACTCACTTTTTAAATTTAAATTTCTAGGACAAGCCTTCAGGATGAGAAACGGCGCCTGGAGGCAAGAATTGCTCAACTGGAGGAAGAGCTGGAAGAGGAGCAAGGCAACATAGAGGCAATGGGTGACCGCATGAGGAAAGCAGTACAGCAGGTACAGCTCATTCCAGCACACAGCACTTTCTGTTCACATTCCAGCAAAAGCTGCTTGTGGTTCTGGGTATCTGGAGGATTGCCTTCCCAAATTGCCACCTGTCATTTGTCTGAAAGCATAAAACACTTGTGACAGCATCCCTTCCCTCCCTGCAGGCAGAGCAGCTGAACAATGAGCTGGCAACAGAGCGCTCAACTGCACAGAAGAACGAAAACGCTCGGCAGCAACTGGAGAGGCAGAACAAAGAGCTAAAGAGTAAGCTGCAGGAGATGGAGGGAGCTGTGAAGAACAAATTCAAAGCCACAATTGCTGCTCTGGAGGCCAAAATTGCTTCTCTCGAAGAGCAATTGGAACAGGAAGCCAGGTACTGGTCTCCCGAGGGCACCGCTGTCCATTTATTGTTCAAGTTAATGAGACAAAAAATAAACAAAGGCAAGCAGGATTTCTGTCAGCAGGCTCTCAGTGCCACTAAACTTGGTAAAGTCTTTTTCTCATTTAATATTTCTGAGACACATGGCAGGCAAGTAACTGGAGTTGCTACAGTTTCTGATTAATATCCATTTTATTGCTGAAAAGTTCTACTGGTACCATAGGCAAGGATCTGCTCCCCTACATTTTAGAGTAACTGCCCTATGACTCTGCCAGGTTAATTGCCATAATACATTGTGCCCCTTGCTGGATTATTCCTTCAGGAAATCACCTTGTGCTTCAGAACACATCTCCTGGAGCACCTCTAGCATACAGCAGAGACATATATTTGGTTTTGTTTTGCTCAGAAGAATATGCCTTAAAGTTTTCCTTAGAATTCAAATTCACCTGTTAAATTCAGTAAGACCTTTAACACAGGGGTCCTTGGTGCTGGTTTCACGAGCCACAAGCCCAAGGCAGGTGGAGAGTACAGAGCTTCCACATTACCAAATGCTGCCCTGTCATTGCAGAGACAAGCAGACAGCGGCCAAGACGCTGCGCCAGAAGGACAAGAAGCTGAAGGATGCACTGCTGCAGGTGGAGGACGAGAGGAAGCAAGCAGAGCAGTACAAAGATCAGGTACAGACTGTCACAAGGCTCTTAGTTGAAGGCACAGGAGTTTTTAGGTTTTGCCCTAAGAAAGGAAGACTCCATGTTGTGCCTCAAGCAAATGCCCTTCTAGAAAGCAGACTGTATGCTTGGATTCTATGCTGGGAGAGCCCAAGTCCATTTCTAAAAGATGGGACGATATCATTCTTCCATGCTACATCAAGTGCCAAAGCACAAGTCCTTGTTAATCAGCCAGATACAACGGTCTGACTGCACAGCAATATACAGGACTGTGCACAACAGCCTTGGTGCAACACGAATAGAGATGCTGAACATATTTTACATTAAAATTTTAGCTTTATCTAATGCAAACCTATCTGCAAGCCCAAAAAACAGAGGTAGGACTATGCAGAAAAAGAAACAATGAGGTTGTGTCTGAATACAGTAAATATGAGCAAAATGAACTCCCACAATGCCAAGTTATTTTCAGGCTGTAAGCTTCCATCTTTGATTTGGGTCATGTTTCAGTACAACTCCCAATGGAAGCATGAAATTAAAACAAGGAATTTAAAGTATTACAAATTAAAGCATTACTCTGAAATCTCCCTTTAGGCTGAGAAGGGCAACGTACGGCTCAAGCAGCTGAAAAGGCAGCTGGAGGAGGCTGAGGAAGAGTCCCAGCGCATCAACGCCAACCGCAGGAAGCTGCAGAGGGAGCTGGATGAAGCCAATGAGAGCAATGAAGCCCTGGGCCGGGAGGTTGCAGCACTAAAGAGCAAGCTCAGGTAGAGTACCTTTGTTTGGGATAGCCCTTCCCACTCACTGACAGCCTTGAAATTTAGAGCTGAACTACAAAAGTAGGAAAAAAATCTGTCAGGTGAGGAACAGGCACTGCTAATGCTGCGAAGTTACTCACTCCTTGTGTTAGTTTGGCACTCAGAACAAAAGGCCCAAGTCAGGAGTGAAGTTCATTTCATAGACTGCAGCAGCCTCAGGATTTCAGCTGAGATGAACTGTGATAACATGGCACAGGCCTTACTCTTCTCTAATCAAAATCCTTTCGGCTTCAATTGGAACAGAATTAGGCTTGGTTGCTTTTGAAAACACCCCTTATATAATGGCTGTATCTATTTGTACAGAAGCAGTCACAAAAGTGTAGACATGCTTGTGCTTTTCACACTTTCACACACGCACAACTCATACATAACGACTGTGAACAGTCTTGGACATCACAGGCAGTAAAAAGAAAAGCACATTAAATTAATCTTATTCCAAAGTCTCTTTGGACTTCACCACTATGGGATTCAGTGTCATCAGACCAAGGAAAAGATTAAAACATCCCTTTGCATTTTCTTGTTAAAACTGCATGGGAAAAAGAGAAAGCTGTGATCAGTCAGCTACATCCCTGAGTTCTGCACTCACGGGTTTTGAAAACATGAGCTCACTGAAATAAAGAGGCTGACTTGAGTTATAAAGAAATTGCTCTCTCCGCATCACTATACCATAAAATTTTGCCTTCTACCTAAGACCAACAGTACATCAGATGAAAAACAAGAACCTGTCTACCTGTGTTCTCAAAGTAGCTTGCCAGACTACTTACCAGTAACATGCTTCAGTGTTTCTGGTTGAGGATTCCCTTCAAAGTGAAGGGCTGTGGATGCAGCAGCCTTTTCCATTAGCACCACCTTGGGTAGTTACATGCTCCTGGCTGCTTTATGAAGCAGTGGCTGTGTCCAGCCCTTTCACATAGAAAACCATATAGCTCATTTTTGTTTTATCTAAATGTAATGTAATTGGCTGTAATGTACTTTGTTTAATTATTTAAAAGTAATTACCTACCTCTGATCATGACCATGTGCCTAGTCTAACTGCCCAGGACTCTTTATCTCTGTTTCAGAGGGACACAGGAACCTTCGCATGACTAAGCAGGTACCATGCCTTCAACTTTGCAGCTAGCTTGTATTGCACAAATTTCCATTTTCTTTGGCCCTGGTTAAAATTATGTGAGGTTTCTGCAAACTGTGAAGGCTTGGATATCTTGGCATTAATCTGTTTTATCAAAAAAGACAAATATTACAATAATTTAGCTACCATCAGCTGTTCATCAGTGGTACATCTTTCTTACAAGTAGGTTATGTACTGACATAGACTTACCAATGTTGCATTCTCACAAGCTCTACCACCAGAGTACCTAAGCAAGTACTCTGATTTTTTTTGCATGATTTTTGTTTTTGCACATCATCTTTGTGCACTGCCACAAAAAGTAATTTTTTTTTTCATTTAAAATACACCATTGATTAGTAAAATTGATTAAAAGGACTAATGAATATGGAGTGTCACAGCATGTCATTAGAATTTCACAGTATTTCTTGTGCCTACTGTAATGCTGACCTAAGGTAAGAGCCCATCTAATGCACCTGAGATTTGGGAAGACCATACTTGCATGTGATTTATCACACACCACACAATCACAAACAAAAGAGAAAGTCTTGCCTTTCATTACACAGCACTCTGTGCCTGTATTGCTTACAGAGAGTTATTACTGAGGCTTTTAGAGCTATTTTACAGACATTACATTGCTTGTTTACTGTATTAAAACATAGCGCACGGACACAGACATTAAAGCTGACACTGTAACCTAGCACAGCATTATGTTATACTTATTAGCACATTCTCTGGACACAGGAATAATACCTGCACTGCAAAAAATTAAAGAGCTATTGCCTTGTAATATTTGTATACTTTCAATTTTATTTATGCTGGATTTTGCTGTGAATACACAAATATTTAAAGATGATGTCTTGTCCTTGCATGTGCCTTTTAGTCAGCCTAATATTTCCAGTCAGGCTGTTACTCAAGCACCACTCCAGTAGCACTTGTTCAAAGGCAGACTAAATACAGAGGAGCTGAGCAAACACTGGTACTGGAGGCTCATCCCAGATACACAAAGTGTTCTAAAGGTACTGATACCAATGAGCACCTGAATGTTATCAAACACATAAACTTCTTTAAGAGGAACAGATATAAACAAAAGGTTTTCATCCACAGGGCCAATACCAGTTTAAAGAACTGGTAAGTTTATGCATACTGCAACAGTTTAATAAGTAGTTAGTGTGGGATAGGGAGTTCACTTTGTAGCCAAAACTGTAGTGCACAATTTGGTGAGACTCTTGCTGTTATTCCCTCCAGTCCCATGTTCTCTTCAGTGAATTACTGCAGCACAAATGACTTGTGAGTAACCAAGTCCACAAACAGAAGTCCAAGGGGGTAGAGAGCTCTTCCTTTATTAACAAGAATTAACAAATTTATTAACCTAATTAGAAATTATTTGCTAAATAATAACAAATCTCTGCTGCTGTAAAAGAGGAGACCCTGCTGTTAGACCCTGCCAAGCACACACCAGGACAGAAATTACACACCCCTGTGTTCAACACATGCCATCAGCAGCAGAACACAACCATGGTTAATTATCAGCAGGTCTTACATGAAGGTTTATCAGCTAGCTAATTGCCTGCTCATACTGAAGTAAGTTTAAGGGCAGAATTATGGAAAACAGACTACATGTCACATTTCCATCTTGGAAATGCAGATTCATGCCTCTGAACTAAGTCAGTCCAGCCAATGTTCCTACCCTCATATGGAAGGCTGAACTTTGGACTTCACTAGCTGCTTCAGAAAGGGCACTGGCTTAGTCTTTTGCAAGGACAAGACAAGCCTTTAAATATTTAAGCATGATTGCTGTACCCAAAAGTGCAGTCTCGGATCTATTTAACACCAAATTAGTATTTTTGGGACAATATCCAGTAATCATGAATTTATTTTATTGCTTATATCTGTGGTCTCAAGCCTTTACAAAGGTTTGCTTAATGAGGGGCAAGTGAGAGGCCATTTCACAAAACTGAAATGCTTTACAGCACTTTAGCAATGGAGGCCATGGGACAAACCCATTGTCTGTCTCACTTGCTCACACCTCCCCAAAAATTAACCTTGAGCACCAAAGTGTCCCTGTCTTGGGATGTGCCTATGAAATATATGGGGATGGGAGGGAGATGGGAGAGGAAAAGGGGATCAAGTGGGAAAAGCATTTCCTGTAGGACACTTGCACTGCTAAGCATCAGTCCCTGGGTTACAACAGTTCCAAAGCAATGACTCTGGGAAACCTGGGTGTCTCTACTGAGAGCCTGGGTGTCACACCTGTCACAGCACCTGTGGTGCTCTGACCAGTGCAGCCCATGCACTGGGGGCTCAGAAATGTCTGCTGCCATCCACAGCACTGCCCCAGCCCCTGCAGGAACCGGTGGGCAGAAATTCTGTACAAATTGCTCTGCTTGCTCCTCCAGAGGGACAGGAGGGACACTCCTCTGCTGTGGTGTGTGAGCACTCCCTTTTTCACTCCTTTCAACCTTCAGTTGCAATTCCCTTAGAGGAAAACAAATAAATGAGGGGAAGAGTGGGGGTGATTTGGGGCTGATGTTTAGTGGAAAAGGACAGAAGCACAAGAACAGGAAACCAATCTAATTCCCAAGCAATTGGGAGTCTCAGCCTGTTCACAAATTACAAGTTACAGGACAGAAAGTGGAAATAGAAGCCCACAGCTCTTGGCTTTCCTGCATTTAGAACCATCAGCCCCACAGGTCCTGTTACAAAACCCTACTTATTTGTGAGGATTCCAAATGACCTAGCACCTGATTTTCTTTTTTCTATTTTTCTCCCCTCTTACTGCAGGAGGGGAAATGAGCCAACATCTTTTGCCCCACCCCGTAGATCTGGAGGCAGAAGAGTAATTGAGAATGCAATAGATGGAGGCGATGACGAAATGGATGCAAGAGATGGAGATTTCAATGGAACAAAAGCCAGTGAATAAACACGCTTCAAACATTGCACTGCAGCAAGGGGAGGGAGGGAGAACGGTATTTAGCACTGTGTAAGTCTACTCTTAATGTCAAGGTCACATACACCCACTCCTCTGACAGATAAAAGCACAACTGCCTTGTCTCCAATGTATAGATTGACACTAAAAGTACTCCAAAACTTTTTGTACCATGAAGCGCATTTGAAAAGGTGGGGATTTTTAACAGAGTAATTCACTTTGAGAATCTTGCAGAAAGTGAGTTCTGCTAGCTCAAATGATTTAAATCCCAGTAAACTACAACATACAGAGGATTTGTGAGATTGTTGCAGGGGAAAAAAAGGCATTGGTCAGTTAATCTTTTCTTAAACTTTCATTTTGTTTTGAGTATTCAATTAATATAGGGTTTTCTCCTGGTTACTACACCCCTGATGCACAATTCACAAGGTGGAAGTGCCTTTTTAATCACTTACTGAAAAATATCATTTGTTCAAATTAAGTCAACTGTTACAGTTTTATATGCACCATGGATGTGCTTACACACTAATAAAAGGCTATAAAAATGACTCCACTATTCTTGTGTACACGTGTCACTTGAAGGGAAGAGGGGGATGCAGCAGAGCTTCTCTAAAACCAAAATACTACTTACAAAAGTTCATCTGTAATCAATAGAACAAAAACCCTGATTTTCTTCAAAGTAATGTTTTTGAAGAAATACAAAAAAGTCTGAGCTGGAGGTAAAATGGCATAACCACAGGGAACAGGTTTGATTCCCTCAGGGACACACAGTGCTGAGGTGCCCTGGGATGCATGCAAGGGCTGACAGGCACAGGACCTGCAGAGACTCACAGCACTCAGGTGAGGAGCTGGAAAGCAATGGGGGCCCTACTGTCTGTTTGTGAGCAATGAACCCAGCCTTTGATGTCTGTTACATGCAGAAAAATTTCCAGCTAAGCCTCTAGAACAGGCTGAAACCATTAGAAACAGCAGCCCACACTGAAGGCAGGGATCCAAGCCAAGCTATTCTGCACTAAGGGATCAGCATGCAGCTACTTTTTATTTTTGGAGCACTCCAGCAAGACCACAACCTACTCTTGGGAGTTACCAGGACCTACCACAAACCCTTGCAGCTCAAGCACTTTCAGACAGCAGCAGCTCTGTGGTCACACTGGGGCAGTAAGGAGCCGTGCACAGCAAAGCAGGATGTAAAATCACTCTAAATCCAGTGCAGAGAGCTTCCTTGAGGCCTTTGAACAGCAAGTGAACCTTAAGCAGGGTGACTACAAGGAGAGCAAATCATGCACAAACATCCACCTTGACAGCTAAAGCCATCACCTTCTAAATCTAAGCATTGTTTCACAAGTGCAGAGATCACAAACTGGGGATTCAGACTTGGCACCATTCAGCCAGCAGAACCAGAGCCCAGAGAATTCTCTCTCCTCATGAAAGAGTAAAAGAAGAATCCAATTAGAGCAATAAAGATGACAAGCTGAGCAGAGAGGGGTTAGGAGTTACTGGGTAAGACTTGATCATTGCTTGATCAGGCACAGAGCTGTAAAGATGCTCAAGAGCTGGTTGTCAACACAGTTTATGAGCCTGCATGTGTGGGAACAAGAAGACAAGCAAGTCAGACTTCATATTAAATGGTCTTAAGCACCAGTGCTTGGAGCAGAAGCAGCAAATTGAACATGTATAAACCACAGTAATAACTTGCCAAAAAACTCAAAATGCATCAACAACTCGCATTCAAAATAAGCTTTATTCTGCTCCCCAGTTTGACCAACTTCATAGGTGGACTGAGAAATGGAAATCCTCTGTGGTTTACATATTCTACAGAAACACATGCCTCAGTGGCTGTTTTCACAGCACTTCCTTACCAAAAAAAAAAAAAAAAAAAAAAAAAAAAAAAAACAAAACAAAAACCTCAAACCCATTTATGTATCTTTTGTCAAGTAAGCTCTCCCCATTCCCTGCCACAACAAAAAAAAAAAAACCATAAAAATTGTTCAGTCATGATTAGTTTTGCAAGTACAGGCTTCCATAAAATACATTAACACTGGGAATGAATCTACTCCATTTAAAAAACAAATGCAGTAATATTCTACAAGGGGAAAATTATTTTAAAAAAACATTCTCTACTCATATACAGTTTTCTACCATAAAGGGCTTTTCAGTTTAAAAAAGCCTTTCTAAATTAGCAACAGCTGATATATTCATCTAGAAAAATAAAAAAATCACTAAGACCCAAGGCACCTTAGTGAAGGGAGGTTTGTAAAGCAGTAAAACCCACCTATCAAGATGATAGAACTAGAAACTCGATCAGGTTTGGCCTCCTACAACCACCAGGCTTTATAAGCCACTATGGGGTTAAAAAACCAAAAAAGTCTACATGCCATTAGCTCTGGGATCTCCTGAGCACACTCAGCACTAGACACATCTCACCTTTAACCATGACCTGTTCTGAATGAGAAGTCATTACTTATAAAACATCTTGCCACTACAGAGGCAGGCTTTTGTGCAGCGACATTCTGGTCAGCAAACACCCCATGGGGAGCTGAGCAGCTTCCCTGCAGAAATACACCTTTCACCACATAAAAACATCTCTTTAATTTGGGTGACTGCAGCACACAACACCCATGGTAGAAAGCAGGATTCCAGCCAGAACTGGTGGTGTATTAAGACCAAAAGCAAAAGCCTGAGGAGCTGCATAGTGAATATTGCTGTGTTGTAGGCAGGACAACTGCTTTGGTAGTGTCAAAAGAAGCAACCTTCAAGGAACTATTTACAGAAGCTGATGCAGGAAGGAATTCCCAGTCCTGCACTGGAGCAGTCAGCATTGCTTTGTCACACCTTGTCACCCACAGAACTTGCCCAGAGGCCACACTGGAAGCCACTGCCAATTGTGACTGCTAGTTCAGTTCTCACCTACCCTGACACTGCTGTCTGCTTGCTCATTGATATTCTCTTTAAAACTAAAGTTTGAAATACACATTTCTTCTCCTTTCCCAAAGCCAGCCAGGCTTTTCACAGCAGCATCTTGACAACACTTGGTGAGGGATGGCTCACGGGCCCTGGAACGTGTGACGGCCGCATTCCAAACTCCAGGCGTTTCACCAACCTGCAAGTGCAAAACTGAAGTCAGGGCACTTCTCACTCAGTGTAACCATGCTCAGAATAACTGCTCACTTCCAGAACAAACCACTCAGCTGAGATGAGAGAACAGCACTCTGAGCACTGCAGGAACCCATTCCTTACCTGGGCTGAGTTTTCACTGTAACACAGGGCTCCATTTCCCTCAGAGTAATGAACACTATCTTTTACAGGTGCTGGAATTTCAGTTTAGCATTGCAGCAGCTGACAGATGATCAGCTCATGCATATGTAAATATATGGCCCCTGAGGCTTTCTTGCAGGAGCTTTAATGAGGTTTCTCCCCAGGCTAGGAGAGCAACTGCAAGGTGGAACATTCCTTCTAAACAACACCACTGGGCACTGGGTACCAGGACAAACCAGCACAAGAGTCTGACCAAATAATTAAGTCTGAAACAAAGTGTACTATAGGCACTTCACTTACCTAAACACAGAACCTAAAGAATGTGCAGTGCAGGACTGGCAGAGTTTAAGCAGACACTGAATGGCAATTTGCAATGACCTTGTTGATTTTTCTTCATTTGATTACAAAAAGACAACTGGTTCAAACATTCAGAGAAATGTGTACATTGAGTAAGGTAACTTCTTGTCAGCAGCTACTTAAAAACACATCTTAGCAACTCTAAAGCATTCTCAGTGGACCTACTATTCACCTTTTTTCCAGTTCTCCCACAAGTGAGAATCTTAACTATGATATGGGAAGTCTCCCTACATGCCATAACATTCCTGAGACATCACATGTACAAGAACATAAAGCATAAAATTAATTGAACCAATAAGCAAGAACTGTTGTACTTTGTCCTATTTAAACACTGATTTATAATAAAATATATCTTGCACTTGCTTCAGATTTGAGGCATTCAAAACTTGATTGCAGCTAGTCTTCGAATTTCAGCAGCTAGTGACTCCAAATTTTAAACTGACCTGAAACATTCAAATCATAATCCTGAATAACTGAATTTCACATACTTTGAAAATGTCTCTACCAAAACAAGTAAATATCAGTCCCTAAGTTCCAACACCAACAGCTGTCACTGAGACACCAGCAGAGCCCAGCACTCACCCTGTATCACAGAGAGGCTGATGAGGACTCAGGCGTGTTTCAAGGACATCTCTGTTCATGTACATGGACACTGAAGGTCTGTTTGGAGACTGGTCATACACAAAGTTTCGGCAAGATGCAAGCTTGGACTCCAAAGCCTGAAGTAAACAGACGAGGTGAGTATCAGACTGACTGTTCTCTTCCAGAAGATGGCAGTGGCACACCAAATGGCACCAAAGTGTGTGGGTTTGGGGTATTTTTCTTTCTTTAAGAGTGAGCTGTCCAGTAGAGGAACCTGCTAGACCCCAGTGCCACATGAGTTCAGAACTTGTGAAGAGATGAAGACAGTCATCTGTCTAAAGATTAATCTCTGTTTCTCTAGGGAGCTGATGCTCTTCACCAGCAGGAACAAAAAATCTTCACTTTCCTCAGAGAGATTTTTACATCTTTCTTACAGGCATAAATTTTAAGATTACAAAACATTCATATGAGCTATCAGCTTCCCTAGACATGTATTAGGTGGTACACCAAAGGGAATGAGCCACAGATACCTTATTCTCCATCACATACTCCCATTCTAGATCACTCCACATTCATTGAGTTGCTTTCTGGCTGTATCAGTTCTGCAGCTCAGCCCATCAAAGCCCCATACAAATGTTTGTAACAACACAGCACTAAGGCACAAGGAATGAAACACAAGTCATGGGATAACTTTCCCAACATCAGCACTACCTTAAATATCAAACTACAGCTTAGCAGGACATTAGGCCTATGATCAAAAGACTACTGGACTCTTAAGGCAAACTTCACCAGAAGCCTTTTGGACAGCAGGTACCAGCCTGCTAACTTCTCTGCCTTTCACGGGAACACATCCCTTCTCAATTACTCATGCTGACTTATTTTTTCTGCACATGCAAATTTGTAGAGGGAGTTCTTATCCCTATCTGGATAAGAACTCAGAAAAACAAGCATGGTCCTTTTTTATTTGGGGGTTGGTCAGAAACATTTGAAGTCCAGACCAAGCCCAAGGCCACACTTAGCTAACCTGGGGGCAAGAGTCTCTGTTCAGTCTCCTCTAAACAATAGTGCTGGCTGCAGTTTCCAAGAGCTCCAGCTTTCCAAAAGCATTGCCTGGCAGGTAATCACTCACCCCCACTTTTCGCAGCAAGTCTCCCACAATATTAAGTGCAGATATTCTTGCAGCTGGTGTGAGAGGGGTTGCACCATAACTGTCCTCAAGACCTGCAGGGTAGGTTAAAGAAGGATATTGTTACTCATGGAAAGAAAAATATAAAATTGACCCTACTGTCTTAGAGAAGATGATTCTAGGAAGAACATTAAAGATCACACTGGTTTTTAAAACCTTTCCCCTAAATCAGACCAACATCTCTGGGACAGTTGTGAACTAATAAAAAGTTCCAACAGCCCATCTTATCCCTCATTATTTCCAGACAGTTCAAATCAACTGGAAATGAACAGACTGTGAATAAACTCAAAAAAAATCCCAGTCAGTAAGACCGTGGTGATTTGATTTAGGTGACACTACACTACACACTGGATTCTGTGGCTAAAGGAGGAATGTAAAGAAGGGAGCAAACTACAGCAAAAACAAGAGCAACAAATGGTATTTGTGAGCTGGTTCCCTGCCAGTCACCTCTCCTAAAGGTCCCAGGGGTGGGAATGCTGATGGGTGTCCGGCGCATTGCGGGTGTTGAAGGCACAGATAAGGAGGCCTGAACTGCAGTGTCTGTTCTTTCTGTTTCCAGGGGAGCTCTCATTGGTGTTTTGGGCTTCTCCTGTTTCTGCTGCACTGCAAGCTCTTGTCGTAGATCTGTGAAGGAAGCAACACAAAGCAAGTGTTGGAGTACGCAGCCACCAAGAGCCAAAAAAGTTAATCTTTTGTCAAAAGATTTTTCTCCTCATGGAGGTGAGGTAAAGTCACTTATCCTTGTAAAAGATTACTCCAGGCATATCTTCAAAATCCAGATAACTAAAGGTCTTTCCAGGATTGTGGCTCAAGATGATTTAGCAGCACTAGTTCAGTTGCTATTACCTGGCTTTCATTTTCAAACCCTTTCAAGAAGCTCCCTTCAGACAGGGAATTAACTCCTTGCCAAATGTTACAGGCTGGTAACAAAGGCACATCAAATCCAAGGCATGGCAACTTGGCACACCTTGGCTACATTCTGGCTCCCTGCAAGGTTGAGATCCTACCTGTTGTACCTTTTTCTATCCTGGTTTCCACATGAAGGAAACGAGCTGAGGCCAGGTGGAAGCCACATCATTATCTACCCTAGAGACAGAGCACTTCTGTCCAACAGCCTGGCTGTAACTTATGGATATCACTCAAGGGCACAGAATCCAAGATCTGAAAACAGATGTTTATCCAGCTCCAGGGTCTCTCTTTTCTCACCCAGCCTTGTTGACAGATAGCAAAAAGCCAGTGCATTCCAAGGCAACCAGAAGCGTCCTGTTTTACTTCCCCATTAGCGCTTCATTGGCTCCCTTTCCCACAGCCCAGGAAACAATGAGGTTAATGTGTATTAAAGCTGACCTTCCTGGGAAGCCACACCAGCACATCCCCCAGCTGGACTGGCTCAACTCCCTGAAGCCCTGATTAGGAGAAGGCTGGAACAGGCTTTTGTTCCTTCGAGTGCTCTGGAATAATGTCAGGAGTTCAAGGAGGGGGCAGAATGTTCTTCAGTTTCCTTACTTGTTTCTACATGTCAGATACCAAGTTTTAAAGAAGCAAAGTTAAAAGCCCAGCTCTAAGGCATATGGAGAGGACTGAACAGCTACAAAGCAGAGGGAGAGAAAAGAAAAAGATACAAATAACTCCTGTCTAACCTCTAGCTTCATCTTTCAGGCGCTGCACAGACTCCAGAAGGTTTTCTTTCTCATCCAGCTCACTCTCCAGAAAAGCATTTCTTTCAATAGCCTGGTTTAAACGCTGCTCAAAATCCTCCAGGGACATTATAGTGGCTCTGAAAAAGAGTGCACTAGGTGTCACTACCAGAGGACTGGAGGTAGGAGGACTCCCTCTCTCACAAGAAAATGGACACTGGCATTTTTGTACCGTTTGCTTTGTTTCATTACTTTTTTTTTAGCTTGGAATATATGAAAGAGTTCAGTCAGGGGAGTGGAAGAGATTAAAAAAAAGTTATCACATTGCCCATCTGCAACAAATCTCTTCAACATAATCATCAGACAAGTGATAGTTCAGAATGGCAATGCTAGCAAGTAGTGTCACAAACAGCTCAGTGCCACCATGCTTGCAGGACAGAATAGAGGTGGAAAAAAAAAAAAAAACAAAAAGCAGATCACCTTTTTGCTCTTTCCAAATCATCATTTTCTTGCTCAAGTTCTCGAATGTATTTCTGAAGCTGCTCTTTAATAGCTCTTGTCTGAGCCAAGTCATCTTCCAGCGCAGAGATTTGCCTGTATCCTTCTGAATGCTGCATTTCAATCTTTTCCTACTCAAAGGCAAATCAAACAGCACATCAGGTACTTAGCAACACATGTTTCTTTTTGAAGCATTGTCTGAGCATTGAAAGGCAGAGACAGAAGCTCTGAAGATTTTTGAGAAACATCATTTTACATATGGTAAAACACCAATAAATTCAATTGCTCACACACTTCTGGGCTGCCAGCAGACAAGAGCTCTTCCTGTCACTCCTTATCAAACTAAAGTGCTGGGGAACAGCTCCCAACATTCACAGCACAAGGCCATTCCTTGCCTCTCCCAGACAGCCTGACTCAGCACGGCTTCTAAGCAATACACAAAGCACACAAGAGAAGCCACTTATTTTCAACCCTAATGTGAAGTCAGGCAATATTTAGGAGCCAAATTAAGAAGAATAAAAAATAAATTCCAAGTGCGACCCTGTTACATGCTGCTGTGGAATCACCAAGATTCTGCACTGCCCATGTGGCTTTATTAGCCCAAAGCAGGTTCAGAATTCTAGAACATTTCAGGTACAGGTACTCTTTTGGGAACCTAAACCAAACTCTGTCTCCCTCTACACCAGGCATCTCAGGGTGCATTTAAGACAGGCCAAGGCAGGGAGGAAATCTTAGCTTTCACATCAGATCTCTCTCTCCTGCACTGCCACTAAACGTGGAGTTAGTTCCACAGTATGTGACATGGGAAAGCTTTCCCATGTGACAAGGAAACCTCAAGTGCACACTATTACAATGCTTTATACTCAACCACCCTGCTACCAGACCACTTCAACATGCCACAGGTTTTTTGGAAATTCCAAGATTGCTGGGTAAGTAAGTAACATTCCTAAACTGCTCCCCACAAAGAATTCAAGTACAAAACACTTGAAGTCACTGGAAAGAAATCCATGCACTGGAATTTCAGAACCATGGCAAGTAGTCTAGTGTGAATGATAATGTGAAGACAGCTATTTTAGCATATGAAATGCATAGACAAGGAGGAGGGCAAGAGATATCCATCCTGAACTAAGCAATCCTTATTTGACTGCAGTGTGGTGACACTGCTGTAATTCCAAATCTCTGAAACACAGTTAAGAGCCTCTAACCTCCAAGAGGCAGATTACTTTCAGTTAGTTTCTCAGGACTCTCTAAACTAACCCTGCAAAGCACCATTCCCACCAGTTTTTAGGGAGTGTGAGCTCTGATTTCTGAGGGGAGCAGGCACACACACTGGGCTGGTCAGCTCAGAGCCACAAGCTGTGTGGGCCTGGCAAAGTTCACTGGTGCTGACCTAGATGCAGATCCCAACCCTCGATGGGCTCAGTTAACACTGCTGCTCAATAGCTTCATGAGATTAATGCTTTGCTCTTGAATTGATTCAGATAAAAGACCAGAACTGCAAGGTCTGAGTCTTTGTTTTTAGCCAATTGTAATAAACTATCAGCTGATCTGGCCCTCAATGGTGGCTCTGTTCCTTCACTGCAGGCTGTTATTGCAGTTTTCAGGCTGCATGAATAGCCAATTGTTGAATGGTTTATTTCAAGCAGAATGTATTTTAAGAAAGTTATCTACTGTGAAGAATCATTTCAGATTTTCTAAAATATGACTACCCTCCACTTTTTGAGGCTCTGTATTGCTTCCTACTATTTTCATTCCTCACTGTTTTGCCTGGTTTCACTGGCCCTTCCTCTCATTCCAGCTACTCTCGAGAAAGAAAATAATCTGCATACTCCACTCCTCAATTAAATGAACTATGGGTTTTATTTTTAAAACTTTTGTCTTCTCCCCAAACCCATCAGCTTCCATGGGTTTATGTAGCTACCTGGAACAGCAGACCAATATTTCACATAACATGCACAACATCTAATATTCCTAAAGTGCTATAACAAAAACAAGAATTAAAGCAACATAAGTACAATGAAACAAGTCTTGGAAGTCTTGCTATCAGAAAGCAGGGAGTGGAGGAAATGGCAAAGCTAGTGCTAGAGTGACAGGACATCTGCCTGGAACAGAAGAATATTTCCTTAAGACAGTAATTTGGACAACAGTTTAAACAAAAGGCATTGTAAATCTGGATTCATCCAGTGATTAATCACTTATACAAATGCCCTCACTCCCAATAGCTCATTATTGCATCCAATTGAATAGAAGAAGTGTAATTACATTAATCTCTGCTTCCACAGAGATTGAGCTAGCCCTACAAAACACAGTGTAGTGTTTCTTGGGTGACTGTGACTCATCTGTAAACAAAAGGCTAAATTCAAACTTTAAAACGTCATACCAATTTCAGTGATGATTTTTTCCCAAATTTAAGAGAACTTACCAGTATTTCCTGAACCTGGCAATCAGCACAGTACCATCTCATCACTCTTCAAACTCTAGATAGCTTCATTGTTCCTTAGCCACTGTGTTAAGAAGTCCCATCTCAATAAGTTCATGTTCTTTATGTTTTATAGTTCTGGAAGTTAATGCCTTTCTGCTGGCTCTTATTTTCACAGAATGCTAACCAAGTGCAAAAATAAAAACTCATTTTTCCCTAAGGACAGACAGATTCAATAACAAAACCAGGACTGAAACTGTTTTATCACTATCAATTCTATGTGTTACCCACCAGCTGCTGCTTCCCAGCTTATCTGAAATGTCAGATAATAAATACACAACTATGTAAAAAGGGTTTGAAACTGAGTTTCCTTACGTAATGCAAAAACACAGCTGCAGTGTTTGTACTTTGACTGTTCTGAATATTATCTGTGACTGCATGATGCAGACAGCAAGGAAGCTATGAACAAAAGCACTAAATAGATGGAAGGAGAAATAAAACAGCAGCTCTCTTGTGTTCACACTCAGTCCCCACTCGACTCCACTGTGGATAATTTTCTCCCATCTGAAATCTATCCTGACACACAGCCACAACCTGTGCACAGGGCTCCAGGAATGCTACCAAGGAACACAGAATCCTCAGAGCAGACAACAGGCTGACATTTCTTTACTTTTCAAGACTTTCCTTTCTGCAGTCTTCTGGTCCATTTTTCTGTAATGCTGAGGTGACATCACAGGGCAGAGTCTGCAAACACCTGCCCTGTTCCCCCCTGCACTGAGGATGAGCACACCACGTGGACCAGCAGCTCTGACCTTCACTGACTCCAGCTCCATCCTCAGGCGGTTGTTTTCTGACAGGAGGTCTCTGTTCCTGGACTCTGTTTGCTGCAGCTGAGCCTCCAGTTCAGCTTCATACTCTCGGCTCCCCTCTTGGAATTCACGCAATTCCTCCTGGGTATTCTCAACACTAGAGAGAAATTCCAGCAACAGAACTCATCACCATGAACAATGCAAACATCTCTTGTACAATCAAGGTAAAAACAACACTGCTCTTGAACACAGAAGGCTCTAAGCCCTTCTCTGTATTCAGTAGGAAGAGAGAAACATACAAATGTTTCCCTGCCATGCATGGGAAGTCACCCCATAGCAAACTGGTAAAGAAATAAGTCCAAATAAACAGAAAAACCCCAGAGTCTGTCTTAACACTGTAGATGTTGAGGAGATGTGGCATCTCTTAAGTTTGTCAATTGTCCCCTGCCATTGCATATTTGTTCCATTATTCAATTCTATTATTTATTTGGAAATATAAAGAAAGCTGTTATTGATTAATAACAAAAAGTGAGAAACAGAGAGAAAGATGAAAGGAAATGTTTTATATTCTTGAACAATTCTATTGAAACAATCCTCCAACAAGCTGAACAAGCAGCAATGAAAAAGCTGTGCTTTTGCATGAAGTGTTATGCACCTTATCCAGCCACTAGGAGGAATGAAGCCACTGCCTTACCACTGCTTGTATTTCATAGCCAACTCCTTCCAGTATCTGGTTTCCTCTTCCACTGAGCTGAAGTGATGGACTTCTGAGTCTTCCATAATGAGTCCTCAAAGTCTAAAACTTTTGTTTCATCTTCCTCCCTGAAAAATTACAGAGTCAAGCATAAGAACTCAGGCAGTGAGTAGCCTCATTCTCCTTGCTGCAGAGCAGAACACCCCTCCTCCCACACAGTCACTGCTCTCCTGGAGACCAAACTAAAAGTCAGCCTTGACAGGACTCTGTCAGACAGACCATAAATGTGAAAGAATTCCTGCTAAGTCACTCTCCCCAGTTCTCCAAATGTGCTGCAGGCTTACACCACATTCCCAGCAGTGAGCACCTTTGGCACCTCTGGGTATAAAAACCCCAAACCTGAGCTGCAGCTGTGCCAGTGCACAGAGAACACAAGGGAAGGAAGACGCAGACACAACTTCAGCTCCAAACACACTGCAATTCAACAACCCTAAAGACACCTATCATGGAATTAAAGAGAAACTTCAAAGAGACAGAGACTAGGTACTCAAGGTACTGATTTCTTGAGTTAACATTTAAAGGAACACCTAAGTTTTTTATGGACTTAACTGCTGGACAGGTGAAAAATTTCTTCCAAGGTCAACACAGACAAAGCCACCCAACTTTAAACTTGAGCTATCAAAATCCATGTATAGCTACAAGATATCTGGATACTTCAGAGAGCCATGAGAGAAGGGAGGTTTTAGCAGGATACCACTGGCTGGGATAGGTATGCAGTTAAGATAGCAGCAATCCAGACAATCCAGCTGTCCCTATGCCAGCACAAACCCAGTCATAGGACACAGTCCCAAATGGGAATGACACACTAAAGAGCCACAGGGGAATCAAGTCCCTTGAGCTGGTCACTCCCACTTGAGGACTTAAGTGTCTAAACACTACAATTAAATGAAATAAATGCCCTGTGATGTGTATGACAGTCTCTGTTAAACGGGTCAGCAACAAACATCATTTCATACTAGTTAGTCCTGACAATGAAGAAACATCAAACCTAGTGCTCTGCATAATCTGCCCATGTCCAGTCCTGGGTGAGGCAAAGATTCCACTCAGACATTATCAGTTAAACCAAATTGATACCAAATAAGAAACCAAATAAGATCAAGCAGAGCAAATAGGTGGAATTGAACAATTCAGGACAGTGACAGTTGTCACAAAACTGCATCATGGAAATCTAATGACTGAAGAAACACAGTTCTAGCAAATTTCAATTCCAGTTCTGCTGAGCAAAACATTTCCTAGAGGTAATTCTGATGGAACAAAGAAGAAGGGATGGCTGAAGCCCTCAAAGATCACTTAGATGTCAGCCCTGTCTTCTAGTCTTATTTATGATACTCATAAAATGCTGGAGTAGACCCTCTGAGCAGCATGTCTTAGCTAAAGAAAATGTGCATACACTGCACATGTATTGAATTCTATGAAAGAAAATATCTTTAACCTCTGTCAAGACTTTGCTCTCCACAAAATTATCTGGTATAAACAGGTTTGACTAACAGCCACCTACTTAGTAACTCTACTGAGACAAACCCAAGTAGCTCTTACCTCTGCTATGGACAAAAGCAGTCTGGTAATCTAAAGCCCAATTCTTACATACCCAAGCAGTGCCACAAAGCCCAATTCCTCTTCACAGCCCAAGCAATTACCAGATTATTGAGCAAGGAGTAAGCAGCGTCACAGCAGAGTGGGGCTGTGCCTGCATACCTCAGTGCACAGTATCAGCAACACACTCACAGAAATTACAGTGTTATTTAAAAGGGGAGTTGCCAGGTCAGGAGAAAAGTTAATAAGCCTTAGTTTTTATAACTGAGTTAGACACAAAATGTTCATTAGCCAAACTGTGTGTTCCTTCAAACAAACAAAAGCTCTGTATAATATATTGATACATTTCCAGCATAAGGTCTCAAGGCTGAAGAATGCACTGAGCAAAAAAGGAGGAAAAGGAGTGTGAGTAAGGAGTGATTTTTCCAAATTGTACTCTTGCCCATTTAAAAGAAAATCATGATCAAGCATAATTACCATTCTTGACCTAGGATAGTTTATGTCACATCTCCTCTGTTATTTTTAAGTGAGCTGAAAGTGCCTTTGATGTTAATAAGCATATCCTTCTGCTCAAGGCACTGTGTACACACACATTGATCCTTGCAGCACACTTCTGAAGAAAAAGAATCCAAAAAGGATTTTTTCTGACACAAGCATTATAATAAATCAGGTATCTGAGTTGGACAGACAACAAAAATAATTCAGGAAAGATAAAGATGAACTGCAAAATATCTTGCTCTGAAAAGCTTTCAAACAACCCTTTGGAACCAAAAGCAGCTTCCATCACCTTCCAAATCTTGAGTATGCTCAGATCTGGCTCCTGTGTTTTCGTTATTACACTTTGGAAGAACTAAAAGACTGTAGAAATTGGCATTTTTTGAGATTGTGGGGCTGCAAGGAGAAGAACTTTCCTTAACTGATCCACACAATCCAAGAGAACCCTGTGAACATTCACAGAGCACAAAGGGGCTGCACCCCTCAGCTCCAGGGATGTCTCTGTGACCATGAGATTATGGTATGGGCCCACTGAGGATGTCACCCATTAAGAGCTCAGTCTGCTTTGTGGTCACCATTACTAAATAGTACTTATAATTTAAAATTAATTGTTCAACTGCAAATACATGGAAGGACAGTGGAGCTGTACTTATTCCACAGACGTGGCTACTGTCCTGTGCCACATTCAAGGAAGACCTGTTACTTTCCTTCCCTGTGCTACATCTTAACTCAAACTCAGCTGGGATTTTCAAACTAACCAAAGACGATAAATACATACTGAAACTGAAAACTTCCAAGTTCGAGACAAGGTATTAAAGCTTTCTAAAACTTTTTTTGTGAAATTTGTCTAAGAAGAGTGCAAATAAAAACCATGTAAGTCTTGTTCAACTGCCTTAGAAAGGATAGGGCTATGACTGGTTTTCCCCTGCTGCCTTCTCCCCTTGACTTTTAACAGCTTGGAGACAACACGCAAAATGTCTGAAGAGAAATTAATCAGGAACTCCTCGTTGTCTGGGCTCACTACAAAATCAGGGAGAGCAAAGGCGGGTAAAGGAAGTTTTAGAAATGCTTTTTTAAACACTAGGAAAGGTGAAAAAAACGCGGAGAGAAAGTCGGAGTCTGTAAGAGGCGCACACTGGCTGCACCTTGCTAGTTTTCACACATAGGAGGCCAGAAGAGACATCTGGCCAGGCTTCCTGCCTTGTGCAGGCAGCCCAAGCGCTGCTCACAGGCATTACAAAGCTCCACATCATGCAGGAAGTGGAAGCGATCATGGGTGGGGACTGGAATTTTGCAATAAAACACGGCAGCATAAGCGTTGCGGAAAACAATTTCATACCGGTGACAGCAGAATTGCAAAATTCCTCAGGAAAAGGTAAGCATCAAGAAAAACAACACACAAAATTATCGAAGGAACTTCAGTTTGGGAATCAGTCTGAATTCACCCAAACTCATGAGGGCCCCTAGATTGTTTCAGTCCTAGAACAAAGGACTCAAAACGACCCCGATACTGAACTTTTTTCTTCACAAAAGAACATTTAGCTCGGTGAACAATGTTGGCCTATCTTTGTGGCAATGTCTAATGGTCCAAGTCAAGGAAATTCATGTTGTAATAAAAAAAGTGAAATAGTACCACAAATACTATTGAATTATCCATGACAGAGATGATGAAGCTCCTATTAGACATTATTTTCCTAAATGTAAACAAAAACAAACCAGCTCTTTGCTCCCGAAAAGTAGCTTTCCCATCCTTTGAAATTCAAATTTGCTTAAAATATTCCCCTCGAAAGGGTCTTCCTGTAACACATGGGCCTGTTTTCTTTTGTTTAAGCCATACAAAAGAAAATCACCACAAAAGAGAAAGAAAAGGGAGAGGTCACGGGAGCACCAGGATTACTACAGAATCCCACAGCCAGCACTGAAAAGAGTTAGCGGCTTCTCCGGGGCTTCTCTACTAAAAGGCTGAATTCAGCAAAACCCTCCTCTCCTCAGTAACCAGTCCAGCTCCCAAACTTCCAACTTTCCAGTGACTCCTGAGGGGTCCCCCACACTGTTCTCCGCTGGAACGCCTGACCTTGATGGTTCCAGCTGCAAGCCAAGAGGTCAGCGGGGCAGCGCTCCCCGATCCCATTCCCGTGCGGAGCACCAAGCCGGGCGGGGGCTAAACCAGCGGGCACGGCTCCCACGCTCCGCTCCCCGCCCCACCTGCGCCCGCACGAGCAACTCCAGAAGCAGGAGAAGGTTCAGGTCCGCGCAGGGCCGCAGCCGGCCAGGGTCCCTTGGCCAGGTTCCCGTGTTCCCCCGGTCCGGTCCCGTCCCGTCTCGGTCCCGCTGCCCCGGGCCGTGCCGGGCTCTCACCGCGCTCCCGCCGCGCCCGCACCGCCGCTCCCAGCCCGGCCGGCGCCGCCGCCCCATTGGCTGCCGGTCACGTGCGGTGGGGCGCTCGGCCAATCAGCGCTGCTGAAACGCGCTTCGGAAACTTTGGTGACTTTCAAAAGGCGCCGGGGGGCGGCGGCCGCGGCCGGTCCCGATCTCGTTCTTCCTGGCGTTCCTGATCTCGTTCTTTTTGCCGTTCCTAGTCCTGTTCCCGGTCCCAATCCCCGTCTGCCTTGCTCAACATCCCCCCGCGTCCATGTTCAAGCACCCACAGTCACACGCACAAGGCTCCGCATCTTCTGAGGTGCTAGGCGTGTAAACCAGCACGCGCCGTAATTTTAAAGACGTGATTGACCATAAAATTGTCTAAAAGAGGAAAAGCTTTACATTAATCCTTTTTTTTCCCCTCAATTCAAAAGACCTCTGCTGCAAAAGCAAGCAGCGAGACAGCGCCGGTATCTATTTTTAACGCCAGCCCAACATCTTTAGCCCAAAGTGCCCTTTTCCCGACCAAGGACAGGTTTCTGTGTCGCAGTCTATGAAATATTAGACACTTCCACTCATCCCCATCCCGGCATGATGTCACCATTGCAGGAATCTGCGGCATGGGGCAGAGCTGGCTGCAGCCCGTGAATTCCCTGCGAGCCCCCGCCGGCAGGATCGATAGGAAGGGAGCCGAACTAAGCAGGGACTTTCTCAAGCGCCCCAGGTGTGCTGCTACAGCCCGTGCACACAAACACTCGCTCATTAGTGGTGCCTGGCATTTGTTCGCGGAGCCAAAACAAAACCACAAATTATCGCACGTGTATCACTGCGGCCCGCACAGGCAGGGCCATGTGTCACCGGGTGTCACCGGGTGTCACCTCAGCCCCAAACAGCAGTGGGATGGGCTCCCACGTGCCCATCCCGGCCCCAGCTTCCTCTGCCTCTGATGTAACACCGGGCCTGGAGCACGGCCTGGCTCTGAAAAGGCTTGTCTAAACTGGAAATACACCTCTCCCAAAGGCTCTGTAAGTCTGGGACTATAACCAAGAGGATGGATGCTTTTCTATAAATACTGCACTAGAAGGAATCTGTCCATAACTCAGATAACTTTAACTGAGAAGGGTGACAAAAACTGATCTACTTTCTTGTCAGACATTCAGCAAAATAAGTATATTTCCAGTTCAGATGTTCAGCAGAAGTAAATGGAGACAAACTATCATAAAACTATGAAGAGAAAACTAAATAAGGCATTTAAAAAATTGGGTTAATAGCATTTGCAGTTCTGTCATTACCCAAGAATGTTTTTATTATCAGATAAGTTGCAGAAAATAAACCACATGCTATTGTAGTATGTTGGCAGTAATTAAAACAAATTATACATTATTCACAAGTTTGGGACAAAGGACACTTTACTTCAACATTTTAAGCATATTTTTGAGGATACTATGACTACACAGATTTTGTCAAATCTGTGTAGTCATAGCTGAGTATTTTTGATATTTATTATCTTGAAATACTTGTAAAACACAGCAAAATTTCTCAGATTTCAGAGGAAGCTGAGAGCCTCTCAATGAATTCTGAAACAGTGAAACAGCACCCTAACAAATGCCAGGGGCTCAGAGGCACTACCAGAGGCACTACTGCACAAAAACAATAAATATTCTTTAAAAAAGGTTACTGTAATCATTGTGACTGCCTTGTTTGCAAGAAGAACGAGAAGATTTGTCTATTTCAAAATTAGCAGAGGAGGAGAAATTATTTTATGCATTTATTTTTAGTTTGCTGGTTAATAATTAATAACTGGCAGATCTTTGTGGTGCTAGGATTCATGGGCTGGTTATTTTAATGAGAAGGCCACACTGATTCTTCCACAAAAACTAAATTGACAGAAATTTATCCACTGTAAATTCTGGTAAGGTTGTAACACCTTATCTTTTGGCAATTAACATCTGTTGGGAAAAAAAAATACTTGCTTTTCTTAGAGAATTAAATAACTCACCACAGCACCCACTCCATGGATGGAACAGGAACTGCTCACCAATTGTCATTACAAACTACTGAACTGCTTTTTTCCTTCAAATGAATTACTGACACCGATAAAATGTAACAAACATTTTAGAATATCATATGGAAGTACTGCTATCACTGAAGAGCAAGTATTTAAGAGCAATAAAACCTTTTTTCTCTCTCTTTAAAGATGTTATATAATTATCTGCAATCTGTATATGCAGAATTGGATTTTCACATAAAAGAAACAGATTCTCACTACTTTAAAAACCTGGTATCTCATAGTGACACGTTTTTGATGAAACTGCCAAATGCTCATAAATAGCACTGGTTTATTAAGCAGGGCAGAACACAGCAGCTCTCTCAGCCTTGGCACACAGCAGTGACACTCCCAGTGACCCTGGCAAGCCTGGCTGTGGCTCTGAGCTTGGTCAACAGGGCTTCTCCTTGTTGCTGGCTGCAGTCCCTTAGGCCAAGGTGCAAGTAAATTCCAGCTTAGCCTAATACCATAATTATGATCAAAAGACACTGAGGCACCAAAAAGCAGATGCCACCCTGTGCTGTCACTAACCTCCCTCCTTAAGGGGCTCAGCCACCAGCTGAGGAGCAAGCCCAGCCTGGATGCCAGGATTGGCTGCATCCCTTTGGCCCAGCCTTCCGAGGGAGCTGTTTAACCGTGAGACAGAGCCACGTCTGTAGAAAGACAAGAACAGGAACATTAGAAATAGAGGTAGCGTTGTTAAGACAAGCACTATTAGCAACACAAGGATTCAAGAGGAAAAATACCACAGTGGAAAGTTATACAGTCCTGAAATGAGCAAAGCCCAGTGACCTCTAGTGAGTTGTCAGTGCCACCACATCAACAGAGCAGTGACCCTGAGTGGATGCACACAGCTTTCTTGATGCTTCTTTGGCCAGCAGACTTCAGGGGCTTTGTCAAGGGGTGGGGACACACTAATGCCTAATCCAGCGGGTTCTTGGAAGGTTGTTCCTTTTTTTTTTGTTAGCCAGTTATTGCTTTGTATTTCAAAGCTGTGTACATCTGACTTAGGGAATAGCTAATGATGCCCAAGGCATGCAGAGAAAGCACAGAGAGGTCAGACATGTCTGTTAAAATATGCAAGCAGCAGATTTCTGGAATATCTCCAGAGAGGGAGACTCCACAGCCTCTCTGGACAATCTGTCCCAGGGCTCGGTCACTCACAGGGGAGAAGTTCTTCCTCGGGCATCAGTTCCTGCCCGTTCCTCCTGTGCCATTGCAGGGCCCGGGGAGCAGAGCCCGGTCCCTGCTCTGAGCCATCCCTGCAGGTACCTTCACACATCCACCTCACGGCTCCCGCACTGCCTTACGGTGGAGGCTGTGCGGGTTCTACCCGAGTCTGTGTGTGTTTTACCCGCGTTTGTACGTGTTTTACCCAGGTTTCTCAGTGTTTTACACGGGTTTGTGCGTGTTTCACCCCCCTCGCACCGCTCCGGACCCGCCTCACGGCCGCTGCTTTAAAGGAGGCAGGCGCGGGGCGTTACGACGGCCGGCTTTGCGGCAGCGCGCTGCTTTGCGGCGCGCGACGGCGCCTGACGGCAGAAGGAGCGGAGCGGGAGGAGGGAGGACAACAAAGGGCCGGAGGGGCCGCGGCGGCGGCGGGCGCGGGGCGGCGGGGCCGGCGCAGGTGAGGCGGCCGGAGGGGCACGGCCGGGCCCCCGGCAGCGCGGGGCTGCTGCGGCAGCCAAGGGCCGGCCCCGCACGGTACGGCCCGTCCTGCGGCCGGAGCTGCGGCCGCCTCGGCCCGGGGCGGCCGGAGGCCGGCAGCGCTCTGGGGCCGGGGGCGGCGTGGGGAGGGTCGGGCTGGAAGCGCCCCGGGAGCCTCGGGACAGAGGGGGTAAAGCGCGGGCATGTGTGGTTAATGTCACGCTTACTGTTTTCAGTTATCGTGTTAATTCCGAATAAACCGTTGCTATCAAGCACATGCAAAAGTAACGTACTCTAGAGTTGTAAAACTTGATGAACTTGTTATTGTAGGCAGCATAAATTTTGGGTAGCTGGAATTCGCGTGAATAAATATTTCTGCTTAAAAGAAAAAGTAAAACTTCTTTCGAGGTTAAAAACAATGCAGAGGTAAATGTAGTGCCATGCAATGTGTTCTATGGTTATTGTGTTATTAAATACAAAAAACCCGAAGGAGTGTAGTCTAATGAATGCAGCGCGGAGTTGGAGGGTAAAATGCTTCATTGCTAACCATTGTTATTCTGGTACTGAGCTTTTAGGTTGCTTTGTGGTTCTGTAAAGCTAAATTGATGTGCAGTAGGGCAACTTGAGGATTAGCAGAAGTATTTGTAAGTTATTTTAGTAATTTGAAGCTCTGTTTAAATGTTAAATGCTGTGTGCCTAATACAGGTGTGTTGTGTATAGGTTTTCTTAACCAGTGGAAAAACAATGAATACACAGCTCAATTGTTTCAGCCAAGTTCAGTTGCACCTGTTGTGTATTTACAGTTGAGCTGTTCTTGCTCCCTGGATCTGCTCTCTAGCAGAGTGCACTGAAAGTTTGGGGGTACTGTTTTATGTCAGCAGCTGTGTGACTCCAGTAATGCCATGGACTTCAAGGTGTTTCTCCAAAGACTGGTTCTTCTGTGCTGTGGGTCACGAGGAGCATTCCTGTGTTAAAAAGGGTAGTTGAGGCCTTGGCCATAGGCATAATTAAATTTAAGATAATTAATGCAATTTCACTGACAGAGCAGTAGTGGAATTCTTAAGACTGCCCTGATTTTTCTCTGTCTTGCTTTAAAGGTTATTTAAAGCATGCTTTTTGTTTTTTCCTCTTAGCAGGCGGGAAGAATGAAAGGAAGGGGGGATGAAAGGATGTTGAACCTTTTTGTTTGGCTGTATGATGGAAGGAAACAGGACGGAGAACCTCTGCAATAGATCCTTGGGATGGCTTCAGAGACAAGAGAATGATGCTAAGCCATGGCTCTGGAAGCTTTCTAATTGCTTTTCTGCTGCTGAGAAGGCTTTGCCTTGTAGTGCAAAAACGGTAATTTCTGCCTGCCCTGAGAGGGTGCTTGGGCTCCCAGTGCAGAGGGGCTGGGGGCTGACTCCAGTGGTGTTACTGACAGGGGGTGGGGAGGGGAGGAGGAGGAGACAGCAGCTGCCAAGGTGAGTACAAAACCTGCCTGGGGGTTTGGGGCCTTGGGTTGTGTTCACAGCTCTCACAGCAGAGTTGGTGAGAAGGAGCAAGCTGCTTTGCTTGTCAGGCTTTCCTCTCCAAGCTTTGGGGTAGTGTAGCTGGCTGCCCAAAAGGTGTGTGAGGAGCTGCTGGGGAGCTCTGCCAAGTTGTTGCTGAAGAGTGGAGTGGGGAGCTCATGCTTCCAATTCATCTGTTTGGTTTGGAGGCAAACTTAGCTCTCTGAATTATTATTATTATGTAGTAGCTACAGCAATTGTGGGAACTGTTCAAGGTCCTACTTTTCCCTTGTTTCCATTTCTTTAAATGTTCCTTTAATGTACATAATTCTAAGCATTTAAGATGCAAAGGGCTGTGGATTAGAAGGAGTAGTACAATACAATTATGTACTTGAGCAAGTGAGCTCCAACTGTTAAGGAAAACTCTTCAGACACATTTAATCTGACTAAGTAAAGACAAGAGAAATGGATGAGCATGTTGCTGTTTTCATGTGTTGAGGATTAGGAAGGAAGCTGCCATAAAATCTGGAATTTAGTAAGTAAATCAGTTCCAGACAGATTTTTGGCTGAGTGTATCTTCATGAGATGTAGCATCAAGTAGAGAGGAATGAGTAATTAATTATTCATTCATGTATAGTAGGAAAGGCATTAAATTCAATTTGAAAAATAAAAGTTGTTTAGAAGTTTTGTAGCAATGTTCAGTCCAGATAACCTCTGCTGACCTTGACTATTCTGCTTCTTTTAACCTTGCTTGGTTTTCACTGCTGGCATTTAAAAAAACTTTTTGTCTGTGCATCTCGATATCTTTAATCAGAGTAGACAAAAACCACTTAGTTATTGTGAAACTGCAGCTTTCTTTGGCCTTTGCTCTATTACCTTCTTGATGCAATTTCTAATTTTAAGTCATAAACTTTAATTCATTATTTTCACAATTTTAATAAATTTTTAATATTTATTCAAGCTAAAATATGATGACTTACAAATGTGCAACTTGTGAAATTATTCTCTCAGCCTTAGCCTAACAGTTTTCTGCTTTTCTGGTTCTGTTTTGTGGACTCCTTGCTGTTTGGTTTATAGCTCTCTGGGTTTGTTGCTTCCAAAGTCCACTGATACCAGTATACCCAGGGCTGGCACATGTAACTGGCATGGTTCTCTTTAATATTTTGCATGTTCAGTCAGTAAGGTGATAGTAGTCATAAAGATAGCACTTTAAATCTGAAATCATAATAGTCTAAAAATACCTGCTTCTTACCCTATAAAATTGTTTTATTAATGTACCTGAATGTAACTGAGCTTTCATTTTCCAGAAAGATTACATGGAGAACAAGAAAGCTGCTGTAGAATTGAAGGATGCTTCATCTCCTCATGCCGGCTCTAAATTGTTTCCAGCAGTGCCGCTTCCCGATGTTCATCCTCTTCAGCAACAGCAACTACAGCTCTCCCCTGGCCCCAAAGTAAGCTGCTGTGCTCATGGCTCTGACTCTTCTTGCACTCCACAAATGCATTGTGGTGGTGGTGGAGGTGGGAATCTGATTCACCCTGGCACAATATTAGACTCAAAAAGCACTGGGACGATAACTTGTCAAGTAGGGTCAGGATTTGCTTATCAGTCTGCATCTTCACTGAAGAACCCTCCAGCTAGAAGCAATTTGGCAGGAATTTCCAGTGAGTTCTCTGGTATGTGTGTAGAAAACAGTGTATCTTCCTGTCAGCATCTGGCCTGTTGTGGAAAACTCCATTTCCAGCCGTGTCACGGTAACGTGCACAAGCTGCATCAGTTCCCAGCCCTGCCGAGCTGCCCATCCTCTGGCTATTTCCCCTGTCCTGAGTTCACCACTGGGGCTGCGGGGCACTTGGACGAGCACGTTGCACAGCCGGAGCTGCCGCCACGCGTGTGCGCCAACCCTCTGCACCTAAACGTGGTGCCCCCCGTGTGTCTGAAGGGCTCTCACTACTGCACTGACTGCTTGAGCAAGGTTGGTACACCCCCCCCTTTCTCCTTCCTTACTCTGCTGCGTGGGTTGTGTCGAAAGTGTGTAGCTTGAGCAAAGCATCAGCTCCTGTGGGTGCAGCTTGCATCCCTGTGGTTGGTGATGCACAGTCCAAATGTGCAGACAGCCTTTTGGAAGCTGAGCTCTTTCCTGAGGTAACATTCAGTGCAATGGGAAGACAAAAGAGCTGTCACAATGTTCAGTCTTCAGGGGATCTGTAATGTACTTGAGTGGAGTTCTAGCTTCTCTCAAATCTAGTCATCTCTTCTTTACAGCTCCAATTAAGCTGTTCCGTGGTAGGGACTCTGGGAAAAGGCTAACAGCAGTTAAGATGTACCCTTGGGCAGCTGATCAATAAAGAGCCATTTGTAAGTCAGGCAATACATCTTATGCTACAAGGATATTCTAGTCTTGGTTTGGTGTGATAGATCTTAGTTCAGTCTTCCCAAATTGTAATTTATACTTTAGTACCAATTTAGTAAAATTCAGAACTTGTTAGAACTGTGCTTGACTATTACTAGGAATTTCTAGTGAAATAATATACTCAACTTTGCAATATCTGTTACTTAAACTTCTAAGTTTAAGTTTCCAATATAAAAGTGAGTTATATTTAGTTCATTTTAATGAACTAAATGGTCAATTCAATATATTTGGAATTAGCACACCTTCTACTCTCCATGTGCAGGTTTTGTATACTAGATCTTTGGGTTTTGTTGTTTGTTTTTTTTTTTAAGGATATGTATTAGTTCTAGTTGAAGGTGGCATGTCTTGATATGTTGAGTTTAGTAGAATCTTTCCTTGCATTTGGAAATCTAAAGCTGAATGTGCTGGAATAGAAGCTTCCTTCATGCCATTATACTGTTGTTAATTAGCATTGTAAAGGACACGTGAACTGGCATTTGTTGCAGAAAGGAAACAGAGTGTTTGTAGCATGGAATAGCATGTGTTAATATTGTATACTAAATGAACATGTATTCTGAAAAATTGTCCCAACAGCCAACCAGAAACAGCCTAGTTGATGCTGCTAAAATCTGGCCAAATATTCCTCCTCCAAGTGCACAGACTGCACCTGTTCCTATCCCAATCTGTAATGGCTGTGGAACCAAAGGAACAGGAAATGAGAAGAGTTTGATACTGGCAAGCAGCCTTGGCAAATCACCACAGAAATATGGTAAACCACATTTGTTTGAAACTTCCATTTAGTGGATGTTCTCCTTTTAGATGCTGTTACACAGCAAGAGTTCTCTTAAATTGCACTATTATCTGGAAACTTCTAGAAAGTCATAGAAGACTAAACAGTAAAAGAATACCTTGTGTCTGTTTTGAAAATTCATTACTTGGTTTTACATGTTTTGACTACGTAGCCAATTTACTGTATCGTTTACATAGAGTTTTGACTTTACTATTATTGTTTTTACTGTTTTAAGAACTAGAAAAAGAAATTCTGCTGACTTGGAAGCTATTTTGTTCTGGTGATGTGTAAAGAAATTATCTTCAGCCATATTTGTAAAGCATTTTCATAGTCTAGTGTCTGTTGTCACTCCATATGCAGTAAATGTGTAACATTTATAATTCTCAAGTGTTCTTAAGAGGAAAATGCTGTGTGTAATTACTTGATCTTTCTGCAATGTTAGTACTGCTTCAACTACAAAACCATATCTAGTATAAAAGTTATAAACTTTAAAATCACAGAATATTAAGAAATTGAGAGTTTTATTGTTGCTTTAAAACTGCCTCTATTTTAAGGTGAGACACATAAATCAAGTGTCTTTTACCTAAATTCCAGTGAATCTTTCAGGTACCCAACCAACATACTCACAAACCAATATGATCGTCAGGTGTGCCTTATTTTAAGTTCTAGGTAACATTGATTTGTAGCTTGTTTTTGAACTGTGAGGATTCTGTGTTGTTCCTCATGTTTCTTTTCAAGTTGTTTTGTGGGGATGGAATGGTTACATAATGTTAGTTCAAATTTAAATATATTTTCAGAATGCTGAAACACCAGCTTAGCCTGCAATAGCAAAAATTCTATAGCTCACTCTCCTGAGCTGTAGGATACTTTGCTAGTTCTATATTGCTTTGATTTTGTGTAATCACCATCATGGTACTGGTCATCTCATCCAGTTTTGTTTAGATTTCTTATCTAATCCACAATGTAAATTTGAACAGCTTCCATGTTGTGCTTCTGTTACTGATACACCACCAAGTGTTACACAACTTAAGACAGTTTATATGTGGCATTTGGTAATTTTTTAAAAATATTTTACTTGATTGTTTGAGAGCTTAAAGTTGTCTTACATCTTTATCTTAATCTGACAGTGACTAAATTTCTGTTTAAGACTGATTGCTTGTTGGATTCTTTAAGAGAGTAAAACTGAGCTTGCATTCCTAGGAGTGTTGTTCATAAAACTTCCCATGTGCAAAGATCATACTATGCTAAGTTTAATGTTTTCAGTATTTGGAAATAAAAATGAGCTGTGTTCTTATACCTGCACAGGGTCCCCAGAAGTTGCAATAACAGGCCAGGTTCTGGAAAACTTGCCCCCCATTGGAGTCTTCTGGGATATTGAGAACTGCTCAGTCCCCACTGGCCGTTCAGCTGTGGCAGTTGTGCAGAGGATTCGGGAGAAGTTTTTTAAAGGTCACAGAGAGGCAGAATTCATCTGTGTGTGTGACATAAGTAAAGAAAATAAAGAAGTTATTCAGGAGCTAAACAACTGCCAGGTATCCAACCAGCACCAGCTTGGTGTTCTTGCTTGAGAATTTGTGTACTTTGAATGTGCCAAGATTGATTCGTATTCATTAAAGCTTTGTTTGCTTTTGTGGGTTTAGTGTATCTTCAGTTTATGGGTGGGGTCTCTAACAATGATTTCTTTTATTTTTGCTGCTGTGATAGTTTATAAAAGTGAATCTGCATTCTGTTATCTGTAGGTAACTGCTTTAGCTTTAGTTTTCACAGGAGTGTGTTTATCTCCTCCAGTAAAATGTGGTGGTGGAGTTTTTGTTATCCTTCAAATCTGTGATCAAATGATTAACCTAAAAGAGCTGTGAAATTAACTCTTTTACTTTGTTGATGAATACTGTGCTGATTGGTAAGGACACCTGTAGATCAGTGCTTTTGTTTGGAGTACCTTTAACACTACATATATTTTCCATTGATACCTTCTGTTTCTTGGTATTTTTTAATAACTTTTTGTGCTTTTCTATGTTAAAAATTTCCACCCTCTAAATTACAGATATGTTAATAGGTTGACAGTATTTTGGAGTATTTGAGGTGTATGAGTTGTGATCCTTAATGCAGAACAGCAGAAGTCACCCCAAAGACACTGCTGAACAACTAGGGTTGAAGTTTAGTGCTCACATCCCTATGTATTCTATTCTGTGCATGTGTACATTAATTTACCTAAATTAAAAGTGCATGCAAGAGCTTGTATTTTAACTTTTTTTAAAATTCCATTGAAGTAAGCACAATTCACATTGAAGCTTTTCTTCAGAGTGTATTTATGTATTTCCACAGGTGACTGTTGCACACATCAATGCTACAGCCAAGAATGCTGCTGATGACAAACTCAGACAGAGTCTGAGGAGATTTGCTGATACACACACTGCACCTGCCACCGTGGTTCTTGTGTCAAGTAAGTGTTTGTGGTACTTAGCTACAGTGCTGGCTCTAATTCCTCTCTTCCATAGTATTTTTACATATGGCACTATTTTGATTTCCAAGGGTGGTGTTTGAGCTTTAACTGAACTGTTGAAGAAATCTTAATGTCAGTGACAGCAAAGGAAAAGCAGGGACAGTAAGATGAGAACTTGGCTCAGTTCAGTCACTGTTATGATTTGATGCCTTTTTGAGTGTCAGTAGTTATGTTTGTGACTACTGGCTAAAGTTAGCTTCAGCAGGATGCTCATAAATGAAAACTCATGGAGTTGTATATATGGTCTGAGCAAAATGCATGTTTTTAATTCTCACAGCAGCATATTCTGTATTATACAGTTAAATCTGCAATCCACTCAGCTGTTGAATTGCTGTGTGTTGGCCTTGGGTTTCTCCCTAAAGCTAAACAAATGTTTGAAATAGAAATACCCAGTACCAGTCCAGTGCCCTGCTGATGAATTGCTACAAGCTGCTGTTAAAAGGAAGCCCTTGTCTTGAGACTGAATGTGAACTGCTGATTTAAATAATGGCTGAGAAGCCTTGTAGCTGTTGGTGCTTTTTCATTGGAAATTTCCAATGAGAAATAGAACCTGTTGAGTGAGATTTATGGTTTTTTTCCTTCAATAATATGTTTTAGATTTTTCAAGTGTTTCCTTGCCTGTTTCGCTTTTCCCCCTCCAGCGGATGTGAACTTTGCTTTGGAACTGAGTGACCTGAGACATCGCCATGGTTTCCGAATCATTTTGGTACATAAAAACCAAGCTTCTGAAGCACTCTTACATCATGCCCATGAACTTATTTGTTTTGAAGAATTTATTTCAGACTTGCCACCAAGGTTACCACTGAAAATGCCGGTAAAGATTTTAATTCTTGATGCAGCAGACGTTTCCAAGTGTCAAATTGCAGCTTTTGTTGTAATTTAGGATGAGAGCAGGCTGATTTAACATCTGTGTTAATTATGATGGGGAATGTCTCCTGTGTATTTGGCCACTGTCTGTATGTCTGTTACTGTGAATGTTTGCTTTCTGCTTTCAGGCAGGAGGAGTGAAATACTAAATGGGAAAGTAGTTAACTAAAAAGTGAAATAATAAAGGCACAACTCTTACACTATCTGGTAAAATATTTTACCAGATAGGTATCTTACTTGCTTTTCTTTACCTTGTAGAAAGTTTGGGTAAGAACTCAGAGGTGCATTAGGACATCTTAGTCATGCATTCTTAAGTTTTGAGTGATTGTGTCTTTTCTTGGGTTTTTGCCTTCCTTGGTGATTCCTTCTGGATATGTTGTGGTGTCTTATGACTTTTTCTTTCTTGAAATAACTTCCTGACCTATGCTTTCACATGCATGTATAGAATATATAGGTTATTGGATAGTTAACAATGGTGCTTTCTCATCTGGAGAATTGATAGGGACTCTGTAGTCTGTTCTGACTTTAAATTATATTGGAGATGGAAGTTTGAGGATCTATCCTGGTATGAGAGTTTTTCAAACAAATTGAGTGCTGCAAAAAGAATGACTTGGTGATGGGATGGGGGTGGTGGGAGGAGGGCACGGTCACCAGAACCAGTGTTAGAACTGGTGCTTTTGAACCAGAGGGTGTTCTGGCATAATCAAATTAAAATCTTCCTCCCTTTTAACAGGCTTGTCACACACTGTTATATGTCTATAATCTGCCAACAAACAGAGACAGCAAAAGTGTCAGCAATCGCCTACGGCGTTTGTCAGACAACTGTGGAGGGAAGGTGCTGAGCATTTCTGGGGGCAGCGCAATTCTCCGCTTCTTAAACCAGGAGAGCGCGGAACGGGCGCGCAAGCGAATGGAAAATGAAGATGTTTTTGGAAACAGGATTGTAGTGTCTTTCACTCCCAAAAACAAAGAACTCAATGAAACAAAAAGCTCCAGCTTTGTGGGAACTGACAAGGTCAAGTCTCCCAAAAAAATTAACAAGAACACGAAGCTGTGCCTCCTCAACAAAGATTCAAATGATCAGTCTGCTGGTACCAAAGGCTCTGCTGGGAGGGGATTCCAGATTCATGGATCTGTCATCAAATCCACAAATGTCAAAAGTTTACAGGTATTGTTGTTCTGCCTCGTTCCCTATTCTTGCTTTTCCTTGTGTTCTGAGGATTGCTTCTGTTACTGCTTTAACTTGTCAGTCCTAATAAATGAATAATTGTAATGTGTGGTGACATTCCTGAATGAGAGCTGTGTTCATCTGCTTGGGAAGCAGACAGTGTGGTGGTGATTGTTGTCCCCTCTCCCTGCCACATTTTTGTCAGTTTGGAAATACTGCTGGTACCTACTCTCAAATTCTAGCCACTTTTGACTTTTGCACCAGTGATGGGTAATGTGTAGAGTGATCCATTTTGCTTGTTTTAAGGAGAGGTAGGGTTAGACCTATAGTGTAGTAAAACATTTCAATCAATTAGCGCTGTCTTCTGCCACAGAAAATCAAAAATTCCTTGTTATGAAATACCAGTGAAAACACTATTAAAGCAAAAAATGGTCAGCCATCTAGCCTTCCATCAGAAAGAAGGCCTCTGGCAAGGGATGAGTGGTGCTTTGATGCTGACCTTTATCTGTTTCACATAGGAGCTGTGCCGCCTTGAATCAAAGAACGTCAGTAAAAATACTGAAAACCAGCAAGAACGTTTAAGAGAACAAATTCCTTCTCCTCAGAGTAACTCTAATGCAGCAATTTCCGTGTCGCTGGCAACCAAAAAAATGGGAGCAGGAGAATCATCCTCCAAAAATAGTCAGAAGTATGTGTAAGAATAAAAAAAGATGTAGACGTTAGTAACATATTTTTTAATGTAAATTCTGCAACATGATGTTTTCTCTTTTTCTTCTATATATTTGTAAATAGAAAAGAGACCTCTGCTTCCAGGAGCATTACTAATTCCCCTGTAGATAAAAAAGATACAGATGAAACTGTATTTCAGGTCAGCTATCCCTCTGCTTTCAGTAAGTTGACGGCCTCAAGACAACTCAGTCCTTTACTCATGTCTCAGAGTTGCTGGTCATCTCGGTAAGTGCTGTCTGTCTGTCTTTGGAGGGGAAGTGAGACTTCACCAGTATATACACTGATTACTCACAGCTGATTTGTTTGTACTGCTTTGTTTTGCCTGCACATGTGTACTGGGAAAATCCCTCTTAAGTGCTGTGTTTATGCACTTGACCTGTGTCTGTTATCTGATTTTAAGAGATATATATACCAGAATTGTGCAGCTCCTTCAGCTCATAAATATTTTTATTTTACCCAGGAGTATGTCTCCCAACCTTTCAAATAGATCATCTCCACTCACATTCAATGTAGTGAATCATACCAGTGGTACAGACTGCCCTGATCCCTTTGCAAATGGTGCAGACATTCAGATCAGCAACATAGATTACAGATTGTCCAGAAAAGAGTTGCAGCAAAATTTACAAGAAATCTTCTCAAGACATGGCAAGGTAAAGGTTCAGATTCTTTTATTAAATCCATGTTTATATAGTTCCTGTATATGTATTTAGGGGTGTGGTTTTAGGTTCAGGTGAGCAGAAAGAGAAAGGTTTTGGAGCAGGACTTTTAAACCTTGTTAAAAGGATACATTGTGGGTTTTTTTTTTTCTTTAAAAAGACCAGATAACCACTTGTACTAAGTTTTTAATTTGTGTGTGGTCTTCATAGATCTGGTACTCTGAAGTTTGTTATATAAAATTCTTACTAAGTGGCTCATTAGTATGTAGGGATGAGACTTAAGCTTTAACAGGATAACCTTTTTAAGCTGTAGAACTGAATTCCTAATGTCAGCTTAAAAATCACTGTAAAAACTGTTTTGAGTCAGGAGTGATCAAAAGCAGGGGAAGTGTGAATTGGTAAAAAGCAATTATAGAAGGTGAGGTCAGTGGTCCTATTTGTGTCTGAGCTGTGGATGACATTTTTCTGGCATAATATTTACATTGAAAGATGTTGCTTGTGTTAATGAAATACCATGGGCTTGCCTTAGTCCAGGATCACTGTGCCTGGCTCTTGTTTGCATTGCCCTGATGGCTCTGGTTCATCACACTCCCTTCCCTTTTGTTGTTGGCTCTTGGCCAAAGCAAGACTGCTCTAATAGTGACTTGGGTTAATGTTTTGGTGTAAGTGTATGAGGTGTTTTCTTCCCTTTCAGGTAAAAAGTGTGGAGCTCAGTCCCCACACAGACTACCAGCTGAAGGCTATGGTTCAGATGGAGAATCTGCAAGAAGCCATCAGTGCTGTCAACAGTCTGCACAGATACAAAATTGGCAGTAAGAGGATCCAGGTCTCATTAGCAACGGGAGCTGCTAGTAAATCACTCTCTCTGCTTAGGTAATAAGCACTTTGGCATCTTCTTAATTGTCCTAGCATGTATTAGTAGCTGAGAGATGATTTAAAATACTGCTTAAAGGTATAATAGGGAAGTAAAGTAAAATCTGTTGTGTGACCTGATGAATGTGTTAAATACAACTAGGCTGGTTTTTAGTTTAGTATTTCTGCACTGCTTATATTCCAAGTTCCATCTGAAGGCTCTAGATCCCTAAGAGGGTTTAATTGGTGTGCTGCTACTTGTATAATACTGATATACCTTTAACTTAATTTGTGCAGCTGAGTTAAGATTACACTGGGCATCGTTATTTCTTCTTTATTCCAAGAAAGTGTGTATGAATTTAGTTTTTGAGGGTGGGTACACAATTAGAAACACCAACACCATTTCATTTGCTACCTGGAATGTGAAACAACTTAAGAGTGCTGCTGCTAGTGAGAATACAAGTATTTTTTTCCTTACTGAAAGAAAGCATTAGGAAATAAGTTTTCATTATTTAATCACAGACTGAAACTATTCTACAATTATGTACTACTTGCCATTGTATAATTTACAGCTTTATTTCATTCTTGCCTCTTCAAAGTTTGTAATGTAATGACCAGGCTGGTAACTTATAAAATGCAAAGCTGCAGCATTAGAGGTGCTCAGATTTTAGCACCACCTATGAAAGCTGCAAATCCTTCAGAGACATGACCTGATGAATTAGCAGCAATGTTACTGCTTGTGCTCCCTGATCTAAAAAGACAACTTATATAGTGCTGCAATGGAAGGAAACACTTTGTCCTGTTTTATGTATAGTTCATAAACTGCATCTCTAAATACCTTGCTTATTTAGGCTGGAGTCTAATAACAGCAGATTAATTTTGTGCTAATGCTGCAAAACTTCTCTTACAGCTCAGAAGCAATGTCCATTCTGCAGGATGCACCTGCTTGTTGCTTGCCTGTGTTCAAATTCATAGAAATCTATGAAAAAAAGTAAGTTCCTGGTGGTTTCCTCTTCAGTGCTTCTAAATAAAGAATCTGATCATGTTTGATTGTTTGCAGTGACTTAGAGTAGTAGAGTGGAGAATTAGGAATTTTTATTCTTAGGTGCTGCCGCATATTTTGTACCAGAGGCAATTATGGCAAAACTGGCCTTTTTTAGAGGGTTCTACTTTCAGTATTTTACTCAATTCTTCTGCATGGATTGAATAGGTTAGTTCCCTTAACATTCTGCATTGAATAGTTTCTAGCCTATTCCTGTTTATTAAACAAAAAGGCAGGTGACAGCATTGCCTTAGTTCCCTTGATAAAGTGCCTTTATTTCAATGTCTCCCTCTCAGGTTTGGCCGTAAGCTGATTGTGTCAGACTTGTACAGACTGACGGACACCGTGGCCATCCGTGACCAGGGGAGTGGCAGGCTCGTGTGCCTCCTGCCCAGCAGCCAAGCCAGGCAGAGCCCCTTGGGATCCTCACAGTCACACGATGGCTCCTCAGCAAACTGTAGCCCAATAATATTTGAAGAGTTGGAATATCACGAGCCTGTTTGTAAGCAGCATTGCCTGAATAAAGACTTTATGTAAGCTGTGTATAAAATACCATAAATATTTCAAATATTTCAACAGCATTTATAGTGAGCCAGTACATTAAAGTCCACGTGTGTGTTCTCATAATGTGCTCTAATCACTCCTCACGTGTTTACAAGTATAAGGCAGAAAGTAGTGAGATGGGCCAGTGGATTTTCTAGGCAGTTCTTGTAGGTTGGTGTGTCCAGGTAAGATGATTGTGTTCTAGCACAGCTGCCAGGATTGAACACCTCTTTAATGGAAGCTGGAAGGTTCCCTGCGTTCCTCTGGTTATGTAGGAAGGTTATACATACCAGAGACTTCTATTACCTGAATTTCATTATGTTATTGTTGCTGATTTTGTCCTCCAGCTATATTTAGTAAGTGATTCATAGGGAGTTGCAGGTTTCTTGAAGCCATATATTAAGTTTTTTGTTTAATTCAACATCTGCCAGGTTGTGCTAGTAGAGCAATTATTAGGTGATTATTGTTAACTGCCTGGCAAGTGCTGCTAAAATATAATGTAAAAGTTTTATTAGGTAATAAAAATATGGTCTTCTAAATGTTACTTCTGGAAATTTGCTGTAGCTGTATTCTTTTGGGGGAAAAATTATGAAAGTTGGTTGTACTGTACTACAAGTGCTCTTGTCATTAGTAGCAGTGTATTATGTGCATATAGCATAATGTTTAATATCTGTTTGAGCACAGATATTATGTTAAAGCTGTGTGTAGAGTAAGCATAAAAACCTGAATCTCTTATTTTTGCAGTGAACATGAGTTTGATCCAGATTCTTATAGAATTCCTTTTGTGGTTTTGTCTCTGAAGACATTTGCTCCCCAAGTTCACAGTCTTCTACAGACACATGAGGGTACTGTGCCTTTACTAAGGTAATGTATTCTAGTTTCTGTTTTTAGTAAGTTCTGATAAGCTGAAGATTTAAAACTTTTTGGGAATTCCCTGTTCTATATAAACTCAGTTCTTACATAAAATGGTATCCTTTAGAGCAAATGAATATACTATGAAGTGTTCACTTTTAAAAATCTTGTTTATCAAAACCAGCACTTATTTAAAATATGTAATGTGTCAGTTGTTATCTTACTCATGAAATGTCTCAAAATACTGGTTTTAGGACAATTATTATAGTGATATTTTAGTGCATAATGGAAGCTTTTTTTTGCCTCCATAGTTTTCCTGATTGTTACATGTCAGAGTTCAATGATCTTGAAATGGTGCCAGAAGGCCAAGGTGGTGTTCCCTTAGAACATCTGATTACCTGTGTTCCTGGAGTTAACATTGCCACTGCCCAAAATGGCATTAAAGTTATCAAATGGATACATAACAAACCACCACCTCCCACTGCAGGTAAGTATTCCTGCTTAAAGCTTTTTCTCTTCACTAATTTTTTTATGCTTAAAAATTAAGCTAATAAATTCTGCTAATAAAATAAGCCTGTATAATTGTTTAAACTTTTTATGAGGAGAAAGTTTCAGCTGTGCTGTAGCTTCAATCCATAAGTAAAGTGAAGTGTTTAGTGGAAGAGTACTTGTGGAAGGTGCAATAATATGACTTTCTTGTTTGTAGATCCTTGGCTCCTGCGTTCCAAGAGCCCTGTAGGTAATCCCCAGCTCATTCAGTTCAGTCGAGAAGTGATAGATCTGCTCAAAAGCCAACCATCCTGTGTCATCCCTGTCAGCAAATTCATCCCAACCTACCATCACCACTTTGCCAAGCAGTGCCGAGTGTCTGACTATGGCTATTCCAAATTAATGGAGCTGCTGGAAGCAGTGCCTCATGTGCTGCAGGTGAGTGATGTGCTACTGGCCACTCTGACCTGGGGAATTGTGGCTGCAGCCATACTTGGTGGGTGTGTTCTTTTTTGAGATGCTGTTTTCATGCCCACCCTTTTAAAACAACTTCTGAGGAAACCTCAGGAATAAAGTTTGAAGCTGCTTTTAACCTATGGCTGGTGCTTGGGTAAAAGTTTTTAATTATGCTGTGTGCAGTATAAGAACACTGCAAATGCTGTGTGCTCATGAGTTGGGCTGAGATGTGTAGCCTGTGGCTTGAAGAGATTTCTGTGAGAAAGTCATGTAATCGTATTACAAAACCCCTGTGGTCACATTCAGTTGAAACTTTGAACAGGAGTTGGTTGTAGGATTTTTAAATAACCAATTTAAGTGTGCAGAAGTTGCAGTAGCACTCATGGATGAAGTATTGAATTTCTCAAGGGCATAGTTCTTAGTACAGAAAGTGAGTGGCCTCATGAGGCTCCATTCCAGATGCTATCTCTATTATATTCTTTTTCTAGCCTACCTATATTAATGCTGGCTATTAAATGCTGAAGGTGCTGGATGTGAGTGACCAAATCTGATTTTCTTTCAGATTCTGGGCATGGGTTCCAAACGGTTGTTAACGCTCACGCACAGAGCTCAGGTGAAACGCTTCACTCAAGATTTGCTGAAGCTCCTCAAGTCCCAGGCCAGCAAGCAAGTTATTGTGAGGGAATTCTTGCAGGCTTATCACTGGTAAGTTCCCTAATGAAACTGTGCAGGGCCTGTCTATTAATGGTGATTTTAATACCTAGTGTGAGAGGAGTCAGCACATGAAATCTCAAAACAAAACTGTATTGACTACATTGACTTTCATTGCAATATGGAAGTTCACACTTCCACTGAAAACAAAAATTAAAAGCTCTCTGCCATATTTTATTCCTCCCTTTAGTACTTTAGGTTCATTTAACTTCATTGGGGTTGGAAATGGGTTATTGTATTTCATTAATGTTCTTTGAAGCCATGATTGCAGTGTTGGATTTAAGCAAGTAGGTCATGGTACGCTAACATGAACAGTAAAGGGAAAGCTTAGCTTAGGCTTTCTTCAGAAGGAAATATAAAATGAATAGATTAACTGCCAGGAGTTACTTTTACTACTTTTACTACTTTAACTGGATCAAGCAGTGGCAAAAATTAGGAGTAATAGCTATCTGGAACCTTCTGTGCTAGCAGCCTAAAAAGTAGGGTTTTATTTGGGTTTAAGAACCAAGACTGATGCTTTGTTTAATAGGAAGATAGAAAGTAATAGTTATGTGCTTTAAACAAACCATGACATCTTGGGGTGAACCTGTGGATCTACCTTTACATGTGTGCTGTTGTAAATCATGTGCCAACAGCTCTTGGGAGTGCACTTTCCTATTTCCACTCTTGGCAAAAATACATTATTGGTTGTTTATAAATCTACTTAATGTAGAGTGGCACTGGCCACTTGTTGAATAAGAGTGTGAAGTATTCTGGCTCCTGAGAGGTTTTGGTTGGAAAAGTGGGAAGAGTAAAACACATTTCAGTACATTACACAGTACTGGTAGGCTTTAATATGATGTTTTCCAGGAGATGGTCTCTGCCTTCTCTTGAGACCTATTCTTGTTTAAAGGAGTGTATGGCTGTAACTATTAAGCAAATACTCTGTAGAAGTGTCGCCAGCTGGAGCTGTATACACAGCACAATTACATGTTCCTAAAGCACTTAAAACCACTGGTTGATATGTACAGCTCTTTGTTACACTGATTGTTCTCATGACAGTAAATCTTACTTCTCTGGCTAAAATGGCTTTCTAGTTTCCCTTTGTTTCCCAGGGTGGTATTGCCAATGTGGAAGTTGTCCTTCTGTTTTTTAGGATTTGAGGCTTGCTTTCTCAGCTCACCAAAAAATGTATCTTTTGCCTCCACAGCATGCGTTAATACTTGTGTTACACATAGCTTTTTGAAACTTTCAGGTGTTTCTCTAAGGATTGGGATGTTACTGAGTATGGAGTGTGTGAACTGGCTGATATTATATCAGAAATTCCAGATACAACCATTTGTTTGTCACAGCAAGACAATGAAATGGTGATTTGTATTCCTAAAAGAGGTAGGTCCATGAAAGTTTCTTGTGCTGTTTCTAAATAGATTGTTCTTTGACTGTTCTAAAGCTTTTAGTAACTCAAACGTGTAGGAGTGACTTGGATTATTTTATAACTGTGTTTCTAGCTTTATAACTAAGTTGCTAAGTTCTAGCAAATCAAGAATGTCATTCTCTGAACACTTAAAATAGAGCAGGAAAACAGGTGGCAGAAAATGTAAAATAATGTTACTATTTCTGCATGTAGTTGTGCTTTCTGTGGAATGATTAGACAGTGGGTTGTTCTCACAGAGGAAAAAGCACCAACATATTTGGCCATTTAAAAACCTTCTAAAGGCCTGATAACCTGACAATTTTGAACTTTTAAATATGTAAGCCTAGTAAAGGTCTCAGTAGTAGAAGAAGAGTGACTTGGCACAATACATGATCATGCTGAAAACCAGCCACTTTTTGCTTATTGTATTCTGTTGCATTTCCTAAGCAACAGAAGTTGAGATGTAGCTCTCACTTTATTTTCTAATTTTAGAGCGTACCCAGGAGGAAATTGAAAGAACCAAGCAGTTTTCCAAGGAGGTGGTGGATCTGCTGAGGCACCAGCCCCATTTCCGAATGCCCTTCAATAAGTTTATTCCCTGCTACCACCACCACTTTGGGCGCCAGTGCAAACTCGCTTACTATGGGTTTACAAAACTGCTTGAACTCTTTGAAGCCATACCAGATGTCTTACTTGTAAGTTCAAAATCATAAGCTGGACTAAAACATTTTTCTGGAATGTATACAACTGTTTCAGCAGGGGTTATATTTCTCATAAACTTCAGTGTGAGTTGTAAACTCTGCACCTGTAATGTTTAGACAGCTGTATTTAAAGAAATCTTAATGCTTTTTTGGTGAAATGGTCCATGGTTTTGAGCACATTCAGGAGGCTGTTTGTTAAAAAATTCAAATGAAGTTCAGCGTCTCAAAATCGGAGCTAAGTGTTCTCATAATTGTGTTCAATTTGCTTTTAAAAAGTTAGAGTTTGGCTGCTTTTTTTATTTCAGACATTACACGGTTTTGCTTGCTGTACAAACAGCTTTTGAGGTGGCAGAGTCCTGGTGCACAGCAAATCCCTGCCTGCAGGCCCTGAGTTTGAGCTGCAGCTGACACTTTGATGCAGTCTGGATGAACAATCACCTCAGCCAAGTGTCCCTTGTGTTCTGTAGGTGCTGGAGTGTGGGGAGGAGAAGATTCTGACGCTGACAGAGGTGGAGCAGGTGAAGGCAGTGGCTGCCCAGCTGGTGAAGCTGCTGCGGGCCCAGAAGGACAATGCCCTGCTGCTGGCTGACCTGCTGCCCGAGTACAGCCGCACCTTCGGCTACGCCCTGCGCCTGCACGACTTCGACGTCAGCTCCGTGCCAGCCCTCATGCAGAAACTCTGCCACGTTGTGAAGGTAACCCTTGGCCCTGGCTGCTGTCCCTCTGGAACCTGGGGGAGTTGTGCTGTCACTGTCATATTTTCTGAAAAATCCCTTTGCCAGGATTTCTTCTCCTGGGAAGATGAGAAGCCTCAGAGAAAAACCAGTATTATCTCATGTGCTGCTCCTGTGTTTTGCTGCTTTGGAATGTCTGGAGATTGTTTGCCAACTGGTCATTGTTTGATTGGGTTCATGTGAATTGTTTTACTTAATGACCAGTCGCCATCAGCTCTGTCAGACTCTGAGAAGTCAGTCACCAGTTTTTCGTTATCATTCTTGTTAAGCCTTCTGTCTATATCCTTCTGAATTCTTCAGTATAGTTTTAGTTTAGTATTCTTTAATATAAAATAATAAATTAGCCTTCTAAGAACATGGAGTCAGATACACCCATCTCTCATCCTGGAGACCCCTACAAATACCCCAGTTGTGTTAAGGAGTTCTGTGTCTCGCAGGATGTGGCTCAGTACCTGTAATGAAGTATTGTTTCTGGAATACAGCATTAAGTCAGGAAGGGGAAATTACAAGAAGGTTTTAAATGTAGTTTCTATATTCTTATGATGTTCTTTCTGCTCTTTTGTAACCTTGCAGCATTCTCTGTGAATACTTATGTTTATTTAACAAATGATAAGTGAAAGATTCTAATCTAGTACTTATTTTAACAGTACAAATTGTTTTTCCCCCCACCTGACTTCTACCTGTGAAAAAGTTTTGTGATAACTGTATTAGTTTTCAGTCTTCTAATACTTTCAATTCCTTTATTTTTATTTTTTTTCTTTTTTAGCTGTGGTTTGAGACTTTGACTCTGAATGTAAATACATAGGTGGTCTTCTGTGCCAGTGGAAAAGAGAAGTTGGAGTTACATGGATGTGGGTACATTGGTTTAGTTGCTCCAGTTTTGTTGACTTAGCAGCTGGTGTTAGGCTGGAGCTCAGTCAGGACCACCTGGTTTGTTACAAAGAATAAAATCATAGCTGCCAGTGGTCAGAAACTGCTGCACAGCTGTACGGGTTTTGTGTATTTAAAGTAAATATTTACATGTAATAGGGTGCTTGATTTTGTGTGGCTTTGCTAGGGGAATATCAGGTACAGCTATGCATCTTATTTTTAATTCAGTCTCTTCTGTGTCCCTAACTTCTTTCCCAATTAATTTTTCTAGGTGGTTGACACAGAATCTGGCAAGCAAATTCAGCTGATAAATAGAAAATCTCTGCGGACTCTGACTGCCCAGCTGCTGGTCTTGCTGATGTCCTGGGATGGAACATCCTTGCTCTCAGTTGAGCAGCTTAAGCAACATTATGAAGCAGTCCACAGTACTTCACTTAATCCATGTGAATATGGATTTATGACCTTAACTGAGCTCCTGAAGAGTCTGCCTTACTTGGTTGAGGTGTGTAAGCTCTTGCCTTTCTGATATGTTTGAAAAGCCATTGTGCCTAGAGGCTATGGAAGTGTGCGCTCTAATTCTTTCTCCTTTTTTTTTATTTGCTTTTTCTGCTAGGTTTTTACCAATGGTGCAGCAGAAGAATATGTCAAGCTTACAAATCTGTATGTTTTTGCAAAGAATGTGAGGTCCTTACTTCACACTTACCATTATCAGCAAATTTTTCTTCACGAATTCCCAGTAGCATACAGCAAATACACAGGAGAAGTGCTGCAGCCTAAAGCATATGGATGCAATAATTTAGAAGAGCTCTTGGGAGCAATTCCACAGGTGTGAAGAACTCAGTTTTGCACAATTACATTGAGATTTCTGTATGGATTAAAAGTAGTTAGACAACCACAGTTTCTGTTAGTTGGGGTGACTTACTGGGATAATTACCTTCTTCGGAGAAGCTTATTCCAGTTGTACTTTTAATGCACTTCTGAGAAATCAGGAAAAGAAAATTACCCAGCACATGTGTTTTGGTGAAATTTTGCTTAAGAACTGTTACTAGTAAGGCTGTAAACATCCCTGGCATCTCTAAGTAAGAGAATTGATTTTCTGTCTGTGTGAATGAATGGTTGTACAGTACTGAACCTTCATTTTGATCAGAGTGCATTATGGGGTTTGGGAGTGAATTCTGGGACCTTGTCAGGAGTGCCATGTTCTTGTCATCCATATATCCTAAGTGCTCTGGGATAATTGTGACATAGTTTGTGGCTGTAGTATTTCCTTTAAGTAAGCCAATCTTCCTGAAGAGTGACAAAAAGGAGTGTTTCAGTTCCATGTTTAACCATTTAGTTTCATTCATGTTTATTTACTGTGCTTTCTGGCACTATAGTTTGCCTTTGCTATCAGTTACTTTGAGCCTTTACCTGAGTAGTGTAGTACAAATTAGCAATGTGCCTTAGTTTACTGTTGGAAATCTTGTCAGTGCAAATCTGCATGAAAGGCAGTGAGCAAATGCTTTGAGCTTAGCATGTGCTGATGTTCAATTCTGCTTCCTTCTTAACAGGTGGTCTGGATTAAAGGACATGGCCATAAGAGAATTGTAGTCCTGAAGAATGATATGAAAAGTAAGCCATTTCAATTTTGAGCAGTATCTTGGTTTTCTTTTATATTTTTTTAAGAGGCAGCTTGAGTTAACTAACCCAATGACCTTGCCTTTTTGTAGCTCGTTTTAGCTCACCTAGTTTTCCCCCTGCTGATCATGTAGATGATCATGGAAATCAACTTGTTGACAATAATGGACATGTTATGGACACCCAAGCATCCACTTCCTCAATGGAACTAGATCTAGGAGGGCCTAGCAATGGTAATGCAAAGTTGGTTTGTATAACGAATTTATTGTCTTAGGGGAAATAAGCAGAATAATTGAAGCAGCTTGGGGAAAGGTGAGTTAGTAAATCTTAACTTGTGAAAATATGAATTTTGGCTTGAAAGCTTGTTGAACTTCTCTGAGTTTGTGGTTAGGCTTGTGTTCTGAGCTGCTGGTCTATAAATGTGTGTGTGTGTTTGTATAGGGAGAGAGCTTCTAGGTACTGCTTCCCAGGGATTTGGTGGAAATTTAAGTCTATGGACATGAAGCTAATGAGGGATGGGGGTCAGCAGCAGCTTCTTCTAGCAGTGTTTCCTGTATGTTACTTTTAGATGCTCTTGATGCAGTAAATGAATCTGAGATTAATTAGCATTAATTAGATTAGGGTGGTGTTAGTATTTCAAACAGAGCATAGTTCTGAAATCCTCAGATTTGCATCTGGAGACTTTACATTGACCTGTGACAGTAGTGACACCCTCACAGCTTACAGATGCTCTGAAAGATGTTCCCTTATTTTTGTAGTTTCTAATCAAACAGAGCAGGAACTTCTTTGTCTCACGAACACATCTCCTGTTGATCTCCTGTGTGAGCCAGTCCCTTCCTGCCTGCCATCCCCCCAGCTGAGACCTGACCCTGTGGTTCTTGAGTCTGCAGACCTCATCCAGTTTGAGGAACGCCCTGCACCCCTCCCAGGTAAGAGTTTGCCTCCCTTTGTTGCTTCCAATCAGGCTGATGAATTCTCTTCGAGTATTTTATTGCCTAACAGCAAAGCGACAGTATTTTCTAAAAAAAAAAAAAACCCAGAGCATCAATAAATTTACTTGTCTTATTTATTTTAGAGATAATGATTTTAACAGAAGAAGAAAAGCAGATGATTGTTACCACAGCTCAAGAAAAGCTGATCTCTGGTTCTGTGGTGTCTGACACCACAGAGAATGCTTCAGTGCCTCCCTGTCACTCCTCTGAAACCCAAGTAAACAAAGAAGCAACGGACAGCCCAGCCAAAAAGCAACACAAAAACAAGGTCAAATTGGCAGCAAACTTCTCACTTGCACCTGTAACCAAGCTTTAACTTTTTCTTTTTAGTGTGAAGGACAAATACCTATGGACTGTGCACAAAGTAAAGCTGTTTGCTAGCCCATGTGTATTTTAATGGAAAACCTAGAGGAATTAATTTGTATTTAATGTATTCTGTGAAAATTTTGTTCCTTTTACACTGAACACAGCTGTTAGCAGAGCAGATTTTTTTCTATTACTTTGAAAAAAAATCTGGCATTTGTTAAATTATTCTTAAATTTTACAGTTTTTCATAAATGTGTTCAGTAAAAGCAAACTATTAATTCAACAAACACGGAACAGATTTTATTTTCTTTAAGCCTTGTTGGTGATGTAATCATACATGTAGCATATTGTATTCTATAGGCTGTTGCTTACTGGTATTGTTTCAGACAGTATTAATGAAATGCATGATTTGTCTTTCAAAAGCCTGTTGAGAAATTTTAACTCGCTGACCTGGGATGACAAGAGTGAGGGGAGCTGATTGTCCTCCAGAGGGGAAACTTGTTCTCTGACCTTTCAGGTGACTTGTAACTGCATTGGAAATGCTTGTCTAAAGATGGCTGTAGGAGGCTGTGGGTCTTGTGTAAAACTTGTTTTAAATGTGGTTTTGCTGTAGCTTTCAGTTCCATTTAGGAGCTTTCTAGGACACTGATGCTTACCCTTCCCTCATATTTAGTTTGTCTGGCGTGGGTTTGGTTAAGGGAAAGACTGTCTTGATGTCATGAGTGTAAGATACAGACACACACATTTTCATTGTGTCTAGTGATGAAGTTAGGAAGATTCTGAAATATGCATCTAATGCATAAATTACAGATAATGGAACAGGTCTTATTAAAATGGCTGGTGATGGAAGGCACTGATGCTATTTCCACCTGTAAGGAAAGTTCTAGCTACATGTGGAAATGCTAAGGTTGTTCTGCTTAACCTTGTTTTCCTATTTTTAAGCATAGTAAATGGGAAGCTCCTTTGATGTGCTGTCTTTTAGCTGTGTCTGTTTTTATTCTAAGACTTACTCCTGGTGTTGGCAGCTCTTTGAATTCGTGGTATCTTGTGTTGGCTTTTGCAAGGGCCAGCTTTGGGGAGAGGCTGAGTCAGTGGATGACCTTAACTCTAGTTAGCAGAACTGTCCAGTGTGTGAGACTTTCTACCCATTCTGGGTAACCATGGCATTTACAATGGGTTGTATTTGCCAGGCAGCAAATAAATGCTTGTAGTATTGAAAGAACCTATACTAGAAGTTTTCCACTGGCCAACTGAGTATTTTTTTAGATGGATTCTGTTGTAATATGCAAGAGATGGAACACAGGCTCTAATTTTTCAGCCAGCAGCAGGAAATGCCACTGAACAATGGCTATGGACAGAATTTTACTAGTCAGATTTTGTTATAAAATCTTTTATATTTAGGCAAGTATTACCAGTAGTGAGTTTATAGCCATTGTAAGTGCAAAGAAACACTGGGAAGTTTTTCTGAGCATTATGGCACAGTATTTTGAGTCCACAGTAAACCTCTACAGACATACTGTTATGGAAGAAGAAATTTAGAAGTAAGTTTTCTTGGAATGTTTTTAGTGAGTTAAATGCAAGAAAATCTGCTTTCACCTTGACTTTGATAAGGTTGACAGTGGTCAGTCTAGATCTTTGTTTCAGGAGAGCATGCATTGGAGAAGAGACCAGCCTGAAATAGGATTTTCATGAGAAGCAGCTACAAGTCATTTGGAGTACTAAAGAAAACCAGGTTTTTGCTTCAGAGGAAAATATGGTGTTTATCCAAGTAATGTGGTGGTTATACCACATATGGAGGTCAGCATATCTTATCTGGATTCATGTGTGATTCTGCTGAAATTGCTGTTTGAAAGTAATAGAATAATACTTTTGAGAAGTTGTGTTCATAGTGTAACAAAATAGCTAATTGAATTGCAATATATTTTTTTATCCAAAGGGTTAAATGAATGATGTGACTTACAGATTTAAAAGCATTGCAACCATGAAATTCTTTAATTTAGCAAATAAATGTACTACTTCAGATTCATGTTTGTTTAAAAGAAAAAATGTCACTGAAGCCCTCAATTTATGCACTATTTTTTCCTTGGAATGGGAGAGAGAAGAAAGACTTCTTTTCTTGGCTGTCTACTTTGTTTGGACACTTTCTTTTGTGGCTCAAGTGCTGTTTTGTGTGTTGGGACCAAACAGTTGTCAATAAAATTTTCAAGCAAGCATAACTCTTGTCCTTGTCTCAAGACCTGTGAGGGGGGGAAAAAAACCAAACAAAAACCAAAAAAACCAAACCAACCTTAGAATACTTAACTTACTGTGTCGTGTTAAATTTGATTATTGAAACAGAACAGAGAGCTGGGGTTTAGTGACAACTAAAACACCATAAATTGTGGAGATTTGAGGCTTTTTCCAGTTTTTTGCAGTGGAGCTGTTTGCAGATGCAGTCAGTGCCTCTTACTGCTCTCCATGCAAGGTCATGTGTAGGGTTTCTTTAGAAAAGAAGCTGTGCTATTTATCATGCTAAAGAGGAAAAATGGTGGAAGGGGTGTAAATCCAGCAGGTGGATGTCAGGTGCTCCTCCTCCGTGTGTCTCCCTTTGAGATGTTAAAATTGTTGCAAATAAGGTCATGTGAACATTAATAAAGTTAATGAGTTGCTTTTGAGTTATAATGGCTTTTTCCAGCTTGAAGATGGTAATTATTCAGGAACTACAAATATGGCAAATTTCTTTCACTGGAGTGTTTTGAAATTCAGAATCTTAACAAAACAGAAAAATTCAACTAAACTGAACTGTTTTGTCATCTCACAGCTTCATGGACAAAAGTAAAGATCTGGATGAGCTGTTCCTGACTTTCTCTTTTTTGGGGGGTTTTTGGTTTTTGTTTTGTGTTGTAATCTCACTCAACAGAACTGTTAAGTGGAGTCTGCTGGAATATAAATGTCAGGCCTGTTGCAGGTAAGCAATCACTTGACCTTACAGAGTACTTGTTCACTAAACAGTTTTAAAGTAAGTACCTAAAAAACTTAGTGGGAAATTCTTCATAACCAGTGTAATAAATATCCCTCTTGGAAATAATGAATATTCCTCTTTGAAAGGAGGAACAGGTGGTTTATAAAACCTTCCTAGAGAAGCACCACAAACCCTATAATCACCACTCTGTAATTTCATTTTTCAGTAGTTGTGAATGTTTTTAACGAAATGAATGAGTAAAATCCCTCATAGCACCTGGTATGTGATTACCTCCAAAGGATGAATTTGATTTTAAATGCTGCTTTGGTTTTGTGCTGCAAACATTCCCACTTCTTTTATTCTCATTTTATGTTAAACCATCTGTTTGAAGTTAGTAAAAAAGTGGTGATGGAAATAGCTTTAATTTTTTTTCTAAAATTAATATGGCTTATTTTGCTTGCCATAATGTACCAGGACAGACTCTTTGCATGGTGAGCTATGGTTTAACTCCTATTAATAGCATTTTCCTAGCAAGCATCACTTTAAATGCTGTATTCCTTCCTGTATGACTATTTTTTAGTATTACTTAGGTGGATAAAGACAGAAAAAATCCTAATTCCAGTGATTATTAAAATGGCTTGTAGTGCTATATGTATGCTACAGAATGAAGACTGATCTAAATAGAGAATGCTATTTTACAAGAAATTCCTGAAACGCCACTTCAGGATGTTATTTGAGCATGTTTTGACATGGCTGTCAAAGCACTATTGTGTGTCATGCCATGGCTCAAGTTTCACATCAGTTATTGAATTCAAAAGTGAAGAACTGTATCCTGCCTGTGTCATGAAGGAGAAAAACAACAAACTCTTCTGTTGGTGTAGCTGGGATGAGGTCACTGGCTGCAAGAAACTCGACAGTAGCTGCAGTCATCTCTGCTTTTGTGATCAAGCCTGTTACAGTCCACTGATCTCTGTAACTGATGAGATTCACTGTTTAGGTAGCAGCTCAAACACCTCTTGGTGTCTTACCACAATTCTTTCAGTCTCCCACGATGTGTTGTTGCAGAAAACTGCCTCTCATTAAGAAACAAGAAAGCAAAATAAATGAGAGAGGAGATTTCCACACCTCCTTACTCATCTCTGAGACAGAGTTGCTGCTGAGGCTGCCAGGACCCAGGCTCAGCTGCTGAGCTGTTCTCAGGATCCCAGTTGAAGTCTTGTGTGCACATGGAAGGGAGAGGAAGTTTTGGCCTTTAGGTAATATTTTTGGTAGATCCTGTTTGAAAGCAGCCTGCTTGCCTGGCTGTTTATAGGGTGGATGGGATCATGTGAAACAAGATGCACTTTGGTAACAATGGTAGCATTTGTGCTGGGGTGAAGGAGGATTTTTTGTTCATTTCAATAACAGCAGGGCCCTCTTGGCATGGCAATTCTGCTACTCAGATTATACCCTTATATCCTCAGTGTAGGGCTGGGAACTGTCTCTCATCTCAGCAGGCTCTGGGCTCTAGTGAGGTTCCAAAGTCATTAGAGCATGATGAGATTGGCATTTTTGGTGGGTTTTCTTTATCAGTGAGAAAATAATAAATTTCAGTAGCATCTCAAACTTACCCCTCAGCATTACTCCTTTTGTGCAGAATAGTAACCTTACAATTTTTGAGAAGTGTAGCAGCACCATCCCATTCCACTCCATAACCACCTTTTCCCTCAGTAACAGGAAGAAACAAAGGCTTAGTATAACACAGCAGCTTAGTTTATTTGGAAATATGTTTAACTTGGAAGAGATTCAGTAGGTCTAGGGGAGGGTACAAGAGAACCATTTGCTGGTGGAATTGGTGATTTGTACAAACAGCACTTCAGCACTTTTTTTTTCTCAGCAAACCAAGATCCTTTCCTGAACACAGTCATGTTTACCAGAGTGTGTCAAATCTACCTTACACATTCTTCCACACACTCTTCCTTTTGCACTGCCTTGCCTTCTTTCTGAAGTGATAAATAGCCAGGACTTCCAGAAGAGATACTGGGTGCTTCCATCAATGTCCCTCTGTTGACAGTGACTGACAGCTGAAAATCAACTCTGAAATGATGCCAGTTACTCCATATAGTCACCCAAAGATACTTGGGTGACTGATACTCTGCTGATTTTATATATAGGGATTGTATTAAGTGTTGTGCTCACAGGATCATGGAAGTTACAAAGCCTCTAGTTGTTCTTGGGATATTCAGTGATTTAGTCTGGTTTTTAAAAATAAGGGTCAACATTTTTACACTTAATTCCTTCCTAAATTAATTTGTTTAATTGCAGCCATTAGCTTTGCCATCAGCCATAAGGCCTCTGCTGTGTTCTAGACAGGCAACGCTAAACCAGTGTTGAACACAGTTGAGAATGTGACCTTACAGTCTTAAAAATCCAGGACTTTATTGCTAAGCAGCATCACTGACCCACTTCTGAAGGAACCACTTGTGCACTGCAGGCAAGCTCTCCAAACCCACCCAAATAAACAAAGAAATTTGCTAATTAAAAACAAAAACTGGCACACAGAAACCTCCCAGCTGAGCTAAGCTAGAACTTCTGAAAATGAAGTTCACTCTCATTAACACTGCTGGAGTTCAAGTCCCTTTGGGGCACTGGCTGCCAGTGCTCAACTGTAAGAATATTGCACATTCCCACTTGCTGTGTTTCTTCTTGGTTTTAATTAAAGGAGATTGCTCTGTAGCCTGGTCATGAGTGTTGCTTCACAGGAATGTCTGTTTCTTGCTAATGACATTTTTTCATGGAAACCAACATTGCACTCATTTAACTTCATTCCCAGGTGGATTCTGTGCAGCCTGTAGGGATCACCCCACTCATCAGCACAGCCTGGGTTAAGCCCTCATGTGCAGAAATCATCTTAAAAACCTCAAAAACCATGTGCAAAGTCCTTCTGGACCCTTCACTGGTGGCATTCACAGCTGCTCCTCCTAAGGTTTAAAGCTGGTGCTTCACTGCAGCTTTTTCCTTGCCTCCCATTTGCCTTTATTAATGACACTGAACATCTTCCTCTTTGCCTTTGGATACTGACAATTCCTGATGCCTTAACTGGGTACCAGCCAGAGCCTGTGGAATTTGACAGGAGCCAATGGCTGTTTCTTTCCCTCCAGTGTGTATTTCCTCCCCTGACAGCAGTTTCCCCCATAGCTGTGTAAATGCACCCAGGTGCCCTGCAGAGCCCAGCCCACACCAGGTGCAGAGCTCAGTGTGGTGGGGATGTCTCCACAAGGATGCAATAACCATACATGAGAGTCAGCCTTTGCTCTCTTTCCTGCATCTTTGGTCAAGTAATTAAAGTGCTTCATGTCTCAGTGGAAACCTTTTGTGTTTTTTCCTCTTTGATCCTGAAACCTGCAGGTACTTGGTGATGTTGGTTCTTTGTCTCAAGTGAGTCTGCAACACTGAAATTATTCTGGAAGTGCAGGTGGTTTTCATCAAATCAGTCAGTGCTAGAGATTAGGTTTTACAAGGGTAGTCTGAGTTAATTTAGATGGTGTCTATTGCCTTCAACCTTAATTAGATACTTTTTCTCTCTAAAAAAATAACTGTTTATCCTTTTGGGGTAACTGCTGTTAATTTTTTCTCCTTTCCTATACTGTGGTTCCTTGGTATATAAGCACACACTTCACTTAGCTGGCTTCACAAAATGGAAGTTCCTTTTGGAAAATGTTATTTTAGGAACCTGTTGCTATCTTTTGTTATTTCTAAGCCTGAGATTGTCACACTAGATCCATGTACGTTTAGTTTACTATTTACACCTATCACAGTACATTTATATGGAATACCATCACACAGACAAACCAGCTACTGACAGCTAATATAAAGATATTAGATTCCACAAGCTTAATCTGCATAGAGACCAGAAACACACTTAATTGTGAAACACAGACGAGTATTTCTGCATTTCCCTTAATTTTAAACCCATTTTATACAGAATGGGATCTTCCTGCCACAAATACCTACTTCTGTATTTGAATATTTGTCTTGTGGCCAATTTGTCTTGGGTGTCTTGTGTCTTCCTATGCTTTTTTTATGGATAGTTTCTATTTCTTGTGGTCACAAAATATACAATTAATACTTGTTTTAAGCATGGTTTCAATATTAGGTAATTTTTTTTTTGTTCTTCTCCCAGCAATCTCTCAGTGAGGTGTAATCTCCTGCTGCATGTAGCTTGTAAACATGGACAAAACCCTGGGTGAGTATTTCTCTTAGTTCTTGGGAGCCGGAGATCTAAAACAGAAGTGACACAACCTTGGACTGCATCATCAACTTGCAGATTACTGTAGCTGTGCTTTGCTAAAGCTGTGCCAGGGATTTATTTCCCCTGGTGCAAGCAATATTAATTTGACTTGAGTAACTTGGATATCATATGGGATATAAAAATCTGTAGCTACTTGCAGCATCCTTGTCACTGATCTCATTCTTTAGGAAGAATTTGAAATTAAACTCCACAGCAAAGCAGTTGAACATCACACAGGTTTGGTATTTGGTATGCAACATCAGTTATCCTACAGTTGCTTCCTCTATCACTTGTGCTATATATAGCATTGCTACTTGTGGCTTTTGTTCTGAAAACAGCCAAAATAGGAGAATTTGGCAATTTTTGAGGGCAGTTTGTCACGGGGGGGGGGAAGTGTACAACATATTCTTCTAAAGTGATAGCCCATTAAAATTGCTGTTTTACACCATAGTGGATTAAGTGTAGCCCCTTTTCATTCACCTGTATCACGGGGGTGGTTTGGGTTGACTCTACTGCTGATCTCTTCTGGTCCCTGGACAGCCACTAAATAGATTTCTTTTGTTTTTAGGCATGCGTGTAGAGTGATCCATGCAACAGTGAGGAACCTGCCATGGTCCAGTCCACAGGTGACCCCTGTGCAGCTGCTCTGGCCTCCCTCAGCAGGGTGCTGGTGGTTCCCCTCACCATCCAGTTCCACTCAATGGAAACACTGAAAAGACAAGCAGGCTGGGAAGCCCAGGGCTCTCTCTACATGATGTTGCACTGCGTGGCCCCACAGCAATCTTTAATGATTGCCAAGCCTGCCTTGGCGATGGTGGGCTTGCTTGGAGGAGGTTCTGCCTTCTTTTCTGCTGGGCTGCCTGCAATGTTCAAAACAGGACACCATTAGAACCAAGAGCTGCTCAAACTCTCTCTTCCTACTTCTGCCTTGAAGGGTGCAAACCGTTCCTGCCCCCTCTCCACCCACCCTGAATTTTTCAGCTCCTGTTTGAACAATACACTTTGGGGCTGACAGAGCTGGTTTGAAACTGCTCAGAAAGTCTTATCTCTTCAGGGAAGGGTGTTTAGAGGAGCTGGAGAATCCATACATCTCAAAGGGAGGGGAAACTTGCATCTGGTTCAAGGCAGGTGTCCCTTTTTCACAGCCATGGGTCCTTTCACAAAGTCATTTCACTGTTTACCTCCCAACAAGGAAAGGAGCTGGAGGACAAAAGTATTGCTAGAATTTATTCTCTCATTGGCTTGGATGCTGTAATTAGGGAACAAGATAAAGGCAGGTTTTCATTTTTCAGGGTGAAAAGAATCTTTTTATCTTTAAAACTGCATTTAGAAGCAATGAGAAAGCAAACAAACAAAGGAGGTGACTCATGCTCCCTGTGACTAAGGGGGTATAAATAATTAGTGATGCATCTTAAAATGTCTCTTCACAACCTTGTACTTGAACTTCAAGGTCATTCCAGTCCCTCTGGGAACTCTTGAGCAAGACCTTGATCTGTGCAAAATGGCAGAATGTTTGCTACAAACCTCTTCAGCTGCTGGACCTTTCTGAGAAGGGCACTGCTCTCACTTGACTCTGCCTGAGAGCTCATCTTGAGGCAGGGCAAGATCAATCTGGGAACTGCTAGAGCTCCTGCTGTGGCTGTGACTGTTCTGTTTGAAAGTTGCACTAAAAGCTACTGAGCATCATGAAATCCACTTTGTCTCTCAGAAACCAGTGTGTTTCCATTCTGCCTGCAAGTGATTTGGGTTGGGGTGATTCAAAAGCCTGTTTCTGATAGTAATATCTAAGACATTTGGGTCAGCTGTGGAAGTTTGCAGTTTTTTTCTCTAGTTTCCATCTTGACTGCAATAAAACAGGTGAACTTTGTTTCAGATATTCCAGCATGGACCTGAAGTGGTTTTTTTTCCCCATTATTTTTGCAGAAACGGAGAGGAAAATTATTAATAAAAATCTAACTGCTTAGAAAAGCAGCTTGTGGCACTGAATACAAACATACTTTGCATATTTAAAACATACAGAGCAATTCTGAAGTGGCCATAGGTGACTGAAATTCAGTTTTAAGGGGTAATGGGGTATCTGAAGTCTAAGTGGCCAGCAGCTGCTGACACCCAGAGTTGTTTCTAGGTGATCTAGCTAGCTTCACCTAGCTTTTACCAGAGGCTGCCCTGTGAAAATGCTCTTATAATCAGCTGTCTTTGGAGTTTTTCCTTTTGCTCTTGTTTTTTTCTCAATGATTAGGAACTCACAGGTAGGAGACTGTGTTGCTTTGTCGATGGGTTTTAACTTGGTGCGGAGGAACTCGGCCATCTCTCTGTCTTCTTCTTTTTCCCTGGTGGAAAAAAGAAAAATAGATGTTAGAGGAATGACAGCTTTCACTGTAAATGGGACAGCAAAAGCTAGAGCAGCTAGCATCAAGTCACTAGTAAACAATTAATTTCTTTGCTATTTTTAGAAACACTTAAACCACTTATTAAAAAGCAAAATATTTGCCTAAATGAAAAGTGCTGCTGAGGCTTTTGTGATTTGCACATGGGCTCAGTGAGAGCTCTGGGTTCAGGTCTAGCTCAGGCTCTCTGTCAGCTGCTGCCTCTGGCCAGCTCCCTTTGATCAGCTGCAGGACTGGCAGAGGCTTTGCCAAATCCTCTCCTTGCTTGCTTAGAATTTCCATGTGCTGGAGGAGATATTGTCATTTTGGGGAAATGGATTGAGTCTTTACTGCTGAATGAGGGGGGAGTGAGAGCAAAGCTGACTCTGTGGAGTGCTGATCTCAAACCAAAGATTGGACTTGGGTGCTGGAAGAGAACTTTTGAGGAAGCCTACAACTTTCTTGACAACTTTGGGCTAAGCCATGGAGATGAAACCCTTCAGAACCTGCCCATGTCTTAGGCAGGGCTGTACTGCTGAGTGCTTTTTAGTTGGTTTGGGGTTTTTTGTTGTTGTTTGGGTTGTTTTGCTATGACAAGATAGGAATAGGACCAATCAACATGACAACATGAATCATTTAAAAAGGAGGATTTTAGATGTCTACAAATATGGCCCTTGTAGAACTCCATTTCATGTCTCCTTCTTATCCCAAGAGAATTCTCTGGTAGCAGCATAAATCCTTTTCTTTGAAATGGTAAATGCCCAGATTGTTTCTGGTAGGAGAATAAGAGACCAAAGCTCACTGTTATTCATGAGATGACTGAATCATTAAGGGGATAAAGAGCCACAGAATTAGAGTAATCTAATTTTAATGTTTTTCCTATGGAATGGAGAGGAGGCTTTTAACTTGGTAAGTTGTTTTGAAGGACCAATTCTCTCCCATTAATGTTGATTTAAATTCTGCCACTTAATCTATTGTATTATTAGGCTTGTGGGATGGCACTAAATAAGTTCAGTTGCTCTTGGTTCTTACCTTAATCTCTCCACCTCTGCATCATCTACAAGAAAATCTCTTTTTTGTACCAGTCGATGAATCTTCTGAATCAGTTCATCCTCTCTTTGCTTCTCCATCTTTGTTTTTTCTTTTTCTGGTCAAAAAGAGAGAAAAGAGTGTGTTCCTTGGGACTCTGGGGAGTGTGAGGGGGTGGTGTAGGAGCTTGCAGATGTCTGAGGATCAGCTGCAGATTGAAGTCAATGGTTTTCCAGGCTGAGTCACCAAACCCCAGCAAGCTGGGTCACTGCCTCTGCTCTCCTCACTTGCTGCTCCTGGCTCTGATCAGCTTAATGGGCTGAAGGCTCTGTGGGGTTTGCCAAGCCTGCTTTTAATTTGCAATGACACTTCAAGACATTGCTTGGAAAAATTTTAAGAGCTTTGGCAAGAAAATAGTTCCAGATGCTTTGTTAAAATCCAATGTACAAACTCCAGTTGACCTCAGGGGAAAGGAGATCACACCAAAAGGAACTATTTCTCTGTGTTTCAAGACAGCTTTGGCTGTTGAAAATAACACCTTTTTTCCTATTCTGACAAGGCAGGTGAGCTGCAAACCCCCACCAATAGCATCAATTGTAAAATGTGGAAAAATAAATGCAAGTTTATTTTCCCTGTACTTCAAAAATCTCAGTAATTAATATATGTGCTTGTTAATTGGCCAGCCTGGAATGGCTAGGGTGTCTGTAAACAACAATTTTTGTGGCATTTGCAACAGGCAATGTGCCTGTTGCAAACTAAAAGTCATAAATGTTAGGGATTACAGAGCTGTTGTTTCAAGCTATAAAGCAAATGTATTTAAAACAGAATTCCTCAAACCTTGCAAGTGCAGCATAGATGAGAAAGCCAGAGGGGAATCCAAGCTGATGTATTTCTCTGAGAAGCTGAACATTTTGAGCAGCTATGAAGACACTTTGTATTAAATCAAGATTTTGGGCTTTGGGCAGCAGAAGTGGGAGCTGGGCAGGAGGGGTGAGCTCTGCAGTCTGATGCCTCTGAGCTGTGTTGTGTCTGCTGATTTAAGTTATAAGACACTTTAAATAGCTAAATTAATCAGACACTTGGAAACAATTGTTTTCAGTACAGATTACCAAAAAGAATGCTTAGAAGTGGCTGCTTTTGCCTGCTTTGTTGTTATGGCTAAGGAGCAAGGACTCTCCTCACTTCTGGAGATAGAAGCTTCTTTCTACTTCCTTTCAATCCATCCTTTTCCTAAATTGAGATGTGCTCCCCCATTACATCCTTCAGGAAACTGCCTGCTAAAAATGTTAATATATGTGCCAAAATACTGCTTATTCTGTGCACTAAAAGACTGATTCCACATCTACTGAAACTGGCTAAACCCTGTCCACTGAAAGCAAAGAGCAGCTCTCTGTACAGATCTGTGCTCTTACTGGAAATGATGGTGGAGCTCCTGTGAATGAATCCATTTCTGGGAAGTGTTTTTCCAGGTCAGGCCATGCTGTGTCAGCACAAAGTCAGGGCCAGCAGCTGCTTTGTCTTTGTCAGGACCAAGCTCTTGTGACCCTGCCTGCAGATGCTGCTGCTGGAACTTCACCTCTTGGATTCTTAATTTAGCTGAGATTTGTGGAATTCTAAGGAGAAACTGCTGTCTGTGGGACTCTGCTTGAGGCCTTGAGACTGGAAAATCACTTCTAAAAGATAAAAAAACCCAAACAGCAGGAACACCAAAAGAATGAAAGCTGATTAACCCCTATCTGTTAGTTCAAAGTACAGGAAAGCCTGCAGACCAGGAAAGTGAGGCAAGGGGCAGCATGCACAGACACTTTCCAGGATTTGTAATCCTTTCCATTTGAATGAATAATGAACCAACTGTGTTGTTATCAAAATTTTAAATGTGACCTCTACCAAGAAGTATGAGGAAAGAAAAAGTGAGAAATATTATTATTCTATTTGTTAGGTGCAAAATGTGGCAGGTTTTACCCAGCTGAAAGTGAGTGGTTTCAGAGTAGATCTCTTTCCTATGTCACAAATGCCCTTCTCTCTCCTTTCTGAGGACAAAGTTGTCCTTCAGAGTGGCACAATAAAATGTGAGGAGGAAAAATCAGGATATGCAAAGTCAAAACTTGGACTTAATAGTCAAGCAGGAGCAGGTAAGCAAATTATTTCTGCAGGGTGCTGGAGTTTGTGCAGTAGTATGTGATGTAACTGGCCTGCTGCAGCTGCTGAGAGCTCTGCAGGATCTGTTTTGTTCCTTGAACAGAGTGGGGCTGTGGATCATCTAAAATGGCAAAGCTGTGGAGAAGTGGAATTCCTCACTGATGGCAGCTGGAGTTCTGAGCCAAGGACTGCAGAACTGCCCACAACTCTGTCCCCCCTTCAAACACTGGATTTGCAGAGATTTATGGCAAAACACAAAACAGAGGTTTGGGCCTTGGTGTTTGTAGAAACCTGTTCTTGATCCTTGAAGGTAGATTTAACTACAGGTGTGATAACGGATTGGTGCAGCAAGGAAAAAATCAATCCCATCACAGTGATGGTTATAAATCCTTCTCCTCTCCCTCTTCTGTCTCTGGTATCTCAGCACTTTTCTTTTTCACCTGACAATCTCTGTGCCACTTGGTTCCCTTGAGATTGCCAAGGGAGTGCAAGAAATAAAGAATGTGCTCCTTGTTTGAGTGATGTTTGCAGGGCTGCTGCCATGGGAGCAGTGAAATACAGCATGAAAAGACATTTAGAGATTAGAGATGGGCAGGAAAATGGGAATTAAAAATGAGGGTTTGAGGAAAGAGATATAAAACTGCACCTTGTGGGGAGGAGATTCTGGTTGTTGGGGCATGGGTGGGGATGGTGTCAGGAGCCCAGGTGTGATGCTGAGAGAGAGCCCTTACCTGGGATTGCTACCAAAGTCTGCAGCTCCTGCTTAAGGTTCATAATGTCTTTGCACAGCTGGATGTCATCCATCCTGCAGAAACAGACAAAGCTTGGTCAGGCATGCAAACCCCACTCTGTGCTGATGGGATTGGCCAGCTCTGATCTGAGTGCATGGCCCTGGCCTTGCCTGGGACCTGCCAGCCTGAAAGGGATCCTGACACTCTTGGCTCACCAAGTTTCACAGAAAGCAAAGGGTATTTAATACCCATTAATACCCATAAATGCCCAGTGAGCCCTTGGTGACTTGTCTTACTCACTAATTTGTGTGTGGGTTCATACCTCTCACTGTGGATAATTTCAGATTTTACTTTCTTGAACATCAGAGAACATTCTGGAGTGGGCACCTGTCTCCATAATGGTCCTGGGAAAAGGCAGGGGAGCCTTATTGCACTTAGTGCAGCAAGAGTTTTCACCAGGGAAAGAGAAGAACAGCAGAGAGCCTGGGAAGGGGCAGCAGAGGGTGACAGATTATTTCGCACAGCCAGGGCAAGGTTCATATTCTACCACCAGCTTTCTTTGTGACCCTGCTAAATAATTCAGCTCCAACCCCAGAGATCTGGAAAGTGACATAATTTGGCATTTTTCTGTTTCTGAGGTTTTATGCCTTGGGTGAATGCCCTCCATGGTTGCTGTTAAATGCTCCAAACCCTTGATATGTGCAGGAAGTCCATTCATGTTAAGACACAGAAGACAGCTTAAAAAAAGAAAAGGAACATTAGCAGAAACTGCACCTTCAGTTCTCATTGAAACTGCTGCCTCTCCTGAGAGCTGCCACTGAATCACTGCCCTGGAGGGCAGCAGCCTCCAGCACCAGCCCCCTGGCCCAGGTTTCAGTGCTCCCAGTCCTCAGCCACAGGGGCAGCCAAGGCTCAGGTGTTGGCTCCAAGAGCAGCATCTGGGGCTTCATTTTGAGATCCCCCCCTGAGAGCACAAACCCAGCCTGTGTCATTAATTGTACATTCCCAGCTTGGCTCTCACCAACCTTTCCCTGCCCATGGATCTCTGGGCTCTGTTTTCCACAATCCTGAGCCTGGGGGGGGATTGGCTGAGCCCCTGGAGCTGCTGAAGTGCCACCAGAGCAGGGGCTGCCACTGTGTGTGAGAGAGAGGGAGCCCCCAAAGGACAATGCAGCCAAACTATTGAATTAAGTGAGGAGTGGGAAAAGCAGGTACTTCTGGCACAAATAAGACTTTAATCACAACCCAGGAGCTTTTATTCTCTGTGCTGCCTCTGCCAGGACTGCAGGTCTCTGCAGGGAGCTGTCCTTCAGCTGCTTTGCTGCTGTCAGTAAAACATGTTGATCCTTCTGTTATTTGCTCTTTGGGTTAACTCCACATTGCCTGCTCTGCTACTTCCCCTGTGCTATGACAGCTGTTCCTGCTGCCTTTTTACCCCTCTCCTCCCAAAATACAGCCATGAAATACCTCTCCTAATAGCCTTTATTGCTGACCTCTTTTCCCTCTCTGTGCACCCCTGTCACTTCCACTGGGATCTGCTCTTCCACTGCCCATCTGTCTTGTAGGACTTGGCTCTGGTGGGAAGATCAGCATGTTTGCCTCAGGACTGGAGCATGGTCCTCTGCTCTGTGTGTTTAGGACACTTGGAGGAAGAGATGTTTTTCCTGATCAATATTCTGACTTAGGCTCCCCACATTATTCACTCTCATCCCAATCAAAGCCTGCTTTACTCTAGAGATCCATCACACTAAATGGTACTGGAATTACTTTTATCAATTAATCTTAAATGCTGTCCTCCCAGGAGAGGGATATTCCAGTTCCAAGGCTCACAGCCCCTCATCTATTCAGTGCTCACAGCTCCTCATCTCTTCAGTGCTCATGCACTGTGGGTGGCATGTTGGTAGATCTCACTGAGATGACCATGCCTAACAAAGATGACATTTTCTTGGCAAGAAATGTTCAATATTGAACTGCTGCATTCAAATGATATCAGGCCACACTCTCAGCTAGTAAACAGAACAGTGAGTTTCCACAAAAGAGATCTCTGTGATAGACAGAGAGGATTTTTTTTCCTGATTCAGAAGATTTGGCTTCATTCTGAGAAGCTCAGAATACACTGATTAAAATACTTTACTATATGACTTTGGCTCCCTGCCCTCACTAAGGAACTCCAAAAGCTAATGGCACTGCTCTCCTCTGAGGATTTTCAGGAATTTAAAACACCACCAGCAGTATTTCCAAGTGAGCAAGACCATTCATGTTCAGCAGTCCCTATGGTCCCTGTGCCTCACTTGTGGCAAAGCTCCTGGCCACGTGGTGCACCTTTAGTTGCACTTTCTCCCCATTATTTTGGCTGGTTTTCAGTCTGACTGCAGAGCATGTAGCTGGTACTCCACACATATTCTCAGCATCTCTTTTTCCTGAGACCTGAACTTTGCTCCTGCCTTGTGACACACAGCAGAGAAGTAAATCCGTGGCCAAAGCACTTTGGGTCTGTAACAGCTCAGTGACCACAGGAATTCCAAAAATCAGAAGTCAGATGACCTCTCCAGAGTCCCAGTTCTGCAGGCTGGTGCATTGTGCTGATGGACAAATCTGAACCTGCCATCTGCACCAATCCCCTCAAGCACATGGAACATCTTTCCTCCCATCTGTGACAAACAACCTTTGTGTTTGATCCTCTCCACAGTGCTGATTAGGAAAAAAGTAATAAAAAAAGAGGTTAAATGATGGAAGAGAGGGCTGCAGGACATATGGGACCATGCCAAAGCTTCATCCCTCTGATTTAATGAAAGCAGGATCTATAGTTCCTTGTACCTATAAAGCACATCCCACATCTGCCAGCAAATAATGCTGAATGCAGGCAACAGCTGCACTGGGCAAGAGCTGCACTGCTGCCCTTGAAGGAAAGGGAAGAAGAGGAACTCTTGGAGAGGAAATCTCTTGGAAGGCCATTCAATCTGCACTGGCACTATGAACCTTCCTTTCTTTGCCCCTCATGCTCTGGATGTTGGATGTGAGTAGTTACAAGAGTTCCAGAAGAAGTTACTGCTGCTTCTGAAAATAAAAAAATTAAAATCCCAGTGTGTTTCTCATTTGGAAGCTGGATGGTCAGCAGGGTGTGACTGAGAGCATCTTGGTATTACTGTCAGACCTCTTGAGGAAGTACAAAGTGCTTTTGGAATCTTAAGGAAAGCAGCAATCTGCAGAGTACAGGAAAAAAAATTCCTCTGGATCGCCTAACCTACAGAGGTTCTCTCTCCTCTGGAAGAGAGGGTACATTCTCCTCAGTCCTGTGAAAACACTTTCCCATTGCAGAAGAAACACCAGTGAAGCAAACAGCAGTGACAACAGGGCAGTTTTTCCTCAGAGCTGAGCTTTAAATGTCTGCCCAGGAGCCCTAAACACATGAGTTATGAGTATGATAAAACATTTCTCTGGTCAGGAGCCCAAACCCATTCCTGGAGCAATTGCAATAGTGCTGAGCCAGGGCTGGATCCTCAGTGTGCTTTGGTGGATTCCTGACACGCTGCCTGCACTTCTGCTCTTCTCTTTCTTGATGCTTATTGCAGAACCCTCCTGCATGCCTGCAGACAGCACACAAGCACATATCAGTCTTTTCCTTCGTGGTATTTCAAGCTACATCATCACAACCTACAAGCAGACTCTGTTTGCCAGAAAGAAACAACAAAAAACCAAACCTCATAACGAATAAACAGCGGGAGCAGAAGCTTTTCTAAACATGGCACCAAATGACAGGAAAATAAGTGGGATGGGGAGCCTGCAGAGCCCTGGCACAGTGACTCAGCCCCATGACATGGTTCTGTGTCCAGCCAGCAGGGGAGAGTGCCCTGAGCACTGTCATTGCCATGCTCCAGGGAGGTGACAGCATGAGTCACCTCTGCTGTCACCACCTGCACGGGGGCAGCAGGGCATGCAGAGCCCTCCCATTCAGCTGAGCCTGGCAGCTCTGAGGCTCTGCAGCACTTTTTAAAAAGAGACATTCTGTACCAGACACAAAGGAATTGTTTTGTCTTGTTTCAGTAGAAATTATTCTTCAACAGCTGAATTTTTCTATCTTCTTCTCAGCCAAGGAAGAAAACTGAATTTCCCAGTGTAAGACCTAGGTGCCAACTAGAGACATGCAAAGGAAAAAAGGAAAATTATAGTGGAAGCTCAGAGAAAAATCACTTAACACCCCCCTTAATGGTCAGCCAAAAAAAAGACATGGCCAACAAGACTGACAAATGCTTCACACTTGAGTGTAAGAACTATTAGCAGCACCAACATAAGCATCAGATATAATTTTCATTGATTTCAGGATGAGCAGAGCAGTTCATGTGTCTGGAGAGTTCATTCTGCCTTTGCTGAATGACTTTCAAAGCTAGAAATAGATCTCTGCTCCCTCTGGCCTGTCTGTAAGAGGAGGTCTGAGATTTCCTTTGGTTTCTGTTATTGGATTAGAGTGCTTGAAGTTAAAAATGGAATGTAGACCAGGTTTGCTGGTTTCCTTCCCTCTCTTCCAGAAGGGTTTGCAGGCACTTTGATTATTTTTAGTTCTGTTTTAATACATTCCTGCCACAGGAGTAAAATACTTGTAATTGTTGGAGTTTATGAAGATTTGATAGTGCCAGTCCAGGAGCTGGCCAGAGATTCAGGTGTTGTGCTAAGCCACAAGCTGACATGATTATATAACCAAAGGTCCCATGTAGGGATAAAAAATCATCTCCTTGGTGGTGTCTCCAGTGAGCAGGCTGAAAGCAGCCAGGAGCAACCAGCAGTGATGGAGAAATTTGGGAGACTGAAGGAAAGAGATGTGTAGAAATAAAGAGAATTGCTTCAGAGATGGGGATGATGTCAAGCTGCAGATTTGAGGGACTTGAGTGGAGGCTGCCTTGATGGGGTGCTGCAGGTGTTCATGGCTTTGCCAAAGCTGTGAGGGATCTGCAATGGTGAAAGTGTTCTTGGGACTGCAAGAGCACTGTGAATGTATAGAATCACTGAACTGTTAAGGCTGGAAAATGCCTCTAAGACAATGGAGCCCAGCAGTTTCCTCAGCACAGCACCACGTCCCCAGGTGCCACATGCAGATGCCTTTTGAACACTCCCAGGGGTGGTGACCCCCCACTGCCCTGGGCAGCCTGTTCCCATGCCTGACCACCCTTCCAGTCCATTTTTCCTTATATCCAGTCTAATCCTTCCCTATGCAATTTGAGTCCATTTCCTCTGGCCTTGTTGCTTGTTACATGGGAGAAGAGACCAACCTCCACCTGATGCTTCTCTTCTGCATTTCACTCCTTTTGTCCCTGTCAGCTTGGCTTAGTTACTTAAATCTGCTAATTACACATCTGTGAGATCACAGGCAACATTTAATGAATCCAGAACCCATTGTTGGAGTCATTGTGGTGTGTGCTTGTCACAGATATTTAGTGACACCTGGTGCAGCTGGGGCTGCAGGACACAGAGCTGGCAAGGAAGGGACCAGACTGCAGGCCAGCCTTGGCAGGGCAGCTCCCACCCCTCAGCTCCCGGGCTTCACTTGCTCTGCCAAAGGAAATGGGGCTGACTTCCCTTGTTCAAAGTGCTCTCTGCTGGAGGAACACTGCATAGAAGCTGCTGCCCCACAGCTTGCACAGGAATGTAATTCAGCTCTTTTTTCAGAGAATTGAAGATGGCATTTGAAATTCCCAGTCCCAAAGGGCCATATTTAAGGTATATTTCCCATAAATTCAGAACAGTGCCTAGAGAGGCTGTCTGGTTTTCATTTTCACTGACATTGCTCAGTTCTCTCGAGACTGGCCATCTCCTCTGCCAATTCCAAAGTTCTGCTATCAATCAATAGTAACAAGAGGAGTTGTCCTGAAATTGCCCCACTGTGCAGGGGAATATTTCTCCATGTGGCTAAAATTGACTAAGTTAATTTGTCTAAAAAGATATAGACAGTAGAGAAGTCAGATTTCAATTCACAAATATCACAGTATATTTGCAGCAGCATGCAGAAGATTCTATCCAAAACCAGAGAGCCTGGCTCATTTGAACTGCTCTGGTAGTTCTGTTTTTGGATATTGGGCACTGGAAGGAGGAAACTCTAGGCCTGGCTGTGCATTGTCATTGTCTCCAGCAGAATCAATGATAAATTTCCTTCTCCATTTGCCTTCATGTTTGACCTTTTCTTATTTTTAAAACCAGAAAAGCACCTATTTGTTATCACAGCTGAACAGAATAGAAAGGTTTCTGGTATAAAAGGAAACACTGACAGTCCCTTCCAGGGCTTTCCAATCCACTGGTTCCTCTCCTGTTCATAGCAGACAAGTGAGAAGGGCCAGTGAAACACCACAGGGCACAGGGGACACTTCCCTGCAGAACATCCTTGCCTGGAGGGAGCTCAGCTGCCCAAAAGGGGGACCAGGGTCTGTGAGTGCCACTGTGCCTGATGGGCTGGGGGGGTCTCAGGGGACAGCCCCCTGCACCTTCCACTCCTGCAAAGCAGAGCACAGGTAGCCAAGGGCTGGGAAGTGAAGAACAGTTTGGGATAAAAGGTTACATCTGGAAACAGTGCTAAATTTCTGCATTAAACATGACAAGGTCAAAGATCAAAGCTGCTGCTTCTCCTATTAACAGCACTTTGTGACAGCCACAACACACATTTAGTGTAGAAAATGCTGTTTAAAGAAAATTCTCTATTAAAGAACTATTTTTCTAGCTATCCAACAGAGACAATAATGAAAATCATTTCTGAGACAAAAACATCTCAATTACCAAGTTTCCAATAATTAAATACTTTCCAAATGATAAGTTTATCATTACACATATGTATAGTACAAGTTTACAAGTTTATACATCATACATATATATATATATATATATATATATATATATACACCACTAAAGATTGCTTTTCCTTTCAGAGTATTTTAATGCACCATTTTTACAAGCACACATCTGAAAGTATAAAGTTGTGTTTTCCTCTGGGGTTGATGGTTTGCTGTCAAACAGGGCAAAGGAGATGGGGCTGCAGAGAGATCCAGCTGCACTAAGGCATTTTCCTTCCTCTGGGAGAGCTGGTCTCTGTACTCTCAGCTTCAAGTGCACAGTGCACAACTTTGCAATTCTGTCCTGAACTCTTGTTCTTGAGGCTTCCATGTGAGGAGCTGGCAGAGCTGGACCTCAGCAGGCACAGTGACATCCTTGGGGCTCCCAGACCCTTGGCAGCCCCCTGGAAATGCTGTTCCTAATCTCAGAGACCTCGAGCTTTGACCATCTGACATGACAAAACCACCTCGTGCCATTTCACAGCCTGCAGTTCCCTGGTTATTTCCTCAAGGACTCTGGCTGTTTGCAACGTGCTTGGGAGGCAAAGCTCAGGGTGACACAGCCCCAGTTTCACCCTGTCCTGCAGGAGCCTGTGCCACACCAGGCTGCACCAGTGGCACAGCCATGGGGTCCCTCTTACAGCTGGGCTCGGAGTTTTTCCTCCTGGTGCCTTATCTTCTGAAGCTGACATTTCTATTTATTGAATCATTTGTATCATCACACAGCTGCCTCCTCCTCTACTGCCTCCCCAAGTCCAGCCTATATTCTGAGAGCAAGATACAATCAAAGGAAGGAAATCATAATAAGTGATGCTGTATTGTTAAGATTTCAGAACTGTGAAGGAGAAAAGATTTATTGCTCCTTTCCATGAAAAGACAGATCTTATCAGAAAACAGTGACAGCAACAGCTCTATTCATGAGCAAAAACCTGGTTTGGCTGGTGTTGCTTATTTACACCGCAGCAACAGCAAGGTGCAAAACTCAGAGAAAAGTACCAGATGCTGAACACAGAAGTAAACAATCCTAAGGGAATTCCTGCTTAACCTGAGATGACAGAAAACAGGTAACTTTAAGTACAAAGGAAAAAAGGAGCAGCAAAAGAATCAAAAGTAGCCAAGAAAGCAAAAGTCAGAATGCCTGCTTAGCAATAACATAACCAGTGAGTTCCCACTGCTCCTCACACCTCTGAGAGCCTGTCTGATCTCCTTCCACTCACTGTCCCTCCCTCCCACCCTTCCCCAGGGTGATGCTCAGTCTGGGGCTCTGTTGCCACACAAGGCATGAAGCCACTGAGAAACCAGAGTTGATGTCACATTAGTGAGACACTTTTAAGAGTGTTAAAGTATTTGGTTCAAAAAAGAATTAAAACTTGAAATGAACTCTGTTCATACAGAGACAGCAATTATTGCTGCCTTCTCTCACCTGAGAATGGAACCCTCCATGGACACATTTTTCTGTTACTTTGCAGAATTACTTTCTGAGTTCAGCCAGTTGTAAGACTTTGTTTCATATTCCCACTTTGTGTCTACTGGATTTACTGCACTCATTTTAAATTACAACATGGGATTTCTCAGTTGGTTTATTTAAGGTTGCCATCACCAAGGGAATTAAGCTCTCACTTCAGCAGTTCTTGTGCACTTTGGTGCTGTTTCCCTTTGCAGGGGTTGCATTAAGGCAGGCAATCAGCAGAGAGGCCTTTCTGTATTTAAAATACCAATGTGCTGTGTATACTGCAGGTGACACAGAGGTGAGACTTCATCTGACCTCTGGGGATGTCCTGTTGTTCTTAGAAGGAATATGGACTTTAATTTTCCCCATGAATCTGCCCTAAGTTTGAGATTCTACCAATGATCATCACTGACTGTCCCACCTGAGCTGCTCCCAGCAATGGACACATCCATACCACAGCAGGACAACTGGCATTCCTGGGGTTTGCAAACCAGGAGAAGGATAAAGGTTGAAAAGGCAGGTAAAGAGAAAGTAAGCCTGATTTGAAGCAAGAAAAAAAAAACCAAACCAGGGATAAATGATGAACTCTGGACAGCTAATGAGGCTGTGGGACTGCAAAGTCAAGTTGCAGCAAACTTTTCTACACAAAAGGTCTGGGATTTCAAGTAAACAAACATGATAGTGTAAAATGGTCTAAATCCTGGCTAGAACCATGCAGAATTTGGATGATGAGATGTTATGAGCACTCTGCAGAGGAGGGAGTCATCTACTAATGAGTAGTGAGAGTGTGCAATGACCAACTTTAGTTCTGAGCCAGTGTGGAGGTGAATTTGGCCTCTTCACAGTATGAGTTTAGAGATGCAATAACCACACAGACATTAAGCAAATTCACCACTGAATTTATAGCATTTTTACAGTTTAACAAAAAACGTTTAACGAGTAAAATGGTTTCAGTAATTGTCTAAAGCAACCTAATAGGGCTTTATCTTTAATATCTTCTATTCCCTACACATTAAAAAACTGCCAGTCAGTGCCACCTCCATGGCAGAAATAACCATCCCAAGACAGCTATCACAGGTGGAAGCAACTTCCACAGTTTTAGTTCAAGGTCATCCAACAAAGCTGGCTTCAGGCTTTGCTTTCCATCTGGAAAGCCAGCAGTGCCAGGCACTGGCAGGTTTCCCACAGAATGAGTTTCATGATGACAGTGGATGGTGCTTTATAAGAATTCCATCCCTTTCCCCAGGAATGGGCAGGAACTGTTGGTGACCAATAATATTTACTGGGTCCCAACATACATTTTAAATTGCATGAACTTTGCACTACAAATGATTTTGAAGTTCAGTTTTGATCTGCTCAGTATCACATCGAGGTCTGAGGGTTTGCTGCCTGTCTCTGTCAGCTAAACTGAGCTCACACGTGCATCATCCATTTTACAACCATGTCTTTCAGCACAGTAGATTTCCATGCCCCCAGCAATCCTAAACTGCCTCTGAAGCCAGACACATCCCCAGCAGCAGCACATTAAATGTGTGACACACAGGATGCTGCCCCAGCAGCTCCCTCAGCTCTGGGTCTGTCATCTCACCAGGAAAGAAGAAAATAAAGGAAGTGGGGCAGGAGCATTGGGAAGGAAGAGAGAGTGTGCCTGATCTGACGTGGTGTGTTTGCTTTCCTCAACAGCACAGACAGATTGAACGTTCACAGCTTGACCCAAAACTCCTTTTATACAGAATGTTTTCAGGAAGGAGCTGAGAGGAGCCTGAGAAGAGAAGGAGGGGGATGCTGGCAGGCTGCAAACTGATGCTTTTCTGTACATATTGTCTCCTTCAGATCTATATATGCTGAACTCTCAGCTATTCCAAACACAAACCAAGAAGAGCTGGAGACAGCATCTGATGGCTTCAAGGTATATTTTCATTTCCTGGGCTGGCTGGAGACAGTCACAACAGCTCCTGGCATAATTTTATGAAATGTGATAGTATCAGTATCATTGAAGGAGAGATGCCACAAACAGCCCCAATTCCTGCATAACCTGGCATGTCCTGAGGAGGTCCATGCTGGGCACCAAGCAAGGCAGGGTCCTGAGACAAAAACAGCATTTGATAATGTAATTACAGAGCAAATCACAGGGCATCTGCTCTGCTGTGACTGAGGTTGCCTGAGCTAAAATATGATTGTACAATATAAATTGTGGCATTACCTAATTGAGGAAGGCTTGATTTTATAATCTGAAAATTGTCTCCTTATAAATTTCAGGCAATTCTTCATAGCAAGCAGGTATTCAGCTGGAAGTGAAGTGGATTTCCTGGGTATGAAGAGCACAGCTGCTTTCAGCTGCCCTCCTTTTTTTGTTTTCAAGGAGGAAACAAAAATAAGGAGCAAAGCAAAGAACACATTTACAAAGGTTAAAACCTAACTTGCAATTGGCACAATGGTTTGGGAAACATCATGGCCTGTTAGTCCATTGCTTCATTTTGCTTTCTTTGTTTCTTTGTATTGATAAAAAGAGAAACAAGGATTATCAGAAAACTGGCCTCTTATCCTGTATACACTACAGGATGAATACTTCACTGTAGAATATAGCAAATAGATAAGAGTTCACCTGCTTTCCTTGCTTTTCAAATCAAAAAATTTCAGGGGACAGACTAAGCTGTGACACATCTAATTTTATTGAGTTTCATGCAGCAGAATAAAAAAAGCTGTGTTTTGCAATGAAGATTATTACCAATTTGAAAAACAGAGATGTCATTTAGGTTTTCTGTACTGTATATTTTTGCTGCACTTCAGAGTTCCAGAAAGTCACTGTTTAAATGTATCTTTGTGTGACAACACTTCATCTTTAAATGCTTCAAGTTTTAATTACTGAAATGAGGTCTTACATTATGTTTAGTGCAGCAGTAAAGAACTTCCACTTGTCTCTGCAAGGCAGAGGAAAAAGAGAGTACAAAGGACTGCAAAGTAGCACCAAAGAGTGAAAACTCACATGTATTGGAACTGTACAGTTATTTATGGTCTTTGCTTAAAATGTTTTGCTGTTTCTTTTTTAAACAGGGTAAAACCTGTCTCCACTGCTCTCACAGATGGTTTTTTCTCTATTTTGGTTTTTTTTTTTAATACGGTGATAGGCAGGCTACAGAAATATCTGTGCTTGTCTGAGAATGAATCCTTGGTCTGTCACTAAAAACCAGCATGTGCTGCTCTGTGGGACTGGGGACAGCATTTCTGGGCCTGGCATAGAGAGGCAGTGAAATTACAGCAAGTTTATAAAGATATCTTCTGAATTTTAAAGTAACTTTGATGGGTACTAGTCCATGTCCAGTCTGTGGGTCCCCTCCAAGCCAAGCTGTTCAGTGATTCCATGTACAGCCAAGGAGTCCCTCCTGCAGAGTGAGGAGACACTTGCTGTACCAAGCACAGCTGCCAGAAACAGCCTCACCTTCCTGGTTTTGTCACACAGGAACAGCTTTCCCTTGGTCACACACAGAAGGGTGGAACAGGCAAACCAACCCCATGTCCAGGAGCATCCAGACCTTGCTGGGTTCTTTCTCAGTTGGGTTTGTTGGGTTTCTAGTGCCTGATGAAGTAGGGCAGTTCTCTGCCTAATGTCCTTATTTCATGGCCACATTTGCATCTTCTTCAAGGAGAACAGTAAATTCCATTAGCAGCCCTAGAGCCTATTCCCCCCATGGGTTAGACCTGGCAGAGAAGAGCTTGCTGTGGTTTCCACCAGCAGCAGGCCTAGCTGGCAGTGCTTTGTTTTCTTATTCTTGATTATTTTCAAACACAGGGTGGGGGATGTTTTAGCAGTGTTTTGTTGTCTTATTCTTGAGTGAGTACTTTTAAAGGCAGGGAAGAGCTGTGGCAGCTGCTGGTGTGTGCAAGCAGAGCTGACAGGCTGTGTGTGCCTGTGACCCCGAGGGCTGGGACACTCTGAGCACAGCTTCAGAGCCCTGCTGTCTTTAAGCACAGCTACAGTCTGCTTTTCCTGCTTTAGGATCTGGCTACATGTGAATAAAAAGATCAGACAGACAGCAAGAAGAAAGAGCCATTACTTTAAAAAATGCAGCTGGAAATGTGAGCTGTGCCTGGATGTGCAAGTGGTACAGAATCCTTTCACTGTGCTCATGCTTTCATAAGAACTATTAAAAAAATACCAATTTAACCCAAGAGAATTTCTATTCTGTTGCTAACAGCATGAAAGGCAAAGAAGGGAATACAAACACACCACACAGTTTCTCTAATACTAAGTGTGTGTTTTATCCTTCTGCTCTAATTGAAGGAAAGGCTAAAGCAGATGCAAGAGCTGAAGAGCTGTGGCTCTCATTAAAGCTGCTCTGGCCCCTGTGCTCTGAGTGTAGGTGTAGAGCTGCTCGTTAGCAGGGCTCAAAGCTGAGCCTGCCCAAACCTGGCTGAGGAGGCTCAGCTTCATCTGCTTGGTTGGAGGGGTCATTCCCAGGGGAATCCAGTCCTGTCAGAAGAAATCAGTTACTAAAATTCATCACCTACATACAGACTTCTGGTCTTTGGATATTGGCAATTCATTACTTCAGAAATCAAATGAAAAAAAGAATCTGGCTACATGTAAAGTCTTCCACAATATGTCTATGAATTAGAGTTTATGCCATTTGCTTAGTGAAACAGATACAAAACTTGGACCACTGAGGTAGCCATGACTTGTGCTGTTAATGTCAGCAATAGGCCATTAAAATACATTTGTCATTAAAAGATGTTTGTCATATTGAAGACCAATGTAGCCAAGCCCTTGTGTCAGTGTGAACTCCCCAGCATGGCAGGCAGTAAAGAACAGGTGCTGCTGTATTACTGGGCTATCACTGCTTCTCTCTGGCCATTGCAGTCAGTGGCATTCACAAACTGAATTTTACTGCCTCAAGGATTAGTGAGCAGAGTCAGAACACTGCCACACTGCAGGGAGCAGCTGGGCCAGAAGCTGTGTGAATATCCCTGCAAAAGTGGTCATTAGCTCTGCTGCAGCTGAGGGAGTGAGAGGGTCTGTGACTCTCCATGGCTGAGAAAAGACAGAAGCTGGGGCCCCTCTGTCCCCTGCCTGCTCTGCCAGGACTTTGGGCCAGCCTCCCGAGGCTGATGCTCACAGAGCTCTCCTGCCTGTGCCAGGGAGAGGCTGGGAGTGCTGGGGCAGCTCCAGGCAGTGTGTGAGGATGAGATCCAGCCCAGGAGGAGAACAGTAGCACAGCAGTTCTGTTCCCTTTTCAATAAGCAAGCTCTCCTGTGTTAAATCCCTTCCTCAAACACCTGCCAGGCAATGCAGAGCAAAGAGTGTGAGCATGGGGGAAATGAAAGAGCAGGATAGCAGAACAAACAGAGCAACTGCTCTCATTCACTGGGGCAGTTTATTTCAGTGCTTTGTTTGAGACAGAAAATGTCAAGAGAAGTGCAGGGTTCAACGATTTGGCTTCTTCCAGATCAAATTTATGTACAAACCAATAACCAAGTAGTGACTTGACTACCAGGGCAGGAGTGACAGAACCTCTCCTGTTCACTTTATTTGTACCACAAAGGCATTACTAAAGGTCAGTGCCCCCATAACCAGTCCTCACTCCAAGGGTGTCCAAGCAGTGATTCTGGGCAGAAGTCTCTGGGATCACACTCAAAGGCAGATGTGCTGTTTGCAGAGGGGTCAGGCTTCCAGCTCCTGGCAATGCAGGTCAGGGCACAAAATTAACCTCCAGTCCCCTGCACCTGAACATGAGCAGAAAGCCAGTGAGTTTTTTCAGGCTACTGAAGCTTCATTAATGCCAAGGGTCTGAGCTCAGCAGGTTTTAGAGCTACTGAAGTTCTTGGCCAGTCAGCAAAGGCATTTGTTTCTGACCTCAGATACTCACAGGCTGAGGATACTTAAAAAAAATACACTTCTTAAGAATAAGGATCTTCTAAATCAGATGATTTAGGAACATTAACCCTATTGCCTTCACCATCAGAACTGAATTAATATTCACAAACCTTCAGCGAGGCTCCTATGCCTGACCTTTTTGGCAATTTTGAAAATCCCTCTTTAAACATTGCTATTTAATTTGATATATCAGAAAGTGTTTTGTGTTCATAACTTTATGGCTTCCATTTAACAAATGTCAAGTCTTGGCTGCTATTAGTGCAGAACACAGGGTGCTCCCTTGTGACATGAGCTGCCTAAGACCACTAATGAAGCAGGAGTAAAGCCTGAGCTAGGTCAGACTGTGGAACCTTCAAATCCCCTACCTGTTGATATTTTGTTCAGACAAATATCCTTGCCACAAAGGACTGAAATCAGGTAGGAAAAGATGATGCACAGACAGGTACTTTGCTAAAGTTTCCTTCTGCAAGTAAGAGATCCATTCTGTAAATCGTGCTGAATAAAAAAGGTGCTGAATAAAAAAGCAGTAATTTCCTTTGCAACTACAAAAATCATTTCCCAACGGCATTTTGTAAGTGCTCACCTAACTGGGATGCTCTTTATCTTCCTCCCTTATAAAATGTCAAGCAGATAAAAGTCTTCTAAATACCATTCTTTCCTATTTTGATTAATTTTGCATAGTGTTTTCCCAGAAGGATTGATACTTACATAAACCTGAGTTCTGATTCTCTTCTGACTAAGACTTCCCGAAGTCTCTGGATCTTTGCCATCTCCAGCTCAATTTCCTCAGGCATCATTGTTGTTTCAGCCATTGAAATGATGTCAAGTTGATCTGTGTGTGGAAGCAGAGAAAACGAATTAAGCCAGTCAGACTGTCTTAATGGTGTTTTTCAGGAATGGAAATTAAATCACAGAGCTACCTAACTATGGAGTAATTAATTCCAGCAGTAAAAAACACTCTATGAATGCTGTGCTGACTGGTTTCTCTATTGTTTTGCTTATTACTTGCAATGTAGCAGTTTAGAAGTGAAATACTCCCTAAGCCAAAGTGACAATCCTTTTGTTAGTCAGGCTCAGTCATCCCTCTGAGGAATCCCAACCCCATCCACAGGCACAGCCACCATTCCTGAAGTGACATCACCACAAACTGACTGCCACAAAACCCTCTCAGAGCAACTCCCTGCAGCTCTGCAGAGCCTCCCTTGGTGCAGCCAACCCAAACCCATGAATGGTCCCCACTTCCAACCCCTCTAACTCTCCCTGCTGCTCAGGCTGGAGCCAAACCCCACCAAGAGGAGCCAAGGATGGGCTCAGAAATGATGCAGGAGGGGCTGAGAGGCTCTCACAAGGGCATCAAAATGGGCTGAGGAGACAAAAAGCACTTTGCAGCAATAACTTGGCAGCTGGTAAGGCCAGGATGCTTCTGTGATTATTTCTCCATAATTGATGTGTTACCTCTGTAACCCAGAGAGAAACAGGGCTGTGGACTGTGCTCCCTGAACATACAGCGACCAATTTATTTGAGATGGGTTTGGAAAAGGAGCTGCTTGGCCTCTGGAAAACCCATTCCAAGGGTTCATCATACTTGGCCTTCATGTTAAACAAGAATTTAGGCACTGAAAAAGAGGTTGGCTGCATATCTTGGTCCCCAGATGGAGAGATATTCCTGAAAAAGGGCTGGTTCAGCTGTATTGATTTGAAAGGGGGAAAATAGAGAGGTCAAAATGCACTCAGCATAATTATGCAGAAAACAGCAGACAAAAAGCACTAGAAAATAAGCTGTTCAGTTAATTAAGAGGAGACAAATTCTGAAGTCCCTCATGGCAGACTAAGCACTGCTGAGAATTTCTGACAAAAACTTGGAGTAGGAATGAAACTACAAAATCTCAGCAAACAGCCCCTGTATGAGCTTAGTTCACAGTTCTTCCAAAATGGAGGCATAGGCAAAACATTCTATACTATATAAACAAAATCTATTTCCCCTGTATTTAAAAATGGATACAATATTTTTTAAAGTTATCCTGCTGGTATTATCTGCAAATTTTGACTTCCTTTCTTAATGAAGAAAGTGGGGAAACAAATATAAAACATCTTTTTTTTTCCCAGATAACAGAATCTTCTGAAAAAAAAGTGAGACAGATTTTGAAATGTCTGTCATGAGAGAACAGCCATGTTTCAGTAGTTGTTTTTAAACTCAAATTGCCAAACTGGTCTGTAAAGTAAGGCTGTCTTGTGTGGCTGAACACACAAATGCTGCCTGTACAAGATGGATTTCCCTATCAGAAATCATTGTGATGGTTGGAGTATATTTAGTTGATGTGTAGCCTAAATGTCATGAGGCTCTCACAGACCCACCTCTCATTTTCACTGCTTGCCAGAAATAGAAGCAGGAGATGGGAAGTTATTCTGATGCTACCATGAATTAAAGCCAGTAATACTGGTAAATATAAATATAAACCATAAATAAATTACACATACATGTTATAAAATTAGCTCTCAAGAGCTCAGAAAACAGAAAAAAAAGAAAAAAAAAGTAACTAATTTACTTGCACTCTGCAGCTCTAGCTGTGAGTGCCCTGGTGTCACTCCTTGTGTGAGGTCAGCCTCCACCCTCTGATTTCAACAATTCAGGAACAAACAAGCTTTATGCCCCAGTGATGTGCTTAAAGCAGCACAGGAATTAGTGTGACAGGCAGAAGTGTGACAGGCTCTGACCCCTTGCAGAACAGTCAGAGTTCTCCTTCACATCCCACCCAACATGTCCTTGAACCACAGAAAAGATTTTTGAAAGTGACCCAAAATTATGGAGTGTTTGCAAAAGACTCAAAAATGCAAGCCAGGCAGCAGAAGTTTGAAAGTGGAGGGAAATAAACACAGAAAGAATCAGCTCTCAGTTCACAGCTTGTCTGCAAGCCTGGAGATGTGGCTGGAGCCCTGGAATGGAGCCCAGGTGTGAGGACACCTGCAGAGGCCAGGGCAGGGTGGCCACCCCAGCCCCAGACTCCAGCCTCTGGCTCTCAGCTCCTCTTCTCACACCATGGATACCTGGCTCACCTGGCAGCAGCTGTGCTGAAGGATAATGAATTATTTTTCATGCAATGGTTTGAGCTCCTGGGATGTGAACCACTATGTGAAGACTATGCTAACATAAAGCTCTAACTCTGCCCCAGTGAGCAGTGACACCTCCAGTGCTCTGAGACATGATTCAGAACAGATTCACACAGAAGTCTCTTACATTTTCAAAAAAGAAAGAATGGACATTTCATTTTTTAGCATATATTTAGCTTTATTTCTGGTAATGAGACAAAATTCATAAAGCAAAAGTGGCGACAATACTGAGATTAGTCACAGCCAGTGGCAGGATTAAACTATTTTGTCGGCTCTGCAATCTCCAGGATAATTTTCAGTGACAAAGAAACAAGTAAGATGATATTACTGTATGCACAAAAAGATAGCATGAAAATAATTACTATAGGGAAATAAAATTATCAAGCTATTCCACATAGTGAGAGGGACTGAAGAGGCAAGCCTGAAGTTATTAATGCATAACTTTTGTTCAATTTAGACACAGACTGGTAGAGTTAAACTGGTTATTAACCTAATGATCACACTTCATCCTCAGTATGGCAGCCAGAAATAGAACAGTGGCCAGCTGTGTTTAAAAGCAACAAAAAACCAAATTGCCTATTAAGTCAATAAGTGCAAAGAAAGCTTTAAAAGAAGCCTGAATTGACAAGGAGGAATGGGAGAGCACCTCACACCTGGTGTCAGTAGTTTCAGAGCCATTGGGAAGGGATGCTGTGATTAATTACCAGCCAAGATCCTGCTGCTGTCCCTGGTGCCAGCTGGGGGTGTCCCCAGGGGACAGGCTCCCTGTGCTCTGCAGCCATTAGTGCTTTAATTGTCACTTAGGGTGTCATTGTCACTGCACACCAGAGAAGGGAGGTCTGGCAGTGACACAGAGGGTCCCAAATCTCTGCTCTGGAACCCAACAATGTCACTGTCACTGCTGAGCTCCAGAACAGCTCAGGCACTGGCAGGGGACACGCAGGGAGGAGCTGCAAGGGTGGGATCCACAGCCAGGGCAGGGTCTGCTCCACCTGGGCCCTCTGGATCCTCTTCTTTATGGCTCTGCTGCTCTGGAACCCAGACACCCCTTCCAGAGCCTCTTCTTTATGGCTCTGCTGCTCTGGAACCCAGACACCCCTTCCAGAGCCTCTTCTTTATGGCTCTGCTGCTCTGGAACTCAGCCACCCCTTCCAGAGCCACCTCAGTCACCCAGCAGGAGGAGAGCTCCAGCACAGGACAATGGCCCAGCTCTCCACCACTGCTCTTCTTCATCCTTGCCATGGGTGAAGACCATCCTCAATGAGACTGTCCAGCCCATGGCTGCTGAAGCTCCTCCAGGATGGTGGCACAGACCAGCTGGGTGACCTCTCTGATGTGGAAAGCACCCAGCAGCAAACCAGCAGCTCTTCAGCCCACCCAGTGATGGTGCTCCAGTTAAAAATTATTTTAAGTCATTGTTCTGGACTGGACTTAAATGGAGCAGTGTGAGGCCTACTCCCACTCCCATCAATTGTCCAATAATAAACTGATCCTTGGTAAGAAAATGTTAATGGGTAGGTTTTGCTCCAAATCTGGGTCAGAACTTTTGGGGCTTTTTCAAAGAATTCAGTGAAATTCTCAAGCTAATCCTGTTTCACTGAAGTATATTAAGTGCTAATAGAGCAGAGTGCAGCAAGCAAACTCTTCATCCTACTTCACATATCAAAATCAAGGCTCTCAAGACCACTATTGGTTGATGAGACAAAGCAGAAGTAAGCAGGAGGCACAGGTCAGACATGGCTGAACAGAGAACCAGCTAGTGCCACTTCAAAACAGCATGCTTGGAAATTTAAATAGTTGCATAATGCAGAAAAATTAATTTGTTACAGCTCAAAATATTCCAGATAAAAATATGTTCATGTGAAAAGAATCAGATTATTCCTGTGGTTGGTCACTAACATGTCACCTGGAGGCATGAATGGCTATCCTTGCAGCCAGCCCTTTTACTCTACCTTCTGTTGTTGCCTCAGAGTTGATTTTTTTCTGTTTGATATCATCCTTCTGGTGCAGGATGCAGTGGCCAATAACTAACCTGTACAGGGAAAACTCCATTTAATTCCTTATTTCTAATCTAGCCTGCTGCAGCATTCCATTACTGTGAATCCTGACAATTCCTGAATTTGGCATGTGTGTGGCCCATTGTATTTACGCAGTGCTTTCTGATGGAATTACCATTTCAATACAACTCAAACAGCTGCAGTGTGTTTTGTCCCTGGGCTGCCTGAGAGGCTGCAGCCTTGTGCAATTTCAAATTTGCAGAGAGCTGCTTGTGGTGGCAGTGGGCACATGCCACGCTCCTTTCACGGCCAGCCTCACTTGGTTTGGACACTGGCAGCAGTCTGGCTTTGGGACACATCCCAGGAATGTCCTCATCCTGCTGCAGAATACAGCTCACAGGCCATTGCAGGGGTTCTTCCAGAAGTGCTGCCATCTCCTCTTTTCCCTCAAGGCAATCTCTTCCCTCTGCTTGTCAATTTGTTCTCCTATTCCTTCTCTAGCACCAAGCACAGGTTGGTGATGGCACAAACTCAGTGAATTTGGGATGGTGCTGCAGGTTCATCAGGCCTGAGTGAGCAGCACAGACACCTGGTGAGTTTAACACTGTGGAAAAGCAATCTCTAAAGGCAAGAGGAGTGTGCAGAGCCTGGCACTGGAGGAGCAAAAAGCTGATGTGCTGCTCCAGCCACAGTCAAATGGCAGAAGTTCTCAGGATCCCTTTGCTTGCTCTGCTGTCAATGGCACTGAATGCTGGGGATAACACAGCTGAATTTTGCTTCTAGCAGGAAGTTGGTTTGTTTATCTTCTCATTGTGCCTGTTACCATTTTTGAATCCTTATTGATACTTCTCCATGAATGGAGCAACACATTTAAATTTTGGGTCTCTAGCACGTAGAGCCATGAACTTTACTTTGGGCTGACAAAGGAGCACAGCTCCTTCACAGCTGGCCAGATGTGCTCTGTCCCTGCAAGCAGTGGTAGCCCAAACTTTCTGACAAAACTGGGTCTGCTGGAAAATGCCAGAGAAGTGGCACTCAGAGTATTTGGGGGATAACACATTGCATTCAGTACATTCATTAGAAATTCTGTGCAAAGACCCTTGTTTCCTTTCAGTGCATGAGGATCCAGAACAGCCTGGCACTTCTGGAAATGTTAAATTTCAAAAAAAATCAGAAGTTTCAACTGCAATGCAGCTCCCAGATGCACAGGGGTAACCTTAGAGCCCTGAGATATTGGCTTAAACCAAGCATCAAGGCTTCAAATATTTTTGCCAGACAGCAGGGCAGCCAGAAATCCCAAGGGTGGTTTTTTCACAAGCTCCATGTCTCAGCATAAAGCTCTGGGCTGTCCCCTTACAGCTTGGCTTTGCAACAGGCATCTGTGAAAGCTGGCAGCTCCAGGGATCCTCTTTGGCAGGAAGGATCCAGAGATGCCTCCTGGAAGCTGATTAAACACCAGGATCTCTGGGAGTGTCATGGTCATCCAACACCCCTGCTTCACAACCATTTGGAGAAGGAGAAAAAGAAGCAGGGGATTGATCTGATTCGTGGGGAATTGTGGTGCATCTTTGCTTCCAGCAGGCCTGAAGCACAAAGCACTGGCCAGCTCAGCCCTGTGCTGTGCAAAGATCATTTCTGTGCTGGGACAAACTGCTGGACTCGAGCAGTCCCTTGCACCTGGTGCATTCTGCAGCTCCTCAGGCAAGAGATCAGAATTTCATGTCTGTAGAGAGACACATATGATTAATTCTTTTCTCTGTTCATCCATCTCTGCTCATTCAAAACCCAGCACAAATCATTCTGTTTGCCATATAATTTCCTCCCCAAGAACTATGAAATCATCTGCTGTGACTGGTGATGGCTCTGTCCATCAGCCACCCATGGACTGGGTGCAATAGCACAATTATAACTTTAGGATTTATTTTGTCCAGGTCATGAATACTTTTGTATTCTTTAATTACCACAGATTTACAGCCTAGACATCTTCAAACATAAGTTTCTGCTTCCAAAGTATTTCATTCACACTCTACCATATGACCCCATTTTAAAATTAGGTGAGCAGAGAATGTAAAAAGCACTGTGTGCAATTGCCCACTGCACTTCCAGAATCACTGCCCTGTCTGTTCCACATCTAAGAGCCTCTGGTTATAAAAAGATTCTTTTAGTTGCTTATCCTGTATGGTCTTGTTCTTATCGCCAAGCTTTGACCTTTTATTTTTTATTATTTACCTTTGCAAGAAAGCCTGTTGGCAGCAGTCTATTCTTTCCCATTTCAGCCTTTTGTACACTTGGTCTCACTGAGATTTCTCTTGAAATCCAAATGCCAGATTCACAGTGCTGAATGTTAACTCCTCCCTCTGACTCTGAAAGCCCTTTTGGTTCCTTTGCTGTGCTATTGTACCCAAAGACCTGCACACAATCTCTCCTGCCACATCTGATGGAAGTGCCTGCAGCTGCCCACTGCCCATATCAGATTCTCAGCTGCTTTCCATCTTTTAGGCTGTGCTTCTGCAGAAACAAGTTGCATTGCACTGGATACAGCTGGTTTAAAAACTGAACCTGAAAGAGATCCTGCTTGGAGTTTTCTCACTGAGCTACAAATCCCCCAGCAGAAATAGACAGTCAGTGGTAAAAGTGATTGCTAATTAAGGATGGTCTTCAGTACTTCGCTAACTAGAAGTTTTACAGTGAAATGATGGTTACAACTTTCTAATTTAGGGACAATTTTCTGCCCTTGCTCCCTATTTAAATATATATATCAGCACAAATCCATAATGATAAGATCTATCAAGATCTTGCCTCTTAAAAAAAAGCATTAATTAAAGTCTTGTTTGTTACCCTGTAAAATTTATAAGCAGTAATTATTCTTGGCTTTGTTTTTTGTCAGTTTATGACAGTTTCAGTTTCCTAAGTGGGTAATTATGCAACCCTTTAATCTTACACTTCCCCCAGGAAAAAGATGCCTACAGTCTTAAGGGACTGCTCTGTGCATAGAAAGCCTCATCTTGGTTGTAATGATATCCTGAAAAAACAGCTCATCTGGCAGTAGCTGTTCCTCCTGCCCTGGCAATGGGATCCTGTGAATCATCACCAGGCTGCAGTTCCTGTAGAAAGTTCATGTCAGCCATAGGTCTCCATGTGATATTCAGACTTAATGAACCTCAAAATCCACACTGCTGTCCTGTGTTTGGATTATAAATTCCATTTGTTCTATCTTGCACTTCAGCTTTCAGGTTTCATCACTCCCCTGATGCCTGATGCTGCCAGCCTTGTGGTGTCACCTGCTTGTGGTGATGGGGACAGGTCCTGGGGACAAGCTCAGGTACCTGCAGGCCCAGTAGGGCAGGCTCAGGAAACAGAGCAGATTAATTTGGCTGTCATCTGGGGCTTTACTCATTCTGTAGGATTGAGCTGTTTGAGCTCCAGTGTGCACTGCAGCCAGACACTGCCCCTGCAAGGACTGCAAACTCTCTCCGTGCTGGAAGTCACAAGGATCCACCCTGTCAAATTAAACCCTCCCTTCACCAGAGTGCTCCATCTCTGTTCTGATGTTCCTCCCTCTGGATCTAAGGGTGCTTGTGTGTGCCAGGAACTGACTCAGTACAGTGGGACAATTTGCTCCTTAATTATCTGTAACTAGAGTCAGTCCTAGCTGTAAACCTCTGTTTGATTTGCTGGTTTGTAGCAATAGCAGTCTGATTTTCATGGCTGTGTTTTCTACTCCTGGGAGCTGTGCTAGCTTTCTCTATTTTTATAGTCTTTGATTTGTGACTCACAATACTCTGGATACTCTGGGAGGACTGTTCCCCAGTAGTACCTTCTCTTGCAGTAGTTTAAGAGCTAATACAAACCCATATTTACAGACCAGGAAACAGGATTTCAGTACTCCCAGCAATAAATAACCAGGAAGTCAGAACTTAATATTGAACTAAAGTTTCTTTGAAATGATACCAAAAAAAACCAGCTTCTTATTAAAATCTTTGCAAAAACAATGAATAAAAGCCCCAGGCCTGATTTGATTATGCCATAATATTGTCGTAAATACAGATTTTATTTGTGTGATAGAAATTTGCAGAATGTAAATAAATTCAGGATATGCAGAAGGATGTCCACTGAGATAAATTACCTAATAGCACTTACAGGTTGGATCTTGAAAACCCTCAGGGGCTTTGACACTCCAATTACAGGGCTCAACTTTGCTACTTTGAAGTCGATTCCAAGACTCTGTCTGGGCAATTTACATGCCCCAGCCAATTTCCATTCACTCAGTGATAACAAGGTTGCTCACATCTCTCCAGCTGGTTAGAGGGCAAACGCATAAAAATGAGGAAAACACAACCATGAAAACAGCAAAGGGAGTTGGGATTAATATCTCTTTATAAAAACCTTTTTAAATTCAAGCCCTATCGAATTAACAATCCCCAGACACATTATTCATGGATTCACACACAATTCTCCACTCAGCTGAGACCAAATCCTCTGTATTAACATCAGCTGCATCTCTGAGTTGAGGCAATCTTCAAATATCCAGATTCTAAATTTGGCAGATTTTTTTCCTTATGGTGGCTGTGATAAGGTCACAACAGCTCATGCCTTCAGATGCAAGCTGGCCTGCAAAGATTCTCAGCTGCCAGCTCAGGATCAGCTCAGTGCAGCCCTTTCACACATTAGACACAAATATTGAACAGCACAGTGTGCCTGTACTGGAGCCTCAGAAACCCTGACAGAGTGCAGAAAGGATTTGCTCACACCCAGAGATGTTTCAGAGCAATCCCAGCACACTGGAAGGGCACTGCCACCCTCGACTGGTGCCACCACTGCAGAGCCCAGCTTTCAGTGCCTGAGCTGAGCCACAGACTCTCTCCAACACAACTTCAGTCCATTTGCAAAATAACCTGTGGTCTCTCTTCCAACCATTTTTGTTGGGCATAAAGAAGGATTAAGTGGCTTTGAGTGGGATTAAAGGAAAAGCTGTCCACATAATTAGGTCTGCAGAGAATTATGACAGACTTCACAAAATACTGTAATAGAATTGTGCAAGGACATTTTCCAGACTTCCTACTGTTATTTCCAATTTTAAATAAACTCTAGTTTGGGTTCCAGTACCACACTCCTTGTTGCCAGATGCTCTGACAACAGGACTTTTTACACATTGGGCTGGTGACTTCAGGTGAGGAGTGAAAGCAGCTTCCCCCAGACCACTTTCCATGTCAGTCTGGAACTAAGCCACCTCATTTGTCTGGCTGTACCTGAAAGAAGAGAGTGGCATTGTCCCACTCTTCCTAGGAGATGTCCCACTGTGTCCTTCACCAGGGATTCTCCTACTGACCTAACCACATGGCAGGGTGCCCTCATTATCCCAGCAGGACTAAACACAGAGACTTCCCCTAATGTTCTCTTCTTCTGGTTTCTCACTCTTCCCTCTGCCCCTACACACAGATAAACAAATAAATAAATCTCTGCATGTCAGACAAACCAGCTGATTTCTCAAGATACTGTTTCATATCCCACATATCACAGACTTAGAGAAGATTTTCTTAATTACACAGCCAGTCTGGAATGTGGTCCATCTACAATGCTGCCCAGAGAAATTCTCAGGACCAAGGCAGAATGTGACCTCATGCCTCATGTAGGAACTCACTCTGTTTTGAAAAAAATCAATACAAACACAAATAGTTGGTGCAAAGTTTGAGGTCTCCTCTAGGAGAAGTCACCTTTCTAACAAGGCAGGTGTTAGAAAAAGGATTTTTTTTTTCATCTGAGTCACAAATTTCATCTCAGTGCATCTCCACATTACAAAGGGTGAGAACAAGATTTCTGACATATGCTGAGCGTACACTTCACCAAGAATTAGCCACCACAAACCAAACAGATCAGAATCCTGTTTCTTAAGTTGAACTCCCCTATTTATGAATTAAATATAAGCCTAAGAAGAGCTAGAAACAAATTTGCCTTTCAGTGAAATATTGGGATGCCACCAGCATGAAATCTGTTGGTTTTTAAAATGAATTAAACTAAATTGCTTCCTTTTTCCTTCTTCTTTCCCCCTCAGGTAACCTTTCCTATTTGATTCTCTGCCTTTCCAATGAGATTTTCCTATTTCATTAGGTGTTTATCTCCCCTGTTGCTATATGAAAACTTGCAACCAGCAAACAAAACAATATTGGCTCTCTTCAGGACGTGTTATCAGACAGAATGAATAGACAAAACCCACTCACCATAACCTGCCTCAGACCACTGGTCATACAGTAAATTCCACAGGATTAAATAAAGAATTCACCTTTTGTTGGCAGTTTTAAGCTCTGTGTACTAATTTTTACATTTAATGGGAAACTACTTGTAAAAAGGAAAATATAAGCTCCATTTAATTATTTCCTCAAAACTCATTATGCAAAGTTAATGACCTTCTGGATTAAGTAAGCCTTTTGTGATGAATCTCATTTTTACAAACATTTATCTGAATTGATTATCTTTGACCTAATTAGTGTTGGTGCAGACTGGGGTATAAAACAATGCTCAAGTACTGCTATAAACAGTTCATGCTATTCCATTTGCATCTGTTTGCACATTTTCCAGAGTGTTTGCAATATTGATTCATTTAGAAAGACACACATCTCAAAACAGCCATCTCCTATGCTGCCTGTTTCTTTGACTCACCAGCAAACACCCATTTATGCTAACCAGCATCTGATAATGCCCTGGGTTAGCCCTCAAAAATGTCATTGCAACACTGCTGTCCATTCTCCTTGGACAGCACACAGAAACCTCCCCACTCCTAGAGGGGAGGACATTCCACAGGACCTGGGAACTGATGAGAGCCCTGATCATTTGTTCTAGCAGGCAGAAAATGGTTTCTAGCTTGGATAGTTTGTCTTTCTACCACTCCAGAAAGAGGAAACCTGGGAAATTTATTAAAAGGAAATTCCATGAGATGGGATCCTGTTCCCTGCTCCTTGTATGTTTTACTGCACTGCAAAGGGCAGTGGATGACCTCCCCACAAGCACACAGGGAAGTGCAGAGGGAATGCAAACATGCCACAAGGACAGTATTTTCTCTGCTGTAAATACCTATATTTGTGGAGGACTCACAGGAGACAGTTTTTTCTTGCTTGCAGCACAGTGATGTAACACCTTCCCAGCATGAGAACAGTTACATCAGATTTACTCTGTTGTGGCTAACCACGTATTTTCAAACCAATAAAATTAAGTGCTGGGATTTTCTCCACTACAAGAATACTTTTACAAAGATATTTTATATCCAGACTATTCTACATAAAAGGTAAACTCATAAAAAAAACCTACTGAGGAAAAAGCTCACATCAGCTCCTATGAAATGACTGCAACTAAATAAAACTAGAAAGATGCTTGAAAAATTGCTTTGCCTGGCTAAGAGTGGTGTTGGAAGAGCTCTTGTACATGTTCTTTGTTGCTAGGGAATTATCCTGAACTTTCAGCTCTCTGGCAGGATATCTCTGCTGAGCAGACACAACTGGGACCACACAAGCTGAGAATGTTTTTGTGCATTAGGTGTGGAGTGTCCAGCCCAGATCCTGCAGCTCTGCATGCACAGCCCTGGAGCAGGGTTTGAGCCCTGCACTTTTTTCTGAAGGAACACAGGAGCTGAGGCAGAAAGCTGCAGTAAAGCCAGGAGGGATCCAGGTGGGATGAATGAAGCTCAGTCATCCATTCCAGCACCCTGTGCCTGTGTCAAAGACAAGACTGAGCACAGAGGAAAATGCTGCTGGAGCCAGTGCAGGAGCTGGCACCCATCCTGATCAGGGACTACATGGAAATAATTCCATAACATGGAAACCTTCAAACAGGCCTTACTGCTCCCCTCCTCCCCAGGTGATTGTCCCAGTACCACTGGTACATCCCTCTTGAGCACTTTTTTCATTTTATCAACAAAGAAACAAAGGACCACGCTGGCCACTGGCTGCCTGCAGGTACCTCAGTGCTTCTCACACCACAGGCACCAGGCACTTGTCCTCACTCCAGTGACCTCCAGTGCCTCAGAGCAGAGAAAATAGCAGCCAGAAATCAAACTGCATTACTTACCTCCTTCTAGAGGTCTGATCTGTGAGAACAGGCACTAGCTTTCCTAGTAGCTCTCCAGTTATTTAAAGAAAATGCAAAAGTGTCAGGAGTTGCAAATCCCAGAGTAGCCAGCTCTTGGTATCTGCTCCACACAGGGTAGGGGGTGTGCAAGACAGATCAAGTGCTCAAAAGAATATTTTATTTTATTTTATTTTATTTTATTTTATTTTATTTTATTTTATTTTATTTTATTTTATTTTATTTTATTTTTCAAAATAAACCTGTGTGAGACGAAAACCTGCTTGACATTTAAATAAACCATGAAGCTGACAATGCAGCTGCTATTGGATTTCCATACTCCTTTCACCTTTTCCCATGATGCCATGAATTGAAAATAGAACCTTGTGCACTTTAAAGAGCAGTTTGTCCTTCAGAGAACAAGGAGGACACACAGCTGTGTGCAGCCTGGTGGGGAGCTCTGCACAGTGGATGTGATCTGACAGCTCTTTCTATGAAAAAATGGATCCAAAGCAGGACACAAAAAATGAGGGACAATTGCCTGGGAAGGTGGAAGCAGAAGCCCTCACTGTCAGCTGTATTCAGTGGCACTGGGTTGGAGCTTTGTCTGTGAGGAGCTATTTCAGTGTGCTCAGGAAAGCTGCCAGGTGCCAGGAAGGCTCTGGAAGGGGATTCTGTGCCCAGCCCTGCAGGAGGCTGAGCACTACCAGGAGGCTGGAAATAGAAACTGGAACAGTTCCTGGCTGGGGCAGGCACCTTCCCTCTGTGCAGCTCCACTGAACCCACTGCACATTCCCATCTGCAGCAAGGCTGAGTTGAAGCCACACTCCAAGGAAAGCAATTCCTGCTACCTCACTTCATTTTATGTCATGGAGATTTAAAAAGCAGTGTTAAGAAACACAGATTGCTTGTTCATTTACTTCTGTCATTTTGCTCAGTGGTCAAAGGAAACAGCCTGTGGATTTCCATTTTATTCCTCACCAGAGTCAGATTCTGATCCTGTAATACTAACAAAAAGCTTCAGCATTTTTGTTTCAAATGCTGTGACAGTGCCAGCTACAGCTAATGTTCAGGGATTTAAAACTTATTTAGTTTGGGTTTTTTTTTAAGACTTTTTCTACACTTATTATTTTTTTTTAATTCCAAAACACAAAGTCAACAAAATGCTCACTCTCAAAGAGTCCTTAAAACCTCTTTAGGAATAAATATATGAGCATCAGTTGATAAAAAGCAGCATATGTGCAAGTGAAATAATAGTGAAATGGCCACAGGCATTTCAAGATTTCACACCTTCAGGACATTCTCTATGAAATTATCTGACTGCATACCAGAGTGTTTGCTTTTCTGTCTCTCCCCACTCTGTGATGTGATTCTCTAACACAGTTTTCTAACAGTGATCTAAACATCTTAGCTGGTAGGTAATTTTGGGCACCTTAAAACCACTGGGTAATTATTACAGACATCCAAGTCCAACCCAGTAAAGACCAAAACTGATTCTTGTGTAGAGAGCTGCTTCAGCCAGCCAAGAAACTGCTTCACATATCAGATTCCCACTCCAGCAAGGAAATAAATATTGAGAAAATGCTCCTTGGAAGCCAAGGAAAAAAGGTGTTTCTCATTTGATGGGACAAGTCGTTTCTCAGGGGGATGAATGTTGCTGTTCTTAAGGCCATGGGCATACAATGTGTGCAGTCTGACAGCAGAGGGGGAGGTCAGGCAGCAGAGAATCAAACTGGGGTGTTGTTCTTCAGGGTATGAGGCACACAATATCTGCAGGGAGCCACAGGCAAAAGCTGTGTCCTTTCTTAGAGATCAAATAACCAGAGCCAGAAAAGCCAAAACCATCTGGTTCTTTCTCACTGAATTCTGAGGTGAAACAGCACAGGGCTCTTCACTCACACAAATGATGACAGCTGGCAAAAAAATGTTTTGTACTTGCCTTTCATCTGTGGATGTGGAGTCATTCTGTAGCAATCTTTGTTTGCACCAAGTAAATTGCTTTTGCATTCTGACTTTTGATTCACTTTTCTTTAAATACACCAATATTTTCTTCCTCACAACTGGCACTGGGCAGCCACGAGTTTGAGCTGATTGAGGTCTCAGAGGCAAATAAATGAAAGCAATTCAGGCAGAGCTTATCTATACCTGAGACAAACCCAGAGCTGGCTGTCACCTTCTCTTTGCATACCAGAAAGAAATTTTATCTTCACAGGATGTTTCACCCTTGCCAAGGCAGAGACAAACAGATTCTGATTTTACTGGCTTTCAAATCACCATGGCTTGCCCTTCACTATCACATCCCACACACAGACAACATCAGCCTGAAGGAAATGTGTGCCTCAGAACCTGCCAAACTGCAGGAACTTCAATCCCCTCCCAGGCACACTGCCCAGAGGAAACTGGATGGGAATCCATGGTAGAGGATGAGGAGAGAAACTACAGATGGGATAAGGAAGGTGGGGACACAAATGCATGGCTGAATTTCTGTGCCTTTCTCTAGTGTGAAAAAGGATAATTTGAGGAGCGGTGCTCGCTGTAGGGGCTCCAATGAGTTTCCCAAAGATTCACAGCTCAGCCAGGGAGATTGAAGTGCCACTCCCCTGCCAGGGCAAATGGTTCTCCAGGGAGCAAATGCTCATCCCTGCTTGCCACAGGGACAAGAGAGGGCAGAGAGAGCAACCCCATGGGCAGGCTGAGACAGATTGCCAGGAGAGCCCTCATGGCAGTGACACAGCCCCCAGCTTCCCTCCCCAGAGTTCTCTGCAGAGAGTCCAGGTGAGCAGGGCTCTAGGAGATGAAGGCACAGAGCTGGTCGAGTTTTGCTTTCACTGAAATCAGTGAGGAAATTTCCATTCATGCCAATGGAGTCAGCACTGTGTTTTCTATTTTCAACCAAGAAAGTGTCAGTCAGGCTTCTCCATCCTTCCCCAGGGAGGACAGGTCACTGTCCTGCTCTTTTGGCTTCAAATCCATTATTCTAAAATTCACTTTGGCCTCCTGGACTGAAAGGACAGAAATGGTAGAAAGGACTGTTGGTTCCTTTCTTGGTTTGAGTTGTTTTCTACAGAAGATGAACAAATCTGTTAAATCACTTCATAGTGAGATCTTTATTTTACCAGTATATGAGAAAACCCAAATGTGGGTGTAAAAAAACTACTAAAAACCCTAATCAATGAAGGTTTGGGTGGTGGAAGGATTCAGGGCAATAAAAAGATCCTTAATCACTGCTGAGATTCTTACAATGACAAATTCCCTCTTGCATTTTGGTAGTGTTGGCAGTCATTAGGCTTTTGCAATGAGCAGCTTGTGTCACTGGAAATCATTCATCCTCATTCAATAACAAACTCTCTTTAAATTCTTTTCTCATACATTTTGCCCTTTATGAGCTGGCAGAATGTTGATAATTCATGTTTCATTGCTGATCCTGAAGGGCAACTAACATAATTTATCCAAGGGTGCTCCTCCTGATTTCTCAGAGTTTGCCCTCCAAGCATATATTTTTCATCTCTGAGTTCTGAATCCATTTATACTGTGCCTTTTAAGCAGGCAGACAGCAGAACATGTTTCATGGAAATAAATCAGCATTATTTATTGTCCCTGGGTCTATTTTATTAAGTAAGATTTTTATGAAAATGGAACATATTTGGCTACAGAAGAAAAGCCCTCTGGGAATAAGGATTAAAGAGTGCTGAGTTCCAAACTTTCTTGTGGTCACTAACTACAAGAAAACTCTAGAAACCTCACCCAGGATACACTGCAGTTTGCAGGGCATGCCCAACCCCAAATGTAAGTTTTGATTCCTGTTTTATAACCACCCTCGAGGCAGACATACACATTCTCACAAGTGGTTTCTCTGATGAAAACGTGCCATGCAACTAAGACATCAGTTATCAAACACAGTTTAAAAAGAAATTACACAGAGTCCATAATCCCACAGGCTACCAACAGCAAGGATGATTTGTGTGGTTCAAAGTGTCCTACTTTCCAAGCCTAACACGTTTTTCTGTAAAATATGTTTAAAGGAAATGAGAAAATTCATGAGCAACAGTCTCCAATATGACACTTTATGTTCATCTATGACTTTATCAGCAATAATTGTTGACACTGGTTTGCCTATAAACTGCATCACATCTTCAGAGCTCATTTCCTGCTTGGCAGAGGTGGGCACAGAGTTTTGGATGCCATTAACCCTCAGATTTAGGAGTGTCTCAGGTGAGAGAAATGTCTTTGCTGAGACATGTGAGTGGATGTGCAGCAGCAAGATCCTGATCCATAACAACCCCCATGTTTTTGCAAAAGAGCCCCCACCCAGAATTACACAGCAGGGTCAGGCTGGTAGGGAGCACAGAGCTCATCTCTGATTCCCTGCTTGGGCAGGGTCCTTCCAGAGCACACAGCACAGCATTGTGTCCGGATGGTTATGGAATATTTCCAGAGAGGGAGACTCCACAGCCTCTCTGGACAATCTGTCCCAGGGGAGAAGTTCTTCCTTGTGTTCAGGTGGAACTTCCCGGGCATCAGTTCCTGCCCGTTCCTCCTGTGCCATTGCTGGGCCCGGGGAGCAGAGCCCGGTCCCTGCTCTGAGCCCTCCCTGCCCTCTGTGACAGGCACTGATGAGGTCTCCTCTCAAGCACCTTCTCTGGAGGCTGAACAGCCCCAGCTCCTTCAGCCTCTTCTTGTTCCTCTCAGCCCCTCTGGCTCTGATTAAATCAGGATGGATTTGGTTATCCAGAACCTTGGGACAAGGTAGGCAGTAAATTAGCTGTATTTTTCGTTGAGAAACCCTGGATACACATAGCCAGACAAAAAAAGGGAAGGAAGGGCAAAACTCATGAAATGTTTTAGGGAGACTATGGGAGCAAGGGTGGCCCATTAACTGAAATATTTCTGTTTTGTGGCCCTGAGACACTCACATAAAGTATCACCTGGAAAAAGCTGCTTTCAGTGTCCCAGTTCCTCCCACTGTTGACCAATATTTCAGTAGGAATGCACTCTGAGGCACTAAAATATTTCCAATTCTCCCTTTTTCTTCTTTCTCTGTCTCAGCAGCTGCCTGGAGCAACCAGCTGTGGGAGGGGGAATTAGAAAAATGAGACAATGTGTATAATAGTATAAACTGGATTAGTCTCACTCTGTCAATCACTCTCTGGGCTCTTTGTGAAGCAAATGGAAACCCAAGTTACAGTTTTCCTTCATGAGCTACAGGGGATGACCTGGTGGAGGTTATTAAATGGAACATTTTAGGCACACACTGCTAGACAAAATCAGCATTGACTTAGAAAAACACTAAGCTGTGCAGGGGAATTTTAGAGCCATCTGACTGCCATCAAAGCAGGCGAGTTTTACACCTCTTCTATAGAAAACAGCCTCCATCCTTTCCAGAAAACCCTTTCTGATTTTCACTGTGGGAGTTCTGTCTTGGTTCCACAGATCAGACACAGCTGCTTTTCCTCTTGAAGTACAACACAAATATGATAACATTAAAAATAATGAATAAGGTAAAAATCTAGAACTGGCAGCATCCTTCCAATCAGTTGTCTTTGTTGATGACAATATTTTGCCTGTATTTTCTAAAAAGGTCTAGGGTGCACTATTAATGTTTTACTGTCACTTTCCATTTTTTGGTCACTCTCTTTTCAAAAATTTTACACAGTTGTGGATTAGGGTTTTCTTTTAAATGGAGACATGGAAAGAATATTAATTACATTCCCTGTTGGAAACCCATGTTCAGACCTTCACAAAGCCAGCACTCTTGCTGTTTCTATAAAAAGAAGCATAACTGTGTATATCCTTCAGTTAGCCTCTTTCCCACCTATTTAATAGATGGCCTGAATAAGCCTAATTTGGTTTGTGTCTTTTATTGCCTGTAATAGATACAATTAACAATTATGGGGAATTTACAGTGACACAAGGGCATGACTGTGAAGGAACAGCAGTGGTGGTTGGCTCATATAAATTCCTTTTTTTTTTTTTTTTTTTTTTTCCTATTTTAAATCAGAGTGGAACCACGATGAGCTTGGGGAGCAGTGTTATGAGAGGATGATGGGCAGGGTCCCACTGCACCCCTGACTGACTGGGGAGGGGTTGCAGTACCAGCAAGTCTTTATGCAAAGCACCAACATGGGTTTGTGGGTGAGTGTGCAATATGTGGGGTATTATGAAAGAAGGCCCAAAGGTATTTGTTTGAATATTTAACTATCAGATGAGAGAAACAAAATATTAAATAGCCCATGTTTTCAGTGCTCAGCAGCAGAGGATGAAAATACAAACAAGAGTCTTTCTAGCTAACAAGTGAAGGAAGATTTTGAAGACAAACTAAGTGAATGTGGTGAAATAAGTTTTCACATGTGTCAGCCCAGATCTCAGTGAACCTGGGACCTGTTCTGTCTTCCTGCTGTTGGAACAAATCAGAGTGATCTCAGGACTAGATTGGCCCCACTGGTGCTGTTCTGGAGGGCTCTCACAGCTCCTTGCCTGGACAAAACCTGTGCTGCAGCACTCACAGCAAGAAGGGAGAGCAAGAAAAGCCACCTGTGAAGGTTTCATGCTACTGCTGAATCTCATGATGGGAATCTCCAGCTTCAGGGTCTCTTTCCTCTATTCTCCAAGTCATATTCCAGAACAGTCAAAAAGGTGGATCTCTGCAGCACAGGAGTGTGGCAGCTCACCTCCAGTGCTGAGTTACCTTTCAAATGAAAACAATACACAAGTTTCATGGTGCACTAAACTGCATCAAACATAACCTTGGCAGTTTTCTGGCATTTCTGCTTCCTTACACTGATTCAAGCTGGAGGATTCCTGGTGAATTTTGCATTTAGCTCCAGCCCTCATACAAACTGCAAGAGGACAGAAAAGCTCAGCAGAAATGTATCTGAGAAGTGCAGTGTCCAAAAGGATGGTGAAAAACTGCTTTGTTTCTCTGTGGCTCTCTGCCTGGTGTGCATGGAGTTATTTAATCAGGGCATTATGAGGCTCTGCCAGCTGCAAGACAGATGATTCTAAATGAAGCTGTGCACTCAGTAATAAGGACTGACCAAAGTGCTCCAGAGCTCTGCTTCAGAGCAGGCTCCCCAAGACTATGTTGTAAAAATCAGCTCCTGGGAAGGCTGTAACCACATTATAATTATACAAGCCTGACAATTCCTAAGCTTGTCTTTTATATGCATGCACTAGAAAACAGCTGAGTTGCCCTGTACATAGCAAACCACCATTTTCAGTGTTCTCTAGTCCTTGGAAATTCCCTCTTGCATGTGAAGAGAAAGGCTTCAGGGACTTGTTAGAGACACCTTTAAGCAATTTGCTTCATATCTCGCTTGCACAGAGCCTGACACAGTCAGGTCACAGGGCATCAGATCCTCAGCTGCTCTGAACCAGCTTAACTCTTTCATGGCTGAAAGAGGGTAGAAATATGCATGATGTACATTCCACTGCTGTGAAGTAACTCATGGTTTATGACCAACACCAGCAATGCTTTCAGCACCACGGACAGAGCACCCGGCACAGCGCTCCCTTTCCCTTGGACAAACTGAGGAGAAGCCGCCTGACTCCCATGACGTTCATTCTCCCTGCAATGGACACAATCAGGATGCACATTCCCTGGTGATAAGACTGCCCTCCCATCACAGGCACTGACAGGGAGCAGCACTCTGTTGTGCAGCGCTGTACAGATACACAAGTTCTGCCTCCAAAGCCATCCTGATTTAATACCACAAACCCTCAGAGTAAAAAGGGCAATTCACATGCAGTAATAAACTTCTGCTTTTGTTAATACTCTTAACGAGCATTTCATATTTCAAGCAATATGCAAATACCAAAGGCTGATTGTTAACATCAGTAAAAAAGGGGATGACAGTTTTTCAGCTCTTTCACAGACAGCCTGGCGACTGCTGTCATCACGCCATGCAATTTAGGATGACTGTAAGGAAGCATTACAGTAAATAGTAAGATCTATTTATTTTAAATCAATGCAAAAGTATGACCAGAAGTCAGGATTAGTATTTAAATAGGAAAGATAGGCAGGAATTATCTAAACCAGTTACTATGAATAGCATTTTCCACAGTATTTAAAAAAGCTGAAGACTAAGAGCAAACAAAAGAAATCAATTATTCAAATATATAATAAAATAATTTTCTGCTTTTCAAAGAACAAATCATGGTCTCTAGATTAATTCTTATTCCTATCTAAATTGTTATACACAGAGAAATATTCTCATTAAACAGAAAGCAGTGCGTAGAAGGGCAGCTCAGAGCAGAGCCAGGGTGCACACCTGGACACTGGGTCCTAGTCCTGCCAACAGTCCACTCTGGTGCTGGGACCAAGCTGTGATTTGGGTGGCAGCTCAATGCTGAGCACATATTTTTCATCAGATCAGATCTCCCTCTCAGCCTGCACATTGCTCTCTTCCAAACAGACCACCTTTTGTTCAAAACTTGCAAGACATAACCTTTCCTGGCACCTCAGGATAGCAGCTTTTATTATTATTATCATCATTACAAGTTCTGCACTGCACTTAGCTCCTGAGTGCTGGAACAAAACCAGACCCAGTTATGAGAACAAGAAAAGCATGTCTGTATCGTGCCAGGGAGCCTGCAAAACTGTTGCATGTGTCTGACTCAACCAACTCAGTCAACAGAGATTTCAGTCTTCGAGTCCATTTTAGAAAGTGTGGAGTTTCTCACTCCTGAATCTGTGCCAGGCACTGCAACAAAACCAACACTGCAACTCAAGCATCAGTTGGAGAATTACACCCTGTCATCAGCATATGGTAGACAATAACATAGCCATGGAAAACTGAAGCTAGAGGTGAGGTATCATTCCACAACACAGCACTCTCTGAAACATAAACATACAGATGCACTGGCTAAAATCTGCTACCAAGGTGCTGCAAAGCCATGCCATGCTTAAAAGCATCCAGGTGAGACTTCACAATTCACATCAAAAGATGGGTGGGAACCAAGGATATCAGCAAGTTGAAGGTGTCACAACAGATAGCACACAAAGCTTAAATTCCTGTGGCCAAACCAAACACTTGATGAATCTTAGAAAATATCTTTCTTGATATAGCCTAGTACAGTTTTTGTGACTAATTTTTCAAGATCTCTTGTCTCAGTGGTTACCTGGAAAATTATAAAGGGTTTGCAAGCTTATTAGGTAGAGAAGACAGTTCTGCCAGTAGAAGAATAATAGCTAGTATCTTACAGACAACGAGGTCCCATGGATAATGTGAATCGGCAGTGATGTATCTTTTAACTACTCTTTCCATCAGCACTTTGGACAGGTTATGCCAATTGCTGCTTCCTGGTAAATTATGATTTCAAGAAAGCTCTCCCAGCACAGAACATTTGTTGAGCTCATCAATACAGGGCAACCACTGAAGGTGTGAATTAAGCGCTGTATTGCTGCACCCTCTGCCTGAGATAACGAGGCAATGAAGTGATCGTCATCTGCCCTTTCCAAACGTGAAACACGTTAAAGACTACCAACATTTATGAAAATCTCTATATTAAACCACACCTGCTAAACAACGGGGGAGAGCAAACGTCCCGGTGATCCCGGCTCGGCCACCCGCTCACCGCCGGGCTTCGCGCCGCCCGTGCCGCAGGGAAGGCTGGAGCGCCCGGCAGAGCCGACACAGCCCCCGGCCGAGCCCGGCTCAGAGGGCAAAGCGGTCACACGGACCCTCCTCCCCGAGCGGCCCGGGCTGGCCTCGCCCCGCCAGCAGCCCCCGGGACCGCCCGGCCCCGCCGCAGCCGGGGCTCCCCGGCCGTTCGGACCCGCGCCCGCGGCCCCCACTCACTTCTGCCCAGCGCCTCTGCCTTCCACTCCGTCTCCTCCACCGCCCCGTAGCGCCGCGTGGGTCTCTCGGCCTCGGCGCTGGCCGAGATGGACCTGCGGAGCTCCATGGCCGCGCTCCCCTCAGCCCGTGCAGCGGCGCGGGCGCTGCGCGGGGCTCGGCGCTCGGTGCGCGGCGCGGGGCCCGCGGGCGGGGGGCGGGCAGGGGCTCCGGCACATGCTCAGTGCGGGGCTGGGGCGGGGGAGCCGCCGCACAAAGCCGTGTCGCACCTCGCACATGCTGCACACACGCCCCGCCCGCCCGGCCCTGCCTCCGCTCGGTGGGCACTGCTCGCCTGGGGGGCTGCCCGGAGCTCCGCGCCCGCGTCTCGCTGCTGCGGCTCTGCCCGGCCCTGCTCAGCTCAGCTCAACCGTGCCCTGCCCAGCCCTGCTCTGCCCTGCCCTGCCCTGCCCTGCCCAGCCCTGCCCTGCCCTGCCCTGATCCCCTTGCGTGGCCAAGTTCGCAAATCCTCTCTCTGCCAGGGCGGATAGAACTGTCCATCTTGTGGCCGGTGCAGCGCTGAGCACATTTCTGACCTGAGCAGCTGGGGAATGATGGTGATATCCACAGCCACTCACGGCTTTTGCAGTCTAACACATCTCAGGCTCCCGTGCATGCAGCCTTTGGCTTTCCTAAAAGTCCTGCACTGACAGGAATGACACTCATTCCAGCATCACGTTGCCAGAAGCCAGAGAACAGCACTCAAACAAGTGATGCAATTTTGTGTCTCTCATTTTTCATCAGCATGCAGCTTTGCTGCTTATGCAGCCTGCTGGGAATAAAGGAAATTACTTTACAGGAAGCACATGTGTGATGATTATTACTGTCATTACTAAGTTTTTTCTTTTGTTGTAGCGAAGGTTATATGGATGAAATCCCTGAACAGCATTTTACAGTTGGAGCCTACCTTTCCTAGTGAGATCACACTGCACTTTACTGTGAGTGGTGTAACGTCTGACATAAAGACAATGAAGCAGGAGTTAGGCAGGCTGTCCAGTGCCCCACTGCAAATCAGGGGTTTAACACATTTTGCCTCACTTATAAAGAATCATGAGTACATTGGGTGAATACTGGGAAAACTCACTTGTTTGTCACCTACTTTTGCCTGCAAAGTCTTGTCCTTAATCATCAACACTTCAAAAATACCTCTGGATTCAGTGGTACACTTACTAATTGGACTGGCACACACTGATGCTATTGTGTGAGCAATTTTGTTTGAGGAGTGCTTCACACGCCGGAGGCAAGAACACCTCCACATTGCTTTTAAAATTGTAACTGAAAATTTCTCTGCTTGTCTTCCCGAGAATTGGAATTAGCCAGCAAGATGAGCTAGACAGTTTGAGGACATCTTCAGGGCACTCTGATTTTTCTCTGTCAGCTGTGCTCCCCAGAGATTTGCCGTGAATTGAGCACCAGACGTGCCAGAACAGCTCTTGCTGCCGGTGCAGTGCCTCATCCTCGCTGGTTTGGCCTTTAGAGACAGAGCCCAAACAGAGCTGTGAGTCAAGCAGAGAAGCTGGTGGCAGGACTCTGCACAGCTGATTTTGGGTGACAGCGCAGCTGCCTGCTGGGGTGGGCTGGACTGACTCACTGGTAGAAGTGAGGAACACAAATGTGGGAGGAATAGGAGTCCATCTGGGCTCTGGATGAGAGTGGGATTAAGGGAAACAGGCTGATCAAGGAGAAGGGCCAATTTTTAGTGGATCTGAGGACTATTTAATTTCAAACCATCCTTTCAAGCTTTTTAGGTAATTACAACCCAACTGCATTGTTTAGGAGATGGGGGAGTTATCCTAGGAATAGTTGAATATTTAAAGCTCTGCTTTTGTTAGTATGGCTGAAAAACACCCACTAGGCAGAAACTTGTGTGTAAAGAATTTACTTACATAAAGCAAAGAATAGAGAAGGTGATTTACTGTAATTAGGAAGTTTTCACCTGCCTATTTTGAGAAGTCCCAAAATCCAGTAACAGTCCAGTTCTACAGAGCTTCTGCACAAAGATTTTTTCAAGAGTAGGGCCCAAGTATGTATCAATTATTTGCTAAGTAATATCAGCATTTTTGTTAGTGTGACTCTGGAGCATTGCTGCTGCTGCATTTGCCAATGGAATTAAATTTCTTTCCTACTGATGATGTTTTTCAGTGGACCTAGCAATATAAATTATAAATGCATTTCTTTACTCATGAAGACTGGTTTTCTTCTGCTGAAAGCACTGTTAATGCAGAAAATACAAAAATTTAGGTCTTTTCTCACTGCTCATAATGTAATGCCTGGTAGAGAAACAGAGGTGCACTTTGCTCTTGCAGTCATTTCCCTGGCAGCTTCAGTTCCCATTTCTCACTAAATCCTGCCACCAGGAGCTAGAGCTGGGCAGGAACAGTTGGCAAATCCACTCTCCTATCTCTTGCTCTCTGGCCTCTGTCAGACATCACAGATTCCCCATGGCAGACATGACTTACTTAGACTTATCTCAGCTATTTTTTTTTGTATAGAAGGTCAGAATGCACAGCACAAATTTGGGAGATACAGCGGCAAAGAGTCAGGGCATAAATGTGAGGTAGAAAGAATGGAAACAATCTGTGCACTTCAAATCTGCAGTTCTGACCAAAACAGAGATTTCAGAAACATACTTCACTAAACTCTTTTCTTTCCCATTTTACTTTTGCCTTGGTGAATTCTTTTTATGTTCACTATCTTTTTAAGGTACAAATTTCACAGAAAAAGCTGCTAGAGCATTTGTCAAATACATTACTAATACCATGGGTAGTGAAATTGCCTATGTGAGAGTCTTATTTTTGGCATTTGGAGCCAAGTCCAGTGGTATGACTGAGCTGACTGCTGTGCAGGTGAGTCACTGTGCAGGTGGATTTTGCATCAGTGATGGGTGTCCATAGCTACCAAGAAAAACAGATGTTTGAGTTCAGTAAATATAGATGTTGACATAAATTGGTCTGGGCTATTTTAGACTTGCAAACACAGCAGGCAACAAGTAATATTTAATGCCTGTATGTGGGCATGTTCATTTTGAAGCAATAAACATCCCGTGTAAATTTTGCAAACGCAGCAGCACACAGCTCCAGGCACAGCTCTCTCAGGGCCTGAGTCTTTTCTCATTTCACATGGTCCAAACTGTAAAGGTGACTTTCTGTAAGCTTCCATTTTACCTATACAAGTTGGTATCTTACAGAGAGAACTCAAAACTGCCTGCAAGCTGTGAGGCACCCAAAGAGCCTGTGCCAGTGTCTTGCTGATTCATGTCCCTATGCAGTGTCCATGCTCCATTAGCCCTAACAGGCAAGTTCACTCCTGTGGGCCATTTCACTTCCCCCCTCACTGGAACTGGAAGCTATAAAGTCACTGCCCTGACTTCTGAAAGGGTTTCTTTACCATTTGAATTTCTCTCTATATTTGTACCTGTGTTCCATTGGATTTTTTTTGCCAATTTCTGCCCAAAACAGTAAGCAAAACACGGTATGGGTAATTGCCATGATGTAATTGCCAGGTGTAGTTATGAACACATAATAATTCATTACTGCATGATGACCATTCTGAACCAGATATAGAACTAACACAAAATCCTTCAGTGTCACTGGCATGCCATGGCTAATCAGCTGCAGTTAACAGTCTTGTTGCATTTTGGATGTAAAAGTATGTGATGTATGAAATGGAAGCAGCTGGACACCCTTAGTAGGTGAGTAAAGGTGGAGTTTAATTCCCAGAGAGGTGTAAGCAATGGCAAAACAAGAACACCACAGGGCACCAGTCTCTCAGATGTAGATTTCTCCAGGCCAGCACAGAACAAGTATGAAAAAACAAACAACTAGAGGCTGAAAAAGGAATAATCAAAATTCATATTTTCTTTCCCAAATATTTCAGCAATGAGAGGAAAGCTGTTACCCTGGCAAGTTTTAAATAAAAAGTAATATTGAGAGTTTGTTCTTATGTATGCACACACTAAGTGCATGTTAGCTACAGTAAGATACTAATTCCAGGGTTGTAACTTAAATTTCTCTACCACCAAGTTGCACCCTGTAAAAGGACACACAATTCAGAATGAAGCTGACACTTCCTCCACAGCTAAAGGATCTCATGTGCTGCAGAACTTTGTGTGCATGGGTTGAGTCCATATGGGCCAAACCCTGTATTTCTCACAGCCATCTGGGTGCTTGTGCATTTTGGTTCTGTTGGAACTGGATAAGGCACAGTGACAGAAATGGGGAACAGTTCTCATTCCCAGCCAGTTCCCATTGTCCCAATTTCTCTGATGACAGAACTACCTACCAGGCTCCATATCCATGCTGCCTCTTGGTCTCTCTGATTCTGTCAGTCTGGAGGGTGTAAAATGGAAAGGGACTTTTCAATATCCCATTTTTAAGGTCTTCTGGCAGAGGGGAGATTAGCATAGGTGCCCCTGTTCCATCTCTTACACAAGCCCCAAGGGTGTGCACACTCACCTGCTGTCATTTCCCCTGTTGTTTTGCAGCCCCACTTCATGACTGGTTTTCCCGGAACACAGCAAACAAAACCACCCATTCCTCAGCTCCTGAAGCTCTCTCACCCCTCTGCTACAGCACAGCTGTCCTTGACAATGTCTTTTCTGACCCTACTTCACTCCTCATTAGACTTTTCCAGGCCCGAGGTTTCTTTCAGCACAAAAAGGTGTAACTGCAGCTGGTGTTGCATAGCAGGCAATGATACATTCTGCTCTATTCTTGGCACTAAACTGTTTTTCTATCTGGATACAAGGTGCAAGATTTTTAGGCATGACCACAATAAATGAGCAAACTGCAAAAAATTAGGGAAGGCAGTGTTTATAGGCAGTGTTTATTAGGGTGGATGATGTTGATAGGCATATGCAACACATACAGACATGTAATCTGCATTCTTTGTTCTTGTTTAAAATGGATTACAGTAACTTTAAACAAGAACTTTGTTCTTGTTTAAAATGGATTACAGATTGTGGGCAAGTGCATGTGAGTTCTTAGTGCAACTTGGATATTAAGAGAGGACAGACAGTCCTTAGCTGGTTTAGAACAGAAATATTAGGCAGAGATAGAAAAAATATTACCTGAGGCATGTGTGAAAGTCACTGGGATTAATACAGCATTGCTGTCCACATTTCAAATTAGAGGTTGCACAGCAAAAATGGGTTTGCAAACGAGCTTCAAGAGTGATCCAGCAAAGGGCTAACAGAGCTAAAGCTCCTACACTTTATCCAAGGGGTAAACAAAAACTCTGCTTACCACTACAGGCACACAGAAAGCTTTGCCTGCTGTACTTAGTCTTTCAATCTTGTCAGAAAAGGAGTAACATTTTATTAGAATGTTAAGGCTAGATTGATGTGGGTGGGTAATAAAATTTCATAAGAACACATAAATAATTTCTTTGAGACACAGAATTCTCTGTGTCTCACTTGAAGTGTTTGGATAAGTTCCTAGAAGATGGCATTGGAGTCAACATCACTGGTTTGATTCAGGAAGAACTCTTTGCTTTGCATTACCCAAGGATTCAGACTGAGTGATGCTTTTTCTCCCTGTTGGCCTTGAAGTCTATGAAACAGAATTTTTCAACTTGAACTCCTTCCATAAAGCTTCCTCCTCATTCTAAATATACAAGAAGTTACAGCAGGGAATGGAGGTGGTGTCTCTCTTCCAGTTGTGGAATATATTACTCCCTTCAGCCTCAAATATTCTGAACCATTTCCTTCCCAAGAGTATCCCCCACAAACTTGACTGAGTTCAGTCAGCAAGGACCCCATTTCCAACCTCTGTTCTCTAGAAAATTTTCTACCTGAAATCCTCAATTCCTCTTGTAAATATACTAATTATCTAAATAAATTCTTATATCAAAATTTTGCATCTTTTTCATAAAAGTCCACTGGCTTCAGCATAAGACTTCAAAGATGGGAGTTCTGCTCTGAATTTATTCAGAAATGGCAGATGACTTAATGTATGTAACTAAACTCTAAAGGCAGTGAGTAATCTCTCCTTAGTTTTTACTGTGCTGCTGTGTTAAAGTCTGTGACACCAAATTGAGCTTTTTGCTGCATGTGGTGCATGAAGATCCTGTAAGAAATTTACAAATGATGTGGCTTTGTTTATACACATTTGAGTTAAAGATAGACAGAGCCAAAGAACAGCACTGAATGTTTATTAAGCCTTTGCAAAAACATAGACAATTTCAGTCAACTTGAAATTCGTTATTTTGGTAAAATTCAAGTATTTCTTGCACATCTCACTGGATTGACACTAGCAGTAGAGGCAGCAGCACAAGCAGGAAGCACTGGCACTTACAGCAGAGAACTGGAAGGCTGAAGCTGCATAGATTTCAAAGGTTGTTCTATAAAGAGAACTCAACACATCAGATATGGTAACAGACTAGAGGCAGTTTCACCTTTGCTGCAGCAGGAACTGGTTATTTTATGCTGTGTTACTGGGTAGGTGCTTCTGGTGTGAACAAGACAGAGGCCTTCTGGTGAATTTTCCAAGAAGGATGTATTTAGCATACTAGTAAGCACAGAAGGTTCATTTACATAAAAGATTTGCAGTAGAAAAATAAATTTTGAAATTCTCGTTTTATCAAATTCAGACTCCACATCTCCACAGCCATCCAGAATAACATGGAGCTGGAGCTGATATAAATGTCTGCTCATTCCATTTGCTCTTAGAGAGGATCCATGACATAAAAATATCACCTGACTGCAGGCCTAATAGCTACTGGCAGTGTGTTGCTCCTTCCTGAGCACCTCTGTGATGTAAAATTCTGTTCATCCTGCTGGTTGAGGAAATCTGCATGTTCAGCTGGCAGTAAGATCAGTGCAATTCCTAGAAATAGTCATAAAGCCCTCATGACTGTTTCTGAAAGGGTAGCAGAGACACTAGGATGAATCTTGCCCATCTTTTTCTTATTTCTTTTTTTATTCCCCCAGAAAATTACTGAGTTATTAGAAGAAACAAACAAAAGATTACATGTGTGTCAAATAGGGTTGGACTAGATGACCTGGGATGGACATACAGATGTCCTTTCCAACCTCAACCATTCTGTTATCCTGTGAAATTAATCTTCTAAGCCAAAAAGGTGTCAAGGAATAATTAAGGCTCTAACAACTAAGGGATTAAGTCTTCAGACTAAACTGTCAGAGGAAGAAAATCTTTAGAAGGTCCATTAATTTATGCACACTAAGAAATTGTCCCAATGCAGCTTCATATTTTGCATGTTGTGGGTCTGAAATGTTTGTCAGACCAATCAGTGCTCACAATTAAAAAGGAAAAAATACAAATTTTTTCAGGTGAAAAGGGATTTGTGTTACTTAGCTGTCAAATGCCTTAAGAGAAAGGGAGAAAGTGAAAGGGTTATGCAGGATCTAAAGTCTACTGAAATATAGAGCCACAGGCTTCCATTACATGAAAGAACTGTACTTCAAGTAATAAAGGATGGAGAGAAATCCTGAACTCCCCAGCCAGAGAAACTTGAAGACAAAACAGGATTTAGCTCAAATTCCCAAGCAAAATCTGGTAGCACAAAAGCAAGAGCAATAAAGCACAGCTTGTATAAGCTTCTAAACCATTTAAAATAAAAGATGGATCTTTCATTTATTAGTCAGTTCTGATGAAAAAAGGTATCAGCATTATGCAGATTATGAGTTATAAATTCTTGATTCATCTGGAAATTCAGTTTCACCTACCATACCCATGAAGAAAGATTTTTTGCTCTGAGTTACAGCAAAATATCACATACTGCTTACAGCAAACCAACAGCATTTCACTCTCCTTGTAATGACATTATTTTCCAGTTCCCTTCTCCAAGAGAATGCTATTAATCATGAAACACTTAAGGCACAAGCAGAAATAAAAATAAATAGCATCTGTAAAAAAAAGTTAAATACTTAATTAGCACACCTTACCTGAAACTTTTAGCTCTTACTAAATAGAACAGACTTTAAAATACCAGTCTGATCCCAAAAATATCAACAGAAAAAAACCACTACTGAAATTGCTTCTTTATCCTGAGGACTTTATACACACAAGGACAGTTGAACAGCTATAGCTGTCTGAAGCATCTGTTCACTCATTCTTTAAATAGACAGACAAAATTCAGTTTGTTCCTCTGTGCATTCCTACTCCTCCTGGGATGTCCAGCATCAGGACTGCTCAATTCACACTTCATGATTAATGCAGCAACATCCAGCAGGGAATTCAACTCACCAAATGTAAGTATCTACAAGGAAGCAATTGACACAGCAGCCACTCCTCTGAGCCTCCATGGCCCAGAGGGGCAGGAATGGCCCTTCAGGGCACATTTCAACACACACAGTGTTAAACCAACCAACCAAGCTGGAGATGTCCCTGCCAAAGGTGTCAGAAGTCAATTAAGATTAATTCCAGCTTGGGGCTGTAGGCAGGTGTGCTCTTCCACATCTGCCTGTGCAGCTGCAGATGGAATTGCAGTAACTTGTCCATCCTGAGAGGGAAGGCACCTCCTCCCCCTGCCTGCCAGAAGAGCAGGCTGTGGAAGCAGCCCCCTGCCTTCTACCCTCCTCTCACTGCTGCAGTCCTCTGGTCAGAGCCATGTGGGCACTTTGCATCACTCTTGAGCACTGGGTTATGCTAAACAAGTTGATTTCACCTGAAATAGGTTGGGCACTGCTTGCATGATCCCTTTTCCTTTCTCAGCTAAGCAGCACTGGGCTCCTACAGTGACAAATAATTGTTAGCAATATATTAAGTAGTACAGCTGCTGGCCAAAAGAATGGATATTTATAGCCTAAGCAGGCTTTGGTACACTATTTAGACAAGGCTGAGGAATTCAGACATTCCTCAAAGGGGTTTATTATTGTACCAGAGGGATGAGTCTTCTCTTTAGAATCAGACCCATTAAATCAGATACTCTTTCAAGCTTACAATTTAGTAACTTCAAGGCATAAAATCCTATTCTAATATAACAAGGGCTCCTTTACTGGTCTGATTTGAGCTTACTGCAACCATAGAAATTTGCCCAGTTCCTGTTTTGAGATACAAATGCACATTTAAAAAATACCCGTATCCAGACCTGATCCTCAAGCTGACAAAGCAAATCCATAATTAATTTTCACTATCTCCTATGTATAATTACCCAGTGTCTTCTATGAATAGGAATGTTTAAAAGCCATTTGAGGAAAGAATGGAAGTTCCTAATATATATATATAGCTGGATTCTGCCATTCATGCTACCTTCATTCCCATGTCCTTTTTCATCAAAATTTTAATTATACCTTCAGCATGATAAAACAGCTGAAAAGAGTAGAGAAGTCAAGACTCCCATGGCCCTTGAGGAGCAGAGGAAGCAGTGGCTGCACACAGAACCAAAGCTCCCTGCAGTGCTTGGGGGGTTCCACCATGCAGGGGCTGCTTGACTGACCCCAAGGGTCAATGGGCAGCACTCACCCCAAAGGGCTCTGACCAAAGTAATCTTTATGCTCCCAGCTAAGATAAAACATGGACAAATATAGTCCAGCTTTGTATATTCTATGAAATAATTAATTTCCTATATAAATTTTCATGTAGAATAAAACAAGTTGGCCCCATAGAAATGTGGGCTTTACAAACACAGTACTTTTGTTTCCTCTCAATGAAACAAATTCAATGCCACTTTTTAGATATGGAATACATTAAATTTTGTTCTGCAAAGTAATCTTGCATTGATAACAATTGTCAAGTCCAACAACTGATGATTTAATGTTCTGTTCTCCTTTTTCTAGCAATTACAAGTTGTTTGAAAATTAAATTACAGTTAATATTTCTCCCCAGTGAGGCAGTCTGACAGGATGTACAAATGCTTACATTGCCCTGTAAGTCAGTTGTTTCCAGATGAGATGTGCTGACAGCATGAAAATAATTAAATGTCAATATGCAACTGGCCTCTTTTATGAAAAATAAACAGGCACAAAGACAAACTGTTCCACTGCTTATACTAAACACCAAATGTTGGAATAACTGCTTATTTTAAACACAACATGAGGCTGCAGTGTAATTTACTGACTTTCACAAACCCAGTTTAGCAATTTAGAATGTATTCAGAAGTAAAGTTCTTATTTGTCTGATGATTCTTCATCTGCATTGACCTTCTCTCCTTGGAGCCACATGAATGCTGACTTTGCTGTGCCATCTCCACTCTGCTGGGAAAAGCAAATGAAGGAAGCCCAGACAAAGCCACAGAGGCCAGTGTAAGCTGTTCTCAGGTGAACTGGGATCAGAATGAAGTTTGACAGCTGTGTGGGAAGAAGAGAGAGCTCAGCTAGTGCTCCAGGCACTGTGACCCACCCAACAACTGCACTGCTCCTCCTGGGCTCAGACACAGCATGGATGGGAGAGGATCCCGGGTTCTCTGGCAGGGAAAGGCCACCCTCAGAACTCACCTGCACGAAAGGCCAGTACATCAGTCCTGTCTGAAAGGAAAATGAATCATTTGTTATTCTTATGGATTTCAACCACCAAGATTCATTTTTCCCACATTCAGTGATGACTGAAACGTATTTGAGTAAAGTTAATAAAAGCTGTTTGATTACAAATGGAGATGCTTAACCTAGGGTTTGCCATATTAAACTTCTAATCATCCTCATGAGCCTCTAGACTCTGAGTTTTTCAAACACAGTTTTCTACTCATTTTAAATACAAAACCCTAAGCACAGTTAATTCTTCACAGACATCTGACACCAGACACAATAAACGCATTTACCAGATGGGTGAACAAATGTTTAAACATGTGAACATTTGTTTCAGCCATTAATGAAAAATACCACTGAACACTATTTATTTCACACTTGCAATGCTCCTTCTCCTTACTCATACACGTAAGGCATATTTAGAAAAATCAATGGATAATTTACTCATAGAACATAAGGCTGAGAGAAACCTTATGTTTTGATAGGCTATAGTGGGCACTGCTTTTAGAATCATCTTCCATAGGAATAAAAATAATCCTTTCCCATCCTACCTATATAGTTTTACAATATGAAGAGAAATTCACATTGCAATCACATCTTCTCCTGTTACTATTTTTCCCTGATAAGCCATCCATCATTCTTCTTGCATCTGAGAAGCCTTTAACATTCTCAGCTTGCTCAGCTCTGAGGGAGCACGGATAATTTTGTCTTGTGTATGCAGAAATGCAAATCAAAGCCAGCTGTTTATAGCAAAGCCTTCTTAAAACAAGGGGGCTTGGTTCTGAAAGTGAGAAGATTGTCACTGAAAAGTACAGCCTAAAAATGATTCTCAAAGCAAGTGTCTCTGTAATTAATTATTTTAATAGGTGTACAAGTGTTGTCAATAGTATCAGTAGCTAAACACTGGTGTGTGGGTAGTTCTTAAGATAAAAACCCCTGAATCAATGTTGTACTGTAGGACTGTCATTCAACCAGAGCTTGGTGCAAGTGTTATGTATATAACCACTGTACTTATCATTTTTTTAAATGGCATAATTTCACCCATATTAAAAAATGGCATAATTTCACCCATCTGGCAGCACTGCCTGACCCAAACTGCCTTTACTTCATGTGACTGCTGGTACTTAAAACTTCCTAGACATAATCAAATAATGGAATGGAATGGAATGGAATGAAATGGAATGGAATGAAAAGGAAAAGGAAAAGGAAAAGGAAAAGGAAAAGGAAAAGGAAAAGGAAAAGGAAAAGGAAAAGGAAAAGGAAAGGAGGAAGGAAGGAATATTTATCCTTTTTTGTTGTTGTTTAGCTGTGATATAAGCAAATTGCTTGCCTCACCTTATATGTATTCCAAAATTTCTTTTTACAGTCTGAAAAGATGTCCTCTTTCCTCTGAAGGATGCTCATACCTAGTGGTAAAATATTTACAACAATCAGAAAAAATGCAAAAAATTAAATGTTCACATTTTCCAGTGACATCCTAGACCCTTCTCAAAATACATTACAATATCTTTGAAAGAAAAGCTGATATTGTTACACAAATACCATTCTGACTACCTAATAGTGGTACATCAAATCTCCTCATCTATTGACCTGACTCCCAGCACTGACACCCGGGATCAGCTGGGATTTACTGGGTGTACAGCTGTTGTGGCATCTGTTTCTCTGCCATACCACACACCAGTGGTGGTGTGGGGGAACAGAGAGGATAACAGCACCTTTTACACCCACGAGAGAGAGAATAAAGCATTTTGCACATAAGCAGAGGCCTTAGTCCGACTCTGGGACCTTTCCAGGTATTTCCATGCCTTGAGGTTATCAGTATCTCTCAATGGATACATTGTTTTAGTGCTACCCAATCCAGGGACTTTTACTAGCCCTTTTCTGGTCCTTCAGATCATTCTGGCCCTTGGGCAATTCTCAGCTTAAGTTGTGATATAGCTAAGATCTTGAGTGGAAGCATCTGGTGTTTGACTTCTTTTACTTCATTTCTCTTCAATCACAAATTGAGTATTTTCCCTGTTGGAGTGATAGAATGCAGGTCTCCCAATCCCAGAGAAAAAGAGGATCTGTCTTAATCTTCTACCACATTAAGTTTAAGCTAAATGAGAGCATTTAATTACATTAGTTTCACCTATTAATTTTCTTATTCCCTCATGTTTATTTCTGAAATAGATACTAGACTTCTTTAAAGTATCTTGTTACTTGTTAGCTTTTGAGATCAGCCATTAGTAGCATGCTTTATTTCTATAGACTCTCACAGCAGAAGCTGGTTCGTTGAACGATGCCATTTCCTGACATCTACACCTGCGTTTTGGAAAATGAGACAGCTGATGCTGAGAACTGAGCACAGCAGTTCAAACAGACATGGATGCTGCAATCCGTGGCAGGTGCTCTGCATTCTTTGCTGCTAATTAAAAGCTACGCGCCCGACCAAGCTCAGGGCAGGCCTCCTTTGGTCCAGCACCTCTCCTGGAGAGCTCCGCAGTGCCACAGGCGGCTCAGCGCCCTCGGGCATCCTCGGGGGGAGCTGTCGGGCTCTGTAGAGCACCCCGGCCGCGGTCCCGCTCCGAGGGCGCTTAGGGGTGCGGGAGCCGCGCCGGGCGGGCAGGGGGTCCCCAGCCACCCCGGCCCCTTGGGGAGTACGCCGGTCCGAGCCAGGCGCGGGTCGCGGTGCGGAGCCGCTGCCGGGGGCGGCGGGGCCGGCGGACGCGCGGGGCTCGGCGGGCAGCCCCCGGCACTCACCCGTGTAGAAGGCCAGCACGGCGACGGGCGCGCCCAGCAGCTGATCGCAGAGCACCTTGCCCAGCACGGCGGGCGGGCGGCGGCCGGGCAGCGCCCGCTCCAGCGCCCGCAGCCACACGTAGCTGAAGTTGCCGTGGAAGGCCAGGGCCACCAGCGCCACGCGGCGCGTCTGCGCCCAGTCGGGCGGCTGTCCCCGCAGCAGCTGCTGCGCCGCGTCCCCCGCCGCGAACAGCCCCCCGTAGAGCAGCACGTTGCAGAGCCAGGGGAAGCGCCGCACCCCGCGCAGCAGCGCCCCGGCCATCGCCGGCCGCCGCTTCCGCCTCTCCTTCCTCCTCCTTCTCCTCCTCCTCCTTCCCACGGGCCCGCCCGCCGCCGCCGCGGCCCCGCCATCCCCGCGGTCCCGGAGCGCTCCCTGTGCCGCGGAGGGCCGGCTCCGCACGCCGGGCCCCGGTGGGTGCTGGGTGACCCGCGGGTGACGGCAGGGCAGCCGGGCTTCTGCCGGGCTCGCTTCCCAAGTGCCTGTGTACTCATCCCAGGATGTAGGTGTCGCCTAGGGTAGCACTATTGGTCACTGTGCATTACTGTCGCAACTATTGAGTGACAAATGAACACTAGGCACTGTTTCCTTATTATCTTTTTTGCAATTATTTCTTTGTTGCGTGCTTACATGAGTAGGTTATGGCTTTTTCTTTTCAGTTTTGCAGTCTGAGCAGGGCCGATGCACACCAGCTGAGCAGCAGCAGCCCGTGAGGTTCCCCTGCTTTGACCTCTGCTGCTGAGACAACTTGAGGAGAAAGGCAAATGGTGCGAGGTTATCGAAGAGACTCGTGTACACAGCTTTGTACAAACAGAACCAGTGCCACAAAGCGGATCTGAAATCCACGTAGTGAGGTGACACTGAGTAGTGACACCACGTAGTGAGGCGTCCTGCAAAGACCTTGGCCACGGAAGGAAAGGAGCGCATCCGGCAGCGCCGGGAGCTTCCCCCTGCTCCTGGCAATGGGCTCCGGCTTGACTGAGGGAACCCTCTCCAGGCAGGAGGTGGTAGTTCGCTTTGTGACCCGGATTAGTGCCTTTGAAACCACCATGAATTCTTCCATGAACAACTAAGAATAGGCGTGGAGGGCTTGTATATCTAAGTAAAATTTATTAAGAGTGTAGAGGGCGCTGCCCAGCGCTCGGCGGACACGCTGTGCCAGGACCCGGGGCGGCCCTTCCCGGCCCTCATCCCAACACATCCCTGAGCAAACAACGCCAGCTGCAAACAGTGCTATTGAATAACAGCAGTGGCACTAATAGGGCGAGGGATATGTAACGAAAAGTAACTCCAGCCTGGAAGAACAGAACTAAAGCTCAGGAAAAGCCCGGGGTTTGGGTCTCCGGGGGCTGCTCGTCGGACGGGAGCCCTTGGGCAGGTGCGTGCTGTCCGCCGCGGTTGTGCAGCGTGCCAGCGCGGGACCCGTACGCAGAGGAAAGGCTTTGGTGCCCCCGTAGGCGACAGCGGGGTGACAGCCGAGAGGTTCGTGAAGTCTGGAGCCCTGCAGAGCCCTGCCGGGATCCGGCCTGCCACAACCCGGCGCAGAGGGGACTCGAACCCGGGTAGTCGCAGCTCTTCTCCAGCACCGGCGTCCATCGCCGTTCGGACAGCGCTCCACGCGCATGGGACAAGATGTGTCACTGACCCGGGCTCTCTTCTGGACTGTTCCACCAGCTGGCGTGGGGGGGAGCGACCTCAGGCGGTGTGCGGAGCGACGGGCCGGCCCTGGCCCCGCCGCGCCGTGCGCAGTGTGCCCGCCGCGCATCCCCCCGCCGCTGCGGAGCGGTGGTGCGTGCGGCGGGGGGCGGGCCGGTTGCCCAGGTGAGCGCGCGAGCGCGGCCCGCCCCGCGCGGCCCCGTCAGCGTTGCCAGCGTGGAGCGGCCGGGGCGGCAGCGCCGGGCCCGTGGCCATGGACGGCTCGCTCGAGAAGGTCTGCGGGGCAGCGCCGAAGGGATGGGGACTGGGCCAGGGCCGGGGCCGCGAGCACCGCGGCGGGTGCGGTGGGACCGGGACCGGGGCCGGGGCCGCGGGGAGGGGCGCGGGCCGGCGGCGGCCGGGTCTCGGTGCGCGGCGCTGCCCCCGGGCTGAGGCGGCTTTGCCTGCCGGAGCCTTGGGGCGGCAGCGGAGCCCCCGGGCGTGTCCCCCACAGCCGCCGGTGTGACCGGCATCCGTGTCCCGGATCTGGAGCTAGGCAGAACAGCTACCAGGAAATGCTTCATGAGCAGGTTTTCTGCTTTCTTTAAAAAAAAAAAAAAAAAAAAAAAAAAAAAGATGGAGCTTATTTCCTGTCAGTGTTAGCCTTCCGCAGGATAGGAGAGGAAACATTACTAAATAAATTATTATTTTACGCATTATTTGAATTGACAGGGAGGCGTTCGCTGCCCCGTGTTTGCTGTTCTGCCCGTGCGGAGCAGAAAGCAAATATTGGCTCTGCCGTGCCCGGGGCCAGCCTTCTCCTCGGCCCCGTGGGTCAGAGGCAGCTCCGCACCTGCTGGGCCGGGGGTCCTGCCCCTCCCGGGGCTGTCCCGTCCCGCGGTGGCCCTGGGGACACCGTGCCGCCGCAATAACGAGTGCCTGGTGTGCTTAAGGCTTTGAATGCACACGCCCCTCCTTGCGTCATTACTATATGCAGCATGCTCGGTTTTATGCGATCCTTAGGGTGGTCCAGAGAAATCTGAATGGGATGTGCTCCAGTGAAATGGTCGGGAAATTCAGGAATATCTTTCTGACGTGGCTAATGGGATGGTGGCAAAAAAAGTTTGATACATTACAAGCTTTCTGCGGAATACAGTATTACAGAGTAACTGATAGTGTTTAAAAGCTTTTCTTGACTAGTGCTGACAGAAGTGACTCCTGCTTGTTCTGAAAAAAATTAATTAAGTAAAATTTCATTGGAATAGTTTGCAGTGTGCTATGAACTGGACTCAAAGAGAACCTTAGTGTGATACAGGGTTATTTAAAGAAGGTGCATTAGTACAGGGCAAGTGTGGTACTGACCAAGATCTTTGTTTGACCAGTTCATCATAAGAAGCAGTAAAGACCTGTAAGAATGAAATACCTAAAAGATGTTCATGTTTTGATTTTTCTTGATGTGAGGAATAGTCTATAATGGTCTGCAAAAACTTGCCTGCCTGATTTTTCAATATATGCAGATAGATATGTGTCAAGAGTTATCATTTTATTTACTTCCTCTCTTGTTTATCATGGCTTTTTTCCACATGTGTGATAAAAGCTGTAGTTCTCTGTATAATAAAATGCAATAATACAATTATGGTCTTCTAGATATTTAGCAGCAAGTGCCCTCCTGGAATAGTCTTTGGTTGAGATTGTGGTAAATCTGTACAATTTGCAGTTTATCAAGTCTTGAGCATGACATGTTAGAAGTCTTCTCCCCAAATATATTTAAAATTCCTCCAAGCTGGGATACTTTTTTCTGCAGAGAATGTCTGTCCACTTATCTCATGGACATTATTTAAGCATTATCATAGTAGATTTGAGACTTTTATTTGAACCATAGATTCTCTCCTTGCTGTGTGTTTGTGCAAGGTGACAGTGATAAGTACTTTTTAATTTGTATCAACATTTTGTTGCAACTTTATATTTTTCATGACTATTTTGGTACAGTCACCTAATGAGCTGTAATGCAGTGATGTTGGGTCACTGCAGTCTTTAGGGTCTTGCAAATGGAAAAAGATTTTTTTAGCAGATGAGAAATTTCCTGAGAATTGAAAACATTGCACAGTAGGACTGCAGTGAAAATCATTGCAGAATCTGACTCACAGGTGTGCACACCAAGCATCTCTCTTGGTTTGATTTTGCAAATTAACTTTGTTCCAGCAGCTTTTTTTTTGCATTATTTTTTAAGGTATTGTGTGTCATAAGTGATGTAATTATGACTAATTTTATCTGAAATTCCATATTCTTTTGTTGGGCTGAACTTGTTTAAATAATTATGGAAACCTGTGTTAGATTTCAGAAGTTTGCCTTAACAGAATTATTCTATTTTTTTTTCCCATTTGGATTTTGATAGAAGTGACCAAACTTCTGAAGGATTTTAAATTTCAAGTTAGGTGACTTTGTCAATGGGAAAACAGTGCAAATTCTTTCCTTGTAACTTCTTGCTATCTCTACAGCAGTATTTTCCCTAAACATGAAAAAAACTGTTTTGGTTTCTTGCTCAGCCTGTGGCTGCTGTCTTTTGTTACTGTGCTATTTACCACAACATCCTGGTAAGTTTACAGAAAACTTAGGTAGCAGAGCTGCATTAAGGTCCTGGCACATGTCAGGGGAATAAATCAAGATTAAAAGAGTGAATATCTCTAAGCAGAAGCTTTGTGATGACACAGTGTCATTTTTATTCAAGCCAAACAGTCATGAAGTGTCTGCTTTTTTTGTTATCTTAAACTTTTCTTACCCTGGAGAATAAAAACAATATTCTTTTGGCTGAAGAATACTGATATTGTTTGAGATTAATTTACCATTGAGAAGAGGTTGTGTTTTTGGTTTTTTTATGGTAGAACTTTCTATTAAGGTGTTACAGTAATGTAGTGGGGAAATTCCCATGAAACAGGGAATGAGCTATACTGTGAGTTGCTTCTCACAACATTAGTTTATGTAAACTGTTTAAAATTCATCTCTTTATTTCATTAGGAGCACAGCCTACAGAAATGCAAAACCAAGATTGGAAAACATTGGTATAGAAGCAGCATTCTCCCTTTGGAATTTGCAATTAATTTTCAGTCTTATCACAGTTGGAGAATGGCCCCTTATCCTCTCTCCCCAGTTGCCAAGTGACTCCAAGGTGTGACATTCTGCCTGTAAAATCATAAACAGTTCACAGTTCAAAGTACTTAATAAAATAGTAACAGATCAGGTACAGAGTAGGGCAGTGACTACAAACCAAAGCTATTGCAGGATAACCTTAGGGAGTTGGATTAACACATTGGAAGGCAGTGAATGATAAAAGTTGAAGCAGGCTGAGTGAGGTGTGTCAGGGGCTGAAGGAGGCAGGAGGTGCTGGGATGTGAATGGACCCCTGGAGGAAAAAGTTGTGGCTGGTGCCTCTTAGGGCTTGGAAGGATTTGTGTGTCTTGTAACTGCCCTGACCAAAGGCTGCCTGTGATCCAGGGAAAGGACTGAGTGCAGAAACTTCCTGCAGCTCCTTTAACCCCCTAAACACCTGTGCTGTCCTGTGCTTCGGGAGAGAGTGTTCAGGAACTCCTCCCACAGTTTTCCAAAACCAGTTCAAGACCATGAAGAAAATACTGTGTTTATTACTGCTCTTGTTATTCAAGTGTGGTCAGAAACCTTTCTTAACTCAATGGTTTGTTGCTGCAACTTTGCCACACCTATTTTTCTTGCTGCTTAAAAGAAGCATAAAGTCTCTGCTTCCCAGCTCCACGGCCTTACTAATGTGAGCAGAGGAGGAACAGAAAATTCAGCAGGTAAAGGTGGGCTTCTTCTCCTTCCAGAATTCAAAGGAGAAAATAAGCTGCTGCGTGTCCACTTAGCAATTGGAAAAAATCAGAAGGGATTAATTTTCCAATTTAGCCCATATCAGAATTCAAAGACTTTGTGGATTTCATAGCATTTTTTTTGGAGTTTAGTGTAACTTAGGAGTTTTAAGGCTGTATTTTATGTCGTTATTCTGGCAGCTTATTGGCAGAAGGGTTTCATGTGAGTGTAATTAGTGAGTGAGAGAGGGTGAGTCACAAGGTAAGGATGTGCAGTTTTAAACATCTGATGTCATTTCAGCTGGTGAATTTTATGTGAGTTGCAAAAAAAAGCAGCTCAGAGCCCTTTTTATAATGTCTCTACATCTCAAGTCCTCATTTACAACAGATATGAATGTTTGCATGTGATGCTAAGGAAGGTTCAAACAAGTAACTGCCTTCCAGCCATTGATGATGTTTTATGGCAGCCTGAATTAAATTGAGATAATCACAATCAGTAGATTGTGATAATTTACTCTTTTAAGGGCTTGCAGGAACAAAACTGATTTTTTTTTTCCCGAACTTCTTTGCAGAGTTTCTTTGACATGGTGCAACTCTGGAAACCACTGAAAATGTATGAACATATTACCAAAGATCAAATTTATATTTTTCCTTTGGTTATGTCTGTTTTCTTCTGAGTATTGAATGCTTGCTCTGTGTGTTTGGTGTTTTAAATCTCTGATGAGGTCTGGAACTTTTTGTGTTTGTGCTTAATTAGGCTGTGGTCCTCATACTCAGTGGTTGTTGTGCAAGTCAGTGTAGAAGTGTAAAAACCTATTTATTCCTGAATGCTGGGATTTCTAATAGTAAAATATTACTCAGTTCTTGCTCTATTCTTTTGTTTTTCCCCCAAACATTTGTTACTGGCCACTTCCAAAGCCATGGAATGGAGAATTGTCAGTCTTGGTCTGATCACTGTGCCCATGCCTGGCTAATGATTCTTTCAGCCACCTACCACTTACTGTAATGTGAGTTAAATCTCAAAATATTTGGTTAAAAATAGTCTTTGAACATATGGTAACTCTCAACTTAATTTTTTTCTTCCTCTCTTGATCAGTCCTCCGGATGAAAATAGTGTAAAATCCTCATGTAAATGAATCCCACTACCTTCTGTGATTAAATTTGCTTTTGTGTCTGCATCTGCCTGACTGAATGCATTTGCCTGTGGGATTTTTTTCTTTAAACAACCCCTGTCCTCCCAGCCCTAGCAGCATCCTGCAGGGGTCACCACCAGAGTCTTTGGTACATGGCTGATGGCTTGATGCTGAATTTATGGAGGTTATGCAGAGGCAGGGAGCAGGGACTCTGTAATGGAGGCACCTGAGTATCTCAAGGGGTTTTGCCATCTGATGTGATGGGGCTTAGCAGTGGTGTTGCCTTCTCCCCTCACACTGGGGGATATTTAATTTTCAAATATAGGTAAATCAGGCTCTGCCAAATGGCATCTTCCACATTCTCTGGGAGCTTCAAATGACATCAAATCCTAAAATGGGTAAATGCTCCTATCCAGGTGTCTGGTGTCAGTGTCACAAGCTTCTGTCAGGCCTCTTGGGTTCAAGTTTATGAAAGAGACTTCTTCACAGCCAGAGCACTTCTTTGGAAAATACTTTGAGCTTGTCATTGGTTCAGGGCAAATAAATTCCGTGATTTTTAAACTCTTCCATCCTGGCAATATCTGTGGTTACCTGATTTCAGCAGTGAGATCAGGATTTTTGGCCTGTTCTGTGCAGCTGGAGGATAATTGCTGCATGTCAGCCTGTCTTGGCTGCCTGCTGCATGTTAGTTTCACTCTTCTGTCAATGTGAAAGGAATTTCTCCAATTAGTTAAGATTAAAAACTGGCTTAAAGGTACAAGAAATAGGGAAAAAAATATTTATAAGGGTTTTTGGGTTGGGTGTTTTCTCATCTGTTTTGAAAATTACTGTTGTAAAAGTCTGCTGGGGAAATGGCAGGGAACTATGCCATTTTATTTCTCATCTAGGGCAGTCTCAAAGGATACTTTCTTGTCTTTCTAGATCCAAATGTTGAGGTTTTAACCCCTTCTAGGATTTATTATATTGTAGAGACAGTAGTAAGACAAATGGGTTTTGATATTTTTTTGAAAGTTGCTATCTTTTTCCTAAAAGATGGTGGACCCTACTCTAGCAGAAATGGGGAAGAATCTGAACGAAGCAATGAAGATGCTGGAAGACAATCAGAGGTGTGTGCAAAGCATACAATAAAAAACAATAGCTGTTTCTGCTAAGGGGAGGGTTATTTGTGTCACTGGCATTAAGCAGAGAAGCACCTCATCTTCCTTTAGTTTAAGGTCACATTGTCATTCTGAAGCTTACACCTACACAAATCATCTTTGCTTCTCAAATGCTGGGATTTTTAAAGTAAATGTATACATATTGATGCACGTTCTCTAATACCCCAAACAAGTCTGTTTTTCAAAGTTAGGATTTATTATTATTATTATTTTTGCTGCAGTGCCAGAAAGTTTTGATTCCTGTATATATGAGATTCTTCTCTAAGCTTTCTGTTAAAGAACTAAAAACCCCAACAACTTGGGAACTCTTTAATTCAGTCTGAATGAAACTTTTGTGTCAATCTCACCTGGTTTATTTCTGAACCTGTTGTTAGTGAAATAGATGTGTGTCAGTATGCATTTCTACAAGTCAAATTTAATTGCATATTTGATGTTATCAAACACAAGCTAAATACGGAGTTTATTCTGTGTCTTTAACTTAGGAAAGTGGAGGAAGAAAATGAAAAGAAATACACACGGAAGGATATTCCTGGACCACTCCAAGGCAGGTAGGCAGCAGCAATTTTTAGATAATGCTCTTTTCAAAATCTTAAACTACACATAGCATGTTTGTCTTCCAAGCAACTTGCATTAATGGAAAAGTTAACATTTTTCAGGCATCATATTAACTTTTTCCCATACTCCCATAGGGGGAAAAAAGTAATACTATAATCATACCAACTCTTTTCATCCTCATGTAGGAGAGAGAAAAAAAGATTTCTTGTCCTCGGTGACTGAAATTTTGAACTCTTTGAATCTGATGAAGTAGTGGTGCCTACAGCTGTGATTGTTTACTCAAAGTAAACATAAACCTCTATTGAATTAAAGCACCCAGATTAAAAAAATAGCTGAGACTGATAAGGTATAAAACAGTAAAAAAAACCAAAACCAGCAAACACCCCCCCCCAAAAAAAAAAAAAAAAAAAAGCCAAACCCCAGGAACCTCCCACCTTTTCAGCACAGCAGTGTTTAGAAATTAAACAGAGCTCTTGTCCATTAGGCAAGTAAGACCATTGTACCTGAGAATGAAGATTTAAATTGGTTGTGTCCTCTGTGGGAGATGATCCTGCAGGAGCTCAGGCTAGCACTTCAGAAAATATCACATGAGCTATTTAAGTCTCTGCTGTGCGGGAACTAACCCTGGTTTTAAGTGGAGACACTGAGTTATCTTTTCTATGAATAAAAAGCAATTTCAACCATCAGTGTAAGTTCTTACTTAACTACTGTTAATTTCAGTTGGAGTTAGAAAAGTTGAGGTGGATCTTTTCCAGTTTTACCATGTCATGTAAGAAGTGTAACATAGCTTGTGTCTGGCAGAAACTGAGATTTTTAGGAAATTGTTGAAGAGGTGTGCTGAGTTATGAGCTGAGGCTGGTTTCAGGTGAAGTGAAGTGTGGATCCTTAGCTACTGCCTTGGTTGGCTGTGTAGCAATAAGAATTCAATGTTGGCAAGTCAGATTTTTCAGACCAAATTTTCAGGTGTCAGTAGATTTGTGTTTCTGAGTCGCCTACTATAAGCAAGTAGGGTTTTTAATTGATTCAGCATCCTTACCTTTGTGATCAGTTTTCCTGAGACCAAGGAACCATTTCTGTTGCTGTACTCAGCATTCAGTAAAAGTGGAGTGTCCCAGATGGTCTCTTTTAGATGCTGGTATTTTCCTGTCTGTGTCTCTTTTATGTGGCTTTGTTTCCCCTCCCAGTGGCCAGGATATGGTGAGCATACTTCAGTTAGTTCAGAACCTAATGCATGGAGAAGAGGAAGAGGAAACTTCACAGTCCTACAGGTGAGGCCAACATCAGTTCCTGGATGTGGATCCACTTAAGTTCTATATGTGTTTCAGTATATATAATTTCTCTATATATTTTAGTATATATACTTATATGCCTAAGTATATATATTATGTATTTTAAAGTGTAAAGTATTGTGCAACCAGGTAACTTCTTAAAGGTACCTTACATTGTATAGTGAAGCAAAATAATGCATGAGGCTTGGCTTTCTTAAAATTACAAAGCTTCCATTACTAATTGCAAAATTGAGTTATACAAGGGAAATGTTTCTCATCTGACAGCTCATTTCTTTCACTTCCTCAAAGTTGTTTTAAGTCTTAAAGATTTGAATACCAATAGATTTTTATCATGTATCTCTGTAGATTTTAAAGTGAAAGGAAATAAAATTTGTTTCCATTTTTCAGTAAAATGGAAATAGTATTAACTGATCTGCAAGAGGATTATTGAAAACTAACATTCAAACAATATGTTCAAGATTAAAAAAAAAACAAACCACCAAACAAACCCCAATAAAGAAAAGCTGTGCCTCTAAAAATAGTAATGTAAGTGTTCTGAGTTTTCTGTGCATAGGAGAGAAGGGTATTAATGCACTTTCAAGTCCTAGTGCAGATAAGGTGCTTAGTTCTAGCTCATATTGGCTGTTTCAAAAGCTGTGAGCAGCTGGCCAAGTGAGGTGCTCTGTGTGCACTGGCAGCTTAGCGTGTCATACAGGAGGGTGGCTGCGATCTATTGCACTTCTCTCTGCTAAATATCTAAATTGCAAATCAACCAATTCTGCCAGTCTGCATTAAAAATCCATAAAGCCCATATTACTGTAATGCCCATGGCTCGGGTTTGATTGGCAGTTCCTCTGTTCTGCCTTGCAGACTTCAGAATGTTGGTGAGCAGGGTCACATGGCTCTACTGGGACACAGTTTGGCTGCTTATATATCTGTGCTGGACAGGGAAAGACTGAGGAAACTTACAACCAGGATCCTTTCTGACACTACTCTCTGGCTCTGCAGGCTTTTCAGGTGAGTCCCTGGGAATAACTGCTGTGACAAGGTAGTGATAATGTTTAAAAATGGATGTGACTTGACTGAGGATGTCAGCTAAAGAAACCACCATGTCACAAACTTAGAAATCCTTGGAAGGGCTGAACGCAACCTTAACCTAGCCTAAAGAATATAGGTTGCATTATCTTTAAAATTAGCAATCCAGAATTTAAATCTATATTAAAACCAGAATGAAGCCTTTTGTGTGTTTTTTTTTTTTGTGTGTTTCCTCCCACACTCCACTTTTAGTAAGCAAGGTTTTGAACTCTCTAAAGGCAATCTTAAAGGAGCACCGATGTTTCTTTCTTTCTTGCACTGAGTCTAAATGAAAATATATACTAGGCTTCTCTCACTGTTGATCTCAGCCTGTCTCATAAAAGTTTTCTTTTAATCTACTTTAACCTGGGAAAATAGAAGGTTTTTTTGTTATCTTCTCTGTCCTGTCGCAAGCATTTTTGTTGATCAGTGTTATTTTGGTCCTTAAACTGACTGTTGGTTATGTTGCCTGTATTTACTTGGCTTTTCTGGCAGGTATGAGAATGGATCAGCCTATTATCATGAAGATGATCGTGAAGGTCTCCTGAGAATCTGTCGCCTTGTAATTCACACCCGCTATGAAGATTATCCACTCGAGGGCTTTAACGTGCTCTACACTAAGCAGCCTGTCATATACATCAGCTCTGCAGCCAGAGCAGGCCTGGGCCAAGCTCTCTGCAATCAGGTAAAGTCAGGCAGGGGGTTGGGGGGGGTTCAGAACCTGCCTGGCTTCATATTGCCTGCATAGCTTTGGGGATTTTGGCAACTTATTTTTCCTCAGGGTGGAAATAACAGCAAAGAAAGCAGAGTCCATACTGGGCATAACCTCAGCTGTAGTAGACCATACGTTTAAAATAAAACCATTTGTCTGGGAAAAATACTTTGAGTTTTTATTTACAGCCTGTGTTTCACAGCAGTGATACAGTGGGAGGAAGAGAAATTTTCTGAATATTTCCACTGAAAGCATCCTGCGTGCTAACTGTGTAAAAAATGAGTGATTGTTTCTAGGCTGCATTGTGATTTACATATGCTGTTGGTTGTGTGAGATAGACCTGAGCCCAAACATGCATAATCTGTCCTGTGCTTTTTCCTTATTAATTTGATTATAAATTTTAGTAGAAGACTTACTTTATAATGTAATATTAAGGTTTCTGTTGTCACACTGGTTTTTGTGTCACTCTGTATTAGTGAACATATGAAAAGAGTATTTATTTCTCAGCTGAAATTCCATCATTTCTGTTGCAGTTAGGGTTACCCCTTTCCTGCATGTGCCGTGTGCCTTGTAACACTATGTTTGGATCTCAGCACCAAATGGTAAGTTTGTCTTCTCTAAGAGCTCTTTCTGTGCTTTGGTTGGTTTTTAAGCCTCATTAAATGAATATCAAGTATGCTGTTAGAAAAAGCTATTAATACATTTACTTTTTCAACTTCTAAGTCTTCTGTGTTAAAGCTGTGCGAATCATAGATGGAAATTTTCTGAAAGCAGTTTGTCTCTTGGTCTTGTCATTTGCAAAATATTTTAATGTCTTTTAAGTAAAGTGCTTTTTAGAGCAAGATTTCTAGACTAGGAATAGTTGGAATACTTTCACAAGCTACATGGTGTATTTGTGTTTTATTTTTCACAAATGCTTTATTCAGATTATTTTGCTTTTGAGAGGAAGAAAGTGCAAGCCAAAACCAAAGACATTGAGAATGTTTCCTTTCAGAACTTCAGAATGCTGTTCATTTTCAATCTTAATGCATTTTCCCAGTTCAGCAGAAATAATTCAGTGTTTGACATACATTGTTTTCTTCCTGATACCAGGATGTTGCTTTGTTGGACAGACTGATTAAAGATGATGTTGAGTTTGGAAAACTGCCTTTGTTGCTTGTGGCCAATGCTGGTAAGTGCTGTGGACAAACAATCAAAAAGAACCCCATGCTACTTCATGAATACATATACAATAAAAGACCAAAAAACACATTAAATAAAAATCTAAAAATTTTCTTAAACAGCTCAGTGGTAGCATATTAAAAAATAACAGGAAATATCTTAATGACAACACAATAATTATCTGTCCAAAAGGGATTTTATTTAATGAATTCAAATTTGGATTGTGCTGTTATAGTTCTGCATCTGTCAGTTGATGTATTAATATGATTGTAACTTCCTTTAGTGAGTGCAGATCTCTTGTTAAAAATCAGTTTTACATTAACACTTCAGGATTTTTTGATGGATGTGCCATCAACTTTAACTTGAAAAATATTTTTTTCTTCTCGTTAATTAAACACATGTACAAAATTTGCTGTAAGTATGAATGAGGGAGGTGGCTGTTACTTGCTTGGGAGCTGGAAAGTGATCTGAGTCCAAGAGGCTGATTTAGTAGAGCCTCAGTGCAGGCTGATCCTCTGTCACTGCCTTCTCCCTGTTCAACCAGGGACTCCAGGTGCTGGGCACACGGACAAGCTGGGCCGGCTGAAGGAGCTCTGTGAGCAGTACAAGATGTGGCTCCATGTGGAAGGGTATGGAACTGGATTACTGCTCTACAACTGTCTTCATTAAAAAGTCTGACTAATAGACACCATCTAATGTAGCAGCTCACACAGAGCCATAGGGCCAACTTGAGTTGGTCATAGCAAGCATTTTATATGGTTATAATTTTGTTTTTGTGAGATAGAAATTGATTTACACACAGAGGAGGAATTAATTGGAGAGGTAATTTCAGCACAGATTGGTGATCACTTTTATTCAGATGGTAATCTTATCTGCGCTTGCTTTGAAGAGCTTGAAATATTAATAAAAAGACCTTTTATTAATAAAAAGGTCAGGAAGGCCTAAAAAGACCTTCTAAGTCAGGGAGGACATTATACATTGGGATAAAGCCATTTATTGAGAATGAAATGGCATTTCAATGAAGGTTGTCAAGAAGGCTTCAGCAAGAGCAGTGTGTAACAGAACTGGGAGGGGGATTAAACCAAGAGAAAAATAAATTCCAAGAACATGGACAATGTCAATGAAGACTCCAGTGCTCTGAGATTATTTTTTTTGAAGCTGAAATAAGGACAGTTTCTCCTGGTATTTTGTAGAATAGCTGTATTTGCATACTATTTATTTCTGATACCAAATTGATGTTAAATTATGGATATGACCTTGGGTGATGATTTCACCAAATGTTGGACTGAAAATTTTTAGAACAAAGTAGGTTTTTACTTTTGAGTTTTCAGTCTCAGAATACCAAGTAGCAACATCTCCTGCATTGTTAATGAAAATTATATGGAAAAAAACTACCTCCCTTTACACATCAATATGAAATATTTAAACTGCAGATTAAAATGCTGTCTCTTACATATTTAATATATGCTAAATTCACTTTTTTTTTCCAGTGTGAATCTGGCAACTTTGGCTTTGGGTTATGTCTCCTCTTCTGTACTGGTATGTTTCACTATATCTAGAAACTTTAAAATGTGCTTGTGTAAGGTTAATCAAAATATATATGGCTTATATGGTGCTTATTGTAATAAACTTCAGGCTGCAACAAAATGCGACAGCATGACTCTGACTCTGGGTTCCTGGCTGGGGCTCCCTGCAGTGCCTGCAGTGACACTCTACAGACACGAGGATCCATCCTTGGTATGTTCAGATTCTCACTTACCATCCTCCAGATCCTGGGATTCTGGTTCTGGTCAGTGTGCTGCCATGTTCCTCATAAGCATCTAAATTACAATTTCCAAAGCTGGCAGAAGTGGCAGCATTGAGGAGAGGTTAACAGTGCTTTGTTTGTTTTCCTCCTCAGTCCTTGGCAGCGGGGCTGACATCGAGCCAGCCCGTGGAGAAGCTCCGTGCCCTGCCCCTGTGGCTCTCCTTGCAGTACCTGGGCCATGATGGCATTGTGGAGAGGATAAAACATGCCTCACAACTGGTGAGCAGCAGCCCAGCAGGGATTTATGACAGCTCCTAACAGATCTTTCTGGTTATTGTCATGTGTTGTAGAAGACTCAAAATACTGCAGTTGTTGATAGTATAACATTGGGTTTCACCCACTATGAAAGCACAATGTTTGAGGCAGGGTTTGTGCTTTTACTGTTAGATAGTATGTATATTTTTATAAATGAGAAAAAAAATCTTTTTTCTTCCTAGACAGTGAAGTAACATACTAATTTCCTTTTTTGTCACTTCTCTTAACTATTTTTGCTTGAAAGCTCTTGACAGAGACTTCATTTTCCTACTTGGCATTGTGTTGATTTAAATACTGGTAAATTACTTTTAGTTAAAAGGACTTCAAAACGTTTCTTGAGGTACAAGTGCACTATGTTTGGAGTCCTTACTTTAGTAAAAGTCAAGTTCCAGTATAATGTGTTAGCTACAAAATGCAGTGCTTATATGCAAAATATTATTTCTTAAAGGTCACACTTTGTGGTCAGTGGTTTACTAAACCCAGAAAATACTTTTCTGTTGCATTCCAAATTGAGAAATGAAAACTGGATGAGTCTTACATGTTGGAGGGGTTTGCTCCAAAATTGTGACTGTTTAATGTTTTTCAGAATAACTTTTAACTTCTAAAACTGTATTTCTCTCCTCCATTTGTTCACCTTCTGCTCTGGTCTTCTAGAGTCAAAGGCTGCTGGAAAACTTGAAAAACCTGGATTTCATTAAAACCTCGGTACCGTCTGTTTTTAATACTTTGGTTGTATATCTTAGTTTCTGCCTGTTATGATAAGAATAACTTTGACCAGAATAAATTACTCAAAAATATTATGTTAATCATAACCATTGTTTTGAAGACACTTGGGATCCTTCTAATTAAGTTCTGGTGTTCAGTGGGAAGCTCATGGCTTGGCTGTGTGTGACCTTTGGATCGTGTTTGTTCCATTGCTCTGTACTGGTGCACCCATGGGAGTGCAGAAGAGCATCCAGAAGTTGTGTTCCAAGCTTGATTTAAATCTATTTAGAACATGGCTTTGCTCAGTAATACATCTATGAAACCAGTTTCCCTAAGTGTCTCTAATCTATTCTGGCTGCATATTACCCTGCTGTTGAAATCATATTGTGAACCCTGTGATATTGTACACAAAAATTATCCCAGCTGAGGTTTCTACACCAGAAACAGGTTTAGAAATCACAGCTAATGTATTCATTCCAAATTCAGTTTCTGTGAGATGTCCTGTCCAGCAGGGTTTGCTTATTTTACTCTGACCCTCACCCCCAAATTTTAGTTGACATTTGATGTACAGAAAATTTAGTCAGCTTACTGAGTAAGCTGTAAAGTACAAATGGCCTTGGGAGTTCAAGTTATTGTATCTCTTACCCTCCTACTCAAATAAATCTTGGCATTTTTAGGATTATGAAATGTAGTCTCAGACTGTCTCCAGAAGTAGCACAGTGTGTTTCTCCAAAGCAGGAGCAATTACAATCTTACTTTTCCTGCTGGAACTTTCTTGATGTTTCCCAGTGATTCTGGGGTGATTTTCAAGAGAGCTCAAGCTTTGCTCGGCAGCGTAAGGAATTGTACATAGTGTTAAATCTTTAAAAAAGCAGGGGAAAATATTTTTTTTCTTTTAAGGTTGAAGATGAACTGAGTTCACCAGTGGTGGTTTTCAAGTTTTTCCAGGAATATTCAAAGAGAGGTATGTGATTTATTTAAAACCGAACAACAACCAAGAAAATACCCCTCTCTATACAGTACTTTAAACTACTAATTCACCAAATGAATTTGAGATAAATGTGACGTAGTGCAGTTCTCTCATCTAACATGCTTTTAAAAAGGTTGTGAGTGCTGGTTATAATCTGTGACAAATCATACACGTGATAGCTTCTTTTTTTAGACAGACTGCAGTGTTTGAAATTTTCGTAACAAGTAATTTTCTGCCTTCTTGAGTGAGAAGATTTGCATATGATTTTGATCTTGGGAGTAGATGATGGAAGTTTCTTATAAGCTGCAGGCAGAGTATGAGTGTACTGGTGGGGAGAGATTTTGGTTTGTTCAGGTATGCTGTTCCTTTCAAACATTTCATAGCTCACGGCAAGTACTACATTGCTGTGGTTTACTGATTACAGTTCCTGTTACAATTTTAAAAGCAGCAGAACACATTGGGAACAGCTCTGGAAATGCTGTCACAGGTATTAAATATGTGCACCCTCTGTGACAGGACTTTGCTTTGTGAAAACACTGGTTGTATTTCCATTGGGGCATTTTAACCTCAAAACTCAGAAGTATCTTACTGGTTTGGGGTTTTTTTTCTAAACTATTACATTCAACTCTGTTTTACTTCCAGTATTTATCATGTTCAACATATTTTTACAAAAACATCCATGTTCATCTGCTCCAGGCCCAGTATATGGTGTAGATGTGTGACATTAGCTAGGAAATGTAATTGTCTTTTATCTAGATTTTAGGTTGTCTTTTATTTAATTAAGTAAATAAAAGTCCACTTCTGTGATTCTTGTGTCTTTGGATTCAGATCAGACCTCACATGCTGCACAGGCCTCAACTATTCAGCACCCCATAATAAGCAACGAAGGGCACATTTATGACACCTTCAATCAGTGGGTAAGAATGGAGGGGACTGACAGTGGAGTAGTTCAGGGTGTCATCAGGAGCTACAAACCCTTTGTTAGAGTAGCTTGAAAGATGTTCTTGATCTGATTTCCTTTGCAAAACTTGTAGCTGTTTAAAAGATTAATTTGCTCTTAAGCAAAGTTGCTTTCACATTTCTGATCATTTTACACATAATTAGTAGTAAAATCATTCCTGAATCTTAAGCTCTTGGTTGTTCCCTTGATCTTGTGGGAATATGTGTAAACTTCAGAATTCTTTTAAATCAGCCAAATGCTCTGTTGCCAGTGTCTGTGTATTCCTGAACAGACAGCTGCCTTTTCCAGCTCTTGAGTTAATTCCATAAGCCTGTGCTGGCAGAGGTGGGCACATGGCTGGTTGGATCCCTTGTGCAGTAATCATGGCACACCTAATGGCAGTGACAATTTTGCAGAAAATTCTGACTTGTAACACTTTGCAGTTTATTCCAAATTTCCATGTTTTTAAGGATCTGTTGAACTCAGCCCTATCTCACCCGCAAGGTGAAGTATTTGGTGCAAGAACTAAATTTGAGGGAAAACTGTGTCTGTGTTGTTCCCTGAGCTGAGGCAGGGCCTGCAGGAGCCATCCCTGTCCAGTTCCCTAACTGTGCCTTGTCCCTGCAGCTGGGAGAGCAGCTGGCACAGCTGGTTCCTGCCAGTGGAGTCGATGTGGTGGAACTGGAGGATGAAGGCACATGCGTGCGCTTCAGCCCGCTCATGACTTCTGCAGGTAACACTCACTCCAGCCAGCCCCTTCTAAATGCTGCCCTTTGCTGTGCAGTGGTACAACAATCTCCTGGGGTAAAAGCAGATGTGCTCAAGAAGCTCCTCAGGATATTCTCATGTGAGGAGGATTTTCTTATTAGCAAACCAAAACCACCTCATCATTTTGCTGCACCCTGGCACTGGGTGCATTAATGGGAGCTCAGCTGTTGTGGGTCACATTGCCCCACTATCTCTGCGGAGAAACACTTCCTGGTTACTTTTTAAACTCATTAGGAAAAGCAGTTAATTAAGAAAAACAGATTCTTTCTCTCAGCTGCTTAACACTAGATGCCTGACCTTTCTACACAAGTGTTTCAACACTGCAATGGTGCTTGTGTTCAAAACACAGCTACTTAGCTGGAATATTTATTTACTAGACCTCCAGGGTCTTCTATAACTACTGGTGGAGGGGGGATATAAAAAAATCTGTGTTTTGGAAAGCAGAAGCACAGAGCAGTGTACAGGGCTCAGGGGGTGCACAGTATCTCCTGTTGGCTTGAGTGGGGTGAGGGGCTTAGGCTGTAGAACAGCTGACACTCATGAGAGAAGGTCCTGGTGTACACAGAACAGCAGATTTTAGAGTAAAATTTCTTGGTGATGCTGTGATGGTTTGTTTTATCCCAGCATGGAAGCTAATTCATGTCCAGCTGGGCTACAGGAAGAGGATGTTTGTGGGGTTTTTTTAATGCTAGCTACTGATGTAGTGTAAAAGGATATTGTAACATATCCTTATTAGTTTGTAACAAGAGAAAATCCTTTTTATTAGTTTTTATGAAATGCTTACTTCCTTTCATTTTGATGTCTCAGATAACTGAATCAAAGACCCACTTACGTAGACCAAGATATTCAATAGCATCTATAAATTATATTTGTGGTTATCTTGCAGAACAGCTCCTTTACAAATCCTTAATTCAGACATCTGTGACACATCTCTCACACTTACCACACACTAACACTTCTGCTCTGCAGTTTTAGGAACTGAAATACAAGACATTGATCACTTGGTAGACTGCTTAAAAATGAAGATTCCGGTGTTGACAAGCACACTGCAGCTGAGAGGGGAGTTTGAGCAAGAAGTGAGAAGAACAGTTAGCCTGTTGTATATTGAAGATCTTGGCTGGCCAGGGTTAGGTGTTGTGAGGTAAATTATTTTCTTCATGCTGTATTTGCAAACTCTGTGCTTGAGCAGACAGGAGCATGTGGTCTCTTCAGTGGTCATTTGGATGTTTTGTTTGCTGATTGTTTTCTGGCTTTTCACCCAGCTGAAGCTTTTGAGTGCTTTTGAGGAAATTGCCTTTATGAAGTAATTTTCTTTATTTGTTAAAGAAAAGCTGAAGAGCTGCTTTGGGCACCAGTTGTAACACTGGAAGCAGTGTGTGTGTGTGGGATGTGTAATGAGCAAGTGCATTCCACTGTCTTTAGCCAAGCATAACTTCTGGTTTTATCTATAATGGCACTCACAGATATGCTGAATAGACTTTAAAAAATCCTCCAGGTGTCTGCTCTGATCATTTGATGCAGCCCTCTGGGAAGGATTCTGTATAGTCAAAACAGTTCAGGTGTAATCAATATAGCAACCAGAAATCTATTGTGTTGAGTTTGCAGCAGCAAGCTCAGCTCACCCCCCAGTCCCTGATGATAAATGCCACTTAACTTGCTGGTAGGAGCTGTAATGTTCTGAGGTTTTGGTTTGTAGAAATGTGCTAAATGTGTAGGTCCTTCTGTATGCACTGTAAAGTGAAATTGCTATCTTTTGGCTTGGTTTGAAGGTACAACTATCACAGTGATGAGAAGAATGATGACAAACAAGAAAAAGAACTAGAAAAAATCAATACAGAACTTCTGAAAAAGTTAAATGAGCTGGAGTCAGATCTCACCTTTTCTTTGGGTAACTGCACTATTTAAAGAATTTCTTTTCAAGCTAGTAGTCATTCTCCTGGCTGTGCTAGAATGATTTGATAGGTCATTATAATGCAGAATGAGCTGCTGCCCATGTGATTATTGCAGAAGGAACACCTGTAACTGTTCCCTCCTCCCCCGTGTTTCAGTTCAGGAGTGCTCACCAGGTGAGCTGTTCTCAGAAATCCTTGTGAAAACTGATGTGTGGGCAACTAGACCAAGAAGGGTTCCTTGCCAGAAAGAACAAAAGCTGCAGCATTCCTGGGTGTAGATGGAGCCTTCTCAAGTGGTGCTGATCTAGTGGAAAGCTGATCTCATTCCAAACTGGCACCGATGGCCTCGTTGCTCTCTGTGGCTTGATTAAAAGCTTTAGATGACTTTTGTGATAATTAGCAACACTTTCACATTTACACAGTGCCACATGATAGCTGAAAGTATTAATTTGCTTTTTCAGAACTCTGACCTTTTTCTAATCAGCTGTCAAAAATTAAGTGCCCTACGGTTGTGGAACCAAGTAATCTGTAAATGGCTGAAAGTTAAGGAGTCTAAAGCATATTCAACACTGGTATTTACAACACAACTCCTTGACTGTATAAAATATCCACTGTTTTTCTTGCTCAGGTGATGTTTTCTGTCTTTGAAAACCCCCAGGGCTGAACTGTCTTGCCCTGCATAATTTGTACCCACACAGATCCTGCCCTTAGGTACTGGAGGGGGGATGTGTACTGGGATTTCCAGATTTACAAGCATAAGTGCTGCAGCCCTTGCAGGATTGCAATTTGTTTAGCACAAAGCCCTGACTCTCCCTGTGCCCCCAGGTCCAGAATTTGGAGGGCAGAAGAACTGTGTTTACATTGGCATGGTCACAGAGGATCTGGATGTGTCAGAGCTGGTTGAAACTATTGCAGCAACAGGCAGAGAAATTGAAGAAAATTCAAGAGTATGTATTAATAACTCAAAAAATATTGAAACACCTTTTTTCCTCCCCTTTCATATTGGCTTCAGGACATGGTTTTGTTCATTGTGAAAGTAAAAGTTGTGCTTGCCCACAAGAGTTTTAATTACTGTGGAAGAATAATCTGTGTCTACATACAGAGAATTATGGATTAGGATATTGTGTGGATGTCTGAATTTGTGTTCATGGTTCTGTGTGCAGTAGTTCTAATGAAAACCTTCATTCAGTTGTACTGAAGTAGCCTCATTTTATCATTCAGATTTTAAGCTGTCAAAAAACAAAAGTGAAGGTGTAAGTTGATTTTGAGCTGGTGTTTCTCTTCACTGCTAGATGTGGTGGGATTGAGATTCTTTATATACCAGCTTTAAGATAAAACTATGCTCTAAAATATGTGAAAAACTTTAAATTGGTATCTTAAACCCAGAAATTACAAGTTACCTATTGAAGTAATAAAGCCGATGATGCAACTGCTATTTGTCAAAGCATTTACCTGAATGGAGTTCTCCAAATGTTCTCTAAAATAGAATTCCTAAGTGAGATGCATTTCATCTGTCCTTTCATTCTGTTAGTGCTGGGCATTTAATTTTCTTACCTCAAAAATAAATAGAACTTCAGAAATCCTTTGCCTATTTCTGCTCATGGGAATGTGTTGATTATGGCAATGAATTTTTTCTAGCAGTGATTTCCTGCCCACTCTTCACTCCCTGTGCTGCTTAGAGGGTGACGTGAGGAATGTTTTGTCTGTAGAGCACCTTCAGTTTTTTAACTGTTGTAGTGGAGAGGTTGGAACTGAAATGGCCCCTCGGATCCTGAAGGTTCCAGGGAGGAACAGTAGTGGAAGAGTCAGAAGGGTGCAGTCCTTGGGAGCAGCTGCAGTAAATCTGTGAATCTTCACCATGTGATCCAAAGCTGGGAAGCAGAACCCATTTGTGATTGCCCTTTGCCCTGCTCAGATGAGGAGGGTTGGTACAAGGAGGAGGATTTTACAAAAAGCCCACATCAGTCCAGCTGCCCTGAGACATGCAGCAAAGGCACTGAAAGGCAGCACCAAAGCTGAAGATGACTGGGCCAGAAACACAGAGGTTCTTCCTGGTACTCTGAATTCCACCCCACTGCCCTCCCTCCTGTAGCCAGGGACTACCAGGGGTCCTGAGCTGCCATGGGGGTCAGTTCCTGGCTGGCCTCTCCCTGAGGGAAAAGGAGCAGCTTCCTCTTTATCCTTTTATTAGCTGACAGGAACACAAATTTTTGGCATTTTGGAGGAAGTGCTTGTCCTTGTGCAATGTTAAAACTAACATCAATATATGGAAATTGGCATTTGTCTCACACAAACGAAGACGTAGCTTCTTGGGTTTGTTAATTCCTTGTCCCTGCAGCTGTCCCAGTAAATCTGCCTGCCCTTTGCAGTATAAAGCCTTGCTGCTGCAATGTGAACCTATAGGCTGACACATAGCTTGTTACTGTGAGGCTGATTTAAGTCCTGGGTGTTTCTAGGAACCAAAATGTACTCTATAAACATAAACATTCTTCCAGACATTCATCTGAGGAACATTTATATGCTAAGCAGGTTTTCAAAGAATTTGGGTCATAGGCTTGTTTCTAAGAGTGAAAAAAAGAGTACCATTCCTGTTTAAAATTACATTATTTCCTCTGGGTTTATGTGTTAAAAAAAGCTGCAGTCAGCATGTGCATTCTTTAATTTATAGTCATAATGAAATAGAGATTGTCACATACTGTCTTAAATTGGAAAAACATCTCACTACCCTGTTTCCATCCTGAAAACCTGAACTAAAAAGAGTTTCAAGTCCAAATAATACATATTCTAATACATATCCTTATTTCTGGCTTTTATTAGCTGTTGGAAAACATGACTGAAGTTGTTAGAAAAGGGATACAGGAAGCTCAGCTTCAGCTTCAGAAAGCAAATGAAGAACGACTGCTGGAAGAGGTGAGGCCCCAGCCAGCAGCCCTGTGGTATCCTGAGGTGACTCACCCCCCTGGGGGCTCTTTCACCACTGTTGGGTTGTGCTTTGCAGGGGCTGCTGCGACAGATCCCAGTGGTGGGCTCTGTGCTCAACTGGTTTTCTCCCTTCCAAGCCTCGCCCAAGGGAAGGACGTTCAATTTGACAGCAGGTAGGGCATGGGGCACCTGCAGCTGTGCCATGCTGGCACTGGGGCTGTTCAGTTCTGTGCTCAACCTGCAGCACACATTCCTGTGCTGTTTGATCATGAGTGACATCATCCACCTTCAGGATGTACAAGAACATGCTTTGCACTATTTCTGTAACACCCAGTAAGAATCTCCTGCTCTCTTGTACAGTTTACATTTTGTTCTTGCATGTTGAATCATGTTAAAAAAGCCATGACAGACACTGGCAGTTATTAGAGGAATCATTCCTGTGACCTCTGGTTGCATATCCTGGAGGAGCTGGGGGTGGCTTGGCCTTAGCACATCGCTCCTCATGTGAGTGCACGTGCAGCCTCTCCCCTGTTCCACTGTGGCCCTGAACAGGATGTCTGCCTCAATCCTGCTTTGGGATGGCACCTGGCTGTTGCCATCCTGGTTTGTGCTGGTCTGTGTGCTAAACTGCCTGTGTAGCAACTGGAGGACAAGTTAAAGTCAGCTGGGGCCAGGCATAACTGGGCTGTGTGGGAAACTGTAGCAAACTCTTATTTTACTCCGATTTGTAATTTATGTCTGGGGATGTAGAAGGAGCTGCCTATAAGCTTTTACATCAGTAAGACTGATGTACCAATGTAATGCTCCCTGAAATGATAAATTTTCACTGTAGTAGTACTGTGGCAGTCACAGAAATTAGTATTCCTGGGCTCAGCAGAGTATCTGGCACACCCAGTGGCCCACTGTCTGTGTGTCTGTACCCTGCAGGGAAAGCTTCCTGCTGTGCTCAGGGCCTTTGTGACTCTGGATGCACCAAGTGGCAGGTTCTTAGAGCAGAGAACAGCCCCTTCCTTCCCCTGGGAATGCTGACCCTGCATGGCTGGATGCCCCTTCCTGGCAGCTGGGCAGATGTCACATGCCCAGGGCAGGAAGGAAATGGGACTACAGAGTGTAGCTCTGAAATGAGGGTGGGGGGAAACAATTCACTTCTGAAGTGTCAGCACTCACATCCCTGGGTTTTTAGAAATGTATCACCCCCATGTGACAGTTTGAATTCAAATACTGCTGTTTCAGAAGTTTTAGTCAACCTACTTTTTTTAACCTGCAGGCTCTCTAGAATCCACAGAATCTACGTATGTTTCAAAGGCCCAAGGAACAGGCAGCACTCCACCACCAACTCCCACTTCCAGCCTTGCAAAACAAAGACTTCCTGGTAAGTTTCTGTGTCCAATTTCTAAAACTTCCCTGACAGGCAGACCCACATGATTTTCCATCTTATGTAACATCTGGAACTAGAGCTCATCTTCTACCACCTTAAAAACCTTAATGTACCCATGGCACAGAACACTGCCCCAGGCTGTTATCTTTCCACATATTCTTCCTGGGACTATAGGAAGTTGTCCAATTAACTGACAACTGCCCAGGAAATCTAGAATCTTCCTGTGGAATATTAAAAGGTTATTGAGCTTTAAAAATGAACAGGTAAACAAGCCAAATGTTTTATTTGAAATAAAAGCATAATAACATGTAGTCATGTACTTCAGCAGCTGCATTTCTGTTGCTACCAAACATTTTGTGGCCTAAGGCATTCTGAGGTGAAGATCTGTTAAATCTATGGCACTCTCTGCATAGTTGTATTAGTAATTAATGCTGATTTGCTGGAAACCCAGCTTTAACTCACCTTCGGGGCTGGTGGCTTCCAGCCTATGACTTTCAGTCCAGTTGTTTAACCTGGAATGATTTCAGTTTGTAAGCAGGCAGCCTGGCTTCAGCTCAGTTTTCTCCATCTCTGCATACACAGGATACAGTAACAGGTGCTATTACTTTGCAGACCTGTTTGGGTCTGTGTTCAGGGTCCAAAGTAGCAGGCAAACAAAACCTACTTCTCTGCTGTTACAAAATTCCAATACTTCCTTTGGAAACTAACTTGTGCACACCAGGGTTTGTATTTGCTGTCTCCATGGGTACTGAATGCTTCAAACACTTCACAGGTCAGAAAGCTTTCAAAAGGTCTCTGAGAAGCTCTGATGGGTTCAGTGAGACCAGTTCCATCAGCCACTGTGATGACCTGGACAAGCTGGATCAAAGACCCTCAAATCTCTCCCCTGGCCAAGAGCAAGGACCTTTGGAGGTCGAAAGAGCAGAGGAGCAGAAGGAGGCGGTGCAGGCAAAGACAGACACTGAGGACATTCACAGTGACCAATCACCACCAGACTGCACCAAGGCAGAGGACCAAGCAAGTCAAAGATAAAATCCAGAGTGTGGATTTCAGACTGTGCTGAGGAGGCCCCTGCCCAGGGAGGCAGGCTGGTAATGGTGCAGTGAAGATGTGAGCAGTGCCACACACAGTACAGTAATAACTACTGTAACTTATTAACTGGGATTTTGCACAAATATACATTCCCTCCCCTGGGACAGAGATTTGTCTTATTGTACACTTGTTACAGTTGCTTTAATCCTCTCCATGTTGGTGTCACCAAAGCTGTAGTGAAATTTATTGAGTGCTCATGAACGTTTGTAAAAACACATGGCAGTTATCCTTCCTGCAGGAGTCCATGCATGACAGATTGCTAACCAACCACTCAGCCATGCACATGATGAAAAATACACTCACCTAATAATTATAAAATATCTTACATTACTATTATTTATAAAAAACAACTGCCGGTTGTTCACCTTTTTAGTATTTAAAATTCAGTTTAGGCTCTCCTGCAAAACTTCTCCTGAAGTCACCCTAGTTCTGTGCTGCTGCTTTTCTGTTACCTTAGCCACAGCCTGCCCCAGAGCTGTGGGGTGGGGGGCCCTGGGGAGGGACAGGTGCCCTGTGGATGGGAGTCACTGAGGAGCACTGGGCCATCAGCCCTTTGTTCCTGCTCTTGCACCACTGCACCCCCAGCCACGGCCCTGGCTACAGAGGGACTGAGTGAGTGAATTTCCAGCCTTCTAGAAAGCAATAGTGCCTCTGCATGCCTGGCCAGCTTCCTACCCCTGCCCTGGGAAGGAGCACAAGGCACTGTTACTTTCCTTTACACGGCATTTACACACCAAATACGGAACATGTTCATGCAGTGTAACTGGAGTTCTTTCTGTTGTGTATTTTTAAAGATAGCTGTAGTAAAGCTTGAAAAACCAATACATTTGTGATGGTTTTGACACTTATTTTTTGAATAACAGTAACTTACTTATGGTAGGAATTGTACAGAGTCAAAAGAAATTATTTAGGTTATTTACATACAGCACAACTTCAAAGTGTTTGGGACTACTTAATGCACAAGCAAAGCTATGAATAAATCAAAATCCAAAGTGTGAAAGCCCTCCCCCAAATCATCTTAATCACTTCACTGCAAATTTTCAAAGCCTCTTGTGGAAAAGCCATCTTTGGCAACACTTGCTTCCCCCAAGTAACCCAATGGTGATACAAACCCTCCCCTCCCTCTAGAACTGGATACAAGTAGTGCAGTTTGCTCCATTTGGGATTTTTCCTCCCTCCCTTTTTCCCCCCACAGGTATCCCTTAATACCATAATGACAGTAGTGGGAGTGGGACTTAATTTGATAATCTGCAAAATTTGAGGGATTTAAATTGTACTGGCACCTGATTTGACTCTCAGCTTCTGAAGCCTGCAGTGCTGGGATGCCATGAACAAGGCTAACTTTGCTTGGGTAATTTTGGGTAATTTATGTAAATCAGTGCAATTTTTTCTAAAGTGCAAAAGCAATTAAATTGACTAGTCTTCCTCCTTGGTTTCTTTAGTGCAATGAAGTATGTTAATAACAGTAATTTGTTGGGGATAAAAGTTTATCCCCACAAAGATTAATTTTTAATGTTTTTATACTTGGAAATGTTAAATCTGTAGTTTTGTTGGAATGAGCTTCATTCTTTAAATAATTACCTGAATGTTTCAATAAAGATACTTCAAATTATTACTCTGGAATTAAGTTATTGTTAAAGGACACCTTGCTACATTCCAGCAAACTCTTTCTTTCCTTGTGTGTGCCAAATCATTTAATGAAGTGCATACCAGTGCAGTGACTCACCTTGTCAGTCTCCAGCATTGCCACCTCTCCCTGCCCATCAAATTACTGCACTGGAGCAACAGAACCTAAACAGAGCCAAATTCTTACTTCAAAGAAACCCTGATTTCTACATAAGTAATGCAGAAAAAGCAAGTTACTTCTATCAAAATATTTTATTTTGAAAAGCACAGGAACATTGGTATTTGTGACCAGCAATATGCTATGTGCAACAAATTGCTCTTCCTGCAAGTTATATTTCCTTAAAGCAATTGTGGGGGTGGGTTCCAGGTTAGATTTTGTCAGAGCAAACCTGTTCCCACAACCCTTCTTCATTTTTTTTGTAGATTCGAGGCTTCCTGTCAGGAAACAGGGACCGAGATGGAAATGGATGTTCTTTTAGAAAGGTTAATGTAGATCTAATGTGGGAAACAAAGTGGGGGGGCTCAGCCAGGGGTGACGTGGAAAGGTTCTGAAAAAGAAGATGGGAGCAACAGCTGCTTGACATTCAGGATACAATGTTCTCATTACCCTGCCCATCTAGAAGGATATTCCCCACCCTCCCAGGGACAGCAGTGCACTGGGAAAAGTTCTGACATACTACAACACCCCTCTCTCTACTCAGCTATAAGGAAAAAAGCCCAAACCAGTTAGTTTCAGGTACCTGTAAAATCTGTGCATCATCTTGTTCCAGCCAGAAATCCACATGTGGGAAAGGCCCCCAGAAGTAAGGCCCAATCCGGAGCTGCTCTGTCTTTGCATCGTAGATGTTGGTCAGCTGGAAGAACACAGGAGGCTGCAGAGGCAGCCAGGGCTCCCCCAGACAAGGAGAGCTCCCCTCAGCCTGGCCTGGCCCACACCACTGGGCCAGCTCAGCCCCGAGTCCCTCCAGCTGCACTGACACCCCCAGCTACTCTGACAAACACAGTGTGAATTGGTGACCACAAACCCAGAGAGCTACCAAAGGATACTCTCCTCAAACTTCGGATGCCTCATTGCCCCAGACTGGTCTCCCCATTTTCACCATCCCTTTCACTCACTGGTGCTCCTGTTAAAGTGTGGGCTGAACGCAGATCCTCATCTGGCCCTTTAACTGGAAAGGTTGCAGGGAAAATCTCTGCTGTTTTAACATTCACAGCTGGCAGGAAATAGAGATTAAATATAGTAAGAATTAATTGTTTCGAGGCACTTCTTTACAATGACCGTGTACCTAGCAAAACTGTGTTGCAGAACCCATCGCACATTTTTATTTCTCAGACCCCAAGCCTGTGACAGTACATTTCTACTTCCTTTCCTTTGGCAGCATTTCAATATTCCAGAGATGAGTGAACTAATTAGAAAAAACACTGAGTAATCAAAGAGAAGAAGATTAAATTCTAAGCATAAATTTAGTGCAGTAGCTCGATGCTGATAAACTTTTATGAGCAGTTAAAGGAAAAAAGTCTGTTTGCATTTGTACACAGCCTCTTCTTGTGTGCATCTCCCAGCTGTGGCACCACAAGAAAAGCATTTTTGCCGATGCCTCTGACAGCAGTGTGCAACTTTTAGGGCGGACTTTTCTCATTCATTAAAAGCAGTCCATTTACTATTGGAATCTGAAAAGCAATCCAGTGACCAAAAGAAAATTCAATTCTAATTTAACTGACTCACCTATTCCATAAATTATCGGAAAGTGAATATCCTGTTCTTCTCTGTCATTTAGTTCTGTAATGAAGAAAAAGAAGTCAAACTTGTAGGGCTTTGGATTTCAGTCTGAGCAGCATTTATTTAGTTGCATGTTACTGGAGAGCAAGAGATCTGATGTTGCATAAGACAGAAAAAGCCAAGGAAGACTAAATGAAATACGGAAAAGAAGGCAGAGGTCAGTAACAACATGTGTGGGACTTGGAGCTGTCTCCTAACAGAACAGCAGCTCCAGCCAACTGCTTCCGCAAGAATAATTTACAGGAAAAAAATCCTGTTTCTTGGGATACATGTGCCAAAATAACCTGGCCATGACTATGAGTTGGTTGCAGTGCAGCAGCTCTTGTTAAGGAGCAAATGCCTGCTGCATTGGCTCTCTGACATCACCACACACACCAGCAGTAAAGCTGAAAATTACACAGCAGTATGGAGGACTTGTCCTGTTCTTTCTTACAGGACAGAGCAAAAGCCATGTCTGAGAAGTTCCCTACCCTTTTATTTCAGGAAAGGTACTTCCAAGCCTAAGGGAACATTTTCTTACCTGTTACACAGAAAGTTACTAAGTGAACATCCTCTGGCTGGAGGTCAAACGCTCCTGTGATGACAAGGACAGCAAAAATGTCAGTGAGTGGGGGCAGAGCACTGCTGTCTGGGGTGAGGGGCACAGACTAAACCCCTGCCCCAGGCAGGGCAACACTGCAAACTGGGCTCTGCACATTTGCTTCAAACTAAGAGGAATTTACAGAGACAGGCCATTTGAAACAGCAAAAATCTGCTAAGAAAGTGCTCTGCCACTTACTCCTTCTACTGACGCTGGTTTAGCTCTGGCATCACATCAGTTCTGCTCTAATCTCCTATACATTTAGCAGGTTATATTTAAATGATTCTTCCTAAAATGTTAATAGATAGTGAACAAACCCAGTCTTTCATCAATGGTAAATTGGTTCTGCATTTTATCATCCAAAATACCAGGAAAAAAAAACCCTCTTTTAAGTTCTGACAGCAATACAGCATTACTGATTCAAATTGTACCTTGATGCATGAAAATCAGAAGGTCAAAGTAAGTTAACCAAAATACTTTGCTCTGCACAGAACTCTCACATTACATAAAACACCCAGCAGGTGTCATAGCCACAAGGCTGCATCCCAGGGCTATTCCTTTTTTGTTTACCCTCTCAAACACCTCCCTCCAATCCTGACACCTTCCCCATCCCTGCCCACTCCCCCCATTCCAGTGGGGCAGAGGCATCTCCAGAAGTGACAAAGTGCTTAGCACAACCCAGAGCACCCCCAGGCAAGTAGGTACTTTATACTTCCAATTGTTAGTGAAGCACTGCCATCACTCCTCTGGACTATGGATTTTATAAACAGACCTGACATTTTTCATTAGACAATTCCAAACAATGATTCAATTTTACCTCATCACATTAAGGTAACTGATGAATCACCCACATGTACAGACTGGGAGAGTGACAACGCTTGCCCATGATCCCAAGAAGATGAGCAGGATTCAAAGCCCAGCTGAACTGCACCCAACTCTCCACAGCCAAGAGTGAGACAGGATCAGACCCTCTGCCCAGGCACTGACCATGGGCAAGCCCCAGCAGTCCAGCCCCTCTCCACACCAATTCTCAGGCAGAGAAAATGAATCTTCATGTGAATCCACACTTCTCTCCAGTAAATGACTGGGGACTCAGACTACAAACAAACTCCACCCAAATCCAGCCAGAAATATTTTTTTTGGACATGAGAGTGCAAAAAATGTGAACTTACTAAGAAGCTGATTAGTAAGTTTTTGTGATAACTGCCTATCATCATTGAAACCTCCAACTAGGTGCACTTCCAGCCTAACAGAGATGGAATAACAGGAGACAGCAATTAAAAAGACATCTCAAAATGAATAGCTTTACAAAATAATCCCCAGCCCAAACTGCAAAGCAATCATTAGAGAAGCCTCACTTATTACAATCACATGCACCAAGCTGGTTTGCATTACACAGCAAGTTATGATAATTCCATTCTGAAAACTTCAGGGATCACCCAAGAAGTGGCACAGGAACAAGCTTGAAGAGGCATTAAATACATGCAATTCTATCCCAAGGGTATCTCTGGCACCTCTGGTTTGGACTGAACTTTGTATCCATCTTTCAGTTAATTAAACTTGAAGATTTTTGTTCCCATGACCTCCTCACAACTCTTCTGGACCACGCAGCAGGGTTCTTCTCTAAGCAGTGTCTATGTAAAGTCCTTACAAATCATGAATCTAAGTTCATGAGCTAGCTTTTATTCTTAACAAATTACAGGGGCAAAACCCTCTACATCCAGAAAGAAGCTTATCTGCTAAATTCTGTTTCAGAGCTTTTTACCCACTGTCCTATCCTCCACATGATTTTTTTTTTAATGTGGACTTACAAAATTCCCTGATAGACTGTCAGATGCTGAAAAGAATTTATAAACACTCTGAAGGGAAAAATATAATATGAAACAAAAAGCAGTTACATGGAAAATTTTGCAAATCTGGAACGAAGTTAAATGGGAAACAGTAAACACAAACCTCATGGTGGCATTTTACAGAGACACTCTTCAGAACAGAACCGTGCTTTAAATGACTGCTAAAAATACCCCCAAAATGATCATCAAGGAAGTGATTTTCACTTTGCATGCGGCTGCTGTTCAAGAGGTGTTTCCTGCACAATCCCCTCACAACTCCCCTCCACGCCAGCTGCAGTAAGCTCTGAGAGAAGCAGAACAGGAAGGGAGCAGAGCTGACCTGCCACAGCCGGTGGAGCTGGAGAAGGATTTCACCGAGCTCATGATGAGCGACACCTCGGCCTCGGTGTCCGAGCCATCGCAGTGCGTCAGGCACGTGGCTCCGCTGCCTGCGGAGGGCACACAACAGGGACTCGGTGACAGGGGCACAACCGTGGCAGTCCCCACTGTGCAGGGGGAGCTGTCCCACCACTGCCTCTGCAGGGGCCATTATAAAACCAGCACAGCTCCTGCAAGGGGTACAAGAGCCCTCTTAACAGGAGGGCACGTCTTAACAGGCAACATCTCTAATGTCAGAAATCCAGGCACACAAATTCCACTAATTCTACCCCTGAAACGTCCAAACCCTGCTCTGCCAGACTGCTGGACACAGCCCAGGGCTGCAATGCCCCTGGCCACAGGAGCAGAGCAAGTTAAAATCTGCTCACGAAACAAAGAGAGCACAGAACCTCTCACACTAAACACACCTCTGAGCGAGTCTTTAGTTAACACATTATGTGACTTTTGGGGATTCAGGCTTGTATTAATGTAACTGCAGTTTATTTTATTAATGCCACATAAACCAGTACTAATTCGTTATTTCAGGGGTACAGGCTTTGCTCTGAAGGTCCTCTAGAGATACCTGTGTGTCGGAGCACAACTATGTGGCAGGTAGTGGCATCATCTGATCCAAGAATGGAAACAGAACCTATTTTAAAGGAGGAAAACACTGTAAGAACTCAGCTCTCACAAACACTGCTTCAGGACAAAAAGAAATGTTTATGTTCCTACACACCATCTTTAGGGGTAGTCACTGCAAACTCTCTCTGCTGGACATAGAGAAGGCCTTTGGGTTCCACAGTCTGAGCTGGCTGACTTCTCAGAAGTTTTGCCTTTTCCTAAAGATAAATGATAACAAATACTACAAATGATAACAGATACTACAGTGGCTGAATTCTCAGGTGTATCCATTGCTACACAGAAACATCACCTATGAAAAGCAAAGGGCAAAGGGACCCAGCTCAGAGAGAAACATGTGTGGTTTGTGTTATTACAGAGTATTCTGATTTTTCTGTGTTTTGTATTACAGAGTATTCTGAATTTTGCTTTCCTGACACTGACCAAGTTAATAATTAAATCCCATCATTCCAGAGAGATACAAAACACCTTTCCCTGTTATACGGACCATAAAATGGAGGCACAATAAAAAGCTTTTGAAATGGGAAAAGATTACACTAGATAATACCAGAACTGATCTTGGAAGTTTAATCAGAACAGGAAACTTGAAATACAGAAGTTTCAGTCTTCTACTGCCATATTTCAGACATGTATTTTGCATTTATCAAAATACTGTTGTTTATTAGCTTGATCGGTGTGTGGAAAACCCGGATTCCTGGGCTATGAGTACCGCAGTGCTTCCTCACAGACCTGCGGGGGACAAAGTGAATTTGCATTCTGGGCTCAAACACACTTCACAGCTTTATCAAATCTGCCCTGCTTTTCTCCATAATCTCAAGGTCTGTAAAGAAACACCTTCTGATGGGAAGCAGCTCCCCAAGCAGCTCTGCTCACAGTCCTGCTCGCACTCCGCCGTTAGGATTAGAACATTTATACCCTGGCAGCAAGGTCAGCGCCTTCCTCAGAGTGCCCACCTTCCTTCTTATCGCCAGTTTCTGTCATTTCACGCAAAAAGTGCCCTCCCGGCCCCGCGGGGCACCCCCACCAGCACGGCCGAGCCCCTCCGCCGACACCAATTTATTTATTTTCCATCACCCCGTGGATCTCCGCTGTCAGAGCGCGGGGAACGCTCGGGGTCGGGGCCGCCCCTGCCCCGGGCCGCTGCAGCCCGAGGCCGCCCCGCTCCGCCACCCGCGACCGCGGCTCCCGCCGGGCCCCTTCCCGCTTCCCTCACCTCGAGGTGCGGGTGGGCGCGGATCATGTCCCCCGTGGGCCGGGCCAGGTCGACCCGCGCTCCATTAACCAGCAGCGGCATCTCGGCGAGCGGCGGGCCCGGGCCCGGAGGCGGCTCCGCGCTCCCTCCGCAGGCCGCGCCGGACCGGGCCGGGCCGGGCGGCGCCGCGCGGGGCGCTGGGAAAGCGCGGCCGCCGCTCCGCCCGCGGCACCGCCCGCGGCTGGGCCCGGCCCGGGCACTCCGGGACCGCCCCGGGGCTGGGCCCGGCCCCAACACGGCGGAACCGCCCCGGGGCTGACGGAAACACGGCCGGCCTCGGCGGCCCCGCCTGACGACTCTAACACAGCTACCCTGCGGAGATTCCCCGGCCGCTGCGGGGCATCCTTAAGTTGTGGTATGAAATCATAGCAGTTATAAGCCACAAATTTACAAATCACTGAATTATTAAGGTTGGAGATATCGAATCCAACTCTGTCCGAACAGCACTGTGTCAGCTGTGCCATGGCACTGAGGACCACGTCCAGCCTGTCATTAAATGCCTCCAGGGCCGCTGTGACTCCACCATGCAATGGACAGCCCATCCCAGTGTCTGATCACCCGCTCCGTGAAATCATTCCCAACGTCCAACACAAACCTCTCCCGGCACAGTTTAGGGTTACATCCCCTTGTCCTACCACTAGGTGCCTGGGAGAAGAGGCCAATCCCCACACCACCATCCTCTGCCCCGGCAACCACAAGTTGGATTTCAGACAATCCCAAAGACAACCATTTTTCCTTAAATATGAGGGGCTTTTTCCTCCAGTTGTCTGTGATACTACAAGAAATAACCATGGTAGCAGCAGAGTTCATTCAGCCTGCAGGGAATGTGGACTGCCCACAGCCCAGTGGCAGTGACTGCCCAGCAGCCCAGCTCAGCCTTTCCATCCTTCACACAAGGGAACTGTCCCTGGAAGTGTTCCAGACCAGGCTGCACTGGACCCTCAGCACACTGGGGACCCTGCTAGTGACAGGGTGGTTGGAACTAGATGATCTTTAAGATCCCTTCCAACCCAGGCCATTCTATGACCTTATGATTCTATAGTAGAATAAATGCTTTCTTCAAAAGATACATTGCATTTCTCATTTTAGACAAAATTGCAGCTCAGGCTGAACATTCCTCTCACAGCTGTTGGTATTTACCAAGTCTCTTCAGCAAAGCACCAGCACTTGCCAGCACAGGTGCCTGCCGTTACATGGAGAAAACCAGAGCTGTCAGAGCAAAGGTTCCAGAAACACTTAAACAAAACTCTGTAACTTCAGTACAGACAGTTCAATGACTGCACATTACACTTAGAGCTATTTATTTTTGCTTATCATGATTTGTAGAAGCTCCTGAATCAAATACCTAATATTACAACTGGGCAAGTTTTACACAGCCCCCTTTTGGAAGTAGTGTCTGAAGGGCATCTTTCAAAGGATGTTTTCCCTGCTGTTGATCTGAGCATTCTTCTGTGCCAGGAGAAAATGCAATTATTGCAGATGGAAACCTATTGTTTATTACTCAGGACTGACAATAAAGAGGACTACAATTAAAACTAAAACTTTTCAGTTTATACAATAAAGAATAGATCCACTTATGCACTTTGCAGTGTCATCCCCAAAACTCATTTCTGCAACCTGTCAGAATGAACACCCCAACTTTGAGAAGTCAGGCTCCAGAGAGGGCACCTCAGTAACACACAGACCTGTGGTTTTCTCAAGGATGTTACAAATTGCACTGTTTCCATCAAAATTTATTGGCTCCAAATAAAAATGTCTTGAAAGCCTCCAAGTTCTAAAGAAGGGCAACTGGAGTTTAGTCTTAAATACATAAAATTTTCAACTAAATGTGACACAAATAACATTTATTTTTTCCCATTGTTTATATTCTTACTCAAATCTAAAAGCCAGTAACCATGAAAAGAAGACAAGAAACCTCTGTAGAGAAACTCTACACTGACTGACAGACACATGGACAACACAAGGACACCACTGACACCATCACTTCCTTTCCACAAGGGAAGATTTTTTTTTTTCTATTTTCAGCATTCACATATAAACTTCAAATCTGGCAAATAAATACCTGTCTTGGAGTGCTTCACAAGCACCCCAAAGAAAACTATCTACAAATAATACATTTCAGCTACTCCCTCATTTTCAACACTTCCAACAACCATCACTTTCACATGTCTGAACTTTCCTAGCTGGGAAAGGTGTGTCAGCGACAGATTTCAGGAGGGATAATGCTTTCTGCCTGAATACACTTCCCACTAGCAAGTGGCTTCACCAAGCATGATTCTACAGACAAGAAAAGCTGAAGAGATGTGTGTAGAAGAACCACTGCCACTGACTGGATTCATGCCCTGCCTATTGAGAGATCTCCTGGTTTAGGGCAAATTTAGAAGGAAACATCCAAAGGGGTCCCTCTAGAAAGCAGATTCAAGCAACGTGGCTACTGACTGCTTTATCCCAGTACAGAGGAAGTGAAACCCAGATGCAATCAGGACAGGTTTTTTCTTTCCACTTCCTCGAGCTACACACTGCGTGCCAAAAAATGGCACCCTAGGTAGGACAAGAGATTACACCATTACTGTGAAACCAGCTCAAGAAGAGTTAGAGTTGGAACACAAAGTGGAATTCTGGCCCCCACACAAAGCTGCCGGAAGAAACACCAGAATTTCACCCCTGATATAGAAAACCTTGTAGAGAAACATTAGTAAACGAAGTTTTGAAGAGCTGGAAAAAACTATTAAAAAAAAATCCTTCTAAGTCATAAAAACCATTTCAATGTGAAATTTGTAAAATATCACCCTATTCATTCTCTAAGCTTTTCTAGCAACATGAAACTTTACTATAACATATCTGTAGAAATCTGATGACTAAGAAACAGTAATTTTTCTTAAATGTAGTTACTCAAACATTTGCCAGTTTGGAAAATTGAGCTCAAGTCTCTTTCCAGAGCAAAACATTGCACACAATTTTCAACCTATTCCACATTTTCCCTTCTGGTTGCTCATGTCACAGTGGGTATGGCACGTAACAGTCTGCAGGGGAGCCAATGCTGCTCACAGGGCTTCGTGCGTTGGACTCATAAGAATTTGGTGCAATTTCAACCACACCATCATTTTGAGGAGTTTCTCCTTTCAAAAAGTCATCATCTTCATCTTCAGAAGTACCCTGCAAAAATTTAAAAGGATCAGTGAGAGTAGGAAGGTACTGTCAAATCTTCTACTGTCAAGTAGAGACCTGGATTTACACTGTGATTGCCACTATCAGTTGGAATGTTAAGAGAATTAGATGTACTCTGATTATGAAATATGGGAACTGAATGACATCTACAGGGTGAATTTCCCACTGACATCATCATGTCCATTTTCTGAGCACATTCATAAAGCTTTCAGATGGCTCCTGTGCTGCACAAGAGAGAAAAGTGCTCTCAAGGCAAGAATGGATCAATTCCTAAAGCTTCCAAATTTCAGTCTCAGTTTCCCCTAAATGTATAGTGTACTCTTATCTACTTAAAAAAAACACTCTGCAAAAAAGCAGCTGACAGCTGAACTTTGTTTGGATCAGGGAAGATTACCTTTTTAATGGGTTTCTTCAGATTCTCAAGATCTTCAGCACTCAGCTCTTCCCAGAACTGATACATAGGATCAATGGTCTTCTTTGATCTGAGAGAGGAAACAAGGCACAGGATGAGTTATTGTATTCACAGTAGGGGTACATTCTAATTTAAACCTATGACAATCTGGTTAAAATGCAGAATATGAAAGGTACAAAGGATCAGGGAGGAAAGCGAATGGCACAAACACTGACAGTTTGCTACAGCTGTATTAATTATATTCTAGAAGGCACAAAGGAGTTGTTCACTTTTCAATTCTACCTTTTGAGTATGTAGGGGTCAAAGGGGAAGAAGCTGTCGAGGGGGTTGGTGCAGGTCTGCACAAGGTCGCCCCCGGTGCCGCTCCGCACAACGGGGATGAGCTGCCTGTTGTTCCTCTCAATAATTGTGTAGCAGAACACCAACTGGTATTTCCTTTAAAAAAGAGAATTAAGAAAATATAAGCACCTCCAGCACACCCAAAGCAAGATTTTCAGATGGATGGTATGAAAACACAAAGTTATTTTTGAACAAACATCACTTCTATCTTCCATTTTCCAGCTGATATTAAGAGTTTGCAAGATAGTCACAAGGGAAGGAGTCTGTCCTCTTCCTCTAAGCCCCTATAAACTTTATTCCAAGTACAACCACACTGGCTCCAACACAGAGCAATCCATTTCATTGGACTGCAGGATTCCATTGAAATTGACCTAGGAATAAACTTATCACACCTGGAATAAGGGCAGTGTTATGTCTTAGGTAATATTCAAGACTGTGCCTAACAAAACCCTGTGCTGGTTTTAGACACACACAAAACCTGTAGCAAGCTTTATTGAAGTAAATGAGCAGGTACCTGGTAATGGCAGCAAACAAGTTGACAACAGAAGGGATACAAATCTTCAGGGGGTTTAGCTGACACATGACAATGCGCTCAAAATTTAAACTTTGCAGATATGACAGACCTTCAAAAGAAGAACAATCAGCAAATATAAGTTAGATATCATATAAACTGAATTAGTTGCTAAGAATTTCCAGTGTGACATGCCTGCACCCTGCACACCACCACAGAAGCACATCCTGGGGCACTCTCACAGTGGAGGTCTGGCCCCAACATGTGTACAAGCCATCTCATTTTGTCTGGAGCACAACAACATAAACTTGCCATCAGATACTTGACTGAACTGACTACTATAAAACATAGCAACAGTAAAACTTCTAATGAATCCTTTCAAACCTAATATGCTTACCTTTCCTTAAATTTCCATCCAGAAGTTGTTTATGACGGAAAATAAGTGTATAGAACACTGCCTGACACGTGGAATAGAATGGCCCATGGAGGGCTACATCACAGTAGGCATTAGCTCCTTTATCCTGATTATCAATGTATTTATGCAGCCAGTTCACCAGAAGATCCAGACATGCTTTTACTGTACTGTAGTGCAGGGAGAAAAAAGAAGTGTAAAAATAATACCTGAAATGGTGTAGAAAAAATGTTCAACAAATATTCAAGAAACTCAGCGGTTATAAAAACACCAGTAAGAAAATATCTTTCTAAAAGAATGATTCTGTTACAAGGTTTCTCCTTTATCTCAGCATTAAATGAATCCATCAGCACTGAAAACCCCAAACAGTGAAAGGACAGGATGCTAGAAAAGATGAATCTATGAGCACACAGTTAACAATCAGAATCCTTAGTTACAGGTATTACAGAGCAATGCCTACCATGTCCACCAGGTAACTCCAACATTCAGTTAACTCCAATGTTGAAGTCACCACACCCACCCTGAACAGCACAAAAATATAGAATGTGTACATAAAAAGGAAGACATTTTAACCATTCTCTATCAAAATACTAGAACAAATGATCTCCTTGTTCCAGAGCCTGCAAGAAAGTGCTTAACACTGGGTACTGAAAACACCAGATACACTGGGAATCCATGACTGCCTGAAGTCAGCACAACCTACCCATGCTCAGCACTTCTTGGTTAGTGAAGCCCTAAACAGCAAGTCATGAACCTCAGCAATCATCAGTCTGCATCCTGCATGTTTTCCTGGAAGCTTCAAGACAATACTGAACCAGTATTGCTGAAAGGACAAACAAGACTCTTGATTCAGGCTTACTGACAAAGCAGTGGGAAAAGAAGATCAATTCTCTACTTAAGCTCCACAACAGCATGAATTGTTTGGCTCTGCCTATGTATGAAAACAACTTACACAATGGGAATAAATTTAGCTCTTGCCAAGAAGCTGCCAATGTAACTCCCAGCAGTCTGCCTGATTACTGAAGGATTGTTTGGATCCTGCAGTTTCTTCCAAAGATGGTCTAAAAATGCTTCAGCCAACCCCTGGAAAAAAAGATACACAGATATTGTGAGATGACACTGTTTGAGCAAGAGATTCCTAATACTCATTTCCCATAATTTCCATAACCAAACCATTACAAAAATCTACCTATAAATGCAGTAAATAACCACACCGACGCATGATGGAAGAGCACTCATTTCTGTGTTTTTTTCTGTATTCAGTTATAAAAGAAAGAACAATAGTTTGTTGAGAGAGATGGGACAATGGAGGAGTGGGGGGAACAACTAACAGCAGGCACACCTTTCAAATCAAAGAGCTAACAGACAGCATCTCTGCAATATTCTGGGATGCTGAAGAAATTTGCATCCCATGTCCTGGGTGCAAGAGTCCAACTGATTCTTGTCAAAGAGATCAGTTTTAACCAAGTTTGTTCCCTCACACTTGCTAAGATTCCATCTGTAAGTGGTTTATGAACAACATGGGAAGAGCAACCATAAAGAAAAAGAAAGGAGTAACAGAGAAGAAAAGAAAGTGAAGATACTAATGAATCCTGATGTACTTGCTATTTCAGAGTAGAATTACAGCAGAGAAAACTGTTTTGTAAAAAAACCAAAACAAGGATGCAGAAATGACAGAGGACACTGCATTTTAAAGCCAGCTTTTACTCACCAATTTAAAGCTACAGATGTAAAACATGAAATACTGTACATGACACGAAGCATGGGTTGGTAAAATGAGCTTGTCAAAAACAGAAACCAGATCCCGATACAAATCTTTCGTGTTGCTGATGTCAAGCTTGCCTACACAACAAAGAAACAGAACAGAATGAAACATTTCAGGTTTTTTTTCCTGCCCTCATGCTGCAGAAGTGGTATTTATACCCTTCTACACCAGTAAGAATATGTAAAGAAAAACTGTCAACCTGACTTCGCATGTTATCTGACATCTAAAAATCCAGGTGTACAATTCTACTGCTTTCTAAGGTGGTGTAAATGAAGAATCTCTGTGTGAGTGTGCACGTATATAAAGATACTAGACATACCAACTTTGCAATAAAGTGTTAGCTTAGAAGAGCAAGAAAAAAAACCACAAATAAATCACCCGATTTATGTGGAGAAGATACAGCATAATGGTTTCTAAATAGTTTTGAATATATAAATCTAAGGAATTCAAACCCTTAGTACATAACAATAAAAGATATGTCTTTCTTCTTTTTTCCCCTGTAACAAAGCCAATTGATTGATGTGTCTGCTTGTTCTGATCTACATCCAGTCCTTGTGATGTTGAAAGGATCCATAATTCTAACACTCAAGTAGAGCAAATGATAAAAACATTTATACCTTACTACAGTTTGGATACAGTACCATGTTAATGGAATCAGAATGTCTCCAAGTGAAGACTAAACCTCTGAAGTCCTCTGTACCTCTCCCAGCACCTGGGCAGATGCAGGAATGTGGACTACAGCCTACTAATGGCAGAGCTCTGCTCTATCTCACGGTACAGAGAGAAAGAACTCTTCTTATGTGTTTCTTCCTTGCTAGCAAAACAACTAATTTGGTTACAGAGCAAGTGTTCTCACCATCCACATGGCAAACATCTCTAATGTATGAAAACAGGATGGTCATCAGGACGTCCAGGCGCTCTGCAAGAGGATGGGCCATTCTCTCAATAGTGGCAGAGACAACTTTGTTTCCTTTTCTGTCTTCATCTTCCTCCTGGTAGATAAAATGGCACATGCAGCTTTTAAATACACAAATCAAAGAGACAGCAATTACAGGAAAAGTCAAACTAAATTTATCTTTCAGCAATATGCTAAAATTTCTTCTTTTTTTTAACAAGCAGTATCTCATTTAATAGTATAAGCAAATTTTTGCACACTAAGCCAAGTATCATGAATTCTTTAACTAGCTTTATTGCACAGCTGCTTGTGTTTTTACATAATGAAACTGATTTGCCTGATATAGCACTGGGTGTTTACATAAATAAAGTCAATACCTGAGAACACATTAATCATTTGTCAGCCATTCAGGTTTCAAGAGCTGTGTGCAGTGCAGTAACAATAAACTAATAATGAATTTCCACACTTAGTTCATTGCCACTTCAGAAGTGATAATTTTACTAAGAAAAATTTAATAGAACAAGATAACCAACCATGTCAAAAAGCCCCTCCTCTGTAGATTTTTCCTCGCTAGCAGAGTTATGAGCAGTTTCTTCAGCATCTTCAATATCTTGCTGTGGAGTGCTAACCTACGGTTGCAAACAAGAAATTAATTTCTATAAAATCATGACAATAATAAGAAAGCAGGTATTTTATTATTTATATAAAAGATATGACCACATGAGTAAGTTCTTGACTAGATTTTGTCCTGAACTAAATGAACATTTTAAAAAGGAATGATGTGCCATACAGGAATGAACACTCCAAACTTTCTGAAACTTTACCTCCCCAGCATCCACTCTCCCCCAGCTGTAACACAGTGAGGCAAAAAGCCATGACCATTTACAGTGCTAGCCCTCCTGCCTTTTTTTAGGACTTTCACTTCAAAGAGATGACACAACCAATCAATTATAGAAAGCGAAGCACATTCACATCAGTGCTGATCACCACAAGACAGTTATTTGAACTCTGGCAGACACCCCAGCAGGGTGTAACAATGCACACCATACAGTGCATACCCTCAGGTGTGGGAACATCTCTATCCTGGGAATGAAGTGTAAATTTGGCTGGGTTTATACCCATGATCACAAGGGCATTTTTTGTAGAGTCTAAAAATGAACTGTATTTCATTTCCTACTCTGTGTATTTTAATGCCAACCTACCATAAAAGATAACACAGAATAAACTTACATCCAACTTCAGCAGCCTTTCAATTATAAGCTCCAGAATCTGAAGCCTCAGAGTTGGAAGATACACAGTAACTCGCAGCAGGTTATGGACATAACATTCCTATAATACAAAATTAACCGGTATCAATAACAGTGTTAACAGAAAATCAAATTTCTGCAAAAGACTTCTAGAAAACAAGTTTCTTAATTTGTTACCTAGACCCAGAAATAGGTTTAAACAGATTGTGTTCAGTCAAGAGTAAGTTAATGTACAAACTAACAAATGAGACAACCTGAGACTCCTCATCGAGCAGGTCCATGGTGTGCACTGATTAAGAAAGCAATCCAGTGGAAAAAGTATGTAGTGATGTCATTAAAGATGAGCACAATGCTTGTGCACAAGGAACTCAGAATGCTTGGACTGCCTTACACTAAAGAGACATGATCCTATACATGGTTATTATATATGTAATTATCATATTTATAACAAATTCTTCAAAAATCTGCATGGACTGCCATCCAACCAGTTGTAATACTCTACAGAACATTTATACATTTAGATAAACAGATGAACAAATCAACAAAAATAGTCACAGCTCTTACCAGAGTTCTTTCTGATTTATTAATGAAAGGAAAGAATTCCACAAGTATTGGCATGAGAAACTGAGGTGTCCTATAATGAATTAAAAACCAAAAAGCAGACTTAAAGTTATAGGTTTGCAAATATTGAACTCCAGCACTCTAAAGATGTACTGGAACAAGCTATTTCACAGGAACTTTACTTTAGGGTAAGCAATTGTATAAAATGTGGTTTGGCAAGGATCACAGGACAGATAATAAGTGGCAAATTCTCACAATGCACTTGTTAGAAGCCACTTCAAATATCACTATAGAATATAGAATACATAAGCCACTATCAACACTTTTCCTACTTCCCATTTCTATTAACAGGATTTTCAGCTGCTGATGCCTGGCAGAAACTTCATATGTTTGTATAAAGCAATCTATCAGTTAGTGAATACTGGGAAAAATCATGCAATGACATGAAGTGTTATACTTCCAATTAAGAGGAAAAAACCTATCAGTTCCCAAGCTTGAAATCTGCAAGGAAAGGGCAGACAAACCCAAGGGATTGTGTACTTACGAAGGAACGTATCTTGCAACAGTTTGCAATGCTCTGTGGCACGTATCGAAGTTTGCAGAAATGTCTAGAGAAAGAAAAAAGAATTCTTATGCACTTGGTTACAGAAAACTAAATCAGGAACCAGTAAACACAGTTCATATCAACTACACAATGGAAAGATTCCCAAGGAAGCTGCATGTGCCAAAATGTTCTTTTGCAGGGGTGTACATTGAGGTAAATAAAATAGAAACCAAACAACTCCTAACTTTTCTTTGGCTTTGAAACAATCTAGGGCTAGGAATGTTTCCCTATGCATTATATTCCTACAGATAATAGTTCACCAACAGGAATAGTTTCAAAGTAATAAGGAGTGGATCAGCACACCATTGATTCGAGTACAAGAAACTCTTTGACTTGGGAATTTAAGGATGTTTCTTGATGTTTTACTTGAACACAGCTCAATTAATTTGGTAAAAAAGGAGCAACATGCACTGGATGCTTTTTTAGTAAAGGCACTACAGCAGCATATATATATATCTATATTCTTTATACTCACTTTCATCATCATCATCAGAATCTGAAATATCCACATCATCTTCTCTGATGGTAATTCGAGCTAGCAAAAAAAAGAGATAATTATATCAAAATTATATAAATCTTATAGGTAACAAATTCAATAGCAAACACACTGAATAACAGTCTCCACCAGGACTAAAACATCAAAATTAGCCACAAGACTTTCTTAAACACTGTTTTATTTACAGAACCAGGAGGTTCCTGAAAATATCTGACATGAACCTCACACTTCAGCTTTTGGTTTTTAGTAGTAAAAATATTATACAGTTCATTCACTTCCAAGACATCTTCAGAACAGGATCTGTATCAGCACCTAGAATATGTCTTCTAAAACCTAGGTACAGAAAACTGTGTGTATGACAATCAACATGAAAAAATTCAGTAACATTAATTGTATTATGGACTGTATTTATACAGAACTTCTTTATCCAGGTATGTTGATGAGCAAATAAAGATGAGCAAACAAAGAGAGTAGTAACTTACGGGGGACAAAGTGTGCCACGATCATCCGGAGGCAGGGCCTGAGATGGACAGTTTGTGCTGACACAAGATTGCCAAGAAAGCCCAGATATTCTTCCACTACCTCTCGGCTCCTCCTCAACCATGGCAGCTTCTAAAAGTCAGCAAAGATCAAGATGTCAAAGAAGGATGTTTTGAGTACTAAACTCTTAATCTTCCCAAACAAACAGATACTTACCAGCAAAATGTTGACCAGTTGTCCAAGCTCTTTGGTCAAATATGCAACAGAAGCTCGAAATTCATGCAGCCAATTAATGATCTGGGCATCCTTAAAATAAGCAGAAAAAAATAGGTAACTATTTCAATAAACAGTACTACCTATTAGCAGAAAATAGCAAAATCCTTAGGAGCCAAAGATTAAGACTGTAAATAGAAATTGTTTCCACACTAACATGAAAGGAATTTCAGTTTCTGCCCTCACCAATGGAAGTTCTTGAATGCAGAATACATTCATGCCAACTCCTAAACCAATAGCCTGCCATGAAGGCTTCAATCAGACATGAAGGGCAAGGCATGAAACCTCCCTCAAACAGAACTTACAAGAAATGGTATTCCATCATAATCTTCTTTTCTCTTTTGCTGTAGTTTATCAGAAGGGACATTCAAGTCTTGAAACAGCAAATGTGGCAGGTACTCATAGCTATACAGAAGAGCTGTGAAACAATACTTCTGGGTATAACTACTAAATGCATATGTATGTTAGTGCCTGATGAAACCAGATTTAGTGAGAACAGAAGGTAAAATTCAATGCGACTTTAAGGCTATGAAAGTCAGAAACCACAGTCTGATCTACAGAAGTGACTCTATAATCAAGCATCAGTGACCTAAAAAGATGCTATCTGGAACAAAGACAGACTCAAAGGGTAGAGCAGAGTCAGTAAGCATGAGACACCATCTATAAAGACCCTGCATGTACATGTATGTATAAACAGACATTTTTTTCCCATTTAGAGTTTTAATTCTGATAGTTTCCGCAAAGAAATAAAGCTGTTAAATACAATTTGAATGTTTAAAGCAAAGGATTTGTATAAGCACCAGAATGACTGGTATGGTGATTACACTCAGACAGACGAACTTTAAATCATCAGACCCCTGTCTATCAGTCTTACCTTTATGTCTGGATCTGACAGCTGATGTTTTAACAACTCAAAATCTGTGGTGTCACCCTAGCAGGGGAAACAAAAATAAATAAATTACTTTCCTTTTTTTTTTTTTTTTTTCAATAAAAACTACCAATTTCATCAATGTATCTGAACAACCAACTATTGAACAGGTACATCAAGAATACAAGACAGCCAGCTCAGGAAAGCTGAAGCAGCAGTAACAGGGTGTTGTCCCAGAAGACAACCGAGACTGCTGGCTCATTTTCAGCAGCTCTCCCTGCAGACACAGCTGGATGCCCGTGCACACTTTAGCGTAAGCCTTTACATTCACCCGGCCACTCAGGTTGACTCACGGGGGAAATCTTTTCGCTCGCACAGCAATACCGTCTGGCACAAACTACAACGCTCGGCCACCTTTCATTTTTTTTCCCTAAGCCTTCAGGCACGATCTTGCGTAAGGCGAAACGAGGCTTCTCACGGAATGACCCGAGGAGCAGCAGCCCGGACGCAGCGCAGACCCCCGAGAAGCCGCAGTCACCTTTTCGTACTTAAGCAGGATCTCGGTCAGGGTCCCCCCGAACCGCACCGTCTTCCTGGGCGGGGAGCTGATGAACTCGTCCGCTCCCAGCATGGTCACGGCGCCTGCGGGGCGGGGAAGCCTCGTGAGCACGGCTCTGAGGCCCAGGGCACCTCTGGGGCCCCTCCTCAGCAGGGAGAGCCGCAGGAGCCGCTGCTCCCCTGCCGAGGGTCCCCCCCGCTGCCCCCTCTTGCCTTGCGGTGGCGGCCGCCCTCCCACTACCGGGGCCAGGGGCGCCTCGCCCCGCGCCCGCCGCGTCCCGGCTGCCCGCGCCGCCACATGTCGCTCCGGCGGAAACTGCGCGGCCGGGCGGAAACCGCGCCAGGCGGCCCGCCCCTCGCACCGCCGGGCCGCGCCGCCGCGCGGCTCCACTGAGCGGGCTCGGAGGGCACCGCCGGGCGGCTCCACTGAGCGGGCTCGAAGCGGCTCCGCCGGGTGGCTCCTCTTAGCTGGCACGGAGCGGCACCAGTGAGCTGGGCCGGAGCGGCTCCGCCGGGCGGCTCCTCTGAACGGGCAGGGAGCGCCGGGAGGGAGCAGCCGCGGCGCTGCCCCCGCGCGACCGTGGTGCGGCCGGACCGAAGGAGCCGAGCAGGAGCACGGAGAGGTCGTTTCTCGCCCCATACGCGGGGATGAAGCCGGGCAAGAGGAGCGGGAAGCTCTACTCTCGTTACCGTTCTGGTTTTAACACTGACTCCCGGTAGCGCTCCCAGCGTGCCGGGGTGCGTGAGCAGAAATCCAGATTTATCCCCAGGGCCATGGTGGAGCTATCCCATCCCGGGATGGTTCACAAGCGAGCGCTCCCCGACCTCTTGGGCAGCTCGCCGTGAGCGGTGGGGATTCGCTGCTAGCCCCTCACAGCACAGGTGACACCAAGGGCACGGCCAGCCTGCTGTATCAACTAAAAACTGCAATCCGAAGGGATAAACTAAATGATCCGAACAACTTAATTGAAATTAAAGAGGGCCAAGAATCTGCTCTAAACAAAGCGGAGTTTGACCTTTGGAAATAATAATGGATTTGCTAGAACAGAGGCACAGGAAGTTCAAGTGAGATTTCTGGATGTCTTCTTCATCCCTGTGAGGGCTAGGTCTATATTAAAGCACCAGTCATTAAACAAAACGTGTTATGGACTTTTCTGTCTCAAGCTAGTAACTGGTTTTGCTCCCGAAAGATTGTATACACACACAAATTCTACTGCTAGAGCAACCAGGCTAAGTATGAACAGAGACTTGCATTTCCTGTGTAGTTCTTCAGTAACATCCATTCTGCTCAAAGCTTACTTTGGCTGAATATATAAAATTTACTTCACCCACTGACACAAACTGGCTAGAGCGATACGTGCCAGGAATTGACCTTAGCCCTCTCAACTTGTTATACACTTATGCTTCTTTTCTACACCAGCTCCTACTGTAATAATTAAGTCACTCCCAGCAACTCTCACAAGTCACATCAAACAGATTTTTGTAGGCGTTACTAATAATTTAATTTTCCCTGATGAAGATGTTCCCATTTAAGTAAACCCTATATACCACAAGAAAATTTCCATTAGATGCAGTCTGCATTTTTAGTCAAACAATCCATCTACATAGCTAGAAGCTGGGGGTTGGAATTTTTGCTTTAGTGGAATGTAGGATGACATTTTGAGCTAGTTTTAAGACTTAACTAGATGCAAAAGACTCCTGTAGCCACACTTCTGGAACTAGTTTGGTTCTTTATGATTTTGGCTAAGATTTTAAACAGCGTGCATGGCACTTTCCTCAATGGCTAGAGGAATCCTTTTAGCTGTACAGCTCTGTTCACATAACAGCAAGCAGTCCTAAACCTGTCCAAGAGCTTCCTTCCAGTCAACAATGTAAAGTTCCTTGAATGGACTTTGTGCTGCATTGAGCAGAGCTGATAAGGATATCATGAAACTAAAATAGTGTTAAATATTTGTTAATGTGTAACTGCAGATGATTCCCAGTTTGTGTTTAGTATTAGCCTTCCTCGTTTAGAAGGCAAATTGATTGCATGGAACAGTAACTGGATGCATTTTCCAAAAGAAAATAGTTACAATACTTACAACAGGTATCACTGCTCCACAGCAACTACTGTCTGTCTCATTGCTTGGACTCACCATCTCAGTAACCTTCCACTGCTTTAGTGCTTTTCTGTGCTTAACATCCTCCTTAACTGATGGATCAGCTCCTATATTTCATTTTTAAAACATATACTATTCATACTATTAAACTAGTTGGAATTCCACATAACTTTGGAGTGAAGTTGCACTCTAGCTACCATCTTATGCAACAATCATGAAGTACTGATATTGGATTTAAGATTAATTACAGTGTAATATACAAGGAATGCAAAGGCCTGCCCAATCCACTCCAGTAATTATCATTGCAACACTTGAATAGAAAATTTTGGTTTTCACAGACTAAGTATGTGAAATCCATATATGAGTTTTGGCTTAATAGTAATCATTCCACTTACTGAATACCGTATTTAATAATTCACTTTATAAGTGAAACTATGGGGAATCAGAAAAAACATTTCTTTCTGCTCAGAAAAATCAAATGAAAAAAATTATTGCAAATGAAAACTGATCTACAGGTTTTAAGGGAGGAGCCTGTTCGTTTTTTTTAATCAGGCCATTGTAACACTGCAGTGGTGTCACATTGCAGTTCCGTTAAAAGGAGGAAACAAATTGCACACACCTCCTAAAAACTGCAGATAGTAAAGGAGAAATCACATTGCAAACCTTCAAGTTTAGTGTTCTTCTGAATTTGTTAAAAGATAGAGCATTTGGAAAACATTTAAAAATGAGACTATGCAAAAAAAAAAAAAAGTTACTCCAGTAATTTTACAAGAAAACACTGAAAGACATTTCAAAAGTTCATAAGGAAGTACAGCCACAGTGTTCTTAGTAAATATTTTCCTTAATTCCATCTCTAGTATTCAATGAGGTGTGGCATAGAACAATTGTGCATTGAAATTTTAAGATCTACCAGTATTTGCTGATGGTGGCACCAAACTCTTAGTGTTAGTTCAAAACCAGAAGAACTCCTGAGGAAATTCTCCACACAATTTTATCATTAGCACGATTTTAGGTATCACTATCATTAATATAAATAATTTTCCAGGTACTGTTTGCTAATGTTTTATAATGCCTTGGAGTAGTTGTTAATCAACAGAGTTTCATGTTCTCTCTCTCAAATGTTTCAGCATTAGGAAAATAATTTCCAACATCACTGGACTAAAAATGCCTCTTGGAAGAGTCATCATATTAAATCATTTGTAACTACAAAGAATGTACTTGTATGCCAACATCACTGGTGTTATTTTTCTACTTATAAAATCTCCGATTCCAGGTTATTTCAAAACAACAATGAAACCTTTACAAGAGACACTGTAAATTGTGTATTTACACAATAAACAACTTCTACTACATTTGCAGCTTTGCATCAACAGTTAAATATAGACATCTTAAAAGCAACCTTACAAACAAAAGTATTGCACTGGCATTATAAAAATTCACAGTAAGTTTAACTTCCAGACCTTGGTAAAAAACAGTGCAAGAGCTTTTCATTGTGCAAGAGCTTTTTATCCAAACCTTTCAGGTTATTTAAAAAAATAATAATTAAAACAATAAAACCAACTATTTGACAAGCTGCACTGATATTTCCATGAATCAGGTTCAATTCTCTTCTAGCTCTCGCTTCCTAAAGAGATTTTGTGGGATCTTTTTCCACCATTTCAAAGCATATCCAGTCCAACACTGAAATAGGTGCTTTTGGCAGAGATATGGCTCCACGTGTCCATTTTATGGAGAGTCCTCAATGCTTGCAGAGGTTATTCCACAATGAGAGAATCCTACTGTTTTGAGTCGGGAATCTCCTTCCACAATTTGCAGCATTTCCCCCACTTTTGGGGGCAGTAACGTCAATAGTTGTGTCTTCAACAGATCCTGAAGATAACACATGAAGAAAAGGTTACTCCAAAATAGGCTTAGAACAAGTGGCCATATAACTCTAAACTGTTACTTCAGGTCAATCTTAAAAGTACATTTCCTCATGTTTAACAGCCAGTTGGGACCCAAAGAAAAGATCCATCAAGTCACCAGCCCATAACCAATAGTGGCCAAGTGTGATGTCTCACTGAAGGCACAAGAATATGGCACACAAATAATATTTCCTCAGGATATCAACTGCCCCAGGTCTTCCTGAGCCAAACATATTATCTTTATATTATCATACAATTTCTGCTTCGTCCTTTGGATTTTTGAATCAATAAATTTTTATCTGTCCCACGTCAAGTAACCCCACACTTCAGTAACACAGCACAGGACAGTTTGTTTGTTCCTGCCTTGCCTTGGGAGGCAAGCACTCCATACCATCCCCATAGTGACTGTATAGACTTCTGGAACACTTTATACTCTGCATCTCTTTTCAGGCTTGAGGATCCTAATCCTAATCTATTTGTTATTCCTTTAATAGAAGTATTCCATATCATGAGACTTCTCACCTTTCTCTACTATATAATTTTTAAGGCAGGAAACCAGAACAATAGGTAATGTTCCTTCCATAACTTCAAAAAGTTAATGTTCAATAAGGTTTGCAAATGGCCAGTCAAGTGAGGACATTTGGGGTTTGTTTTGGTTTTGGTGGTTTGGTTTTTTGTTTGTTGTTTTGTTTGTTTGGGGGCTTTTTGTTTGTTTGTTTGGGGGTTTTTGAGGGGAGGAATTTTTTGTGCATGTGGTGGTTTTAGGGTTTGTTTGTTTGGTTTTTTTTCTTTCTGAATGTATGTGTGTGTGTGTGTGTGTGGTGGTGGCTTTTTTCCTCCTCATCCAGACAATATCTGCCCAAACATGTTTAACCCGTTTGGTTAAGTTCATAAATATCTCCTGATGGGGAGAGGATTTGGTCTATCAGCAAGGAATGATCTGATTCAGACAGTTGTTTACGAGAAGTTCTAAGATACTTTAGGTGAACTTACTTTATAAAGGAACTCTAAATTATCTTTCAAGGTGAAACCATTTGTTATCCTTTGTTTCACCTTGCAAGTAAAATCATAGAGTTTATGTTCCAATATGTAACATAACTGCTGCACACCCCCTGTTTTGGTTCCTTCTGAATTACCATTACTGAAGTTTGTTACTGTAGCAACAGAAGCTGCTGGGATATTTTGTATTAAATCACTATTTATTTATTTATACATCCCTATAGGACATATAAATCTAATTAAATCAGGAATAAGACTTGAAATATTTCAAAATGGTGGATAACTTTCACTACTAGGAGTTCACTAAAACAAAATACATATCCATGTACACACATTGCACCTACAGAGATAGCAGGTTATCTACTGAGCTCAATACCTAAAATTGCCATGGAATGGTTCTGCATTGTCATTTATAAATGCAAATCTTCCCCTGCAAATAGGGACCTGCCAATTTTAGATCCATTTCAGAAAAACAATAAAGGTCTGAAAATAGAATGGCTCATTTTCAACAGCCTGTATTCTAATTGCAGGTGCAGTTAATAATCAACTAAAGACCAGTAACAATCTTTGAAAGTTGTGTTGCTGCTGTTCTTTCCTGCCTCCTACAAGTTTTCTATTAAGAAATAATTATCTATACTCAATCTCCCTACTGTTAAAACTTTCTCTCAAGAAAAATTTCATAGCTTTCATGAAAGAAGACGATTTTCACATGAATTTTTCTGTAAATCAACAGTGTCTTCAGGATTTAGTTTCAAGGAGAAGCAGGAAAAGCTGATCTTGTACACAGTGAATCAGAACAGCAAGATGTTTAGAATCCTTGAACAGTTCAAACAGTACAAAACTGTGTTTACAGTTCCTTCAACAGAGGATTTTACATTATGAAGTGAAGGCTTGACTTTTTTCCCCCACACACATTTTCAAGGAATTAAGCTTTCTTTTCTTCCTAAATGAACATGCCATGCAAGTGAACACAGTAGGATAGATATATTGAAAAGCTTCGTGTTCTTCAACCATGCTTTGAAATAGGACCTAGACACTTCCTTTACGCATCAGGTATTATCACATCATTTCTAGATGACTGAGGTTCAAGACAAATAGTTTAACTGATGATTGCATTTATGAGTTTCAACCTCTTACCTACAGTTCTGCCCTCAAGTTAAATCCAAGTCAGCATTTCACCTTTCTTGTTCTCCAATAAAGCAACATTTTGTGGTGCTAACGAGGGGACTTCCCCTCCCAAGAGCTCATGTTGGGTAGTGGTTAATGGCCATTTCTGGCAGCATTTGGTTGCTGTGAGGACCAGTTCGGAGCGCCCCGGCTCCCGCGCTGCTCTCTGGCAGCAGCTCCGCATGCCAGCCCCACCACACTTCGCTCCTGCTCGCCTGTTCCGTTCTTAGACGGCTACAGGAAGTGTCTTCCCTACCTAATCCCATTTGTGCAATCTTTCCCACTCGTTTTTTTACCACCCGAGCTGAGAAAGATTTCCCACTACTTTAATTTTAAGAAGCGTCAGCTGTGAGCAGGTGGTTTAACACAGCAGGCGTCAAAAGTCAAAGTCAGAGCTCGCAGAGGTTCTCCCCGGGCTGTCCCGTCCCACGGTCCCGTCGCGGCTCTCACCTGCCGGGCTCGGCGTGGCGGCCGCGGGCGCTCCCGGCGCGCTGCAGCTCCAGCTCGGCGGGGCGGGCGGGGGCGAGCGCGGCGGTGAGGCGGAGACTGAAGCCGTTCACCAGCCGCCGCAGCAGCGTGTCCCCGCGGCCCTTGGGCGCCGACAGCCCCACGTCGTCCCGCAGCTCCTCGGGCGGCACCTCCAGGTTGCCCGCGTACCAGAACACCCACCAGACCAGGCTGAGGAAGATGCCGATGCCGCCCGCGTAGATGAGCAGGTCGGAGAAGAACACGTCGGCGAACACGCCGGCCAGCAGCACCGCCAGCCCCACCGCGTCGAAGGCCAGCGCCAGCCAGAAGGCGGCCACGCAGCGGCCCAGCCCGCCCGGGGCCGCCATCGGGAGCGGCGCCACCGCCGCCTCGGGCCGCGCGCACCTGAGGGGAGGCGAGGGCGGCGCCCACCCGAGGGCAGGGCCGGGCCGCGCCCTCCCACCCGGGCAGGTGCAGGCCACGCCCCCCGCGCTGAGGGGACTCCCAGGCCGCGCCCCCCACACACCTGAGGGCTCGGCCTGGCCGCGCCTCTGCCCCCGCAGCTGCACGCAGGGGAGGCGGGCACACGCCGCCCTCAGCGGCCCCGCCGAGCCCCCCGCCCGCTGCGGTGGGGCTCCAAGGCTGATCCGTAGCTGCCGATGGCATTTGGGGGCTGAGGCCTCTCTGCGAGCACTGCTCGCTACCGCTCCCCGATGAGCCGGACACGGCTGGGCCCGCCCAACTGTGGCAGCGCCACCTCAGGCACCCCAGAAGGGAGGCACTTCAGAAAAGCGGCCCGCGGATGAACACCCACTTCGCTGATCTCCGCAATTGCAAGGGAAGGCAAGCTGGTTGCAGACAGCAAAGATTTGCAAGACAGTTACAAATGTGCATCTGCAAATGCACATAGACCCCTTTAGCTGTGCTTGAGGAGGCTTAAAAAGAGCAGCTGGAATACTAGTTCAGGTGGACAAACAGGAAGTAAGCTGTCAATGCAGGATGTAAAAACTATATTGTTTTTCAGTAAGTAAAACTGTTATTTTAAAGGCAAGACATATTTCAGTTCACCCTTGTGTTAATGACCTGATACATATATTTTCACACTCCCAAGTCCTCAAGCACAAGAACTGTATTTAGATGTAGGATCTCCTATCTAACACCTTATTTAATGATGAAGCCACTGTTCCACTAACTAGAAATATCAAGCCAACAGGAACTATGACTAGGCCTAATAGAATAGGTACTTTCCACATTTTAGTGGAAATAGTGCGCATTAAATGATACTGCTGCTACTCTTCCAGTGACAGTTGGTGCTATTGGTTTACTGGGATTACTATCATAGCTTTTGATTCACAAAATAGTTGAAAAGTTACAAAAAGTCAGGGTTGCAAGAGGGTAAAAAAAGTTGACATCACAGATCAAGCAGAATATTTTCATACTCTTATTTAGCACCCACTTTCTTTCTAGGCAGCCAATATCTTCATATGAGAATAAAAAGAAGATGTGGTAGTTTTTTAATGAGAAAGTAGGCTGGTTACTTCCTGCTTATTAACCTTGTCTCTTACCACCTTTTTCCTATTTGGAGTTTTTACCACTAGGATTTTTCAACACAAATCTGCCTCGTATTCTCACTCTGCAAAGGACAGACAAGTTATCATACAGAGAACAACTGGGCAGTTTTGTAAAACTTCAAATATATCACCTTTCAATCCTGAAGTATGTCTTTTTCATGCCTTAACAGGACAAGTTCACTTGGCTGGCACAACTGGAATTCACACAGCCTTCGGCTTTCTTCAGATGGAAGAACAACAGTTCTGTGAGCATCCTGCAGGAATGCTCTCAACTCTTCTGGTAGGTAGCAGAAATAAAGCCCAAAACTGAAGGTGAGATTTTGCTTTTTGTTGTAAAATATATGTATATGGTAAAAGCAAAATTCTTTAGGCCTTTTTAACTCATGGATACCCTAGGTAAAAATAGCTAAATATTACAATGTGGGGCTTAGTATCAGGCTGCAGTAACACCAGTCACTGACAACCCGTTTTTATTATATTGAACAATTTTTTTTTAAAAACTGTAGCAGTTTTTCACCTTTAAAAGCGCATGCAGATTACTGCTCTTGGCACGCATCCTTCTTGCTTCAGAAAGACAGCATTTATTAAAATATTTCTCAGCCTTTTTTTCCTGGGATAAAACCCTCTCTTCCCTTTGACACTTGAAAAATTTGCATGGTTTTGGTTTGGGCCAGCAAAAGATAAAAGGTGATGGGACCATTAAGACAGTGAGTTTATTTGTACCAGCTTGTAAATTAGAAGGAAACCAATGAATCATTACAGATCTTGGTGAAAATAAACTCTTGGGATCAGATTTCCCAAGAAGGTATTTTACTTCATCAATAAATTTGTTAACTGAAAGTGATGATACAAAATATGTTACAACAGACAACGTTCAGGCTGACTGCGGCACGCGCACCTTTCTGGGTGCCTGCTTCTGTGGTTTTGAAGATTTCCTGGCTGACTGTAGTGACTTGCCAGCTTTGGGTGTTGCAAAAGACTTTGCTTCAGGTTTTTTTGGAGCCTTTTTCATGTCTTTTTCTTTTATTGCTTCCTCTGGCTTACTGACCTGCTTGGCTTTTTTCTCTTTTGATGATGTCTCCAAGTTTGCACACTCTGTAACCTCAGGTTTGGATTTTGGAGTATCCGCCACTAGAGATGTTTTCTTTCTCTTACCAAGGAGTGTTTTGGTTTTCTTGCCCAAATTGTCACCTTTTTCTGAATTTGGTCCCATTTTCTGTATTTAACACAAACAAAAAAATTACCATTCCATCCAAGAAACATATTCCCTGTTTTTAAGGAAGAAGTATCAGTGAAAACCATTACAAGTGACAAATATTTTCAACTGAACTGCACCCTAGTCTTGAAGTGTGCTAACACATACTGTTCCCCAAGGAGCAATGAACAATTTAAACAGTCTCCAAAATATTTAGTTTTAACTGAAATGCAAGTTTCCTAATATTATTCAACAATTACCTTCAGGTCAGCTGAGCTCGTTGTTTGTATAGGCACCAGTTGTGGAATTTCTTCATCATCACAATCACCTGGTTCCTGGACTATTTCTATCTTTTCTTTTATCACAGGCTCCTGGGTACCAGCAGCAGCTTTACTTTCTGTTGTCACAGTGACTTTACCTGACTTCAGTTTTGTAGCTGTCTTCTTCACTTTCTTGGGTTTTGCCTTCTAGAATTAATCAGAAGTACACCTCAGACAAATACCCATCCCATTTCTAAATGTATAATAACTGTTTTAATGTGGTTAAAATTAGGTGGTGTAGAAAAATACTTTTATTCAATAGACCTGGACTAATGAGCTATATGTAAAATATGAAAAAATGCATTACATGCAGAAGTTTATTATAAGTAGCTCACAACTATAGTAATGTCAACCTTACAGTCTCTAAGTTGAATATTCACAGTCCCAATTTAATTTCAGACAAATGAATATAAACAGAAGTCAGTACAAAAGAATAGCCAATTACTATTTTTAAACAAGTATGAGGCCCCCCCTACATACACAAATAAATGAGTTTGAGAATTATTCAGATGCCACTGATCAACCAACAAAAAACAGATGCATAATCTGAATCCAAATATATATTAATGAGTGCATTTTCAGAAGGCAAATATGGATAAACAATAGAAGCAAAGGTCTAAGAATGAATCTCAGGTCCCTTGAGTTTAGGTCTAGAAATACTTTATTTATTTCCAGTTTGCTTAAAAGCCTGTAAGGGAGTTGCCATAATTTCATTATTATTGCTGAGTACTTGAAGCACTGAGGTAGGAGTGTCTGACTGGTTTTAGCCATAAAAGCCTGCCATCAGTTGTTAATGCACTTAAACCCAAAATAACAATGCATACAAGGAAAACAAAGAACTACAACTAAATGTACAGATTCAATTTATACAAAGTTGGAAGAAATTTTGGTTACCTTTACTTCATTTTTCTTGAGAGATGGCTGTTTGTCAAGCTCATCCAGGTTGGAGATATTTGCAGTAAATATTGGGAGTGCAACTGATTTAAGTGTTTTGAGGTGAAGAATTTTTACATTTTTCCATTTCTGCAAAAACAAAGCAAGTTTATTATGTAAAAATAAGGCTGAAGTATGAACCTATTTGTCTGTAATGCAGTCCATCAGCAGTACCTTTGGTAACTTGTCACCAATCACTTTTGCTGCTGCAATGATATTCTCAAGTATCTCATCCACTTTCATCCCAGTGTGACCTATGCGTGTTGTACTGGAAGAAGGAAGAAACGAATAATAATTATATATGGGCAAATGAACTTTGTTCAAGTCACTTGTTTAGTTTAGGCATACCCAGAAATGCAAAAAGCCCACTTATTTGCAATTATCATAAAGGAGAGATGGCTATTGCAGAAATCTTTTGTGATAACAGTTAGAAGGAATTCATTTGTATTCATTTTTCCATATTTGGATATGTAACTTCTGCCTTACATTACAAAGCATTACTACCAAGGATTCAGATCCTTTCAGATACACAATACATGAAAAAAAAATCTTATTAAACTAGAATATTTTGGAAGTAGAAAAATATTAAATTAGATTAAAACTAAGATCGTACATGTGCTTTGACAGTGACAGGTGCCTAGAAATTCCTTAGGTAAAAGGAAAAAGAAACAAACCCCCTCAAATTCACAGTAAAATTTAAGTAGAATTACTAATTTAACTATATAGGTAAAAGTTCAAAATGCCCCCTATTTGCAATAATGACCCTTAACATCTTTTTTTTCACGTACTAAAGGAATAAAAATAATTCACTTAAAATTACTACAATTAAGATAGAACCATCTTTCAAGTGATGTATTAATCTATTTGTACTTACTAACAGCACCCTTTGTTATTAACTGGGAGTATAGTCCCTTGGATATGTTTTTCTAGTTCCTTGGCAAGATCTTTGGCTTTCAGGTTTACAGATAAAGGTGCCCTAAAAGAGAAAGGGAGAGGGGTAAAAAAAAAGGAAACAATTAGAAAACCAAAAGAAAACCAATTCCTCCATTACTAAGAAGAATCTGATCATAAAAAAGATAATGCAAGAATGGATTTCCAAAGTTTAAAGACCTACTTTTTCTTTTCATAGAAGTGTTTTCCCAGATGGGAGGGCAAAAGCCTTCTAATTCGGTCATCAGACAGAAAGAGATCAAAACTGTTCAGGAGGCGCCGCTTGGCTTCATACATTTTATACTCCTTTTTGAGGGTTTTGTATGAGATAATCTGCAACACAAGCATCAGTTTAGCCCCTGCTGCTGAAAATGCAACGTGAAATGCTTCTTAGAACCACACATATTAAAGCTGCATAACTGATAGTCCGTCACAGTGCTTTCTTTCAGAACGCTGAAGACAATAAAAGAGTATCCATTTCCTATTTTTTTAAAGAATCAAAAAATATGGATCTCTTGCATAGTAACTGCACATCACAAAACAGAACTTGCACACATGAATAACATTCAAATCAAGGTTAAATATAACCAGTTGTTATACAGTTTTATTGCTGGTGGCATAAACAATCAAATGTTGTGAGTTATCCCAGTTGGTTTCTCAAAATAAATATTGAATGTTTATCTAGGAATTGTATTTGATTACTAAAAATCCTGTTTCAAACTGAAGAAATTATTCTGAGTAAACTTTGCATTTCAGAAACACCACAGTTTGAATAGTCAGAAAAATCTTACTACAGTATGTGAATGAGAATTAGAATATTAAACAGCAGAAAAAAACAACTACTTGTGTTCTTTTTGGTGGTTATGAAAGGAAAGAAATGGCAGTACTGTGTTATAACATCAGGGATGCCCTTACCCGACTAATACTTCTGATCCCATTCCGGAGTAAAAGTTTCTTGTACAGATTTTCAGTCTGTTCTGCTGATAAATTTGGTTCATCCTTTGTGAACAGGCAAACATCAGCTGTTTCTGGTCGAATGCCATGGGGCAGTGGTCTACAATGAGAATATGAGGTGTATAAAAAATGTCTAATAAGAGAAAGAAGTTTTCCCCAGAACTAGCACTACACTGGAGATCAGTACCCTTTAACAACCTGCCTGTATTTACACTTTGTTAACTACTAAATATTCTCAGTGGAACCTACAGTTGATTAAGCATACAGAACTCTAAAAGTGAAACCATAAAACACCACGGCTCCAGTCAGATACAAAGTGGAACCTTCTATCCTGCCAGCAGCCCTTACCACAGCAGCCCTTACCGGGTCCTAGCAGGAGGACCCTCCATGCTCCTCCCTTCATGCCATGGCTGCATCCAAGCATTAGAAAAAACGTTATAACACCGTGGCCTTGATAAACGGATGGAAACTTTCTCAATGTAGTGCAGCTACAGTCTAAAAAGAGACTTCTAATTCATATTCAGGTTTGGTTATCCAAACAAAGAAGTATTACTAATGATTTGGTGGTGGTGGATCAAGACAAAAAATATGATTCTAGATATTTTCTAGATATAGAAATAGGTAATATCTAGATATTTTCCAAAGGTTAAGGACTGAAAGGCACATACCCTGTAACTGGCAACCCACAGAACCAGAATCCTGCATGCAAAAAGCCGGCACAGCCCAGCTCCCAGTTATACCAAAAGTAGGGGTAAAGCAGCTTCTGACCCGGCAGTTCTTCATCGTGGCACAGAAGCTCCCAGGACAAGGCCGTGGAAGTCAAACCCCATAAGCTCAGAATCTGCTAAGTGTTCTTTTCCAAGCCCTGAACCCATGCGGCCGGGTATCAATGTCTTACATTCTGATGACCTTTGCCACCTGCGGGACTTTCCACACCGTCACCAGGAGATGAAGGCTCTCGCTCTCGTTGAGGAGCAGCTCGTCTCCCTTTGCCTTGCTTCTGGAGAAAGCCAAAAGAGCCTCCACCGCCTTCTTCACCTGCAACAGCATCACAGTGGCAGCAGCCGCAGGTCAAGCCCGGCCCAGCCGCGCTCCAGCCTGCCCTGCTCCCCGCAGCCCCCGGGCGCGCCGGTCCCACATACCTGGGCGCGGTCCAAGGGGTCCCTCCGTCTCGCCATGGCGCTACCGCTCTGGGCACCGGGACCCCGCTCCTGCCACGTGCGGCCTCCGCGCCTGCGTCCGCGCCGCTTTCCGGGGCAGCGCCCCCGAAGGCTTTGCTTCCGGGGCAGGGGCTTGCCGTACGCTCCGTGCTTTCCTCTCCTGCGCGCCGCAGCAGTTGCGGACCCGTGGCGGGGAGCTGTGCGTGTGCGGGGCGCGGCGGGCCCGTCATGAGCTTGCAGGCGGCTTTGCCCAGCAGGGTCACCGGCTAACCGGGCTTGGAGTAGAGTGCCGGAGGCCGTCAGTCCATCTTGCTACGGCACCACGGCCAGCCGGAGGTCAAGCCGGATTGGTCAGAGTCGTAGCCACCGTGTGTCCTCACGGTGAAAAACGTTTAGTCGGACTCGCCTTGTTTTATTGATGGTGCTCTCCTAGTCCAACCCGGGATGCAGCTGGCTCCCTTTCCTTCCAGGGGTGGCTCGTGTTTAGCCTGCTGTGCTCCTGGCGCTTTCCAGCAGAGCTGTTCCCCAGCGAGTCGTTTCCCCAACCTGTGTTGCTGCAAGGGGCTGCTTCTTCGCAAATTTTGAGTATTGGCGGGTTTGTGTTGCCGAGTCTTTCCAGCCTATCGAGGTCTCTCAGTTCATGAGGGTAGTGATTTCCCAAGTTTGATGTCCCCTGCAAGCTTGATATGGCCATTCTTCAGGTCACTGTTAGAGATACTAAATAAAACAGCCCAGGATAAATCCCAGCAGTACTCCATTTGTTACTGACCTTCAGGTGGAGTACAAGCCATTATCTCTGCCCTTGAAGTCCTGTTATCTGAACAGTGGTTACCCATCTAGTTGGCCCCCCAGCACACCATCACGTTTATGAAGAATTTAGTGTGTTCTCCAGATTCCTTCGTTGAAGACTATCTCTGATTTTACTTCCCATATTTCTGTTCTTTTGCACTGGAGTGCTGTCATAAGGTCCCTATTTAGCCAGGCCAGTGTCCTGATAGATCTACTTTTAGTGAGTGTTCAGGAGGAACTGTTTGTATGATTGGAAGACGTTGTCCTTGAAGACCTCCTGCCAGATTTCCTGGGCTCCTTTGCCCTTCAGAGCTGCCTCCCATGGGATCCTGCCCACTGGTTCTCTGAATAACTCAGAGTCTGTCTCATGGAGTCCAGGGACTGTATTCTGCTGCTCATTTTCCTCATAAGCTCTGTCTTGAACATGGCTATATCCAGGTCACTACCATTGGAGCAACCACTGATTATCATATCAAACCACTTCTTTCTCCTGTGTGACTAATAAAGGCAGAACTGCTGCATCTCCTGTTCAGTTTAGAAATGCATTGACTGACTACATGGAAATAGCTCAATAGCAGAATGCTTATTCCATTGAGTTCCATGCTGGATAAGTGTACATAGTTCTGAGATAAAATTTAGCCTGGAATTATTTTGGTCTCATTCTTACAGTGCTGTGTGTGCCCTGGCAGCTTTGGGTTGTCTGCATTCATCACACAGATAAGCTGCTCTCTGGATAACACAGCTATGCAGAACCAGGGCTTAAATATGTATGAAATTAGGAGTCTTAGTCATTCACTTTTCTCTAGATTTTTTTCCTGCTCTTTGCCTTTCTATGTATGGTTTTATTCATTCTCATCAGATGTCTTCCAACAAAATTTTTTGCTCCATCAGTGTGGCCAGTGCAAAGAGAAACTAAAATACCCTTGTTTCTTGGCAAGATGCTTTATGTAGTGGTTTATATTTTCTTTCTGCTGTTAGTGTTCTTGGAGCAATAGTAGAATAGTTGATGGCATCAAGACTTATCCAGACAGGAAAGAGCTATACAGACATACACTGATTTTAAAGAGTGAAAAAAGCATCCTGGAAAATGGAAGTTTTCCTTTCCTATTGTGATATTTGAACAAAACCAAAACCAAATGAAAACAAAAAAGAAGCTGGTTAAGAAAAATAAAATCTGTCCTTTGTTGCCATGTCGTATGAAGTACTGATTAGAGAGATTACTGAATGTGAGGAACACACAGAGTAGCCAAGGAGGGCAGACTCATTAAAACCTTTTCAATACTGCTGGAATTTCTGCATGTGATACTGGCTGTGGTACTGTATATTCTGTCTAGTAGCCTTGCTTCTACCTTTGCACATTTTAGGGCAGCTGTATTTTAACAAAACATCAACATATTAATGAGACATGTTAAAACAAAATAGAAAAAGTCAGATGACTGGAACATCTCTCTGAAAATTAGCCAGGCTAGACCTGTAAGATATGATTGAACAGCATGTTTGAAGACTGACTTTACTGGGTCAGTATAGCATTAATAGGATAAAACTGCAGGGACTATTATTAGTGACTCAAATTCAAATTTTTCACATATCAGTTTTATCCAAGTATATTTTTCTGCAAAAGTTTTGGTCTGACATGACTAAATTTTACCAGATGTGGTTTAACTGACTTAGTCTAATGATTTTCTCTTGAAAAGTACTTGACATAGCTAATACAGCTGTCTTGGAAAAATTAACTTAATCTGTGAATAAGAAATATTTCAGCTTAATACAGCATGCAATGAATATAAACTATAAAAGAGCACACTTTTAATTTAGCAATGTCATAAATTTACAGTTACTCCTACAAGAAAATCAGGTTTGTTACTTTTATCAGTGTTATTGCTGTACACAGTCCTGGTAGCTCTCAATTTAACTTTCTGGATCATGAAAGTATGTATTTTTCTTTAAAAAAATTGGTATAGCTTATTTAAATGCTAACATGGAAAATAATTTCAATACATTCTACCTCATTACTTATTTAAGATGTTTTTTTTATATGCCTAATTTTATACTTTCACACAGCAAAAGGTGCAATTGTTTCTGCTATAAAGAAGTCTTTTGGGTTTAAGGTTACTCAAGTTTCAGTTCCCAGCTTGTTCCTCCAGGCCATTTGATGGCAATGCCAACATCCCAGATCTCTGTAAGTGTAGTTCTTGCAACAAAACCAGCACAAAGAGTACGCAGAGACTGACAGGACTAAGAAGTGCCTTACAGGAGAGCTCAGAGTCTCCCCACTAGACCAGAGTTCAAGCACTGTTTTCTTTTGCCCAGGCTCCTTTGCAATGCTGGAGTCAGCCTCCAGCTGTAGCCTGACTCAGACGCAAGGCTTTGGTGCAAGTCATCCACAGACAGCAAGAGGGCTGTTCCAAAGGACAGAGTCCCTGGCACTCAACAAAGCTGCAAAGCTTTCTTGTTATAATGCTTTGCCTCACATCCCTCCTAGGGGCTTAACAGATGACAGGAACACTGCCTCAAGTACCTTTTTGCCACCCAGCAGTTAATCTGTCATGTCTCTTATTACTCTTATTGAGAAGTAGGTGGACTTTTTTAGGTGTATGGAACTGACAGGAGATGTAGAAAAATTTACATTGGAAGTAAAGCCAATGAAAGTATATGGATTATCAAGTTATATATACACAGACAACAGATTTTGGGTTTGTTAGCATAAAGTTCTATTTTATATTAAGACTAGAATCCTTTCTAGTATTTCTTCAGCGGAAAAGTAGTATCTTGTCAGGTTTATAGTGTGATAAAATAAACACAAGGAAATAAACATGTTCACAATATAAAATCTTCAGTAGTAACTCCAGTTTTGTTGGTATATTTTTTTGTACCAAATCCTCTAAAGAGTATACAAAAAGAGCAGAATAAGAGCCTTTAAGTAGCAGTTTTTCTGGAGTACAGGTCATCTGCTTTAACAGCATCATTTCAACAGTCTGCAGTATGAACCAAAAAGCCAGAGTAATACAGATCAAATACCTCGGACATTGAAACAATCTTTTCTTCTTAGGTAATATGCAATAATAAACACTTATAAAAACACATTTCTCATCATTAACATGATTTTTAATATATAGACTGGTGCCATAAGTAGTCTAAAATAGAGGTTCTTCATTGAGTAATTTTCACTGGGCTTTTTATGCCACTGAAGAAAATCTGTAGAGGGGCATAAAAATTGTGACCAGCAAATATCCCCATGGATAAATCTCCTTAAAACAGCTATTTTTCTTACACTATTACACCATCATCAATAGCTTGCTGTTCAGGAATACAGTGTGCTGCCAGAATAAGTGTTTCAGGAACTGGTGTCACCATGTTTATAGACCAGTTCCTGATTGTCTGCTAAGATGACCAAGGTAGCTGGAATGGTTTAATGTAGACAGTTGATGGCAATGTTACTCAACTGATCACTGCACCCATTCCTCCAGCTACTGTGCTTTACTTCCTGGAGCCTGCAGAAACAAGGAATTATTTTCCTGTTGCCAAATAATTAGCACTGCTGCACATTCAGATTTTTTTTTTTTTTTTTGTATTTAGTATTTGTTACATATACCAAGATTTTCAATTCAAGGACATACACGGTCTTAGTGTTTTTATAAATTACATAGCTAAGCACTCAAGGTGCATCTACACTACACACTTTGGCCAACAGTCAGAGAGAAAGGTGTGATCCTCATCAGTAGCACATTGCAAATGCCATTATGCCATTATGAGGGGAAAAAACCCAAATTCTCCTTTCTGCAGAAACGCCCAGAGTTTTACTAGTAAGAATTAAAGCTACACCATGGGAATACCCTGCCAGTACCCCATGCAAGCACAGTTACCCTGGCAGTGCTCCTGGGGGTGCTGTATCTTCAATCCAACTTTTATTTCCTCTTTTTTTTTCCCGCCTTCCTTTCAGCCGTTGTGGTTGCACAGCTCCTTTGTTTTTATATCATCTTCAAAGCAGCATATCACATTTTCACAAAAGGAAATATTCAAAATGGTAATTTAAAAAAGTTTATTACATCAGTGAATCAGCAAATAGTGATTATTTCCAACAAAGCCACATTATATTTTTGTCTTCTTTCATCTAGATTTAGCTGTATTTAATAGTAGCAAAAATGGGACTATAAAATGTAGAATGGAGATGAAATGAAAAAGTTGAGATGTAATCTGAGGACTACTCAAATACAATGTACTTCCAGCTCTTCTACCCAAAATGCAGCCAATTTGTGTACATTTATGCCTTACATTTTCATGTATTTGCTATAGATTGCAAATATTTTATACCCAAATAAAAACCTCCTACAGGATAGGAATATCCTTAATTGCATCATGTGGATTCTGTTAATGAATTTATAATACAACCTCTCAGTTTACAGACCAGGTGACATTAACTGGAATTATGGAAATGGTAATCAAATGTACTAGATGGGATGAATAATGGAAATACTTTCTATCTACTGATACTCCAACCCACCAGGTGATTATTCAGTTTAATATTTAATACTCAGTCCAGCCTCAAAATAATGAAGTTTTAAAATCCCACGTTAAGTTTACTCGGCAGTGGAAAACTGATGCTGGAGCATCATGGAGTTTTCAGATACACTTCAATGCTTTAAAAAAAAAAGTATTAAAGGACCTAGCAATTTAGGAATCTAACTGTAAGTATTCTCCCATAATGGTCACTGCAAATTTCAAATCCATCAGCTTACTTCAAAAAGTCAGTCAGATATCTGGAAATCTTGTCAGTCCAGAATATGAACAAGACAGTAAGTTTCCCTGGCTTTTAATTTCTTCATTAGTTTAAGATCCAAGGAACTGTGGGTTTCGTTCACTTGGTAGAAACAACAAAAAAAAAAAGTTACTTTTTAAACCCTGATTTACCAAAAAAATAAAAGCCCAGAGATTTGCAGACATAATAAAATTTATTTAAATTCCATGCATTACGGTAGCTACAAGTGTAGTCATATGAAACTGAAGGACAATAACTTCTTCTGTCCATACAATGTAGCTGTAAGTGAAATGAATGGGAGTTCCACAGTTACAAAGAAACAAACAAAACAAAACAAAAAAAAAAAAAAATCCCAAAAAAGATAAATCTGTTTCTGTTTTGAGTTTCAATTCAGATACAGTCACTAGACTGCAAATCTTTGGGGGAGAAGAGGGGCTCACCAATTTTACAGCTGAGAATGTTTAGTTTAAGATATTCTGAAGAAGCTCAGAAGATACCTTTTAATAATTACTACTAATACTCTGGAAAATGAAAAAAATCCCTTAGCCTTCATCCTAATTGTTAGAATCAGGACAGCAATTGCAGACAGTCCATTTTCAAAGTGCAGCTAAATAGGGTTTTATTATGCAGCTCCTTCAAGTTGTACTGAGTAAGCTTTACTTTGAACCAGTTTTGCTTTAATTTTACAAGAAAAACTTCACTGGTCCTCATAAGCTTACATTGCTTTTTGATATGCAAAAATTTACAGACTGTGCTTGATTCTGACCCTCCCATATTTCAGTATGTGCAAACTCTTAGGGATTTAAATAGCCTTTCTCCCTCTCAGTTCAGACTGATCTTTAAAACAGCAAGGATTATCTGGCCCTCTAAATTAAAGCCAGGGTGAACTGAGTAACTTATGTAACTGGCACTTTTTAATTGGCCCAGTTCTCCCACAAAATGTAGCTCTTATAAATACTAATAGGCACTATTGCCACAGATTCTCTTACTTTTGCAAGTTTCGCTGATTTACTGGTTGTTAGCATTTTCTGCAGTTAAGAATTTAATAATGCTGCATTTTTATAAAGACACAATATGTAGTTCTAGCCTTCAAAATTGACTTCCTGTGTCTAGTAATGATGTTAGGTCAACCTAAATTTGCTGAAGATATTAACAAATGTAAAGCTAATGAAGGTGCCACATTTGCATGAACGTTTTTTAATTTTCAGAATGCATTCAAGAAAGGGAAGGGGCAAACCTAATTATTTTAATACAAACTTGGTTGAGTGCCCAATTGCCTCACATTTAAAACTGTGTGTGTGGGGAGGCTGAGGAGTTTAGAAAAGTCCAAGTAACCAAACATCTGGGTTACTGGGAAGTTAAAAAGCTAATGCAACTGCGTTACATCCGGATAAAAAACATTATTCAAAAGCAATTCCAATACCGAAAAAGATTTCAAATTGAATAGTTTATTAACATGGTAGTCATCTTTGTAACATGTGCACACACACTCGCACACTCTGAATGATCTGCCTGGAAAAAAGAGGTCTTAATAGAGATGCTGGGGGAAATTAAACATTAAAAATCCTTTAGATTTTCATAATTATAGGCAATTATGTCCACATCACTTACAAAGCTATTGCCGAATCTTTCCAAGGAAGCAGAATTTGGGAGAAAAAAAAAATTGTTTTTGGGAAAATTCAACAGTGGCATAGCAGAGCTCTCAATATGAGAAAGCTGACATAATGTGGACCTTTGCTGTGAAATTTGTCTTTGCAAAATATGGGGAGAAGTTTATCAATGGGCAGAAAATAAGACGGCGGTGTGAAGTAGGCTTTTGCTGAGTCGATTTTCCTCACAGTATTGTGCGGGGTCATTGAGAAAAATGCTTAGTCCTTCTCTGGAACCAGTTTCAGAACTTTTCCAATTGCAATGGTCTTACCTAAACCAAGGAGACAAACAGCAGAGTTATATTTACTGTCAAAGGAATGCAGACATCTCCAAGAACATGAAAACCTGCCCCAAAATACAGGATCTTAAGTATTACAAATCACAGAGAATAAATTATTATGTTGTAGCATCAGAATATTTTAAAAGCACGATAAAAATTTAAAAACAGTAAGCCTGCTATTCTGACAGCAAAGAACACAGTGTGGATTGTGGAAAGCCTGTTTCTACACTCATCTCAGGAGAAAGCAAGGCAGAATCACTACCAGATCTGTTTACTATTCGTCAAATACTTTATTTTAAACGCATCCCACAAATCTGGGAGTTTTACCAGGGTGTGCATGTGAAAGCCTAACATACAACCCCCCTGATATCTTTCAACTTTAAATCGTGAAACTGTGGTATTCATAGTGTAGGTGGACATTCCAGGAAACATTAAAAAAGCACTGCTGGTTTTTTTTCAAATCCAGTCTTTTGTTTTGCAATGCATATTTCTGTACATTATTCAAATAAAACTTTCTCTCTCTTACTAGCAAGGACTCTGCACAATGACAACAATTTGCTTAGATTAACTTTTTCATTGTTACCCAGAGAGTGATTTCCACTAGATAACAGCACTTTAATACCTCACTGCCATGTGGCTCTGAGTCCAAGGAAGTTTTTGCAGCAGTCAGTACCTGCTGCTGAAGCAGCCTTACCCTCATCCCTTAAGGTGAAGCGACCCATCTGAGGGAAATCTTTGAATGTCTCAAGGCAGATCGTTCCTGCTGTCCTTAAACGGGCAATGCAGACTTGATCTTGTTTCACAAAACGGGGCCGTGTCTTACTTTTTTCTCCTGTTTTTTTGTCTACCAAGCAGATTAAGGCCTGAGTAAGAAAAAAAAATAGGTGTAAGTGCTAAAATAAGGGTTATTTTCCTGGTTTTTACAAACAGAATTGGTCTAAGAAAGAATATACTTGCTAACAAATACAAGAAAAAGTTTGCATGGTTTATTCACTCATGATGTACAGCACTTTCCAGAAGGCTTATGCTAACAGTTACAGCCATTTTTGTTTGTGTTAGGGCACAACCAAGAATTGCATTCAAGGCCGGAGCTTTGCTGCTTTAGCTCCTCTACAAATGTATGACACGAAAGAATTCTTCATCCCAACAACTGGATTGTTTATATTCCCATCACAACTTAAAATGACACTTACTGTTATCTCAACTTCTTCAATACAGGTGTGGATGTGCAGCACTGCATTATAACCTGGGCAGATAATGGATTTGTGCTCAATTATCACTATCTGTAAAACAATTCAAAAAAATTGCATTTTTCCTGATTTCAATTATAAAAGAACAGAAAATAATCAATGCAGAACTATATTAAAATGTCTACTGAACAATATATACACAAGTTTTTATCAAAGAGCCAAAATTTATAAGTTTATAATATGTAAGTAGAAAACTGAAGAACTAGCCTGATGAGGTCTTGCTTTCACCATTCTAAGTATCTAAAACTTCATTGAGAAGTTACATTCAAAACAACTTATATTTTAAAAACTCAAATTAATGATGTCAGTGTTAAGTATATATGTTATTGCCCATTTAGAGATATAGCAGTGAATAAGAAATCTGAACTGAAACTTCAAACTACTGAAGCTTTAGATTTGGCAAAACAAAATATTTCCATGGTTTTTACCCCTCTATACAGCAACTAAATGTTGTTATTCTACCTGGGCATCAAATGTGCGTCCAGAATGACAAAGGTTGTTGAGATCACAGAGAATAAATCCTGGAAGGATCTCTTCCTCTTCAATTCCCTTCAGTCGGATCTTTAGATTTTCACCTGGGGCTACTGAGTCAGTTTCTACATCATCAGAAAGAATTCCAAGAACTTCCACATTGTGCTTAAAGAAAACAAAAATGTAGTTTTGCATCGTGAATATTTTAGTCAGGTACAAAATGATTGTAATATAACAGTATTTCAAGAAATAATTCCATTACAGTTTTAGTTAATTATTTTTGGTTCTGTCAAGCTTCAGAACATATAAAACATTTGAATGACAAATTACTAATACCTGAATTTTAAAGAAGTTTTTTCTTTTTCAAGTTTTTTTTTCCTGTTTCCCTTTGGGGGAAAGAAGAAAAAAAGGAAAGGGGGAAAGAAATAAACTCGTAAGCAATATTAACCCACAGCAGGTAAAAGGCTTAGTGGGCCAACTGTACAAACATGAAATAAAATCCAGTTGAAGTGTGATAATTTGTAGTCCACCAACTGAGTTTACTAAGGCAGGAGAACCCAAGTTCAGACTGCTAAAGAGCTACAGAACACCCCCTGTCCCCAGAAACATCATCCATGTAAAATGTGAGAGCTTAGTTGTGCTCATCAGAGCAACATTTTCTGATTTAAAGTAATGAGTATCTTTAAGAAAAAAGCTTCTTTTTTAAAGTAGTAAATTTTTAAAATATCTAAACCTTACCATACCTTGTTTGGCATCATCACAAGCTGCTGTCCTTTGCAAATAGAGCCCGACTCCAGCTTCCCAAGGACCACAGTGCCCATGTCCTTCACAAAAAGAAATCATTACATAGCAACTGAAAACATTTTCCTAAAGAGTCCACTATTTATGATTTACCTCTGAGTTTGATTACTTAACTCTATGAATATCTAGCACTGCTAGACAGTATTTTGGAAATTACTGTCATGAAAGATTACAGATTTTAGGAGTTTCATATAATGCCAAAATTATTTACTTCCCCTTCCCTCCTCTATTCTACAGTTGGAAATGTAACATTAACAAAGAGAAAAGACAGCCTCCAAAAGTACAGTAAATAGCTCCTTTACTGCTTTCTGAAAACAGCCTCTTTATACTTTCTTTATTATTATTTTAATCTGTACCTTATATTTATCCACAATTGGCAGCCTGATTGGTCCATCAACTGAACGGTTGAAGTTTGGCAAATTATCCAGGTATGGAATAAATGGTAATCCACTAAAAAAGCAGAAGGCATTTGTTTCAATTTCATGAGCACCCTTCCATTTTAAAAAATTACTCAAAATGGATAAATGCAGTCCAACAAAAGGAATCATATTCATCTTGTCATCATTTAGAAAAATGACCTCTAAGACAGCTAAATCTATTGTAACATCCCATCACTAGTCCACTTTACTTCAACCAACATATTAATACCCAGGAAATGCATGTTTTAAAAGTTAAATTACAGGCATATTTTACACAAATTAATTATTCCTTTGAGACTCACGACAGATGTGTAATCTATTTCAGAAATAAAAAAACCATACGTTAGGTCCAAATATGATTTCCATTAATTCTTTTTAAAGTACACTGAACAACACTGAAAAACATGACATCCACTGAGAGACATGGCTTGTCCCTAATTACAATACAGCTTCAAGCAAACTGCTCACATCAAACAATTACTCATTCTAGCAACGTCAGCTGCAGCATCACTGGCAAATTCCAGTGCTCGTAAGGCACTGAACTCACACAGCCAAAGAACACTGCTAATATTTTACTAATAATCTTCTGCTGCTTGCAAATGCTTTTCATTGGCACGTTGCATGGCTGTGTTCTTGTTGCTCTGGCTGTATTTCCTCCAGCACTTTGGCACACAACTACAACATACCACGCTCTGCTACCTCCCAGCTTCACTGAAGCATTTACTTTTATTGAAATATAGCAAATATTCAAGTTGCTCAATTTAAGATACATACATATACCAAGGACAGAATTCTGACTGTTCTTTAAGGTTTGCTCCAGTCAGTCCTGAGCAGGGCATGAAATGAATGTCCTTTTTTGGATTGAAGCCAACTTTCTTCAAAAATGGCACCAGTTTCTCTTTACATTCCTCATATCTATTAAAATGACAAGCAGATCAAGGTAAGTTCCACTTATTCCAGCATAACATAATCCTGTGCTTTAAAAAACATGCAGACATTTCAGTTCCATCAGTTCAGTTACAGCGTGAGCAGCAAGCAAGCCTAATTAAGGTCAGGATACCTATTTGCATCTTCCCCCCAACCTTCCAGCACAGCTCATTTTTGTGTTCCCCTATTCCCTCTCATTCCTCTGCTCCATAAAGCATTGTCAGTGCTCTCCCCACACTTCAGTGACAGGGCTGGGAGCAACAGCACAAGCTGGAACTGCTTAAAGCAAGAGATCCAGGCCAGCACAGCAGGACAGACCACACAGACACCTCCTGAGGTCAGGCTCCAGGCTGGCACTTCAGTGCTGGCTCAGTCTCCTCCAGTCTCCCACGCAGTTTCTGGAGGTTTAATCTATTTATTTCTGTCACACTGCCTCCTCTCAGTTTGGGGTGAATTCAGTAATGTCAGAAGGTTGGGGTAGGACCAAGACAGAGAATTGGGTGTGCCTTTGTCTCTTAGTGAAGCAGGCTGACATTCCAAGGTTGCATAGGCCCTCGTGGCTTCCCACTAAAACTTCCATGATTCTGGCCAGAACACACAGCAGGTTCTCTGACAGCTCTGGCAAACTGGACTACTGAAAACACAATTGCTTCCTTTTTTAGACTCAGTATAAAGTTTCCAAGTCAACAATTAAAGAATGCTAGAATGCATGGGGGCTTGTTAGATATGTCTGCATGGCTCCAAGCAGTTGATAGTGAATGTTGAAGTGCAGAACTTCCAGCTTAATTGAGAAGCACTGTCCTGGGCACTGAGCTTCTGGTTTTCCTGCCAGTTTTATGCACTCTGCCTTTAGTCCATCAGTCAACCATTCTTTCAGCAATAATGGGATATAAAAATTACTTTACCTAGGAATTATTCTATTGTAGTATCTGTCAGTGAAGATTAGTTTTTTTAATATTAAACTCACCTTTCATTACTCCAGTTTACAGTTGGATCATCCATTTTATTAATAAGAACTATTAAATGCTTTACACCGGCTGTTTTTGCTAACATGGCATGTTCTCTTGTTTGTCCACCTTTCTCAAATCCAGTTTCAAACTCTCCTTTTCTTGCAGAAATAACCTAATTAAAGATACATATTTTAATAAAGGTTCTACAATTCTCTCAACAGAACAATCAATAATACTGCCTTATTCAGAAAACTTTGGGTAGTCAGACCTAGTAAAAGCTTCCAAAATGCACTGATATATTCTCAGTATTACCCATTAGTTTCTGCATTGACATGTAAAAAAAAAAAAATCACATGACACCTGTGGACAGCTTTAAGAAGCTGTTAAATTACTCCAAAACTCACTCATCTCAGTACATGTAACATTTGAAAATTCTGCCTACTGTAAGTAACCAAAAGAACAAAGTAAACAAAAAATAAAAATCAGAAGCTTCATTCCACAGCATGTGCAAAATAAAAGTATCTGATTTCTCCTTACCAGCACAGCAAGATCAGCTTGAGAAGCCCCACCAATCATATTTGGAACAAAGCTCTTGTGTCCAGGAGCATCTAAAATAGTGAAGTGTTTCTTCTCCGTTTCAAAATAGGCACGACCCACTTCTACTGTTTTACCTTTGTCTCGTTCTTCTTGGTTTGTGTCTAAGGCCCATGAAAGGTACCTAAAAAAATCCCAACCCAAATACTCTGTTGTTGAATCGATTTTTATCATATTTATATATAATTTGTTAGTCATAAGGGACATTTTCTCTTACTTATTGTAAAGTCACTATTGGTCTTGGAAATACTGAACTGACTGATTTGTGTGTACAGTGAGCTGCAGAGCCCATTGCCAGCTCCTCTTCACACACCTACAAGGATCCATTTCTAAAAATTCTAACAAACAATTTTCATTTTCTAAGTTCTTCAGCTGTGATCTAACCTCATATAATTTAAACTTTGCCTCAGTCTCAGAAACATCTCAGGATCAAATACAAACCAATTTTTCCTTCGCAGCATAATTAACTAAAACATTAGTTCTGACTTGCACATATCATTATTGAGAATTATAATTACTAGTTCTCATTTATTTGCACATATTAAGCAGAAGTTAGCTATGAAATACACACCATCTTTATTCACACTATCTTTGATCGATTTTCATTATATAGACTCTTGTCCCCTCCTAAGAATTTTTCCCACTAGCCAACAAAAAGTTAGCTTTCAGTTAGGTAAACTGAAATTTCAAAAAAAAGTTACTTAGATCCTTCAAGTTTTGTGAAAACTGGTGACTATAAAGAAAAAAAATGCTCTTACTAATGATAAAGTGGTAATAACTCAATTGAACTGGTTTAACACAGTAATATTTTTTGGCCTTAACAGCAGCCTGTAAACATCCTTAGCTTTTGTTTTGTAGTGACTGGGGGTGTCTGAAGAGATGCTGCTTGGACAACAGTTGCTTGGTGAAAAGAACCATGTCACCCTTTCTATTCCCCTCTCACACAGGATTCAGTGAGTTCAGGTCAATGGCCATCCCCTGAGGATGCTCTACCCCTAAGGAAGTCTTTAACTGCTCCTTTCCAGAGCCCTTTGAACCCCTTTTATCCTCCAGCCAAAAGGAGAAAGCTTTCAAAAGGGAAATCAATTTTGCAGCAGTTGTTTGAAGCAGAAATCAGGCTGCTGCATGTGCTATATGCACACACTGTCCTCACAAAACCCAAGCAACCAAAAAACAACAAAAACCAAACCAAACAAAAGGCCACAAAAAATCAACCCAGGACAAGAGCACCATCGTGCCTGGAGGAAGCCAGGGCTACTGGGACAGCGACTAGAACCAGTTTCATTGCAGTAAAGGGCAAAGTGTGCTACTATGTTCATGAGTTCATACCATGTTTCTCTGTTTTTTTCTTTAGCTTCTCTTTCATATTTTTCAAGTGTTCTTTTGTCAACCATTCCTGTCAAATACCTAAGAAGAGGGAAAATAAAAGTGCAATTTTAAAGAAAGCAGAAAGGTATTTCCAAATAGTTACTTATACAATCTCCACAGATTATTATGATTGGGAAATGAAGATACTATTTTTTTTAAACCTTCACAGAAAGGACAAAGTTTAACCAATGGTATAAAGCTGTTTCAAATTTCATTTTAAAATACAAAGAAAAACAGCCATGGTCTAAAAAAGTAATTAATTTTTAAAATTTGATAATATTTGTTTTTGCATAGTTTCTTCTATTAAGTGAAAATCCTATAGCAATAATATTAATGTGCTGGAACTAAGAAATTCCAAAGACAATAAGTACCTCAATTGACAGGGATAGAAAGATTGTTATGAAAGTATTAACCTATGTGATTAAAGCCACATAGAAAATATTACTCATTTTAATTGATGTTTTTTAATTCACAAGAACAGGAAATCTAAAAATTTAAGTTCCCTTACATTATTTGTCCTCCAATAGTTGACTTGCCAGCATCTAAAAAAAAATTAATTCAAGTCATCAACAATGTACAATTCTAGAAACAGCAGACCATTATGAACAAAGTCATCTAGTTTGTTTCCAAAGGATTTATTTTTTGAACCTTAATTTAAGTTTCTGGAAGTATCTTGCACTTTGCCTTGTTTCTATTATAATTTGTTGTCAATTAAATTACACCAAATTTTGAACATGCCGTTTTCATATATAAAAATTCAGCATTATCCATAACAAAATCCCCTCATCAAGCAGTGATCCAGCTAAAGCCAGGGTCAAGAGTGGGAAGCTCTTGCAAAACCCCTTTCCCTGCTTCCTTTATCCCCTGTCCCTAACTTGTGTGGGTTGCTCTTCAATATTGGGATATACCTCTGCCCACAGCCCCTTTATGTGACTCCATTCTGAATTTGCCCAAGGACCCAAATTACAGTACCTTTAAGGTGGTAAGTAACTACAGAAATGAAAAGACAGAATTTAGTATGTAACTTGGGATTAAATAATTCTGCTCTACTTCTGACACCACCCAAGTTTTTATGAAGCTCGTTGAAACTATTAAATGAAAATATTTTGCTATAAATGCTTCTTTTAACCATGAATTATGTTAATATATTGTTGTAACTCTACTAATTTTAGTATTCAGAATAATAATTTTTGAATCAAATAGCAAGAACTCTAAAATAAGCAGAAAAGAAGCACCATTTTCTGATTTTGTTCTTCAGATCATAAAAACAGATCTATCACTTGAGCACTCAACAGGAACAGCTACTTGAGAAATCATGAACACAGGCACTGTTGTGTCCAAGAGAACACACTCTACCCTTGGCCCTCTATCCCTGAAGGACATTTAAGTTTTTCCTTTTCCAGAGCAGCTTCATTAGAATGAATGCTCCTGTGGGCCTCAAGACATGGTGAATACAAGGAACAGCATTAATTTCTGATCCTCTGAGTTAGAGGTAACACACAACAGACAGATACAAGTACTTCACCTTCACCTAAAACTCACCTACGTGTCCAATGAATACTACATTTACGTGCTCTTTTTTAGGAGCACCTGGAGGTGCTACAACAGATTTGGGTTTTGGTATTTCCTCCTCCTCTTCCATCATTTCCTGAGCGCTCTCTTCAGAAGGCCCCGCATCCCCTGCAGGACCACCTCCTAGCTCTGCTTCACTGGGTTCTTCTTTGTGGTCCCATGACTCTTCTGGGGACATTTCTGTCTCTCCATTTTCCACTAAAAATGAACCAATTAGATATATTCAAATAGATAAAGAAATTAAAGAATTACTCTGGGGAAAAGCCCCTGCCCCAAAGGCACAATCACAAGGCTTTAACTACCAGGTCTGTTAACACTTTCCTATAGAAAAAGGGACAACTGCTGCTTGTTTCTGAAATGATTAATACCAGGAGCTTTCAAACTAGCTTGTGTGCTGACACAAGAAATCTAGGATACAGAAATTTCTGTTTTAACAAGGCAACAATTTTGCAAAGAAAAAGCAAATCTGAAGATCCACTCAGACCAGCACAGTAGTCTGAATCCACAGACACACATTACCATATGTTTAGAAAGCAAAGGAGAGGGATTATAGTTTCAGTTCACTCATAAACCTTATAAAAACAATGAGAAAGATACAATTTCTATATTCTGATTGTTCACATTGCTGACCACTTTAAAGTTTTTTGCTAATCACATTCCACACATATTAATGGGGCTATTTGGTAATATGAAATTATTTTTTCATAAAGCACTCATCATTTTACAGTGTCCAAGCAATCCAATTGTAGCTCTCAATGAATACTAGGGTTCAATTACCTCTTTCCTCATCCAAGTACAAAGATACAACAAAGTACACTAAGGACTATTTGTAAGTGTACAGGCTCTACTACTTTGTTTGCAGTGATTCAGCAAAAGCACTGTGCTAGTACATTATAGTACTATCATAGTGAAAAGGAACAATTCTCATCTTACCAACAGATTCTGAAATTTCCATGTTAACAGCAGCATTTGAACCTAGAAGAAAAAAAGGGGGAAAAAAACGAATCATTAGACATACTTAGCATGACAGTAATCAAGAACAAAGAAAAATGAGTGACTAAATGAGTAAAAGGATAGATAGTTCAGATGTTTTGGCACTTGCCAAAGTTTTTTAATATACAGGTTCATTTCAAAAATTCTGCTTCATACTAGTTTTATGATCTTCCACCAAGCCACTTTATGAGCCTTTCCCAGCTGCCTATGAAACTGAAATAAATACAGATAATCACATTGCCTTACAATAGTATGAGGATAATGAAGATTGGAAAAGGTTCATGGAGATTTAAAAGAAATTATTTGCAATAATTTTTAAAAAAATCATGTAATGAAGAACACAAAAACGACTACCTTCACAAGAGGCTGTCTGCTCCTCTGGAGAAGGCTCTACAGGTGCACCTGCAGAAAAAAAATGTTTATCTTTTAAAGTGCAATGATGTGACCAATTTCCAAACTTTGCCATAAAAGACCATCTCCCAACTTTATTGCAAGAATTGTATGGAAAGAATAATCACTTCCCTCCCTGCCAAGTGGTACTAAACACAGCCTTCTAAGCACAAATACTGCTAAAGAACACTGCCTAGACATGGTGAAAATCATATACCACTTCTAAAAACAACCCATTTTCCCCAGAATGGAAAGATACACTTAAAGCAAGCAATTTTCTATACACAGTATTTTACTTGCCTATCCTTTTTGAGCATGGCTATTGGTAAGTGATGGTGTCTAACTGGGGTCCAAAAATAGTGAAGCAGTTTCATTGTATCCAAAGACACAAAGTGGTGTCACAACCACAGGGAAAGGGTCTTACAGCCATGTCTGCACTGCTCTTGTGCCTCATTTCCATTAAATGCTGAGTAGAAAATAGAAACAAATTCTTAATATCTTCTGTAGTTATTAAGGTCAAGAGATGATAAATTCATTCAGATGCCTGGTAAGTTTGCCAGTCATTTTAAACACCAGAGCACAGTCCCATTACATGGAGGGCAATCCCACGGGTCATGTCCATCTATCAAAGCTACAAGTGTGGTTTTTTTGGAAAAATTACTCAACCCTCTCATGCACTAAACCATGGCACTACATTTTATGCTGAGGTGTAACTAATTATTAAACCCACTAGGAGTGAAACATTGCAATTAATACACCACTCAATGTTTTGGGACATTATTTCACATGATCAAGGGGCCTTCTCTAACTATACATAAAACCTTAACCTACTTAGACTTCTCTTGGTGTAAGTTCAACTTCATCATGCTTTGAAACAAGTTATCTTTTTTTTTCAACCACATACAAAATTCATACCCTGTTTAGCTGTACTCCAGCTCTCCTTCACCTGAATTCTGAACACACATCTTAGAGCATCACTTGCTCTATACGCATGATGGGACCTAAAGATGAAACAAATCCCCTCAAAAGAACAAAGCCATCCAGAGCAGGACCTGATTCTAAGCCTCTTTGCTTTCGCACTGTTTGCGTATTCGCTGCAGACTTCTCTAAAGTGGAGCAGCGCCGGGAGAGCTGGCAGGGGGCCAGAGGACAGGGCTTTGCAGGCAGGGTGAATGTGGGTCACAGCACAACACCCAGTGGCCAGCAGCAAACCAGGGAGGGGGCACAGCAATGCCCAAATGAAAGCATTCCCTGCACTCCTGCCTTGGATCAGACATGAGCTACTCTCGAAAACAAACCAACCAGGCTTGAAGAGAATGAATCCATACAGTCAGTAAAAGCACACAAGAATAGAAAACCCCTAGATCCTTTTAAAGAAATGATCTATCACTCCCATTTGGCAGCTGAAAAAGACTCCAAGCAGCCCATTTTTGAGTGTGGTAAGCAGGTGACAGGAAATCTAGGTATGAACCTAAAGCCTCCATTTTGTAGCACATCAGAAGATTGTTGGCTATTTCACACATGCTGTGGTTAGGATGCATAAATATTTTAATTACAAGATCATTTCAACAAGCTTTTGATTTCACTCCAGAAGTTTGTCTGTAATGAAAAATGTATCAAATGGCAATATTAATGCACTTGCCTTGGAACAGACGTTCTATGAGTGGCTGGAGAGCTAGTTAATTTCTGAGAAATATACTGTCAATCAACACCATTCATAGAAATTCAGTTTTTACTTTCTGGTCTGCAATACAGCAGGTATGCAGACAGGACAAAAGTTTCTTCACAACTAACAGAGAAGAAGTAGAATAAAAATTTCCTCTGTAAACTTTGTACAGGCCTAGCACACAAGAGTCAGTAAGACAGTTTGTGCATGGATGCTAAAGAGTAGTAGTGCCACACAACCAGGGGGGAACAGATAGTCAGCTATAACCACAGCCATTTTTTAAACTCTGGTCACTTTGGCACACAAGTGGCAGACATGCTTTGGAAGAGGACACTGAATTGTATCAAACATATACTGTTTCTTCAAAGTAGAAACATAAACCACTCACTAAAAAAATTATTATTAAGAAACCAAGTAAATAAAGAAACTTAATTTCAAAACTAACATGCTCTAAGTGACAAAGAAACCCCACTCTCCACAGTGGGTTTACTTCTGATAAACAATTTCAGGTTATTTCAGACAAAGGCTCAGATTTACCATACTCCTTGTGGAAGTGAACAGATTGCCTGAAATGTGCCTTAAGACCATGATCTGAAAAGAAGGATGCAATTCTACTGCTTCCTTAGAGCACAGGGCTGGTGCATTTTGATCTGTCACCTCTTCTCATCTGTGAAGATCATCCAGACAAGAATCTTTCACATGAGAGGGACTCAAAACATACTTTGTAGGAAATCTGGTTTTAAAGTCAGGACATGCCTTAAGTGATGACAGTTTTTTAATGCCTTAAATTACTGGATTTGTGCATGACAAGCAACTGTTGGATTTTACACCTAACCATCTCCATCTCTCCTTCAAGCCCTAAGTCAAGAACTGCTGTTGCAACCTTATCCATGGTATTACATGGACTGAATGGCTTATCTTTAGTCCTGCTCAACATCAGTGCCTTAGGACATTTTTTGGGATATCTCTGTTGTCAATGCCAAGGGCAAAAATGGATACAGATGCTGCATTTATCTACTGGTGCCATCAGATAGTGACACTATGTAATTCAGAGTCTTGTCTAGAAAAGGTAATTGTGGGGATTTTTTAAATGTAAAATTCACTGGAAGAGTATGTACACTACCAATACAGAGTCCAAAATCGCACAACTTGTAAAACACGGTGACTGAGCTCTTTAAAATACATCTCATGTCCTAAAGAATCCACTCTGCTTACTTCATTCACACAGCATTCTACTAGTGATGAGTTTGTTGCATATCACATCAAGTTTTGTACTTGTTTGCATTTTTGTTGTTATACAATAACCAAAGCTGCACAAGGACAAGAAATTTCAACCGCTGAAAATACTGTTTTAAAAGACTATAAGCTAGGAACTTTACAGCACTAACAGAATGCTTAGAGATAAACAATGGAAAATTGCTCTTTAAATTTATATTAGAATGTAGCAAGTTTTTTCATATCTAGAACAGGTACAGCTCATAAGAATCAATATTAGAACAGTGGTTAAAACACAGTATTAAAGACAAGTTCAGTTGCTAAGCAGTAGTGACAACCTCCATCTTTACACAAAACTCAGTGTTTACCAGATGCCCAGAAAAAGCTGATAAAGGTCTCCACAAAAGTAAGAACTGCCCAGTGGTTAACTGGTAATTCCTGAACATCAGTTACCTGAACCACAATGCAAATGCATTCACAGAATTGATGAGAGATATAAATTTGGTGTGATACACAGCAGCACTCAGGTCCCAGCCCCTGCTCTGCTGCTGGAGTGATAAGAACCCAGACAGGACTGGAACCTGACAACTGGGGTAGACTACAGAGTTAATGAAACTCTGCACCACATAGAAGAGAGATTAAAAAAAAAATAGACAAATTCAGCCTGAAATTACAAAACTTAGATGTCTGTGTAGTAAATTTGTTACTGCTTCTCTAATACAGGCATCAAGTTACTTCACAGGAATTCCTGAAGAGTCTTGAAGAAACACATGACACCCACCTTAGGATTCCCATCATCTTTTTGTATGTGTAATTCCAATACTTGAGTTCAGCACATCTTTACACAATAGTCATCCAGTCTCACCAGTTTTCATGCATTACATAACAGATGTTTGCCCCCCCTTTTTTCAGAATGAAAGCATAGGGGGAATTACAGCAGAGTAAAAAAAAAATAGTTTAAGTCCACATCAAACACACACAGCGTGAAAAGTAGAATAAAAAAAGCCCCAAGAGATTCTTAGATAACAAAAACACACAAAAATTATGTCAAGCACAAATAAAGCTAAACAAAGTGCTTTATATTCAATACTTCAAATTGTACAGAAAGAAAAGGTTTTCAGGAGTTCACTGTAAGGCAGTTGTTTAGAAAGTTAAACCCAAAATTATGTTCTCTCTGCTCTGCTTAATAGCCTATGACCCAGCTTCACCACTGGACACACCAGTTTTTAAAATGCACCAATGCAAAAGCAGCTTTAGTAGTTTCACGTGACTCTGTAAAATTCACCAAAAAAATTAGCATTTGTTTCATATTCATAGGCTTTTATTACGTGTTAGCTTAGTAAAAGACCCACCTTCTTCCTTCCCCAGTGAGGACACACCTTAAGCTTATCTTATCTAAACTTGACATGCTCCTTAACAACCAAGTTTAAGAAAGCTTATGGGGATTTTCAGGGAATATACTGAAGTCCTCTTTTGCTTAAGGCCAAGTAATTGTGCTCAGTTGATAACCTGATTTTTAAGACAGATAATCAAGAAATCAAGCTCAGTATTTCAACAGTTCAGGATTCCACTCTGACAAAAATCTCTCCTAACCCAGTATCTTTAGTATGACTCGTATTTTTATTATTGCATCTCCTGTCCTAAACTAACTTTTGAAATGAAATACAATCACTGTCATTTTCCCATAGACCTCTTCAAAACATAGTAATTAATTTAATTGATTAAATTATGACTGCTTTATTCCTTCATAATAAAAAACACAAAATAAAACCATCTTTCTATCTTAGCTTCATACAATCAGCTGCTTCTTTTCCTTGCATATCTCTCAGCACAAAACAGGAGAAAAATGCCAAAATTCCTTAAGTGGAACTTTAAAACCAGATTATAAATAGAGTCCAAGAATTGTCCTAATTTATTTTTGTATTCATTTTGATAGAGCAAGCAAGTTTCAAGATAACACCATGCTTTCAAACACATTCAACAGTAGCCCAAAGCAGAGTGCCAAACACATGGTCAGCAGGCTGCCTTAGCCCCCAGGACAGTTCATGCAGTGCACAGCTGACTCCCAGGGGTTTGTGTGTCTTTTACTGGAGTCATGCAAGGCCACAAGGGTGATGAATTATTCTAACAGGAGCAACACAATCCTGGCCACCTTCCTGGGGACACTTTAGATGTAGACAAAGGACATCTGTGTAGCACATTGGCACCCTGAGTGCACCACACAGGTATGTTATATCTGATCACCCACCAGTGCCAAGACATCCAGCCTCTCTCTGCACTGACTGTTTCACAAGTGGCTGTACAGCTCACCTGTCTAGAGAAGCCGATACAGAAGACTGCTCTAGATAGTCAAGTGCCAACTCAGATCAGGAGTTCTTATTTTCAGATAAGAATTTATCCCATATACTGGCACTGACAGTACAACCTTGATTTGCTGCCATGTGAGCAGTTCAAGTTTGCAGTTCTGAAGCATTAACAGTTAACACTACCAGCACTGGTGAGGAAAGCATCAGCACAGGGCTGTTCCAAGGCTCACATGAAAAACCATGTAACCCTTAAACACAACAGCTTCTTGAACTGTGGGCTACTAGTCTTAGACAAGCATTGCTCAGCAAGTTCATATGCAAAGTGAAGTCTCTTGAGGACTGAGACATTGAAGAGTCTCACAGTGTAAAAGAGATACCAGGCTTTGGAGAATGCAGTGGTACAGATAACTCACCATCCTGCTCTGGAAACTACAGGTTTCAGATCTGAAGTAGATGATACTGAAACTCCACCTCTTGTGTCTGACTGACATATGAATGTCCCAGCTGCTACAAGGTCAGAAAGAATGAGGGCAGGGAAAAGCAGGAAGAAAAATGCTATATCCATTTATTTACAGCACTTGAAGGCTGAGGATGTCCAGCTGCTTGAATGCAACTGCTTCAGGAGTGACTACTGCAGGCAAGTGAGGATATTTAGGGAGTGAAGCAAACAGGGGCACTTCAGGACTGAAGGGGCAAGTTGTTAAAATTATAGTCATTAGCAAAGATGTTTAGAAATTAATTTGAAGTGGTCAAGAGAGCTACCAAACTAAACAGTAGCCTTAATACCACCAAAAGGACAAATGCCTTCCTTACACCCGCTGCTGCATGTCACACTTTTTAGTCTTATTACTTTCACACTAATGATGCTTTTTCTCTTGCTACTACCACTGCATACTTCAAAGCAGTGAACAATTCAGGTTGGAAGGGATCCCAAGAGTTAGCTAGTTTAGTCTCCTGCTCCAAGCAGAGTCAACAGTGAATACCTAAAAATTATTTCTGAAAAGAAGAACTAACACAAAATATAATAAAGACCATACAAGGAAGCTGTGATAAATTTTACCAAGAATCCTGTGAGTATTCAAGAACTATGACGAAAACTGAACCACAAAAATGCAGATTGATGCTGCATTTTCAAAAACTTTTTGATTCTCTCATACCAAGTAAAAAAAAAAAAAGAAATATTATTAATCTGAGGTCGATGTTAACTATTCCCTCTGAACCATGCCTTGATACAGAAACAAAGAAAAAATGTAATTTTCTGCTACATACATCTACAAAATTAATGAAACATAGTACAAAAAGAAGTCACAGAAGCTGAAGAACAGTGAAGTTGCAAGGCACAGGTGTGACTTCGAACATTTAGAGGCCCTGTCTACTGTCATTTCATTATCACACATGGCCTTAACTTAGTTGAATTTGCTAGTCCAGCAACTGCCAGAGAGTCTCCCCTGAAGTACAACATGTCTGTGATACCCTCCCAGTTCACCTGACACATAACTGTGCTGCAGCCATGGCTGTCACAGACAGAAAACCAAAAGGTCTTCATTTCACATTTCCAAAAGATTCAACAAAGAGAGATTTTACACAAGTGAGTTTGATTTGGACACAATTTGATAAATACAAGTCCTCATAGCTACAACATTTAGAACATACTGGTCTTAGTATATTCCTTAGGTGCAAAAATGTAAATAATATACTTTTGCCATATAATTCTGAAACTGTCATTTGATTATTTTGGAATTAAATTTTCTTTGAGCATAAGTTATGTTGGTGGTAAACATCAGTCAGCTTTTCCTAATATACAATTTCCAATCAAAAGAAATCATAAGTAAACCAGTTCGGAAGCAAGCTAGTAGGAATGCAGGTCTTAGGAGTTTCCCAGTTTTAGAAAGTTAACATCTTATTCCATAAATGGCTTCTGAGAGTGCTCCTTCTCTGCTCTAAACATAAATAACAGGAATTTTATTCAAATTACTAGAAACATTAAGTTAGTGTGCATGAAAGGAAATACACACTGCAGGCACACAATGGACTCAGTCCTGTGGAATTTTTATATGCCATGCTGCTACTGCACATTTATCCTGACCTGTATTGGCCTTTGAATTACTAAGGAATTATGACTTGAGTAAAACCTCACCAAGAGAAAGTTCCAAGAAGAAAAGCACTACTAGAACCTAACTTTAGGCCACTGAAATTCCTCAAGTGACACCCAGCTTTTCGGATTTCTTAAGGTTTACATGTGTCAAGAATAATTTAGGTTCTTCCCACTACAAACTATGTAATGAAGAATGAGTGTCACAGAGCACCTAATTCCCAGTGGGAACAAAACCAAACTGGGCTGCTGAAAAGTAACCTATTCAGCACCACTGTCTAATCACATGTTGTTCTGACTTATTTCCAGAGCAAGCTCCACCTAGTTCTTCCAGCCAGGAAAGTAGTTGTCACCTTATACAAACATCTGCAAGAAGAAGACTGTAAATTACCTTCTGTAACCAAGCAAGCAGACCTGGAGGAGTACCTAGCAAGTACAGTATTCCAGTTAGGAAAGAAATAGAAATTTCTTAACTGCAGGTTTTTGTCTGCCTAATCTTAGGGATATTGAAGCTACTTAGAGAAACTGAAAATCCTAAACCTTAAAGAAGATACAGCAATCAAGGTAAATTCAAACCAGGTAGATTATAGCACTATGTAGGAAATGTACTCAGCAAAGAAGACACAAAGCAAAGCTATCCTGATCACTCCACATGATCAGACAGTTTTCAAGCCATCCCTAATTTCTCGAAAGAAGAAGCTCATCACAGGTTGCAGAAGTAGCAAAAGAGTGGAGAAAAGGAAAGTGAAGAAATAATGAGTAGGTGAGGAGATGTAGTTTGAATTCCTACAGAAAAAAATAACTATAGAACACCTTAGATGAAACCTGAAAAAAGCAGCCAGGAGAAAAAAAAATTAAAATTAGTCTAATAATATTATAGCTAAAACCCCCAAACCTTTGATTCAGATTGCAATATCTGAAAAATACAGGAATGGATTTTGAAGATAAGTCAAAGGTGCACCACATATTCATCGCAGCCCCAAGCTACCCAGTCTACCTCTACATCTGTGAACTTTAACATATACCTTTATTCTAAATGGAATTCAAGAGTCTGCCCATGGCTTCTCTGAAGTTTATTTTAATGCACTTAGGCACTACTTGCCTGCACAGTACATGAGCTATAACTTCTGCTAAAAATCCAGAGTGCTGAACAGCTGTAGAGAACATATAATCTAACATAAAAAACAGGTTAATATTCTGCTACAAAAATATTGAAGTGTCATATATAAAAGTTACAGATTTTAGTTGTTAACAACTATTAACTTCAGATACTAGGGAGTTCAAGACCAATTAATATATTTAGGAAAACCACAATAAATAGTAAGCCACAACCAACAGGAAACCAGGCCAATATAATGTAACAAGTAGTGTCTTTAGTGAAATTAAATTACTAGATAAATATCTGAAACACTAGCTTGTTTCATATTATACCAACAGGGATACAGAAAATTATAGGAAAAATGAGGAAGATCTCAAACTCCTTAGCTGCAGGAGTGACATTAAAACACTACTACAAAGTTAAGCAGCATGTCTGATGTTTGGAAGAACCTTCCGTTTGGAGCTGAAAATGAAAAAGTAGGTCTCCTTTAATTTCCCATATGCAAAGTAAATCTAGTATAAACATTGGTTGTGCACACAAAGATCCTTTGAAATTAAAAGCAGGGTAAATTTCAGGTTATTCCATTAGCTGAGGCCAGCTGGACAAAACTCCCTTCCCTACTAATCCTTTATCGGCATTATGTTAGGAAAAAAAATAAATTACTTGATATAATCTTTAAAAAGACATTTAAGATACATCTGAGCCACTGGTGGCTGAGGCAGTGCTTTTCTCCCCAGCAACACTAAATTTATTACCTCCAAAATCTTCGACAACTCCTAGAGTGTTACATGTTATATATTATATATATTTCATATATTATATTGATTTAACATATTGTAGGAAGAGCAGAGCTATGTGTTTTTTCCCATCATGGATGACCCTTTGCGAGCAAAGATCCCCGCGAAACGCACCCGGGACCCGCAGGGAGCCAGAGCACCCCGGTTCCTGCTGCTCCCCGGGCAGAGCCCCGCACCCGCGGCCTCCCCCCGCCGGGGCCCCCACGACCTCGGGGGCTGCCTCGGGGGCCGGCAGCGGCTCCCCTGCGGTGCTGCCACCGCCCCCTCCCCAGCCCCTCTCCGCTGCCCCGGCCGTGCCCCTCCCGCCGAGGAGACCCTGCCGCGGCCGGACCCCGCTCCCGCGCCCCTGACCCCGCGCCGCCCCCCGGCCCGGCCCGGCTCCTCGCCCGCCCCGCGTGGCCCTTTCCCGGCCGCCGCGGGCCCGGCACCGCCGCCCCGCTCCCTCTCAACATGGCCCCCATCCTTCCCTGCCTCCCTCGCCCTCCGCGGTGCCGGCCCCGCGGTTACCGAGCGGCGGCGGCGGCGGGAGGCCAGGCGGGGGCGAGGGCGGCGGCAGGCCGGGCGCCGGGCCGCTCCGCAGGAAGGACGGCACGAACTCGGCGGCGTGGACGTTGGGCACGAAGGGCTTGGCGTTGACGTTCAGCTGCCGGCTGAAGGCCGCCCCGAGCAGCTCCTGCTGCGCTTCGGCCTCCGCGGCCGGCGGGGCGCAGCCCGGGCCGGCGCCGCTGCCCGGCTCGATGTCCGCCTGGTCCCAGCAGTCGGGAGCAGAGTCGCTACTGCTCCCGCTGCCGCTCCCGTTCGCCTCCATTTTGTGGCGGCCCCACAAGGCTCCGCGGCCCCGAAGCGTCTCCCGGGTGAGGGGGGAGCCGGCGGCGGCACCGACTCAGCACTCGCTCCGCCGATTCCGCGTGTGCTCCGCCGCCCCGACGCGAGCGCAGTAGGGCCTCTCGGGCCGCCGTACCCCCTCCCGGCAGCCTCTCCTACCGCCATTGTAGTAGTTTTTATCTCCCCCGGCTTTCCTCCTATTGCACGTCCGAGGCGCGGCGCAAGGACTACAATACCCGTCATACCACGCGCGCGCACCCGCCCCCCTCCTCCCGAGGACAGATGGGAAATGGAGTTGCCTGCATTCCTTGCGCGCTCAGAAACTGCAACTCCCATCAGCCCCCGCGCGCGCCATGCGCCCCTGCCGACACCGCCCCCTTTTCCAGGGGGATGCGGAACGCGGGGTTGGCGCGAACGCCTCAGGCGAGACCGGAGCCACCCGCGCCAGCGCCCGGCGGTGCCCGATCACACCGAACCCGTCCTGGAGAGCAGAGGTGCACAGGGACAGGACAGGCGGGACGGGAGCAGACCGGGTCAGCTCCCATCGCTTCCTCACCGAAGCCGTCCTGGAGAGCAGCGGTGGCAGCGGAGCTCCCGGGGAAGCTGGGCGAGCACACGGCCTCCCACGGGATGCAAGAGGGAACGGTGCCCTACCGGTCCAGCCAGAAGTGGACAGGATGCAGAGAAAGTTCCAATTTTGGTCATTCTATAGGACACTTTGGCTTGGTTGTTACCATGTAAAAAACCCCTCCAGTTAAGGCAGAGTCAGTAGGACTTTGCAAAGACTGAGGCCCTCCCTCCACTGGTATGACTCTTAGAAGTTTTAAAGACAAAATCTCAACAAGCAAACCCAAAAAACATCGCTTGAAGTTAAGTATATTTGGAGGAAACAGCGCAAAACAGGGGAAACAAGTAGATTTTGGTTATGGGGTTGCACGAGACTGTGGCAGCATTTTGTCTTGTAGGGTGCAGTGTGTTTATAACTACACAAAGCAAATTCTTGGGAGTTTCTTGGAGTTGTGACACGTGAGGAGCGAGTCATCTGCAGCAGTATTCACATCAGAACACTCTAGGACAGATTACAGGGTTGTTTTAAAGCAGGTGGTCTCTGTTTGGTAGAGTCCTGGGCAGTTTTGGTTGGAGATCAAAAGCTCTCCTGAAGGGGCATTTGTGTAATGTAATCCTGACATGAGAACCAGAGGGTTTCTGGCTGCACACCAGCAGCAACATGTGGCCCATGGACCAACAAAAACTTCTACAGATGTTAATGGAGATATGGGTTTCCACCAGATCATAACCAGGGAGAACATTAGTGTGCAGGGTAGCACTTACAAAAGCAAAAAATAACAAACCACAAAACCCCAAAAAACCGACAAAAACCAAAGCCCCAGTAACACCACAGAAAGTTCATTTTGGAAGAAAAAGTGCCACTTAAAATGAGAGACTAAAAACCCATGCCTAAGAGGAAGCCTTTCCTTCAAGCCCCACCAAGAGGTTAACCCTAGCCCTATTCTCTGGCAGAGTTACTCTTCAGTTTTCAGACCATGTCAGTCTCTATTTTTCAAATTGAATATAATTAAGGAAGAGTCTCACCTGTGCTACTGTTGTAATATTTGGAATTTTGTCAAGCTGCAAGTAAGTCCCAGCTGTGCATGGCAATCACTTTTCTGTTTAACAAAAGGAAAAGGAGTACACAGTGTTTTGTTTGGGTTTGCTTTCTTTTAGTTCTAACCTTTGCTTGTTAGGTAACATTTATTAGCCAAGAGTTGTGTGATACATTTCATATAGTACAGAAACAAGGTAGCACCATTTCAGCACTCAGGGATTACTAGTGTTGAATAATAGATGGAACTGCACTGGAGAGCAAGCTGCACGCATTCTGCTGACAGAGTGACTTGTTACTGAGCACTTTTTACTGTCACTGTGAGCATGGAACAGCTCAGGTTTATAATGAGGGCAACGCTGTACTGCAAGCTGGTGTTTTGTTTGAGCCCTGACACAGCCTACAGGTCAGGAAAGCCTCAATTGGAGGCAGGTCCTGCTTTTTCTGAGCAGTTAACATGTACCTTAAGATGATCAACACAAGGAGCACAGAGACAGCAATTCTTGCACACATTTTAGCATTCCTTACAAAAACTTCTTGAGGGTTTTTGAAATGGGCCTTCTTTCCAATGGCTCCTAAAGCACTGAGTTGTGATAGTTTTTTTTGTGTTTGTGTAGGGGGGGTAGGGCCAAATATGCATTTGATCAGAGGTGCAGAAGTGCATATTACCACTGATTTCAGAGGAAAAGAATTGTGTTTCACAACCTTTCTTCCTTTCTTGAAAGGTACTTGTTCCCTAGGTACTTGCTAGGATATAGACAATTAGTCCACAGAATTTCAAAAGATGCCAGATGTCCTTCAGAGTGTACAAACCTGTTTTGCAGGCTGTCACACATGGAATTGTGTAAACTCAAACACTAAATTTTTAACAGGGCTAGTAGTTTGTTTTTCCACTTTGGAACAGCTGGTACTCAAAACAAAAGTGGAATTATGATAATTTTACTGGCAAAATATCCACTGGACTGTAAATGGTCCTGTTTGCTTGAGGTTTTAAAGCGTTATTAGAGCTTTTCTTGTTTTAATCTCCTCTGCATCAAAATGTTTAGAATAAATATACTAGCTCTTCATTTAATAAATGCTAAAATGCTTTTCTTATTGAGAACCACCCATATAAATCCATTCTCATGTCATGAATGACTTAAGTGATCAAGACTGCTTAGAGAAGAAGAGTCTGGCCCAGCTTAGAGTTAACCTATGATGACTGAGGGGCAAAGAAATTGTCCCCCCACACCTACAGTTCTGCCATCCTTGTGCTACCTCTGAGCTGTGAGACCCTGTTCTGGGTCTGTCCAGCTCATTACAATTAGTGACAGAATAATCCACTTTCTTTTTTCTCCTGGGCTACTCAGATGAATTAAATAAGAGGCATTTGACAAATGCCAGGGCCGGTATAAAGTAAGAATGGGGAACAGGACTTATTTTTTGGTGAAAGCAAGTTATTAATACAATAAGCTATCCCAAGGCAGCTTCACCACTAATTTGCAGTCTGTGGTGAGTCAGTCCTGTAGCAGTGAAGTGGAGGGCTATGCTCTTATGGTATGAGAAACACTGGTCATTACTTTGGTAGTAATGTCCACCCAAGCTCCCACAAGCACTTTGCAGCCTGGCAGGGGCACCTATGAAGCACCAATGCTTTAGCCATGTGAACTGAAGCAGAAGAGAAAGATGGATTTCACTAGAAAGCTCCAAACAGGTTAACAAGAAGTTAGCTTCAAGAAGTTATTGCTCACTACCAACAGCTTTAAAATGGAGAGGTGTTTTAGGGTTGAATTATGATTGAATTGATTCAGTTTACCTTGACATCAAGTAACTTCCTGAGCTATTGCAACATGGGAAGAAACATTTTGGCTGAGACTGGGAGGAGCAGGAAAGGAATACAACTTCCCTTTCTGGTCTGGCAGCAAGCTGGGATTGGAGTGACACAGTGTGAGCCATACCCTGATATTTAAAGGTATTCAAATATGTACAGTAGCTATGCACCTAAATGAGTAGCCTGATATTTAGAATTGCTTTGAAGTCAGAAAGAGCCTTTAAAAACAAAGCCAAAGGAACAAGTTATTTACTTGGGAGAAAGAAAGGACAGGAGGCAAGAGGTAAATTATTAGAAGTTTGACTAGGTGCCAGGAATTTATAAACTAATGTTCCTAACTCTGGGTAAATTCTCTCTCCAGGCAGTCTGTGGAGGTGTAGCTGAGAACTAGAGAATAGAAAACACAACTGTTCCAGCATGATGGCTTCATTAAGAGCCAAGTGTCTCCTAAGCTTTACTGGTGCTCGTGGAAGTGTCGGTGAATAAAGAAGCTTTTATATTTACACAAGACCATGTCTAATCCAAACTAAGATATCTTGCCCTGGCAATATCTTTTTACTGATTTGTTGTTTCAATACTGCTATTTAACAAATGCTCCTTCTGGCCTGTTCCTCTCCCTGTGCTGGACATTGGCAGAACTGCAGTCCATGAATTCCCTCATGGAAATGTATTTCAAGCTATTTCATTGGAAGAATTTCAAATAAGAGTCTTCTTTGGTTTTCCAAATGTAGCACCAGAGCATAAGCTCTGTTTCACAGTCCAATCATAGAATTAATCCACATCTGCAAAGGAATTTAGAATTTGTCTCACATTTCATTGTGTGTTGGCAATGAATACTTTGGAGCTGGATTCTTCTTTTTGAGGGCTCCAATCTACTTAAAGCCTTTTTTGATGGCTCCTTTTGGAGCAATTAAACACATACTGCAGGTTTCAAAAAGGGCATAAAGTTAATTGGTTTTCCTTTAGATAGCAAAAGAAATATATGAATTGCTACACCAAAATGCCAGTTTGTAATTTTGTGTCCATCTTCACAGCTCTCAAATACCTCATTATTTTTAAAAAGTCATGTGTGTCTCTCACTTCCATGTGTATACACAACCTTTATTCTCGATCGTGTATCTCTAAAATGAAAGACTGAAAGGTCTTTTTTTGCAAGTGCAGTCACCTTTTTTCAGGTGACTCTAACTGGAGCCTCAGAGTTCTCAGCTGTGTGATTTATTGCTTAGTTACCCTGTATTGTTTAGGTCTCAGAGATGTGTAAGGTGGGTTCTTGTTGGATCTTTGCTCACAATGCCTCTCTTTGAATGCACAGGCAGTGCAGTTCCTCCTTAGACAGAATTTCTTCTGTGAGACTCCAGAAAAATAGGAGTGGGAGAGTAGTTTAGGTAAGTAGTTTTTCTGTCAAAACTGTTGTGTGTGTGTGTTTTTTGCTATCAAAGATCAAAAGAAACAAAGATGGGGATTTAGGTGTGCACATTGTGAACAACCTGTGCGTAGTTTATAAACCTGTGACAGTTAAAATGTTGTAAATAGCAGAGGGATTGCTTAATGTGGAAGGAATGTGCTGAGCAAAGAGCGTGCATCCAAGGAAGGGAAGAGTGAGATCACTGAAATGATGTAAACAGTGACTGAGCTGGGGCTGGGAAGGTTAGAGACAGGAGAGAATCTGTTTTGAGGATAGGCAGAGATTGTGTAGTTTCAGAGATCTGAAAGCCAGGTGTAGGATTGGTGGGAGGAGGCATCATGTCCATCAAAATACCAAAGCAGCTGAAAAGAAATCTTGTGAAGCACAATCCAGACCTCTGTTTTTCTGTTCTTATGCTTTCTTTTAGATCAGCAATATTTTGATTAGAAAACTAACCTTTTGCTTCTTTAGAAGCAGCATGGCCAGCAGGACCAGCGCAGTCACTGCCACTGCTGAGGCTGCACCTTCAGTCCTGTGCCCAGCTCTGGGCCCCTCATGACAAGAAGGACATTGAGGTGCTGGATCATGTCCAGAGCTGGGGAAGGGGCTGGAGCACAAGTGTGATGGAGAGTGGTTGAGTATTACCCCACTGTTTGTTCATAGCCTTTCTGATTGCAGGGACTCCCTGACATGGAGAAGCTGCTGGGTACTGTAATATCTCCAGGCCAGATCTCCTGCTTTATAAATATGGTAAGAATTTTATAACACTTAAGTTTTACATGGAAAGTTTTTCATGCTGTCTGTCTCAAGGGAGGGGGAAATAGAAAATTGGTACCATGTGGGATTTTCATGTGCTTTCTTTTTACTTTCTTAATTCTCTGGAATTCCAGTTGAGGGAGCATGTTGTCCATTAGAGATCCCTTAAGATTTTAGTTTCAGTAATGACTAAAGCAGAATGGCATTATTGTTATGAAGGAAGAATAACAGTATGGGATTTTTAAAGCTGCTCTTCTATGGCTAGTTAACATGTTAACATTGTTGCAGAAAATAATTACTTCGTTATGGAATTGTGAGAATGAAATAGGGAGCTTGTTTCTAAACAGGCTTAATTACTCTAGAAGTGTTCTGTGCCAGTATTCTTATTCCAGAGACAGCAATTTGCATGGGGAATTATTCTGGAGTAGTGGTGGCTGAATCGATTACAATTTCCCTCCTGTCTTGAGAGAGAGCACACATTGACACTGTGATGCTGTACACTGTGATGCTGAAAAAAGTGAATGTGTGTTACTCAAACCTCTGAATAGCTAGAAAATTTGGCTAAAATTACCAGAATAAAATTTTATGTTAGACTTTAGTGTGGCAAACACTTCACATAACTCATAATTGTTCCTGCACATTTATTTTTGTTGCAACTCCAATACTCCTGTTAGCATTATACTGCTGATGATTTTCAGTTTATTTTGTCCACCTGCAAAATCACTAAAATAGTAGCATGTAAGAGATTATTTTTCCAACACAAAATGTAAGTGCTTACATTAAGAAATAAATTATATTTACATTCTGTAAAAACTGTTGTACCAACACAAAAATTTCACTGTCATTCTAACAAGCACTGGCTTAATCCAAACTTGGTTGCACAATTCCTTTTTTATGCATTGTCCTTAACAGTTACATAACTATTCTGGCACATGTGGAATGTCAGAAAAATGAAAAGGTATCTTTTTTGCCCCAAGGGTTTGCAGTCTATTAGGACTGCTTTCCTGGGCTGTGCACTTCCTCTGTTCCATAAGCTGGTTCCTAGCTAAGTCAGCTTTGAACACAGTGGGGGATACAGAAGCTGTCTTTGATTTAATTGACTGTGTCTATGCTATTGTTATTTAAATCACTATTTTAAAGGAACATTTTCTCTTCTGTTGTTTGGCTCTGTAATCCATTTTGGAAATACTCAATGTAGCACCAGCAACATCACTCTTTCCAAGGCTGTGGTCTAATTAAAATGTGCTGAACCAAACAGGCAAAATCCACATTGTTCTTGTTTTTGCTCTGTGTGCAAATGACATTAAACAATATTTTGTCTAAGAGCAGCATTGTTCTGTGCAGCTTGTAAAAGTTAATGAACATGGTGAACCCTTTAATAGCTCCATTCTTTTATTTACTAGTGTGTACCCCATTCCTAGAACAGCTTATCTCCTCCCAGCCATACAGTCAAAGCATGCACTTCACAAAGATGGATTTCTGAAAAGAACTGTTTCAGAAAGTTTTAACCCTGTTTTAGGAGATGCCTGTCTGCAAGACTGCTGTTCCTTGAAATGCAATAACTTTTGAGAAGAAAAAATGGTGTTTTTTGGTATGTACATTGGTCTTATAGATCTTTAGGATTGTTGAGGTGAGGTGATTTATAAGAGACTTTTTGGGGGGGGGATTTATTCTGTAAATAGCTTTATAGAATTGGAGAGGATCAGAGCAAGGCTGTAGCATAAGATTTGACAGTGTAGGTCAGTTGCCTTAGTGAGTGGGAAAAAAAAAGAGCTGTGCCAGCACAAAGCCATCAATGTAGAAGCAACTATAAACCAGAAGAATTCCTTTGTCAGCCTAGCTAATGTTGTTTGTGAAGGGAATGTTATAATCCTAGCAGAAAACCCTCTTTCTCTTGGTAAGTGCTATGTAATTGTGCCAGCAGAATTTCTGAAGTACAGTCAGGCAAAAAAGTTGGCACAAGCTTCAACAGAGAAACCCTGAAACAATGCCAGAACAAAACTTTGTTAAGTTATGTGTGGTAAACAGATCTCAAGTTATTGTTCTGTGAAAGATGAATTTCAATCTTTAATCATTGACAGGATGATATTACTTAATTTGATTTTCCATCCAGAGTTCTCATTTTAATATTTTGGCTTAGACACAATAGCTTTTTTCAAATTAAATAGTGAAAGATAAAATTTTTCTTGACTGATTTCTGTCACATAATATCAATTTAACATGTCACAAATAAGAACTGACGAGGATTTCTGGAACTCTTGAGTTTCTCCAGATGTTTAACAAAACAGTCAAGTTTGGGTTCATGGCAGGAAATGCTCTGGCTGGATGTTCAGTGCTTGGTGTGCCTGTTTTCTGCCAGAGCAACATGGAACTGGAGGAATTCTGCTCCCATGGGAGAAGGCTGTAGGCCTGACACGTTGGTGTGTGTCTGTGTACAACTCCAAAGCAGCAGCTCCTGCTCTGAACTGGGCTGTACTCCCTTCACCTGCACTCTCTTCACCAGTAAAAATGATTTGATTTCTTGAAATCCTGTTCAGCAATTTGATACCCTACTAGAACTTCCAGTACTAAAACCATTATTCTAAAAAGCAAACAGAAAATATAATTCATACTGGTGTTTATAAATTGTCCCCAGATGTCACTCCTGAGTCAGACAGATACATTTTAGAAACAAATCTGTGAATTGGTTTTCCTTTTCTCTTTTTTCTTCCTGTTGTTTCTGCGGTTGATACTTCTCTTCTTGCATTTTTCCCATTGCTCTCTGTAAGGATGCCAACTCCAGCAGGCCAAGTTAACTTGTCTGAATTATTCTTAGAGGATATCCTGGGGAGTTTTTGAATTTCAGTTACAGTAATGTAACTGCAGAAACATTTCCCTGGCAATACTTTGTGATTTATGGTTAAATGATTATTGTAGTCGATAAATCCTTTCTTATTTTGTCCAACTCTGCTAATTTCTGCCATCCTTTTGAAGCAAAATCAAATTAAAAGAAGAGAGCATTTATTAGCATCAACATGTAGTTGTTTGGAAAGGCAGTGCAAGCTCTGTAAATCCCATAACTGAACAAGAGCTGAAATGTAACTTTACTGGTAAGTAAGGCATATATTTATTATTCCCTAAAGGTAAATATCACTGTAGGAGAAGCATCATTCCATACCATCATCTCATTTTTATGTGTGCTTGCATAGTCTACATATAACAAATCTGTGTTCTGCTTAGAGGATTTAATGTGTATTATACAAGGCAATGGAACAATTATTAACATAACATAACTACAGTTTCTAAGTAACAATATCCTTAATGTCACTTAATGAATTTATTCTTAATGCTTCTGGTTTTTGTTTCATTTGTTGGCTGAATCCAATATTTTGTTTTATAAACAGCTTCTTCATTCAGGTATAAAGCATCTCATATCATATTAAAGACAGTTGGTATAGCACACTTCTCCCAAAAAAGTGCTTAAAGGGTTGTTTGTTTGGGGCTTTTTTAATATTGGCTCCTTCCTATCAAAATTACTCAAAACTGAAGGTTGCGCAAGAACCTTATTAAGCTAGAAAATGTCTTTCTTACTCCTGGACATAGATTTTGAAATAATGTGTGCTTTAGATGTGCAGTGAGATCTGTCAGTGGGATCTATTGCTTATCAGGATGAATTGATTACATGCTTGCTTTCGTGCCCTTGAGGAGAGGAACTTCTGAATGATAGGGTGTGCAGAAAATAAAGGCAGCAGGCCATGACAACCATAATTCCCCACAGTTTTTTGAACCATTTGTTGCCTGTGTTTTGGCATTGCATACATCACTGGCACTGTGTACAGCTAAGGAAAAAAGGCTGGGACTTGAATGGTGGCTGCTTAAAGGAATGACACAGTAGAGACCCTTTACTGTCATTGCTCCCCAGTTTCCAATGTATGAAAAATGTATTGCTTAATTATCAAGGATTTGTGGTTTTGGGCACATCTGACAAAAAAAGTAGTTTATCCTTAAAGGCTGTAAACTTTGGGAAATAGTAATCCAGCTGTAGAGGGAGAATTATTGCTGTGAGAGACAGCATTGTTTTCCAGAGCTCTGATGAAATGACCTGTATTGTGCCTTTTACTTGGGGGGAAAATTCCTAGAGTTTGACTGAAAATATGAGACTACTTTGTATTTACTTTGTGTCTTACAAAAAATATGTTTGAACTCTAACCATCGATATAGGAAAACTTTCTGGCCAACTGAGAGAGAAAACATTTCTGCCACAATATCTTATTATCCTGTCACAGACACATTTTCTGAAAAATCCCTTTGCCAGGATTTTTCTCCTGAGAAGCTGAGGAACCTCAGAGGAAAAGAAAAGCAATAATTATCTGCTGCTGTGGAATGCAACAGGTGCATCCTTGATTGGTCCATGTTGGTTGTTTCTAATTAATGGCCAATCACAGTCAGCTGGCTCAGACTCTCTGAGAGTCACGGCCTTTTGTTATTCATTCCATTCTTTTCTTTTCCTTGCTCCTTCTGATGAAATCCTTTCTTCTATTCTTTTAGTATAGTTTTAATATAATATATATCATAAAATAATAAATCAAGCCTTCTAAAACATGGAGTCAGAGCCTCATCTCTCCCCTCTTCCTAGGACCCCTGTGAACACCATCACATTATTCTATTTATACAATCTCAAATAATTAGGCATAAATTAATTTCTACTGTACTTAGAATTTGACAGGACTTTAGAGGCAGTTATTGCTACTTGCTAGAAATTAACTAGTTTCTAACACTGCTAATTGCTAGAAATTAGTTAACTTTTTATTTAAAATAAATTCTATTAGAATAAAACATCAAGATACAAGTTAGCTGTGTAAACTACTTTCATTGTGACAGTTTGTAGACAAAGATTTTTATTTTTTCTGCGAGGAGACCAAATATATTTTCAGAAATGTAAATTCACTGTATATACATCTACCTGGCTGGGAAGAAGAGGTCCTATAAACTTACTTTTGCATGCTGGATACTGCAGTTTTAGCCCAATAACAGTTCTGCATTAGGGAAAAATAAATGATACATCCAGAAAATGTTTTGAATCAAAATTGTAAAATATTAATATAGCACTTCTTATACATGATTAGAAAGTAATCTTATTAAATTTTACACAGAAATACAGTTATAAGCAAAAAAACCCAAAATAGCTAAAACCCCCTAAATGAACTAAGCAAAAATGCCAACCAAGCCCTAATAGGTGATAAATGAGGCCAATTCAGAATTGAGAAGCACTGACCATGAAAAAACCCCCCAGTTTTAGAGACAAGAACAATTATCTTGAACTCCTGTTTGGAGATCTTTGTTCTCTACAGTTTGTAGTACTTAGCACCTGCTCTAGAAACATCTTCTATAAATAACCATTTTCTGTTTCAGACAAAATTAACATTGAAAACTATCTTGGTGCAGCTGCTCAGTTTTTCTAAAACTGTGAATTGCCAAAAAAGGAACAGTAATTCCTTGGGGACCTCAGAGTTTAATCCTTTTTCTGTAACATGATCCCATGTAGTGGAGCTGTGATGGAAGTCCATTATTACTGCTAGCTGTTTTTTGAGTTGCTCAAACTGAGAACTGAGAAGCCTTCTGTAGATGATCCTCTCTCTTTTATGATTTCTGTGGCTTTGTAGTTCCATAATTACTGCCCCTGATGGCGCAGTGCCCCAAAAATGAATACTTTGATAATTTGCTGCTCTCTTGTACTCCTTGTCACCTCCGGTGTTCCAGTGCACCACCGCCTTCCTGTGTAGACTACTGTGAGAAGAGTAAGTAGATTTCTGCAATACTCTGTGGCTGTGGTGGGCATCTTCATGTTGTATTTTACATTCAGGTTTGATGTGTTGGACATGTACATGAGTTATTGTTTATGATTAATGTAATGCATCTCTTTTGTTTCATAGGTACCGATTCAAGTGGAATTCTTTGGATTTGTTTGGGCATAGGGTTGATTTTAATATTCACTCTGTTTACCTTAATGGTCTTGTTTAAATGGAAGCACCTAAAGCAACTAAAAGAAAAACTGGAAAACAAAGGTGAATAAATTCTTCATCAAATAAGTTTAGATCATTGTACATTTTAGCTACTCTTAACAAGTAAAACGTGTAAAAACATTGTATATATTCCAGATTCTCATGACTGTCTTTGTTGGATTGTTTGGTCTTTGTTGGATTGTTTGGTATTCCTCAAGCAGTCTCCATGAAATTATCATAGTTATTAGGGAATAAATATCGAGATGTTGACTTGCAAAAGCAGCAATTTCTCTTTGTTGGTTCTGGATCCCGTGAGGATTGTGTTGTTATATATTCATACCTGGCTTACTTGCTGCTACTTGAGAAATCATTTATGAAAACTTAAAAGCAAAAAACTTCATAAGGGTTTCACCCTCACTGAATGCAAAAGGAATTGTTCCCAGACAGAGGATACACATTCAATATTAGCTTTTCATTTTATAAGACTTGAAATAATTTTATTTAATATTGTAGTCTGTGAGAAGCATAAGTGATATATTTGTGAAGGTGAAAAAAGGTCTTTTTTCCATTTTACAAATGCTATATTTGTGAGTTTTCAGACAATAATAACTGATTAGAAAATGTGTTGAATTACTTCAATGCTTATTCTGAAGTAGAAGGTTGTATTGTCATAGAACAAAAGATTATCATACGTAGCTACATCTTAAAATATTCACTATATCTCAGAATTTTCACAAAGATTAGAACGCAGTTGGATCATAATGAAATTTGGGTCTTTAACAGTTCTTTGTTTAGTATAGCATGATGTATGTACTAAATTAACTTCTGTATATTTACAGACTCCGCTGTGGAGCCGAGTAATATTCTCAAGGCAGAGACTGAAAGCAGTGTGAACACAGAAGAAATTAGACACACACTTCCAAGTGAAACATTAATGTATTCAGTGGAAGAATGCACTTGCAGTGACTGTGGCTTGGTGAAACCTCAGACTGGCTGTGAAACTTCATTTCCATTACCAGCTACTGAAGAACGAGCTACTGTTCTAGTTACCACCAAATCTGTTGATTATTACAACTATGTTCTGGGTGTTGGGTGACTGGGAGGGAAGTGTATTTGTACTGAGTAATGATAAATGAGTTATTCCAGTACAGCTGTAAACCTTAATACTTGCAGTCAATGGAGAAGGTAGTACATCATCCTTGGAGATCTCCCATTGTGCTTGCATTAATATTGTCATTTTTTCTAATTCTAGTATTGCAGTAGTCAAGTATTTCTACAGTATTCTGAGGCACTCAACTGGTTATTGGAATTTTTAATTTCAGAAAGTCCTTATATAGGAGAGCTTTTTCTGCCTTTAGAGATTGTACCTACTTATAGCAGATGTATAAAAAATAAACAAGTTTGCAAATATGTACATTCATGTTAGACTCAGATCTTGTGCTTGATGGTACACAAGGACTGTTCCAAGAGGCAGAAATGAAGACCTGCAGTACATCCCCACTCTTGAGTAATTTCAGCACTTGAAATAGGAATGTTCTAAAAATGGATACCTTGTAGAGTATGGAGGTCCCTGGGTTCAGAAGATGTCCATGGGTCACCCTAAGGGAGGCTGTGGTGCTGGAGAGCACAGAATAGAACCACATAGAATCACAGAATGTCCTGAGTCAGAAGGAACCCACAAGGATCACCGAGGTCCAGCTCCTGACCTTCACTGCAATCCTTGCAATCCTATATATTTCCTGGTGGTACAGGCTTTCCTTTCAGAGCCAAGTGTTTTCAGACTGAGATTTATTTCTCTTTTATTCATTTTTTTTTACTTACCCGTGTTACATTTACAAGGATGGGTGATTAGTCATGCTAGACTATTCTGTGGCCTAAAATTAGGAATATATTTCTGTCACCTTGCCTTGCAAGCATTAATGTTACTTTCCTAATATTAGGCCACAATTTTATTCCTGGAAAACTGCAACAACAGAAGCAACAACCACAACAACAATCATCTTTATTTGTAGCTAACATTCTACTTCAGGTTCCTGCATGAATGACGAATTGAAGTAGATTTCATTGCATGAAATCTACGAATGCCCAGTTACAGCATCATCAGGAGGCTGACACAAAGTTTGGGGTGAGTTGGGAGTTAGGTGCTCTGTGTGGTTTTGGCCACAGAGGGCCAACACCTCTCAAATAGGCCTAGAACCTTATGAAATTTGTTATCATCATCACTTTGTTTTTATTTAACGACCCTTTCCGAGCTTCCACCCTGCACAGCACATGCGGCAGCAGAGGACACTCTATCTCCGCTTTTCCCACCCTTCCTTTGGCGGTGTCGCGTCCCTTCCCCGGGATGTCTCTGCTCGGCTGGGGCCGGGCGGCTCCAGGGCCGGGGCGCGCTGAGGGCGCGGGGCCGCGCTGAGGAGCCCCGGGCCGGGAAGCGCTCCGCGGCGCTCCCGGGGCCGTGTTTACCTTCCGGGGCGCCGGGCGGGTTCCGGGGCGGGCGGTGGCTGCCGGCCCGGCCGTGGCTGTGCGGGAGAGCGGCGGCTCCGGCGGACGGAGCCCCGCGGGCACCATGAGCGGTGAGTGCGGCCGGGCCGGCCCCTCCGCCCGGGCCCGCCGGGCGCTGTGGGGGCTGGCGCGGGCAGAGCTTGCCCGGGGGGCCCGGGCGGGAGTGGCACTGCCCTCGTTCCACCCCGGTGCTCCCTGGTGCCGTGCTGAGGCGCGGGACACTTGGGTCTCTTATCTCCACACCCCGTTCCTCGTTCCGGCTCCCCGAAGTGGTGTTTTACCCCGTTTTAAATCCTAAGTCCTGCCCTTGAGCGTGACACTGGCTCATAGCACAAGTGATGCTGAGCTCGGGCATCTGTGTTGCCTCAGCTGTGCAAACTCATAGGAAATATTCCTGAGGAAATAAATGACCAAGAGAAAATAGGAGTTGAAAAAAATTAAAAATACGAGCTCAGGGGCATGCCTTCGGTAGGAGAGGTGAGAACCACGGCTTGTGGAGAAAGGGCCCTGTTGCTGTCCCCGAGTCTGGTGAGGATTTCTCTGGATGCGGTAATTTCTGTGGTACAGGGGAGTGATGGGGGGGGGTGTGCTGAATCTTGAGGGTAAATATGTGCTAAATCCTGAGCTCTTTGAGGTATTTGTCAAGGAAATACTTGAAGCTTTGCATGAGAATTATGACCCATAAACTACAGGACTGGAGGAAGTAGGTCTGCTTGAATAGGCAAGCATGGAGAGTTATTTGTTAGGATAGAGATGAAAATTCTAAATAGACTTTTCTTGTAGGAGTAATGGATAAGTGATATTTATTTAATACATATTAAAACACATTGGCAAGGATTTATTTGGAGCTTTTTGAGAAGGGAGGTGCTTTAGTAAAAACTTTGATGGGTTTGTTTGTACATCTTCAGCAATGAAAGTTGCAGGCAACACTCTGCACCTGAGGACTGGATCTCACATTGATCTCCCACCCTGATCTAATACACGGCGATCTTTGTTGCCAAGGCAGTAAGAAAAAAACTGAGGAGTTAACTAGAGTAACTAAATGCTACATGTTTTGTGGGGAGCAGACATTTCTGAAAGTGAACTGAAAAATAAAACCTATTCACTTGTATTTTTCTCTGTTTTGTTCTCACCTTTATGGTAGAAAGAAAATAAAAGATTTTTGTGGAAGAGATGAGGCAAAAAAAGAATTATAATCTTTTATAAGATTATAAAACTGCTTGAAAAAATAAAAAAACTTCTTGTGGAAAATGCGAGTAACAGTGAAATCTTTCAAATGGGAAAAGAAAGTTGCTCAAATGTTTCAGATCTTGACACAATATAGACTAAATCCTAATTACAAAATTTGTAAGAGTCATCATTTTCATATGGAAAACCTCAGCCCTTCAAATTCAAACTGGGAACAGCCTTGTGCAAATTTATGCAAATTAGAGCCTAAATCTTCCTAGGAGACTAATCTTTGAGAGCTCTATTTGGATTCTGTGACTCAAAAGACAAGGTAACACCTCATGTGGTCTAAGGCTTCGTGTAGTTATTTTTGTTACCTTTAATATTTTTTAAAGACAATGAAGAGATACATGTTTATGAGAAAAGAAACATTTAATTACTTAAGATAGAGTAGTGCATGGGGTGACATTAACAGTGGTGAGTCAATTGCACAGTTACCACTCATGTATAGCCCTGCCTACTGGGTTTTTCCAACAATTTCAATTAGACTGCAAGATAACAAAAAACCCCCTATTGTTGCACTTTGACAAACATTACTGTTACACAATGCTGTACAGTATTTTTCTAGAATAATAAAAGTCAAACTGATCAGAACAGAGAAATATCTATCATTATCATGCTTGTTTCAGATAAAGGAGATGGCTGATGCAAGCATCTCATCAATTTTAGCCATATCCTTCTTTTAGTGCCTACAACAGCACTGCCTGTATGTACTTCTATGCCCAGTTTTAGCCCTTTTACCTAACAGAGGTATTCCTAAAATATAGATGGAAGAACTTCTCAGTGACTATAATTATGGTTAATGTTTATTTTCTTTAGCTGCAGTGTATTTCTAGTGGATGTGAAAATAAATTCCTGTTGATGTAAGCCTCACCTTAATATTACTAATGCTGCTTACTAATTACATACTCATATGTTATTCTACAGTGCTGAGTAGGCTAAACTTTAAAGGCAAATAATACAAGGATACAAGATTTATGTGCTTGTCAAGAATTGGGGGTGTTGTCATTTGTTTAATGACAGTTTCAAAAAACTTGAAAATACAACTCGTGGTGAGGGGAGTAAGCAGTAGAATCATAATAATGTAGTATAAGGTAGCATTTAAATTAGATCTGTATTTGTTTTATTTTAAACTTGTGCCTCAGAACCTGCATTAGAGCAAGCACAAGGGATTGCAGTCTGCAATGTTGCATTCAGGACGTAAATGCAAGTTACATAAGAGCAATATGAGATTTATTTATTTTACTTATATGCTGCATGTGGTGCTGAAGGGGGCTTTACCTAGGAAGAACTAGATGAAAATTCTGCTTTTCTTTACTTATATGCCAGTTTGCTGCTGCTGTAGGTGGGGATGTTTGTGTCAGAGCATGGAGAGAAGTTTGTTTTAAAAATAGGAAAGCATGACCTTGAACAACAGAAAATGAAGAGGGTCACAGAGGCAGGTGCAGTACCTGAGCCTATTTTAAACCCTTTTTGACAGAGTAGATGTTGGTGGGAGGAGTCTCTTGAAGTTTCTTAGGTTTTCAACCTTATACTTATGTTTTCACAATTATTTTTAGAGTCCCATATGAACTTCCTTTTTTATTGCAATAGTCTAAATACAGCCTTTTTCTGAGTAATGCTGTTTTTATGAATTCTATGTTTTGTATTTTTATGTGTGTTGCTGTAGTTTTTACTGCTATTCTGAATGAGCAGAAGGGTATTTTAGTCAGTTTGTAATACACTCTTAGACTTAAAGTCAGCTGGAGTTGATCACACTTAATTGGTGCTCTTGTCTGAAAATATGCCTTTTATTTTTTCCTGAAGACTTAGTTTAGAAAATGAAAATGTGGAAGAACTAAATCTTCAGTAGAGTTAGTAGAGATGTATTTTTACCTTCCACCTACTGGAAACAAAACCATCACTAAATAGTACCATATTTTCTAGGCTTGTTACAAAGAAAAATATACCCTCAGCATGAAAAGAAGCACAACTTAATCTATGAGTTTTGTTTTTTTTTAATTAGACTTTGTGAGTATTCTTTTCCTTCTACCTGTAAATTTTTTTGCTAAGTAACAGCAGTAGAAGAATTTAGGTTGTGCATTGATGGGAAACCTCAGCAGACACATTACATGGCCTTGTAGCTCTGTTGATGGTGAGGGTGATCGGAACTGCTTCAGGAATTATTGGTTGTAATCTCCTGCTTGAGATCATGATTGCTTGAGTCATGATTGCTAGTAGTGCAGATTTACAAGTAAAATAAAGAGAAAATACACATTACAATCAGTCTTTGTAGAGTTAAGGTTGTTTGGTATCATATGCTTTAGTGGTTTAGAAGATTAATTAGTATAGTGACCATCCGTAGGTATTTTGTATTTATGCATTTTTTTTATATTGATCACAGTTTGGAATCTAGTTGCAAACCATTTCTGTTACCAAATAGATACAAAGAGTCCAAAGAGATGTGAATTTAAAAACTAACATGTATTGCATTTGGAAGACAAGCTTGACCTCCTAATATTTTCATTTGATAAATGTTTTTCTGGTCATGAAATTGTCAATTGCATGCATTTGTTCTGATGTTGTCTCAAGCTATTAATATAAAGAGAAATATTGTGCTGTGCCTCTTCTTGCAGGTGTGTGGGTAGTGTAAGACTAAGAGTAATGAGTTTTGAAACAACAGAGAAAATCTGCAGAGTTGTGTATATTCAGTGTTACTGAACATGAGAGGCTGCTCTGAAAGTTGAGATTGTTTTCCTTATTTTATGGTGATGTGATTTATTATGAAACAAATGGATACATAGGCATGTATACATCTCCATTTTGGCAATGTATGTATGGTAAGAACATTGAATATTGTTTAATAAATTGTAATCTCTGAGGAGTGTACCACTCCTACAGAGTGGTAGGAATTAAATGAATTTAGCCTTATCTTCATGCTGGCATAACTGGCATAGCTGTTAGGAAGTTAAAACCCATTTGGTGTGGGGTTTGAACCTGAAGTCCTGGACTGGCACTGAACATTGTTTGTGTGCACTGGAGTGCTTTACTAACAGCCCCAGACCTCACACATCACATGTCTGCAGAGTTTGAGTCAGAGTTCAAAATGGGAAGCACAACTTCTTGAAAATGCCCTGTAATCAGCAAAACCAGCATTGAGAAGCTTGCTTAGCAGCTATGTTTGCATGTTTTTCCTGTTGTTTTCATTATTCTGGCATACTGTGGGGGTTTTCTTCTGTTTAATGAATATATGGAACTATATGGAATATGAATTCAATTAATATACTTGTAGATTAATATGAATATATATAATGCATTATATCAGTATAATATATATTTATATGTTATATGAGTATACATATTTAAAGGCAGAATCATTTCAACAAATTCTGTTATGTCTTGCTGGTTTAAAAGCACACTGTTTTGAGTGGGATTATGAAGATAGGAAATTCTGGGATTTGGACCTCACACTGTTGGATAGCAGGAAGAAGCACATATCTTTGATGTCATCTCTGTTTGCTAGTGTGTGGTGTTTGATTTTCAGTGTTGGGAGGAATTTGCTCCTGCAGAGTTTGGATAATTGGCTTTCAGTCCAGATGTACATTGGTTGTAAGTTCTTTGAGAGAGAAAGGAGAATAGAATGACTTAAACTCTAGAGGTCACAGAGGTTTCTGATAGATGTTTTGAACTTAATCTACATTGCCTCTGTAATTTCTTTATTCTCAGTTTATCTCAAAGAATAAATTTTACCATATTAATGGGAAATTATTAAGGATATTCCAAAAAGCAAAGTATTGTGTTATTGCTGAAATAGCTTGAGAAGTTAGATTGTCTTGCATAGTTCCTTATATAATAACAAAATAGATTTTATAGGTGTTAATAAAAAGAACTATGCTGGTAGATAAGTTTTAAGGGATTTACTGTAACAGTTGCTCTCTGTTCACCTGACTTAAAGCTCTTTCTGCAATAAGGTTTGACAGTAAGAAGATACTCTTGGTGCCTCATTTTTGTTTTCCATTCTTTTCTAGTGCTGTGTTGCTGTACTACACTGGTAGTTGTGCTAAGAAGCTCAGGGCAAGCTGTGCATCAGCTTGAATAATTATTCTGTTTGGTACTGGTGAAATGTATCTTCAAAATGTTACTAAAATAAGAATCAAGATGATGTTTGAAACATTATTGCAGCCTATTAGAGGAAGGCTACTTGAAACCTCAAAGCATAGTTTATACTGTTTATCATTTTAGAGAAAATACATTAGTTAATTTAGTGGAATAATTGTCATGGGAAGAAAGTTTCAGGGCCCAAAAGAAAGATGTTTGTGTTGGCCCAAATGTATTTTAAAAACCAGTTTCTTTTTAAATGGTATGATTTTGTTGGATTTCAGGTTCACAGAGCAACGACACGAAAAGACAGTTTCTTCTAGAACGGCTGCTGGATGCAGTTAAACAGGTGAGAAGTCCAACAGACACTTCTGCAGTGGCTTATTCAGAGTTACTAGCAGGGAGTGTCTTTGCTTTCTCTTTAACAAAGAGAAGGAAAAAGAAGAAAAGGAAACAAGGAAGAAATTGTGGCTTTCATAGTACAACTGAGTTTTTGTCTGCTAGCAAACAACTACTGTGCAGTATTTATTTAAAATTCTTGTTCTGGACAGGTTGTATTTGCAATAGATCTATTTAAAATATATATAATACTATACAATATATATTAGAATATATATTGTAATCCTGATATGACTGAACTAAATTGCAGTGTACTGCAAAGTCTAACTTAGTTAACATTAGAGTAGCAGCTTATTTTCTTTGCACCAGATTTTTAGTGAATGGTTAAAATACGTGTAAAGATGTGACTTATGTACGTCTATATTTGTGTCAATGTGAAGTTCAGCAAGTAGAATTTCATAGACTGGAGTAAATTTGGGAGAGCTTGGGAGGCAAAAGAATTCCTCACAAGTAAGCCAGTGAAATGCTTTTTAAACAGTGGCTCTGTAATTGTAGCACTGAGCTGGGTAGGAGCAGTGCTTGGTTTTGTGGGTGCACATTTAAAACTCAAAAGTAGTAATTTCCACTCAGTTTTCAATTTACTGAAGGACCTGCAGGTGTGTTGCTCTGGCTAGCAAGGATCTATTTGAACTGCAAGAGCAGCCTATTAGTGTAACATGATGCTCTAGAGCACTGTTTGGATGCAGGGTGTATTTTGCAATGCTCTCTTTTGTGCTGCTTTCTTCTTTAATATGACCGTGTTTCATATGTAGAAATTGTTGAGAAAATGGAATTTATTTAGTGTAACAAAAAGTTCTTAAAATTTCTTAAAATCTGTTTATTGCAGTGTCAAATACGATTTGGAGGAAGAAAAGAAATTGCTTCAGACTCAGATAGCAGGTAAGATAGTCTAAGAATTACATGGTTAAATTTTACATCATAATGACATAAAACATATAGCACAAAATATTTGACATGCTCAAAAAATTACATTGCATGAGAGGTAGGTGATCTGAAGCTGAAATAACATGATTAACAGCCCCTCTGGCAGGTGAGGGTGATTTCTCAAATTGATTGGCAATTCTTCTGAATGTAACCTGAGCCTCAGCTTTCAAGCATTATGATGAGACTGTGGGTATAAGTAGATTATACTGCTGGCAAATAATGAGATTACTGCATAGGAGGGATTTTTCACTGCTTATAAGATAATGGTTCACTTTACATTTCCTATTCAGAGATCTGGAATAAAGTTGCTGTATAGAAACATAGTAGATTTCTACTATGATTTTTTTCATAGTTCCTTTTCCATGAGTTCATTAAAAATTCTGTTGCAGAGTGACCTGTTTGTGTGCTCAGTTTGAAGCTGTATTCCAGCATGGCCTGAGGAGGAGCCGGGGATTAGCACTGACAGCAGCAGCAATCAAACAGGCAGCAGGTTTCTCTAGCAGAACTGAAACAGGTAAGTTGCTAATTGTAGCTATCCTGTCTTAATAGTTCTGATGTTCAGTCAAGTGATATAATTTCTAAAAGAAGGTTGAAGCATTGCACCAAACTGCAGATTGTTGGTAGGAGACTTTACACTTGATGTGTTGTAGAAGTAGCAGTGAAAATGACAATTGTTTCTTACTCTAGTTTAACTTGCATTCCAAGTTTCTCTAGAAATGTTGCTCTTAGGAAATCTGCACTTCCTACTGTTGCATCGTGTATAGTGGCAAATTTATTTTGAATTCTGGCAGGGATCAGGGTTGTGTAATTTTGGCATTAAGTTTTTAAAACAATGTTTTCATTCTTGATGTCTTACTCAGTTCTTTAAATGCCATATTCTATATAGGTCAGATATGTTTAACTTCTAGTTATTGATGTAATTTTAGAAAAAAAAATATATTGCTTGTATTGGTTTGCTTGGTTTTTATTACATTCTCCACATGCAAAATAAAGATTATTTTTCTCTTCACCATGATGTTTCTCTTTTCTTTAATCAGAACTATCTGATCTAAAAACTGATCAGTTTTTATCAATATTTGGGAAAAGCGCACAGAAAGTGTTTAGTGGAAAAAGATATTAAAATGCAACGCTTCTGTTTTCTAAAGTAACATGAATTTGTTATTTGCACGTCTGCAAATTCTGGAGCTACCTGTTCCTTTGGAACTGTCTTCCAATATTTCACATCTGCAGTGACATAAAGTCCTAAAGAAATCTTTTCCCTTCCATAATATCTAGTTTCTAGTTGAACATATGAACCTGTGGATAAAATACTAGCTTAAATGTGCTTTTAAATGTGAATTCTGTGCAAAATCCTTTAATTTGTGTGGCTTTTTCATTGAAGTGAAAAGTTCTAAGTGCTTAAATAGCCTGAGTTCTATAGGAATAAATAACTTATTTAACTGGTGGGCTGCACGAGGAGAGTAAATGATTCACCTTTGTTCAAAGTTATATTGTTACCTGTTTGTTTTATAAATTTACATGTAAATGTATTCAGGTATGAGCTTAGTGGTTTTCTTGGTAGGGTGGTTGTCATTATTGTTATTATTAATCATTACATTCCAGAGCCAGTGTTCTGGTATTATGTGAAAGAGGTGCTGAACAGACACGAGCTGCAGCGCTTCTACTCTCTGAAGGCCATCACTACAGACATTGGCAGAGGCCGGGCTTGGCTGCGCTGTGCTTTGAATGAACATTCCCTGGAAAGATATGTTCATATGCTGCTTGCAGATAAGAGTCGCCTCAGGTACTGTGTCTGATACCTTTGTGGTGCAGGAAGTGCTGACAACGTCTGAAAGCCCAGGCAACCAAACAAAAGCCATAGCTGTAGTAGTACCCCATATTCATTGCTATGCCTGTCAAGGCACTTAAAATAATTTTAAAACTTTTTTGTCAGCCATCGAGGTAGTGGCTTGTGCCTATATCAACATGTGACCTCTTCCCTCAATCCCTTCCCTGTTCTTTCAGCAATTTTCCTCACTGGAACCTGGACACCATACTTTAAGGTGCCTCTCTCATTCCTCTAAAATAGTACACAATTGCAGCCATGTCTGATCTCAATTCATCACTGGTAATTGCCTGTTGCCTTTTGGAGATCCTGTAATTGCAGAGCTCCAGCAGTGCAGCAGTGGGGAGCTGCAGCTGCAGATCACTGGGAAGTGGTTAGGTAGCAGTTTGAGAAGCTTTTGATACAGTTACTGAGAATAACTTACTACACATTGTGAAATTCTAAAGTACTTTGGAAGTGCAAAATGTACCTAAGTTCATTACTGAGTCTTGCCTTTTTCTCATTTGGCTTCAACTTCTTTTCTTTATGAAAACTTGAGGCATCTTCCTCTTTTAATCAATAACTGTTGAGCTTGCTCAAAGCACTTGATCAAGTCCAGTGGATTCAGCAGAAAGGCATTTTATTCATTTGCATTGATTAATGGATGTAGTGGATAAGATTATTGCCTGAACTGAGTTCATTAGTTCCTCCTTTTCATTTCTAGTTCGTTCCAGTCATCTGTAGCTTTCTTGCAAAACAGATTTTGGAGAAATCAAATAAAGACAAATGAAATAAAGAAAAGGGTCTGAAAACCATTAGGAAAGGAGTGACTTGGGTTGCTGTGTCACTAATTATTCTCATGCTTGTAGCAATACTTGCACAGTATCAGGTTTATCAGCACACTGCATTGTAATGCTATTTCTAAAAAGGTTTATTCCAGAATTTTTAAGACTTAAATGTTACTCGAATTCCAATGAGATTTACAGAATCAGTTTACATCCCCAGTTATATGTTTTGGAAACTTTTAAATGAATCTGTCAGTGTTGTTTAATATATAGATTGAGGGTTTTCTTGCTATCTGTTTTGTTGTTTAATTAACTGAATGCTGATAGTAAAAATACAACGTTCTGCTACTAGAAAGAACCAGGCTTAGCGCAACTAAATTTATGTGTTCACAGTGAAAAAATGTGGGTTTTTTACCTACAAATTCATAGTTCACCCTAACTATTTAGGGTAATTGGTTTGGGTTTGGATATTGAAAAGGTCACAGAACCACAGAGGATTAGGATTTGGGTTAGAAAGGATCCTTAAAGATTGTATATGGGCAGGGGCCCTTACCACCAGAGTAGGTTGTTCAAGGTAAAAGGACCATTTTTGTTTTGTTTGTGTTCATTTGTTCTAAGCTTATACCAAACATGTGTAGCAATAGGTACAGAGATATGCTGTGATTGCTAATGCAGTATAAACCCCTAGACCTTGAGTGGCTTTTTTTCCCCCTAAAAAAGTGCAGAGCTAAAACTGACAAAAAAATACTCTTTAGCATGTCTTTTTAGAACCATCTGAACAGTTATCAATTTCAGAACTACAGGGAGTTACTGTGGCATAAAATATCATCCTTTGGCATGTTCCTACTTATTCTTCAGAGTGTTTTTTGTATTTCAGAAGTGAAGTATATATTACTATAGCACTGCATGTCCTTTCCCCCCCCCCCTTTAAATTACAGTGTCTTCTATGAAGACTGGTCTTTTATGATGGATGAAGAACGTTCTAGCATGATCCCTACAATGGCAGCTGGTAAGGCTTTCTCTTCAGTATAACTGCTCTTGGAGAACTACTGCATGTTGGGGTGTTTCATCTGTTTCTGCTTGTGAGGAATTTCTCTAATACACTCTGTTTCTGTGGAGAATGTGTGTCAGAGGCACAGCCAGGGTGAGCAGTCAAGTTATTATGCCAATTTATGCTGTGAATTGATTATTAAAATCCTGGGTCTGGCCTTCCTATAATTCAAAAAATTTCCACGTAAAATTTTAACTCTTCAGCAGTCAAGGCTAACTTAAATCCAGTGCAGTTTAGAGAAGCAAAGTGGGTTATTCCTGACAAGAAAAGAGTAGAGACGGAATTTTATAGTAAGACAAAAGTTAGAGGTAAATACAGATAAGGAGAGTAATAGTAAGGAATGATAACAAATAATTTATTTTTCTAGAGATTATCCACAGAAGTGATGCATTATTACCTTTTATACCCCTTTTTTCAGATACATGGTCACATGCTTCATTCTGCAAGACAAGGTTCTTGGGCATTTTTGCTAATAGAATATAGGAACCAACAAATAGTAAAGTTGCAGTGAAATGGGTTTAAATAAAAGGTTATAAATGAATGAGTTCTTAGTACTTATTGATTATTTAATGTGCAGCTGAGCAGCCATCAAGAAGAATTCAGAACTGATTACATCAGCTTGAATATAATCTAGAAAGGAAAGAATGGTACATGAAAGAATAAAAATTCATGCATTGGGAAATGTGGGAAATTTTTGGGAAAAATGTTTTCCATGTCCCAGTTTCATTAATCCTTCGCTTCTCTGTTCATAACTTACATGTGAAGTACACGGTGCATTTCTGGTCTCTTTTTCCCCTTTCTTTTTTCTGAAGGTCTGAACTCCATTCTTTTTGCTATCAACATTGATAATAAGGATTTAAACGGTCAGAGCAAATGCACACCCACTGTGTCAGATTTGTTGAAGGAATCCACACAAAATGTAACTTCCTTATTGAAGGAGTCCACTCAGGGTGTCAGCAGCCTCCTGCGGGAGATCACTGCCTCGTCTGCAGTCTCCATTCTCATCAAACCTGACCAGGACTCTGACCCACTGCCTGTTCTGCCCAGGAATGTAAATGCTGGTAAGCCTCTCTAAATGTTAGTACCATTCAGAAGCTTAGGAAATATTCAAGTGCATTTAAATAACTTTTACAGTTAATGTACTAGTGTAGAGCAGAAGTCTTAAAATAAGTGCACTGTGCATACAAACCACTTGAGTGTGTAATTAAGAAGCATGAAATTGGTAATATTGGGTGTGAATAGTGGATGGTAACTGTGTGTTTCAGCATTCTTGTATCATTGTGAGAGGGAAGCTAAACTGTTTTATTGGTAGAGCTTTGCTTGTGACCTCAGTTTTAGTTTCTTGTTCATAAAATTATGCTTTGAAGTTTGTGATGTAATGATTTTAATTTTTAATGTTGTCATTTGCCACCTTGCCAGTCAGACATACAGTGGCTTATATATTTTGTTAAATATCAGATGCAAATCTTAGCTTATAATCTGCTTCAAGTAGTGACTGTTTAGAGTCTGAATTCCTATGTAAAGCAGATAATTGCCTAAATGAAAATTTACTCACATACTCTTTACCTTTAGAATTCTTAGTGTTACAACCTGCTTGTATGATGTTGGTTGCTAACCAAGACCCAAAATCTTAATCTCTTATTATTTGAAATCAGTCAAGGTAAATTGATTTTTGTTATATATTTTTTGTTCCAAAATTACCAAAGTAATATTTTATTATCTCTGTTTCTGGAAGTTGAGCTAAAAGTTTGTTTTGCTTTGTAAAAGTACAAAACAGCAGGAAGATTTATGTGCTTTTCAGTTAAGAAACAAGGTTTGAATTTAGGCAATAAATTGGTTTGGTTATGAGAAAACACAAACCCCACATGAGAATCTGGTAGGAACAGAAGTTGAGATAAAATCTGTTTTTTATTGGCATTCAAAATAGACTTTGTCTTAAAACACAATTTTTAGAACAAACTTGTGGTAAAGCTTTTGTTGTATGGCACTTAAATGAAATTAAAATTGTAGGTGATACTTGACTTGGGATAACTTTGTTAGTATAGAACAGCCTTGCAAGATGAAAGACAGTCATTGACCATATGGTGCATATGACTCCACAGCATGATGTACCTGGTGTGTACAGCACATGTGTATGCACAACATGAAAGGTACAACTTCCAGTGAAATGCCACTTAGAAAAAACTGAATTTGTTCAAATGCAATTACATGTGGAACATTAGAGCAAGTCAGATGTTTCCATTCAAGTCTGTGTTCTTTGTTGTAATTCTGTTTGCAACCAGAATGGGTTTTAACATCCTTTTAAACTATGTTAGTGTGCTTTGTGGATATGTAACAGCTGGACTTGAATTAAACAAAACAATTTAGTCCCAGTGTGAGGTGTCTTGGTGAGTGATTTCTGATATTTCTTGGAGTGTTTCAGGTTGGCATTTAGCTTCACGTGCACATCAGATTCAGTGAGAATAGGTAATAGTGTAAAAATAAGTGCTGTCACTGAATACATCTGGTGTAATCAGAGAGAATCTCTGTAATTCTAGACCAAGAGCTAATTAGCTGAAAACTGACTATTCAATTTTTAGAGTATAGACAAAACTATTTGATTGCAGGTTGTTGATTTTGTGCATGTTGTGAGTTTGTTCTTTTCAGTTTTTCCTCTGAAAATGCTTCATGTTTTCTCTGTTGTGCAGACTTCCTCTGCATTATATGCTAGGTGTAGTCCATAGGAGGAAGTGACAGGAAGGCTAATTTATTATTTTAAATTTAATTTCATGGGTTTGTAGAACTTTTTTCCAGTTTCAGTTGAATCTTGTTATGAATGCATCTCCAGAATATCTTTTAAAATCTGAATTATGTAAGGCATATAAAATAAAGCTGGTAATTAGAGATGTAAAAGCTCATGTGTATGGAAAGATAATGAACGCCATGTAGATCTAAGTGTTTTTTTCTTGATTCGAGTAAATTAGTACATGAGCTCTTTTAAGAAAAAAACAGGTTTCATATAGTTCATATATTTCTCTTTTCTAAACTGTGTAAAAACTTTGTATTACTACTAGATTTGAAATACAAAAAAGATCGGAAAAAGAAGAAGAGGGTGACTAATATTATCTCATTTGATGAAGAGGAAGATGAGCAAAACTTGGGGGATTGCACAAAGACTCTGATTACAGGAGAGAGTTCAGAGGAGAGTGTGGACAGATCTTCAGTTCTTGCATTGTCTTCATCTGAAAGCACTCTGGGAAAAAATCTGAATGGGAGTGAAAGTAACCATTCGTGGAAGAATAATTCAGTGTTCATGAATGGAGAGTATGAATACCAGAAACTGGATGTGAAGAGCATTGATGATGAAGATGCAGATGAGGATGAGCTGTATGGAAAATCATTAGGAAATAAAGGCACAGAAGGTGGAACTGAAGCTTCTGAAAAGTAAGTATTTGTGCAGGGGATAAACTTTCCTTGCTTCCCCTTCATCCCTCCCTTTCTTTTATGGCTGCTGGAAATTCATGTGTTGAACTGAACTATAGATTTTTTCTCTTTTTTTTTTTCCTCTCCTTATTTTTCCTCCCCCACCTTTTTTCCCCCCTCTTTTTTTTTTCTTTTCACTGTTTAAACAATATGGGCCACTGCAGTGATGATATTTTGCTTCTAAGTTTCACTGAAACACCAAATTTTGAGATATCAGACTACTTATTCTCCTTGAAGTTCTCAGTTGTTAAAACTGTGGCATGATATAGCCAGGATATAGTTCTGGCCTACTTGGTGTTTCCTTATTCTTAGTATGATAGCAATTCTATTTTGGCTTCACAATAAAAATGTGTATTTTAAACAGAGTAAGCTTGTTACATCAGAGTGTAGACAGTTCAACAAGGCAGGACAAAACTGAGAGAGAAAGAATAATTTTAGATACTGATATGCTTTCTTTATTTCTGACAAAAATTTGTTTAGAGAAAAAGGCAAGCACTGCTTGTCTCCTTTGCTTTGGAATGTCTGGTCTTTAATCAATTAATGTATGGCTGACCAAGAAATTGGCAGGCAGGTTGAAATAAAGATTTTTCTTGCAGTGGTATCTCTGAAAGAAATGTAAGTATTATGAACAGTAATACTGGATGTATAAATAGATTGGTTTGTTTGTTTGTTTGTTCTAAATAGGCCTCGTGAAATAGTCACGTGCAATTCTCAGATATGCAGTTGGAGTCCTCTGCAGGTCCTGAATGATGACTCAGATGTTCTGTTTCCTGTCAGTGCTGTTGGCTCTTACTCCCAAACAGGTGGGCATTTGAATTCACAGAATTCCAGCAGCCTTTATTCTAACATGGGACAATGGTAAGAAGTAACAGGATTATACAAACACAGGGGACCATTTGAAGCAATAAAAATGGTTAAAGGAGTGGAAAAGAAGGCCTGGTGCTTTTACAGTATCTGTATTAGTACCAAAAAACCAAAAAAAGTCCACTAGCCCTCCCATTCACCCAGTTGGTATTTTTCTAACTGTTCATAAAACACTGAACTTTGGGTATACTCATTTCAGTGACCACTTAAAAACTTGTCAGTGGTATTCAAATACTGTTTTAATAGTAGTATATTTTATATTTTTTGCATACACATTATATGTCCAAGAGTTTAAATGGATTGTTGATTGAAGGCCTGTGAAAAAGTGTAATTCAATTGTGTAAGTTCAGTGTCAAAAATGTGACTTATAAAATAATGCTGCACTGCCCTCTGCTGTATTTTAAAATATGTACCTCGTAAGGAATCCCAGTGGTTTAAAAAAAAAAAAAAAAAGACATTTAAAATTATTCTTGTGCTGCCATGTTTTTCAATTTACAAAGGAATGGATTTAGAAAATATTGAGTAGTTTGTGGCATTGTGATCTCTTAAATACAAACCAGAAACTGTTGGGGAACATCCACAGGTTGAAATCTGGAATACAAGAATCCATTCCTGTCTGTGGGGGGTGTGTGTGGAATGGGAACTCACAGTTGCTGTCAGTCAATGTCACGAGGCATCAGGAGCATGAGCTGGGGGTTTTGATCTGAAATCAAAAATCAGGAGGGCAAGCCAACACTCAGTTCTGGAGGCAGATGACTGAGGAGGACATCTGTTTATATCTGTATGTATCTTATCCATAACTGTCCCAGGGGCTTACCCTTACTGAGAAGACACCATAGCCCCTTGTTTTGTATTGCTTCATCTCAGAACTGTTCGGAATGCCATGTTCAGCCTACTGGAGGTCATCAACAGGCCCATTCAGATCCCTTCTGGGCACAGGACAGATATTTTTAGTGCTCTTGCTGTCCCTGTTTGTGGTCATGCAAGTGAGAGTGATACAGCATTGGGCTGGTGAAGGGAGTCAGTTTATCAGAGCTAGGGAAGCCCCTCAGACCCTGCTGTCTGCTCTCCTGGTCTCACCTCTGAACAGGAGGAGCTGATGGAGTGTGCAGGGAGGGCTGCACTAAGTGCCCATTGCACAGCCCAGGTGCCTGCAGTCAGGGACAGGGATACACAGGGATCCAGGCCCCCTCTCCTCAGCCACACTGACAAATTGCTCAGATTGAAAGCTGCCTTAGGCATTTGTTTGCTTGACTCTGGGAGTTGCACTTGTGCTGGATGAATGATGTCAGAAGGAACATGCATTAGCTTATTCTGAGGGCAGTCTAGCCCGCTAACTGCCAAGCTCATTATTATCCTGTAATTTTTTGTTAAAATATGCTTAATGAACTCTTGTAAAATACATAGTTTAACCCAATATTTTGGTTTCTAGGTTTTAATACCAATAAATAACACATACACACGCATATATATATTTATATTTGAAATAGCATAATCTATAGTGTTGTATGTTAATATGTGTTTTCAGTATTAATCTGTTGCAGTGCTCCAGGGATGTGTCAGGGCATATCATATCTCTGTGTAGAAATGAGAAAGCCTCCATCAACATGCAGTGTTTGGAACAAAAATGGAGTATGTATTTTAGGAACTGAGCTTCAGTAAACTCTATGGCTTCTAAAAGAATTTTTCTCCTCCATAGACTTTCTGACATAACTTTATTTCCCATTAAGTTATTTCCTAGAATGTCTGCTTGTTAAATCTGTTCTATTTAGGATTGTCTTGTAGTACCTTTGTAGCCCCTACATAGTGAGATGGAGAACACATCAATAAAAAATGATTTTTGTTTGTTTCCACCTGAGCTTCCTGCATGCCAGGCTCAGTGATGTGGATGTTTTGGTGCTGACAGCTGTGGATCTGTGGACAGATGCACATTATTCATGCTTTTTAAACAATATCTCATCTGTCTGATTCCTGATGGTTGGTACAGGGACGTAAGGAGCCAGGGAAAAGCCATGGTGCTCTGTTGGGAGTACGGAAAGCACTGATGCCTTTGCAAAGTTTCACGTGCTGGAGACTAACCACAAATTCTTCTCTTGCAAGTCACAGCCAGATTTGTAGTGAGCATGAGGTGTCATGAGGTGCTTCAACTCTGGGGGCTTGCACAAGTATTTTCAGGAAGAAGTCTCCTCATAGTTGTGTAACTCTGTACATATAAAATATAATTTAGGAATTGTGCAATACTAATTTCTTTATGATGGCTGTCTTCCTAAGAGTCTTGACAATCCTGCTGGCATTCAGGGTCAATTTGCAGAAGTCAGCTTTGGAGACAGAATTAAAAGTGTTTAAAAGCTATAGTAAGCTGAGTGTTGATGTTTAAAAAGGTAACTATCTAACTTCTGGATTTATGTTTTTATTTTATGTTTTGAGTAGTGTAACCCAAAAGAAGTTAATGCTTGTGCATTCTACTTTAGATAACTTGGAGAATGGAGAGGGGCATGAACATGCTGTTCATCCAGTAGAACTGGTTCCTAGGAGATCTGATCTTCCTTACAGGTATGTGCCAAATATGTTTGTCCTGAAAGAAAAAACCTTCACCCTGTAGCTGCCAACTTATTGTTAACTAATGCACTAATGTACTGCAAAACCAACTGCTCTTTAGGATGCTTCTGCATATGTTTGGAAAGACAAATGCAAAAAAACCTACAATTGCCTTTTTTGCATAGTATCATACACTGAACTTTCCTAATTATCTTGAGGAAGTCACTTCCTCATGTCAAATAACAGACTTGGCTTCCTGGTTTTGAAAATAAGTTTTATGTTGGTTTTTATGTTATTCTTTTACTATATTCTCCATGGCCTATTAATTTGGAGTTTTTGTGTGCTTGCTTAAATCAGACTCCCAAGAGGTACATTAAAGGATTGTTCAACATACTTTGATTAAATATGGGTGAATAGGATAACAATTCTAGTTTGTGGAATATTCTTTCTTAAGTTTTGAATTCAGTATTTTGTTTTCATATATTGATTTTACTGTGCTTTTATGACTAGAGTGGAAGTCAGTCCTCCAGCTCAAGTGAATACTTTAAGCAGTATGTTGCCTTCAGCCACTGTGCCAGAATCCATGACAATTAGTAAGTACTTCCTTGATGTATCTAGATTGATAGAAATAGCTTTGAGAGTCCTGTAACTCATTCTATTTTTGTTTCAATAAAATCTGCTTAGAGAGTCTTGGAGCACCTAATTTCTGATGTGCTGGTCATGTTAGTAATAACTGCTCTAAAATGATGTTTATATTGGCAGGTTATGCTTCATTGCAGCTCATATAACCTTATATTATATGTGGCTTCAGTAGTTAAATGAAAAATAATGATTTGATTAACATTAAATTTCTACAAGTTCTGAACACATTGAGGGTTAGTTCTGATGTTGTCTTGCTTATTTGGCCTGTTTTTATTAATGGCTAGTCAGAAACAAACCAACCAACCCCACTCTTTCTCTGGTTTTATATGAAAATCTGCTCCAAACATGAATGTGGACTTTCACAAAAACTTGAGTTAAGATTGAGGGGGAGGTCAGTCATGTTTCAGTGGTATTAAGAGTAGAGCTAGACAGGATAAAATAGTCTTTGCTGCAGAGGTAGATTAATAGAAGCACAGGCAGTTTGTTTATCACATATTTGATCTTTTTTCTCTGCGTACACTTGTAGAACAAAGACTTAGTTCTGTAACTGAATGTCTAAGCTTGTAAGCCAGTATGTTTTATGTGTTTATGTTCCTCAGTGTACAGAATGTTCTGTAACTGAACTGGCTTTGTTCCTAAAGCTCTTGGGTGTGTGTTTGTTTCTTCTTCTAAATTTCAATATGTACAAGTTTTAAATTATGACATTTGGGAAGTTAGAAGTGATGCAGCCAAGATTCTTTTCTGCAATTGATTCATGCAATCATCAAAATGAATGAAATATTAAGGTATTCTAATCTAATTTTTCTAAGAAAAAGTTATATTCAAATGCTGTATCAGCCTGTGTTAAAGGAAATAAAACAAGCATTTTCACTGGGCAGTGTTTCAGGCTCTGGCACTGGTCTGCGGACTGAGCTTTACAAAGCTGAAAAATGCTTTCTTGCAAAGTACGTCAGGAAGTGGCAAACTAGTTTGGAACTCCTAGGAGCCGTAATTGAAGTGTGGAATGGTCTTACTGTTATTACCTACAGTGATGCTTTGGTCACTTGGTATTCTCTGCTAATGTTATCCCTACAACATCCTTTTGTTCTTATTTATTTCTCAGAGAATTGCACGGGGCAGTTTTCTGGTGCTGTTATTCTGCACCAGAAAACAGGGGAGTCAGGTACCAGCAGGGGCCGCAGTTGGTCTCTTTCAGTTGCTCAGTTATTTCCCGGTGTAGGTAAGAGCTATAAAATAGAAAGAAAATCTGGAGGTTTTCAATTCTCAGTACTTAGCAATTTGTAAATGGAATGAAAACACAGGATCAACAGAAATGTGCACACTATCATTAGTTTCCCAGTTCAGAGAAGGCTTTGGTGAAAGGAAGGGTGGGAAGCATGTCAAACCCATCTATAAAGCCAGTAGAACACCTAGTAAATAATCATAATTATAATTAAAATTCAGCTGACTATACATTTATAGAATTAGTGATTACCTTTATAATATATGATCCTGGGTATGTTGAATAAAAATGCTTTTTTCAAGTTTGCTGTTATTGGTTGTAGATTCTCTACAGGAGGAATTCAGTGCTATGACAAAGTCAGACATTGAAGCTCTTTCTCTCTGTTGCAATTAGCAGAAGAATTATTAAATGCTGAGGCTTATAGCTTGGTTGCATAGCAACTGCTTCTAACACATCAGGCAAGAAAAATGGAATGCAGTAGTGCAGTGAGAAAAGCTGCAAGGTCTCCAGTGACTGGATTTTTGTGTTTCTTACTTTTGAAGACAAAAACCTGAAATGGATTTAAAAAAAATTATATTATTTTCCTGCTTTTGTTCTAACCTATTAGGATAGTACTAAACTTTTCTTACTTTTGATATGCAGGCTAGTAAGTTAGAAGAAGCTGTTATTTCAAATTTCTGCCATTTTAAATTATTTTCCTGAATTATGTCCCATGCATTTGTAAGGTATAGGTTAACTTGGTTACAGATACATCTCAAAAAATACTGATAACACTCAAGAGAAATCCACAGAGCTTTGCTGTTTATGTCAGGCATAATTTGAAAACTGGCCCTGCTGTGCAGATTGTTTTGTCATAACCAAGTTTATAAAGAGTTAAGCTGGTCAGAAATTTTCTGTTTATGCATCTACTCTACTATGTAATTTCAGTTTTTAAAAAAAGTTGTCTTTGTCTTTGTGCTTGAATCACAAACAACAGTGTTTCAAGAGTTGCTATTGGAAGATTGTATTTTCAGCATTGTTTTTAACCAGAACAATCTCTTCTACCAGCACAAGTCTCTCCATTTTGTTTTTGCAATAGAAAAAATAATAAGTTGCAAAACTTTCATTTTAGAAGGACACTACTTGTGTTCTTCTTTATAAGGTTCTTTTATTATAGTACTATTTTTAGGAAATAATTGGTAATTTAGTTTTTTCACTATCATTTTCTTCAGTTTTTAAAATTGGGCTTCACCACAAAGGTTAGGAAAGGTTGTAACACTGTACATCATTCCATACTTTTTCATATATTCTTGAGAAATCCCCGAGCTTTTCATGATCACTGAAGAGCATTACTGAGTAATCAAACCTCCGTGTGATATTTTTATCCTGGTTGTGTAAGTGAATAAGGTGTATGTTCCTGTGCTTTCTGTGTCCTCTGAATAGCTGCTGACCTGTTCTGTAGCCCAGCTGCCACAGGTCACTGGCAGCTGCTAAATTCCTGTGTTTTCTTTGGAAGCACAGCTGTGAAGGGAGGGTGTTTGTATTTCATCAGCGAGAGGAAAGCTGCAGTTTACTTTACAGACTTGGTTTTCACCTGGACTCTTTTATGCAGTAGAAGGGCAACACAATTTGTTTCCTACTAAAATTTGCCCTGTGAATAGTGACATGACAGGATAATATTTACAAGGTTTTTGAGCACTAAATTAAGCCTTAAAACACAGTGTTCATGTAGGCAGCTTAGGGAGCATCAAGCTCTTAAGTCTTTAAAGGTCAGACTTCTGATTTAAGATGTAACTAGTCTGCTGGAAGTCTTATTTGTCTCTGAAAATATCTGTGTAAATTTTCACTCATGAAAATAAAAAAAATAAAAATTCCTGTAAACTGTTCCCAGCCCACCCTGATACTCTATCTGCAGGATTGCAGAGGAGGCTGCATGACCTTGTGTACTCTGAGGGATGATTTCACTTACAGCTCATTCTTCACAACAGGTGATTGCAAATCATACTGCTCCAATCTTTGGCTAAATAGCACCAGAGTTGTGAAACATTTGAATTTTCTGGAGGTTGCTGGAAACTGGCAGGTGTTTCTCAAAGCATTATATATTTCATGCTCTGTGACCCTATGAAAGCTTTCTAGAAGCTAGATTTTGCATGAAGTATGGAATGGAATTAAAAATGTTTTAGAGAAAATACTCACTTCATGAGTAATTAGGTACCCCAGATTAATTTCAGCAATAAAATAATGTTGCTAGTGTTCAAAAAAGTGAGGTATACTATGAAAAATTTAGTTAGTATATTCCTTGATATTTTTTTTTGTATTATGTTTTCTTTTTTTCTGATAAAGAATGGTTTAATGGTTTGGAATTGTTTGTACATGGGAATTCTTTTTTTAAGAAGTCATTGCAAAACTAGGAACCTCTTAGGAAAACTTCACTAGTTTTCATCTTATCTCTGTCTTTGTGGAACTCAGGTTATCACTTCACTTTTAGATATGTTGGTGTTGAATGCTGATCCATAGTAACAGTAGTGTATTGCCTTTCATTAATGTTACTTTACAGAACTTAAATGTCATCAAGCACAAAAGAGCTCAGAAGTAGGACATAAAGTCCAATATCAAACACTTTTCTTAAGTAGGAATACTTGGCCATCCTCCCACTGTTTTATTAAAAAAAGAAAAGCAAAAAAAAAAAAGTGAGGGAGAAAGATGAGGTTGCACAGTTCAGAAGTCAGAAAATGCCAAATTTATGGTTGCTGCTACAACCCTGACAATTTTTTAAATTTATTCCCTTTTCTAACCCACACAATGTATGAGACATAAGACTGCTGGAAAAATTAGGTTGTGATCATACACTCCTCTTGGAGGCAAGTGTAACAGACACACAAAAGCTCATGAACTGGGGATGTTCTGGCAGGTTTGAAGGGAACCTGCTGCAGTGTATGATACTGGATTTCCTTTGCATTCAGCTGACTGCTCTGACATGCTGCTGAAATTTTTCAGGAAGCGTAAGTGAAAGTAAGAAATTAAAATTTTTGAAAGTTTTAAATATTATACCTGAATTAAATAAGATGGTTTCTTTTTAGTTCTCCTCTGTTTCTTGCTTCAAAGGGTCATGGCATTAAGATTTCTGATTTTTTTTCTTGGTAAATTTTTACTCATTTAATTACACTAATAATGTTTTACTTTTTTGTGTTTACTATGGATAGAGAGGCTAAAGAAGTATTGATTATAAACTGTATAGTTCTTGTGTTTGTTTTGAGTAATTTATAGCAAATATGGCTCCCTAATACTCATCAATCCAAGAAGACACAGCAGAGCTATAGCTGTGGACTAATCTTGCTGGGCTGGACCAGCCTTCTTGGAATTCTGGTCTCTTATCCCAGACTGGTGGTTTGTGTTGATGCTTTCATCCCACACCTCCACTGGTGCCTGTAATTGAGATAAATTAGCAAGAAATACTCAGTATGGCATGTGTTTGCATTTGTGGTCCTAAATTAAGCATCGATTTTTGCCCTATATGTGATAATGAAATTTGGAATTTCTGCTTTGTTGTGTCTCTGTAGTATTGTCAATTCCATGACTCTCAGAAAAAAGAGGTAAATGGAAATAAATAAGCAATTTAAAGTCTTCTATTTCAAGAGGCTTTTTTTCTTCCTCTTCTGTGCAAACCATGGTCTTTAGCAGGATCTTGCTTTTGTGCTCTGCTTCTGTGTGTTTGTGTGGGAGAGGGGAGCGAGAGAAGATGGGATTTCAGGTCTTAACTCATGCAGAAGATTCTGGATGGAATAAGGAAAAGAAGATTAAGTTATTATGTGAGTTAAGGTTACAGTCTGAATAGGCTGGTAAATTGAAATAATGAAGCCAATTTATAATAGCTTAGTTGTATAAATGTTAATAAATCAGTACACATTAAAGGCAGTACACACAGAGGCAATTGCTGCAGAGTGGGCACCCTGTGCAAGTGCAGAGCCATGTCTGAGCAGCACCAGCCTTAATTTATTCATAGTTAGAGACACAGTGCATGATCAACAAGTAGTTGCTGTTATCATATTTTAATGGCACACTTAAAATATTTAAAATGCCATTGGCTTGATGTGTCCTTGAGGATTCTGAATTCAACATTGTGGTTCAAGATTGTTATTTTGTTATGGAGTGATACTGTACAGAAAGCTTACTGTGGATCCTTTTGCTTGTGTTGTTTACTTGTATGATGCTCTAACATTGGATTATTGCATTGCTCATCCATAGAGCAATTGTTTATTTCACAGGTAGGCTGGTGGATTGTGGTCTCTTGTGCTAGTATTTAATACCCAGAAATTTCACTGTTTCGCTTTGGTTTTTCTACAAGATTTGGATTTTTTTTTAAATTTAGGATTGCATAAAATATGCCAAGTTACTGTAGAAAACTAATTATTCTTTCTATGCTGAATTAATGAAGTGCACACTCCCTCTTATGACCTACTGAAATGTGTCTTGCTAATGTCATTTAGCTCTTAAAGTTTAATATGGGTATTATGGAATGGGCAGAAAATTATCTACTGATCATCTACTTTCTCCCTGGCCAAAGATGCAGGAATGTTTTGGAAAAAATCTAGCATGAAGAAATTTGTGTTGGCTGATTTCAAATGGTAGGAGAACTCTGCTGAACCCTGCAGTACTGCAAGGGTGGCATTTATCTGCAGATTACCAAGGCCAGACTGGAATCATAATGTCTGCAGCTCTGACTGTCAACATTTGGTTGACATAATAAAATCTTTTGCATTTTATCTACTACTAGAGTTTGTCAGACTCCATCTGGCCCATAGGAAAATATTAATTTTTTTTTTAAATGGGAAAAAAACTTCTGTAACTATAGAAAGTATTAAGAAAGATACTGTGTACTGAATGTAAAGTGGGGAAAAAGGTTGTCCAATGGCTTTGCTTGCTTGAAGAAATCAAGTAATACCAGTTCTGTTAGTATGTTTTCAGTAAAAGCACACTGAAATTTACTGGCATCTACATTGAATACTTGCAGAACAGAATTGGCTGATTTATTGTATATAAACATTTCACTTAAATGTTGGGAAGCATGGTTTAATATAATCGTGTTCTTGTAGCACTTATAAAATTATTGATTAACATATGTGAAATTGTTAATGAAATTGTTGGAGCTGACACTTTTCAGTGTGGTATTTGGCTGTTCTGGTATCATGTTAAACCTAACCCAAAGGAAATCTTTAAAAATTCTAAAATTCTGTTGGTTGTTTTTTTAAAAAAATTGATTCTTGATTTAATGACAGAAAGTGTTTTTATGATACTTGTTAAAAAATAGGAAGGATTTTATAGGAAATGATGAGGTTCAGAAATCTTATCATCTTTAGGGCTGAACTTGAGAAACAAAAATGCCATGAGGAAGCAATGACATTATCTCTACTCCCATCTCCTTGTAGCAGTTATTTCCTGTGTCAGGATTTACACCCAGGAGAAGAAGCAATTTGGAGAAGCTGAACAAGTAACAGTGTTCATTAAAAGGCATGTAGTGAAAAGGTGCTTTCTGCCCTACATCTGTGAAAACAAAACAGCTACAACCATGGGCACACTTGTAAACATTTGTGTTAAAGCCAGATGCAGACTAATTTGATTTGATCAATACTTCTGATGTGGTGATAAATAACACTGCTTTTGAAAGATTGCTCAAATTAGTGATGAGATTAAGAGCATTTTTATGTGCTTTCCTGAATAGTAAATGGTGTTGGCTGCCTGTGTGCCGCCTTTGTATATGGCTTCTAGATCTGAAATGAGCAAAAATGGACACAGACATTAATCCTTTTTGTTCCTTCTTCTTAGATGAACTTCGTCAAGCTATCGTGGCCATGATGAATAGAAAGGATGAGCTGGAAGAACAGAATAGGTAGTTGGTGTTTTTTAGTCAAGAGGGACTGTAATTTAAAAAAAAAAATCTGTTCTCTAATACGAGCTGTTCTTTCTGTAAAGCTATGCATAATATTTCTGTAACCTTTTTGGTGTGTATATTTTTTCTGTGAAAGGTTAACTTATTTCTGTTTTTTCTCTTCTGGTGAAGAAGTGATGTAGGATGGCTGACAACGTAATGCTGAAAGTGACTTTCATTTCTGACTGTCTTTGTGTTCACTTGGGGCACAATGATGTTGTAAATGTAGAAATGATCAGTTGCTTATATAAAATGCCATCAAACATACTTTGTATTCATTTAGTTTATTGAAACACATAGTTAGATGAATGAAAATACAAATGTATTCAATGCTTTAGTAGGGCTATTTGGGTAATTCATATTTTCCTACAGGTATTTTGGGTCTTTTAATGCTGAGCTTACCAACAGATCCTGTTTTCCTTCCTCCTATTCTTCCCACTCCCATAATTGCAAGTTATTGCCTCATTCAGCTTTGTGGGCTTTTTTTGGCAGAAGGACCAGGATGCTTTGGGCTTTACCATTATGCATCATGCTGACCTTTGCTATCTCATCAAGGGTTTTTACACAGAGGTCTGTGGCAGTGCACTTGGCAGAGACAAGAGCCCTGCCTGTCTTGCTATAAATATATTGCTTATAGATTATTCTCAAGATGTATGGACTTGCACTGCAGTACTGAAAGCAGTTTACCAGCTTTTTAAAAACCAAATTCTATCTGCATGGCGATGCATTAGATCCCATAATAAGTTGTGCTTTGGGTTTGTTGACAAGATAGTAATAGAAATTAATAGTAAACATTTGCAACTGCTTTTTCCTGGTAGCTTTTCATATCTTTGTATAATCAAATCAGGTGAATTTATTAAATTGAATAATGAAATTTTTGGATGACATCAGTGGTATCACTCCTCTGTGATTCTTGGAGTATACTCTAATTAGCAGATAGTGTGGGCAGTGTCCTAAAGAGAGGCTGCTGCCTTCTTGCAGATCCCTGAGGAACCTGCTGGATGCAGAGATGGAGCATTCTGCAGCACTGAGGCAGGAGATGGAGAATTGCAGGAGGAAGGTGGCAGAGCAGGAAGAGCGACATGCCACCAAAGTCCAAGCCTTGGCACGGTAAGAACTGCTGAAAATGTCTCCAAGTAACTGCAGGAGAACAAGGGAATAACAGAGTCTGCATGGAAGGGAAAAAATTTTCAAGCAGCTAAGTTTGCAGAAGAACAGAAGTGATTTAGGACTGAAGTCCTATGGTAAGCAATAGCTGCTGCTAAACATTATCACCAAGCAAGTACCAGGTTCTGAAGTGGTGCAGCTGTTTTTCCCACAGCTCCAGGAAGGTCAGCTGGAACAGGTTTCTCAGGACCATTTCCAGTCAGGTTTTGAATATCTGCACAGATGGAGACTCCCCAGTCCCTTTGGGCAGCACTGTTGGCACTGCTGTTCCTAGTGGGGCTCAGGCAGCTCTTGGCTTGCTTTGCCATGGAGGGGGTGTTAAAGGCTCATGCTCAGCTGCCTGTCCCCCAGGGCTCCCAGGTCCTCTTCCACAGAGCTGTTTTCCAGCCCTCCAGCATTGCCTGGGTGTCCTGAGCTATTTTTCCCCAAATGCAGGACTCTGCATTTACCCTTGTTGAACTTCACAGGCATTTTCTGAGTCCAGTTCTCCAGCCTGTCCCTGTCCCCCTGGGTGGCAGCACAGCCACACAGTGTCTCTGCTCCTCAGTTTTGTGTTGTCTGTGACCTTGCTGAGGGTGTGCTCTGGCCCAGCATCCAGGTGATGTTAGGGTGTTAAACAGCATTAGCTCCACTATTGAGTTGCCTCCAGCTTGACTTTGTGCTACAGTGAAATAGAAAGAGCTTTAACCCTGTCCTTGTCTAAATGGGATTCAGCTTCAGAAAGACTTTTGAAGGTAAATGCTGTTGTAATAGTGTGATTTGCTTCTTACAATTCAAAATAAACTCTAGAGTAACCATGATCTGTAAGATCTTGGGGGTGATTCATGTGTATAGTAAACAACAAACAATCCAAGAGTTAAATAATTTGCCTTACCCAGAGAGAGGTGTTTGTTTTCAGCATGCACAGGCAGAGTGTGTTTAGTGTCAATCACAAAGTACCACAGCTGAGATTCCTTTGAGCTTTTTATTGCTTATTTGAAAATGATAAATATAAAGCTTTCTTAAAAATAAAGGTATTTAGGACACTACTAATTCTGCTTTTGATGACACATCAAACCAAAAGACTTGCTTTGAGGGAGGGAGAGATATGAATAAGTGGGTTTGACATTCATGTGCTGTAAGGCAGTAGAGACAATGCAAATACTTCATCATTTAATATTCATGTTTCAGGTTATAGGAGTTGTATATTCATATTTCTTTGACTCACTTCCCCCACAATTTTAGAATTTGCAGTGACATATGGGTGAATCAGATATTTGTCATGCACATAGCTCTTTAAAGAATAGATAAAGAGCTTTTATAAGCAGACCTGAAGAGATGCTCACTTAGACTAATGAGGTATTTTTAAATAAGTCTGTGTAATTCCTCTTATTGCTGTATGGATGTGTTGTGTTGATTGCTCTTCTGAAAGTCAGTTTGCCTTGTCATGTGATAAAAACAGTGTTGGGAGCTGCTGAGGCATGATAAATTCATGTGTCACCAGTTACTTTGGACTTGGAAGACATTTCTTTAATGATTCATAGCAACTAATTTTCTAACATCCTAACACAAGAAACTTTGTATGTAGTTTCTTTGGAATGTGGGTTTTTCTTCTAAATTTTTATTGGTTCACTTTGTATGCTGTAGGTGATGCTGCTGCAATAATAAGAGTAGTAAATTTTAAAAATAAATAGTGCTTTAAACCAAGAAGTTGAGCAAGCTGAATAATCTAAAGAATTTGAAGTAACAGAAAGTTTGGAATTGCTTTTTCAGTGCTGCATAATACACTAGGTGAGTAAGAGGAAACTAAGTTTGATATTTTGAAGTAGTGAAATCTCACTGTTTCCCTTGAAAACAATTGATCACATGACCAGAGTAGAAAATTTTCCTCACTTGTGACGTTCTGAATATTTTAAGGCAATCATTCAGTAACAATCTGACTGTTGTGATTTGATGAATGAATATTTTTCAGATTATGAGAGCTGATATTTATGTGTGTCCCCAAAGCTCTTTTGAAGAATTTGACATAAATAGCTTCCTGAAGGCTTTGAGAACACAAATTTCAGTGACACATCAGTCAGTGCTGAAATGATGGCTTCTGGAAATCTGCAATGATTCAGCTGTTCTCCTGGACACTCCCAGGAGTCTCTGGCCTCCCAGACACAATCTAGTTTACTGAGAGACATTTTCCCAAGTTTCTTATTTTCTCTTTGAAAAATGGAAGAAGTCTTAGTTGAGCTTAGTTTCAAGTAGTGGTAATCTCATTGTTCCATGTGAAATACTTGAATAACTCTTTCATAACAGTTGCTATATTGTTCCAAAAGGAGCAGGCTCAGGTTCAATCCATTTGGTAGTCTTCTGATAGAATACACTCAGTAGTCTCTCTAGTATCATGTTGTCAGGTGTTCTTTTTTGGGTTTGGTTTTTTTTTTTGGTTGTTTTGTTTTTGTTTTTTTTTTTTCTTGTCTATGAGACTTTCTCAAATATCATGGACATATTGTGCCAGTAGCTTCTTGGCAATACTTAAGTATTGCCAAGTATTGCCAAGTATTTTGGAGGACTTTAAAGATGCTGAAAATATTGTGTTGACCTCTGGGCTCATAACAGGTGAACAATTCTGCTTCAGGTTGGGTGATTTAGTTTGGATACATTGCAGAAGTACAGCAGGGCCTGCATATAGAAGAATTTAACATCCTTCAGTCTGCAGATCTGAGCTGTAGCTCCTGGTCAGGAATTTGTCTTCCTGTGAAATGTTTGTTAGGAATATATCTGATAAAATACCTCTTGAAGTCATTCAAGACTTTTCAATGAGTGCTTACTGAGTGTTTTTTAAAAATGCCCTGTTTGAAAGAACTCTGTAAATTCCTACACCTCAGGATGGGCCCTCTTTGGAATCCAGCTAAATCATAGTAATGAGCAATAGATGTCAAAGAATGAGTGATAACCTGATAGAGGCAAATTAGAAAATTGTGACTGGGCCATAGTATCCTGCTTTGAATTTCAGTCTTGTATCAAAAACCTTAAATGAACTAAAGTCTTCTTCAACTTCATCTGTACTATATCAACTCTAAGTCAATTTTAAGACAAAGTAGTAAAAGCCAGATTTTTTTAAATGCTGTCACAGTACTGACAGAAGGCACTGAGTCTATTCTCGTATGTAGAAATTAGGTGATACAGAGTTATTTCATGAGAATCCTTAATATATTGTAACTGTACACAATTGTTTTCTTGCAGACATTCTTACAATTCTGGTGACAAACCTTTTTGTTTAGTTGTCATAGAAATTTTTTTCTGTGAATCAGTTAAGTTTGTTTTAATACAGTATATAGGATTAAACTGTGTTTTTTATGCTTTTTACCCTTACCCTGAATGTCAGTGTCTGTCTCTGGTGGAAAAAATGATTTGTTCTTTGTAGTTGCAGAAATGAAAAACATCATCAAATGCATAAAATCATCAAGGACTCTTAAAATTCGATTGCCAAGCAATCAATAGCTTCTCAATTATTTAGCAACCTCCTACTAAAATGCTGAATAAAATTGAGGTTATAAAGTTCAGCAAGCTGACTTGAAATCCATAGGAATGGGAATATTGTGCCAGTCAGGGCTCCTTATAGGAGCAGTGTAGCTTTGCTCACAGCAGCAGTTTGTGTGTGTATTTATATAAAATGTGTGTATTTTATGTGTGTGTGTATATCTAGTATGATAAGGACCATCAAACCTACTTGCATGTTTTTTTGAATATTTCTAATTCTTAAATAAATTGCCATGAATAAACTGCCCTTTTTTTGGGTATATCATCTGTTTGCAGCTTTCTGTGCTGTGTTCCATGTCCAGGTTTTGTTGTGCCTGGAGCACGGCCTTGCCAGCCCAAATTCCCTCCTCTCTTTAACACTGTGGGGTTCTCGTGTGTTGTGCTGCATTTGTGGCACCCGCATACTTCTACCTCAGTATTATCTTAAAGAAAAATAAAACTTGTTTGAATTCACAGTCTGGCAACACATTTTAGTTATGCTTCTTTGGTATAAACTTCTCTGTTGTACTTGCTTATTGAATGGGCTTAGACAGATAATTGAATTTTCAGACATGTGATTTGTCAGCTTTGTTTAAAATCAATCAGTTGGAGCCCTTTTTATTACCCCCAAATATAAGCTAAGGTGCTTAATGCTATTAAGTGGAGCCATGGTAGTACCTGGTTTGAATGCGTGTACAATGCAAAGAGAAATGAGACAGGCACAGGCACTGAAGTGTGACAGCTGAAGGGATTATCTCGATTTCTTGTCTTATGCTCTTCTTTTAGGAGTGGTTTTTTGAAACTTTTGCCTTGAATATTGTTGCTGAAGTGCTGCCATTTTCTTACAATAATAAAGCTGTTTCTACAGCTGAATTTTTATTTGATTGCAATTAGACGCAAACTAGTAAATTAATGATCTCATTTTACATTGGCCATTCTGAATTTCCTTGTGTAGCATCCCATCCTTATGTTTTAGTTGATTGTTGATTTAGATGGACTGTGTAGTTTGTTTGCCATCAGTATAGCATAGTAAAGAAAATCTAAATTAAACAATGAATGGAAAAGTTTTGATTATGAGATAATCTGTTTCACTGATGTGTTTATGTGGTCCTGGAAAACTAATTTTCCTGCTACTCTGCTGCTGATGTATTATTCAATTGTTTCCTTGCATCATGGTGATATAGCTTAGGTAAAGCTTATTATAACAAAGAGTCTTTTTGTTTCCATTGAAAAGGACTTTCCATTTATTCTGGAAAACAATATTTATTTACTGTTTTTCTTTATCAATAGAGAAAACGAGGTGCTAAAAGTGCAGCTTAAGAAGTATGTAGGTGCTGTCCAGATGCTCAGAAGAGAAGGTCAAACAGTGGAAGGTAAGGAGAAAGTGAAGGGGGGGAAAGAATCCATGCATGGGGTTTGTTTTCCTGTGTGCTGCCATTCAGGGAGTAATATCTTCCAATAGTGAAAAGAACATATTTGATATGTTTTCCTTTTGAGAAAGATACTGATGTAGATTTTTGAACTCGTTTTTTACAGAGCATTTTCTGATAGATGAGGTGCTCTTACTTTTTTCTATAAGAAATTTTCCAGAAAAAGCTGTTTAATGAAAATTTAGTTTAAATAAAAATTTGTGAATGAATGTGATATTGGAATATAAAAATAAATGTAATATCTCTAGATTATATAGAGATTTCCAAAACTCTAGATTATATAGAGATTTCCAAAACTGTTGTTTTGGAAACCTGTATTTGCAGACTGTTTGAAATAGACTGTGTACTGAGTAATAATGAACAGATTTTATATCTGAAAGAGAATGAGTGAAGTTATCAGCAGTTTTACCATTTTGACTTCTGTGGTCTGTGATAGAAGCATCCATGAGGGGCTGAATTGATGTCTTGATTCTGAATCTTCTGGTGAGATGTGGATTTCCACTGGCTGCAGAAGGTGCTCAGAGAGCTGAGATGGGTTTTCAGAAATTGGCACCATCTAATTTTTTTAAATTGTGAATATTTTGGTCGTATAAGTGGCTGTATGAATGAATACTACTGTTCTTCAGGGTTAGCCACTGCACTTATCTGGAGTTTCAAAGCTTCATTCATCCCTAAAAGGATGTTTGTTAGTGAGAACACATGTTTTTACTTCCGACTTTGCTGGAGTGTAGTGATTCATATTAAGAATTATTCACAAAAACCATGGCTGAGGCTTCCTATAATAGCAGAAATTATCCTTCATTAGGTAGTGACAGTTTCCATGATGAGTGTAATTATAGGAAAAGAAAAAAAAATATTCCTAGGCTAGCTATATTCCACCCTGTTAAAATTATGCAGATTAGTGAGTGATAAGAATAGAAACTGAGTAGGATGGTCAGATTTTATAGATGAAAAAGGGGGATGGAACAGCACCAACATTTCTAAAAATGAACACACGTGTGCTTTATGCTGGAAAGATACTTAATAAATCCACAGTAATTTTCTATAATATTTATCACTAGTGACCAGAGTAATTTTCAGCTACATACAATATTTGTAATAAATTTTTCTTACAATGTAACTTCACATGTTAAATTTTTATAAACGTAAATTTTTTTTCCTTAGCTGCCATTGAAAATGTAGGTGAAATTTTGGTAGTGCTGTGGTCTCTGACTCAAAGTATAAGCATGTAAATAATCCCTGAGCACTACTGCAAAAAAGAAGTAAAACAAAAGGAGTTTTTTCTTTTACCAGATTTATAAAACCATTGCACCCATGGTTCATTTATGTAATGGGTAATTTTAATTATAATTAATCTTCTAAATTGTATGAAAACAAAAGTCTTAAATGTGTTGTAGATTTTAGAATATGGATTTTCTGTGACTTGGTTTTGAAAGAGAATAAATTTGGCTTCTGCTATTATTTTTATCACTATAAATAATGAAGACTCTGTATGTTTTCTACAATAATCAGGTCAAATGCTATTGAGTATGGCTTTTAAATAGCTTCCTAAAATAATAAATGAAACTCTGCTTGATATTTTGCCTTGTGGAGACTTAAAAAGGCCAAAAACTCCACTCAGCAAATGTGATTATAAATAAATTACCCAAAAGTCAGAACTATCGGCTTTCAAAATGAGTGATCACTGCTGTAGCCTGAGCAGTTGGATATTGGTATTTAAATATTTAATAAATGAGCATCTTCATTTCTCAGTCATCAGCAGGAGTTGGCTCTGTACCATTTTTTAAACCTGCTTAGATAGAATATTTATATAACAATGCTGATCTTAAAAGTCTGGCTAAAGAACTTGAAGCAACATTTGCAAGAAAAAGATCTTAAAATAGCTTTCAAATTCACTTAAATAATAATAAACTTCTAAATTCTTCCTCAAAGCAAAAATCAGTTCCCAGGCTCAACAATATTTAGCCAGATAAATTATGGGCTCTTCTATCTCCCTAATAAAGGTTGTATATATAGTTCAGATTTTGAAGAATGTTGAAAGCATTTGTTCAACTCCTCTTCTATTAGGGCTTTACTTTTTATGTGTTGTTTTCTTAGAAATTCATGAGCTATGAGGAAAAGTGGAATTGGATTTTGTGTAACTTGGAGGAGATTTACTTAGAATAGGCCTTAAAGTGATCTTCAAATACTTAAATGATGGCTGGGAACAGGAATAGAATAATCTGTAATTTTCATTCACTACAGATAAAAGAAGTAATGGGCTGACATGGCAGGTGAAGGAAGTTTGATTAGCTATCAGGAAAAACTTTGTGACAAGAACACTTACATTTAAATGGGTTATGCAGGGAAGCATATCTCCCTTCCTGGAAGGTTTTAGGAAGAAATGAGACAATTAACTATCAGGAATGGAATAACTCCAGCTGATTCTGCTTGATGCAAAATTGTGAAATGCTGCATGAAGTATGGAATGTTCCTTCTCAGCCCTGTTCTCTGTAATTTCTCTGATATGTAAGCAGTCTGTGCAAGTAAAATAAAATGATGTTTTGGAAGCCCAGTAAAAAAAAAAAAAAGGCTTAAAAGAGAAGCATAAAGTTAGTTTTTAAAAGACTTGGGGCAGGACCTGCAGGTACTGCAGATATTAGACAGCTGTATCACACAACAGCCAAATGCTTTTGGTTTACATTCTTTCCTGTTAAGATCCCAGTCTAAATATTTCTCACCAAAAAAGGTCCCTGCAGAATCTGTACTTTGGCACTTGTAATAGTGTTTAATATTATGGTCTGTTCTGATGTTTTTAATAACTGTTTCTTACAGAGCTGTTATTTCTAAAGAGGATGTCCTGGACGTTTATGGAATTCTACTTTTTAATTTGAGGTATTTCTTTGTTATAGTTCTGCCAAACATTTGGAGCACTGATGGTGAATTTACAATTCCAGAGCAAAAGCAAGTAGAAAACAATGAGGAACTGGCCAGCTCTTATGAAAGGAAATTGATTGAGGTAAAGTTTGTACTGCACAAATTTTATGGAATCCTAATTGTAAAACAAGGTTTGAAGCTTAAATAGGTCTTTCACTTAGCTGATATATTTTTTTCCTCAGGAATGTAAAATATAAATCTGATCTTTTTTCTTCAAAAATAAAAAAAACTCAGATAATGAATAGTACTTTTTCTAACAGGGATACATTTTCATATGATATTAACATGAAGGTTTTAATAAATAAGCAAGTTCCTTCAAGTTTTAACTGCTGGTATTGAAGCTGAAATCATCACAGGCAGTAGATTTGAGGTTTTGTGTAAGTTACAGTACATAATTACAGGCATGGCTGTGTTGGCAGTTGAGCTTTATTTAATATCATATTGAAATCTGTAGCTTTTTCTGTGCTTTCCTGCTGGTTTCTGATTGCAGACCATGTTTCATTTTTGTATTGCTTATTGAATACTGCAGTAAGGAAATGGCTGATAGAAGCTACTACTTCTGTTGATATGACCATGTTAGGAAAAGTTCCTAAGGCAAGATTTACTTTTAAGATTAATATAAAGTTCATTAAAGGAAAAAAAAAATAGATTAGGGTTTCATCCTAAATTTGAATACAAATTATTTTTAAGAAAAAAAAGTAATGAAATTTAGTATCTAATACCCATATCTGCTATTAAATATTTAAAGAACATTTATATAAGAAGTAAAATAATTCTCTTCTATAATAATGTCTTTCTCTTTCCCAAAATACCCTGAAATTGGATAGCCACATTAACTGATTAACATGAAGATGACTAAAAATGCAGGTCATAGATCAAAGAGCTTCTCACAGCTCTTCTAAAACATGCATGCTTGCTTATCCTTTTCTCATAGGATCATGTGAAACTAACTCTCTCCCTAATGCTTACCTTTGGTTGAGTTCTTCTCACTCCTTTCCTTTGTTCTGTACCTTTCAAGAGAATATCCTGACTAAGAGCCCAGATAAAACCTCCCTGAGCTGTGGAAGCCTCCTCAGCTGCACCACCTTTGTTCTGCATGCTCAGGAGTTTGGTGCTGACACTCCTGAGTTTGTGGCAGTGGTGACCCAGCTCTGGATGGCACCACAGAAAAGCTTTTTTTGCCAGTGATACTGGGAAAGAGGGGGGGGCTGCATCTCTTTCATTTATTATTTCCAACAGTGTCCTCACATACTCCAAACAGGACATAACCCTTGTGAGAGCCCTCTGAGCAAGCAGTGTCAGTCTCAGTAAATGCTGGTGGGACTGGACACAACTGACAAAGACTGGGAATTGCTGCAAACATGAATAAGAATTTCATGGAATGTGCACAGTTCCCAGGTTATTTTGAGATGAAAGCTTCAGCTTATTTTCTGCTTGTTGGTTTTGAGGAAACCCAACCTGTGCTTACCTTGTGTAGTGAGAGTAGAAAACCAATCAAGCAAAAATCCACACAACAAAACCAAACCAAGCTGTCCTGGTTTAGGACAAATTGTTGGAGGAAACTTCTGAAGTGTTCTTTTCTAGAAAGCAAATTGAAGCAGCCCTTCCTCCAACCAGTTTGGGAGGTAAACCTCCTTTGAGAAAAGTGGAAAAAAACGTTTGTTTAACAAGCAAAGTATTCACAGGCATAAATAAAGGAATAATATTAAACAATGGAACCTCTTCTTCTTCCCTCTTGGCTCTCTGAACCAGTCCTAAAGGTGCAGAACTCAATATCCAGCATAAACAGAGCAGACAAATGAGGATACAAGCTTCATAAAGTCACCCTAGGACACAAGCCCAAACCAAAGCAGCTCAATGCCAACCCTGTTCCTGTGTCTTTCAGGCTGTCTTGGACCAAATAACTTGTTTGCAGAAGGAAATTCCCTTCTTTCTGTGAAGAGAAAATGGAAGTTTTGAAGCAGAAAGCAAAGTTTGAGCATTTTATGACTGTATCAGTAGATTTTTTGGAACTATCTCTGCCATTTTGAGTTTTACTGTTTTTCACTTGTAGAAAAATTGAGTTGTTAACAGGATTCCTGCTCTGTTTTGCAGCCCTTTGGCCTTATTTCTTTTGAGAAAAAGATGTATAACAACATTGATTTTTGGAAAGGAAATCTTATGGGAAAAATACACCCATGCTTCCACTAAGAGCAAAAAGAAGCAACTTCCAGTTCTGTCTAGAGCTTTTTGGGAAACACTTCCTTTTGCATTTTGTGACTATTGGGGAAAAATGCCTATGCCTGACAAAAAGCCATTAATTCAGATGTGGCTTGTGCAAAAACTTCTTTGAGGTCTTGGCTGCAAACAATATTAAAAAAAATCTTGGGTTCCACTAAAACACTCTGTAAGAAAATGACTGATTTTTTTTTATTGTTGCAATTTTTTACTCATTTTCCCTTTATTGTTGCACTGTTGTTACATATGTTTTTCTCTATCTAGAAGTGTATCCTTCCAAGATAGATTGTGTTGTTAGATGCTTAGTGAAACATTCCTAGCCTGTTTTTAGTTAACTGCTTGGTCCTTTGCTGTGAAACATGAAGTGATGCTGTCTTTGTCCTTTCTCTGGAGGCTGCTCTCAGCTGTGGTCGTGCTGGGCAGTGTAACTGCAGTGCTCTAAGGCACTTAGGTTTTCTTTTGACAGCTCTAAAGAGTTCTCTTAGTGTGGAGCCTCAAGTGTTTACTTTAGCCTCACTTCCCCTTCCTGAGAAGGGTTTGGGTTCCTTAAACTGTTTTCTCATATAGGAAGGAGCAAATCTAAATGATCCTCTGTCCAAGGGAAACTTAGCTTATTTATACTTTATTTTTTTGCTTCAAGTATATTGTTATGAAGAAAAACAACTGTGAAGATGATTGAAGTCCCAGCAGGGAAATTTATTGCTCAAGCTTCACTGTGGATTGAGTAAAGGAAGATGTGACTTTATGAAAATGTAACTGACAGGATATAATTATAAGGAGACCTCTTTGTTGTTTTAGCAGACTTTGATGCAGGAAAAATTAAAGGAACTTAAATTAATATTGTTATTCATTGCTCCTTTTGGTTTGCTGTGATGGTAATGCATTTTTCTTTGACAAGGGAAAGTATTGAAGTAAGTTAATTGCTAATAAATGATACCTGCCAGTTGTCCTTTTGATAATATAGAACAAGTGATTTGGTGTTTTATTTGCTGTTAAATTTCCTTTTTATTATTTAACTTTGCTAGGGATACTTACAAATTTTTTGCATTTCTTGTACTGTTTTGAGAGAGTTGCTGCATTTACATGTTAATTGAGTCTGCAAGTAGAAAGTTATTTCAAGGACATCCAAATCGAGAGAGACAAAATAGTCACATATCAGTCTGGATTTTGTTCTTCTGATAGACAGGCCCTGAAAAACCAAACATGTTTTCAAATATGCAAACTGAGATCCACTTGTCAATTTTTCTATTGCTTTTGATAACCAACAGTATTGCAGCTTTTCTCTGTGAATTTGCAACTAATTGTGTGCTGAAATCTCTGTGCTTGAAATGCAAGGAAGTTCTGCCTTACAGCCCAGGCTCTGTGGAATTAACAGTGACCTGTTAATATTAACCTGGTATTCTTAAATGTTACAACACCCACTTTAAATTGGAATTAGTGGTTAAGCTAGTATGGAAAATGATTTATCTAGAATTAATAGTATTATATTGTTATTTTCTCTAATCTATTGTTGATGTAGTTTCGCTCTTTTTTGCATATATGTTTCAGTGATGAATTACTGGGTTTGAAGGAATCCTTCTAATATAAAAAGAATGCTTGAAGTTCACCTTGTGAAAATTATTTAAATTTTTTATTTATAATCAGTGTTGTCAGATTCGGGCTTGTCAAATTGAGTGTTTTTTTTTTTTTTGGTTTTTTTTTTTGCTTTGATTCTGTGAAGGATTCAGGTTTGTGTGGAACAAAGCACAAAATTAAAAGCAGGCACTAAATTAAACTGCTTTATTTTGGGGAACTTCCCTGGGGAAAAGGGAGAAGGCAGAGTAATTCAAGAAAAGGAAATAGTGAAATTCACAGATAGTAATGAACTGCTTCCAGGAGGGAAACTATGAACTCTTGAGAGATTTGGCAGCAGTTCAAGTCTGTGTGCTATTGTTGAGGTGTCTGGATTGAAATTCATGTTGTTCAGCTATGCTCTCATGCTGTTACCCTGCTGCCTCTGCTGTTCTCCAGCTCTGGGTGGGGGGTGAGGAGGAGGCATTCAAGAGGGGCTGTAACAGGAACAGGTTTAGCCATGCTGCTGGGGCAGCCCACGGGGAGGGGCCCAGCAGTGCCCACTGTGCTCATCTGACTGCTGGAACTGTCCATCCCCCTCAGTGCCCCAGCCCCTGGCACTCTCAGAACATCCTGCATCACCTCCTGCTCTCTTGACTTCAAGTGCAGAGCACAGCCCCAGCTCCACTCGGTGTCCAAAGAGGCCACTCTGTTCACCTGTGAGAGCAACCTGTGCCACAGCCTGACTCGTATTTAGACTCCTCCAGCCTCTCACAGAATTGCCTGGAGTCATTGACTTCTAGGTCCATTCCTATTAAAACTCCAACTAAGGGTGGAGAATACATTACTTATGAATTATTGACAAAGTTTAATGCAGTTTGTGCATTTTGCAGTACTCCCTGTTCAAAATATTGTGATTGGTTTGTACCTGTTGAGTGCTGCATTCATGAAAGAATTAAACTGAGAACAGAAGTCGATGGGTGTTTTATTAGAATCAGTTGTCATATGATTTCGAGTGATAAGAATAAAATTTGACATGAAGTTGTATTTTGTCCTATTCAATATCAAAACTACATTTCAAGGCATGAATCAAAATTATAGCAATGTCTGTTCTTAATGATCAGTTCAGACTACCACATTAGCAGTACTTGGAGAGTAAAATGAAATTGATATACATGTAAGAAATTACATAGTGAGATTTTTTTTTTTGCCCAATTCAGATCACAGTTATCCCTTGACTGCTTTTCAGGTGGCTGAAATGCATGGGGAGCTGATTGAATTCAATGAGAGGCTGCACCGTGCTCTGATGGCCAAGGAGGCTCTGGTGTTCCAGATGAGACAAGAACTCATTGATCTGAGGGGCCCGGTGGGTGTTTGTTTATTGCACTGCAGAATATCCCTCTGGAGTAGCTCAAACATGCTCCTCATGATGAAATATCCATTAGCTTGTAAGAAATAACAGATCTGTGAAAAACTGGCTTTGAACAATTCCTTTCCTCCTAACAATTCCAGATTATGCTTTACATTTTATATTTTCCTTTTAAAGTAAAGAAATTACCCTTTTATGTTTATTCTAGTTGTAAAGTAAGGTAAAAAGCTATTTCTGTTTTGTTCTAAATGCTCTTGCAATCTGGTTTCTAACAACTGCTATTTCCTTTGATTCTACAGGTATTAGTTCATCATTGCATCATTATGAACTTTTTTACTAATATCATGTTTTGTAAGAGCACAGATGAAATAAAATGCTCTTATGTCCTTCCCTTGATAGACTATTGCTTGTAAAAGAAAGTGATCAGTAGGTTTTATGTGTTTCATATTTTCTCATAAATGGCTTATACACACAAAGTACTTTGTTTTAGCATCCTTTGCACATAAAGCTCTAATAATGGTGCTCTTCCCTGCATTTTCTGTATCTTTCAAAATTACATGCTTTTACAAACCCCAATTTGCTTCTTTACAAAACTGTAGCAAATTCTGACATAAAGGACTCACAAGGGTGACATGTTCACAATCTTCTTGCAGAATTTTGTTTTTCTTTTATTGCTTGTCAGGAATAGTTTTATTGGCATTTATAGAATTGAATGTTGAATTGTAATTTCCTTATAATATGATGCTTACTTAATTGAAAACATAATAGCCACTGTTTGGAAATTATTTCTGTTTTGTAAATAAAGGTCCCTGGAGATTTAAGTCAAACATCTGAAGATCAGAGTTTATCAGATTTTGAAATGTAAGTTTCATAATTCACAAATTTTTCTCTTCCTACTGTCTCTGGGAAAGGAGAATAAGCAAAGAGATTCAATAATTTGCTTTTCATCTGTTATTTCTAATAACTGCACTCTTAGCTGTGGTGTTCCATTGTTAAAAAGTATGGAGAGCTGCACAGTCCATGCCCCAGTGTAGTTAATACTGCTGAACTCAAGGAGTTTAGATTTAGGAGGAGTCCCTTGGAGTGCTTTATAAGTGCCCTAGGTCTTGGTGTTCTGCCAAAGCACCAAGAAGTTCCTGCTTTTAGTGCTTTGGGTTTGAAGGGTGCTGGTTGCTATTCATCATGTGATGGACTTCCTCATTTGCAGAATAGCTCCTAATCAATGCTCAAAAAAACCCCCAAACCCCCACTAAGAACCCACCCCAGGTCATTTGGGAGTGTTGTGGTTTGGAATTTTGCCTTTAGTAGTCAAACTAATGAATCTTGCTTTTGTGGATGAGGGGTTGAAAATGTAGCTGATGTGTTTGAATAATAGAAACTCAGAGTGGATGGAAATGGCTTTTGCATAATTGTGCACTGCTCTTCTGTTATTTAATGAACTTCACCTGAGGTTTGTGGCTGAAAATGTTGAATTTGTTGAAGTGAATAATTTTTGCTTCATGTGTATAATCAAATGTTGTCAAATGCATGCTGTGAAAAAAAAACCCAAACCCCATAAAACCTGCAGAAGGAATTGTTTCAGTTGGGTTAATTTTAAGGAATGTTTTTACATTCAGAACGTATGAAAAGTTCAGACAGAGCTCCAATTTTTCTGTTACTTCATTTGAAATTTTAAGTTGCTTTATTGATTACTTTGATCATTATTTAAATCATTGCATGTAGTTGCTTTGCAATTCTTGTACATAAATATGATTCCCTATTTGGAGTTTTTCTCTCTCCTCCTCAGATCAAATCGTGCTCTTATTAATGTTTGGATTCCCTCAGTCTTCCTGCGTGGAAAAGCTGCCAATGCATTCCATGTCTACCAGGTAAGTGAGCCAGCTGAACAGGGATTGTGTCTAGAAGTTTCTGACTGAAGTAGCACATTTTAATAATTTAAAGCTCTTTGTATGATTTCATTAGAGATGAGCAGCAGCAGTAACTTCATATGTATTCATCCATAGGATTGTGTTGGTTATTCAAATAGCATATTTTAAGGGTTGACTTGTAGTAGTTTAATACTTTAAAAGCATGCTAATAAGATGACTCCATTGGTCAGGGAGTGTAACAATTCAGTATTAATCAGTAAAGCCTTCTTCAGTGTGCACGTACGTGTTGTACTTCAGTTTTGGGGATAACAATGACCAGAAATGTCGCTTGACAGACAGACAGATGTGGTTTACTGTAGTAGCTCACTTGAAAACATCTTGAATAATGAAACAGTTCTTCACTGTGTGTTATTGAACATGTTCACATTGTGTTCTGCCTCAGGCAGGTCAGAACTTAGGGGTTTGTGCTCCAGCCTGACTTGTAGCTGAAGCACTGAAATTTTATACTGTTCCTTGATTGCTGGATTCTTGGTTTCAGAGCAGTGACCCCTCCATGGGTAGAATGGCAGGGTGAACTTCAAACACTCCCTAATGTGCTGTCCTAGGCTGTTTGCATTTCTTTATTTGTGGATTGTTAGCAGCTGCAAAATTTCTCCACTTTTGTTTCAGCCACATGTACTTAGTTCAGAACAAGATTGCTGAAGCTTGTTAACATTCCTCTCACTCTGAATGATGTTGTTTTGTAGAATTTTGAATCATTTATGAAGTGTTGGCAGGTAGTTGAAAAACACAGGAAAACACCCACCTTTTGGCCAGTAAAAGACAATGAAAAATAAGACTTGAGGTAATGGAAAGAAAAGCCACCAGGATGGGAACAGTTAGTAATTTGTTCAGAAGCACTGAATAATCAATCAAATTGAGATGTACAGGTGTGTGAAAACCCAACTTGTTGACAAGTGTAATATTTTTGTCTTTCTGGCTTTCACTTATTTCTCCACTCTGCTGTCACTGGCTCCAGATTCTCAAACCCAGACAGGAGTCTGCCAACACAGAAATTCTTAAAAGCATCGAGATCTCACCCCACCTGTTCCTCTAATGGTGTTGCAGCTCCTTGTCCACCAGAAGAGCTCTGGTTTCTACTGCTTGTTTCCTGAGTAGCTCTGTGTTGTTTTTCATCCTGTTGAGCAGGGGGTGTGGACCAGATGGTCCACTGTGGTCCCTTCCAACCTTTCCCATTCTGTGAAGAATTTAATGATTTTTTAATTTTACTTGTAACTTGGTATCAAATTAGGTTACTGAAGAGTTCAGTGTTTGTCATGAAGTTTGACTGGATGTGACTGTACAAGAAGAGGGTGGATACAATTGATGAGCATCTCAGGTAGTTTGGAGAATTATGAACCTGTCAGTTCCACAGTGTCTGTTATCTGTTTTCATGGACTTCAAAAAGATTCTGAAGAACATAAGAACTAGGAGAAATAAATATGGGTTGCTGTGCCTCTTCAAAATCGATGCCAGTTTTGCACTTATGCTTCTTAAACCAGGAAAAGAAATTAATGACCTGTTAATTTGCATCTCAAGAAGGCCTGACCTGGACAGGATAAAAATACACTCCTGCAGTTTTCTTATTGTGCTTGCTTTTAAAAATTTAATTTTATGTTTTTAAATTTAATGTGGATTTGTAGTGTTGTTTTGAAGGGCATTTCAAAGCATTTCTTTTTGTGGCATGTTAACATCTGTTTTGGATGTTCAAAATCAGTGCAGTTTTCATCCTTAAAAAAACCCAGATGTTGCTCTTCAGTAAATATAGCAGGAAAAGTTTCCAGCACCAGCATACTTGTCACATAGTTTCAACCATCAAATAGTTTCTTTAATTTCTGCTGAGGATTAAGGATTCTGGACAAGCTCAGAAATAAAACTGTGGACTCTGAAAGCAAGCAGCATTTTATAATTAATCCTATTAGATGTGGAAATTTCAATCAGACCTCTGTATTTGTAGAGTTACACTGCACTCTTGCAGTAATGTTTAACTGGCAGAATTAACTGGTTTTGAATCTTGAGGATTTCAAAACAAGCTCTGGAAATGCAGTCAAATTTTATGCTCAATTTGAATGGCTGAGTTCAAGGGGACAGTTGTGAGCAGCAGATAATTCAGTGCCCCAGTTTAGCACTATCTGTTACTGTCCTAAAAATGAACAGAGCTGGGGATCTGTATCATTCAATTGTGGATGTTAGAACAATTAGAGGGTGTATAAATTTTAGGGGAAAAGCTGTTTAGAATTGGATGTGCACTTCAGTGCAGTTATTGAGTTCAATTAAAAATATTTTTTCACTTGTTTTCTCAGAATATAAAATAGTAACAGAAAAATGCATATTTTATAATCTCTGTTCACCATGGAGTTGTTATGGGTTATTCTCATTCTGGATTTTTCCTTGTGGAGAATAGCAGATTGTCTGTTTTAAATGAAATGCCAGTAGCAGAACTTCTTGAATAAATAAAGCATAAATCTCCACATGCAGTGCACCAGGAATTCAAAGGTGAAATAGCTGAAAAGTGACTGATAAATAGCTTCTGGCTTGCATACCACAGATTTTAAAGTAGCTAATCTGACATAATTTAAAAAAGCATTTAAAGAGGTCTAAAAAGCAAGTTGTTATAAATGATTAGGAAAGGGATAGACAAATAGGAAGTGCTATTATGCTGTGTATAATCTCTGGTTTATCTGTGTGCAGTTCTACTCCTCTCCTAATAATATGGGTGAAAAAAAGAGATTTTTTTGGAGGAGCGTATTAGAAATTCTCAGCCTGCATGAAAGGCAACTGAGAGGGGAATACAATAGCAATCCTCCAAATCATGAAGGAAATGGAGACATTTTTAACTGTTTCAAAATGCAAATTGGAGCAGCAATTGAAACTGTTGCCTTGCCATTTCAAAACAATTGCATGACAGTGGTCTTCTCCACAATGTAGAATATGGGGTAATACTGGAAGTTTCTGTGGGTCTAGAAAATAATTGAGCTAATTAAATACAAGAAAAATCAATCCAAACACAAAGATGTGACCTCTTTCTAAGGAAACCCCTGGATAGTGATACTTTGGAATAGTAAATACCACTATACCTTGTGTTTATATTTAAGTGTTCTGGATAAAATACATTTCACAATTCTCCAAGGAATTTTCTGAACTGTTGAGATCAGAGTGCCTTGCTGTAAGAGCAGGGTGCAAGAAAGTTGGAGGTGATTTTAACTAAGCATGAGTTGCCTTTGTAATGTTATGCTAATAATGACTAATTTAATCCTAAAATGGAAATATTAGGTATGATGACAAAATATCTTTCCTTCCAAGTAATGCTTATCTTCTGTGCATGGCAAGCTCATTCTAAATGTTTTCAGAGCACATCCTCTGTAACTGTATTTGCTCAAGTTTGTTTTGCTTCAGGTTTAGTTCTTGACTCCTGGCTTGCCATTCATTAGCACTGACAGATTACTAGTACAATTAATTTTGCATCTGAGTAGAAAAAATAATTAGATGACCAATTGATATCTTTATTACTAGTCAACAAATCATAAGGATTGTTTGGACTTCAGTGGATGAAATTATCCAGGCTGTGACAGGAGCTCAGACTAGACATTCATAACCATCTCTTCAGCAAGAGCATTAGGCAGTTATCCAAAAGAAGGTTCAGAGTTTATTCTCTTACAAAGTTTCTGATGGCTATTACTGAGTGGCAGACTGATTAGTTAGAAACATTACAGGACATAATGCAGAAATTCATTTGTTTTGTACAAAGTCAGTCTGTTAAACAGACAATTTAAATATTAGGTGACTTTTTAAAGCCAGGGTCACGGTGGCAAAGTCTTCTCTTCCAACAACCAGTTTTCTCTAGTTAGATAGAAACAACCTAGTTTCTCTAGGTTGCTTTCTGATGACTGCTATATGTGATCTCTGCAGTTTGATGCCCATCTCTTTTGTGTGGTAGACACAAAAGAGATGGGCATCAAACTGCAGAGATGTAGACATTAGAAAATAATTTCTTGTCTCATATATTCATGGGCATACAGACAGAATCCAGATCAGAATTAAAAAAAAAGGCATTTTCATTTTACCTCTAGATGGTGATAGTTAGATGCAGTTTCTTTAGTGTGTAAAGCGAGTTGATTATTGCAGTAATATTATTTTGTCATTTTTCTCAACTGTAGAGTATCTTGTTTTCTGTGTACATGAGGATTCCACTTTCCTGTGAAGTGTACAGCAAATGCCATTAGTCATGCCTTTTGTTGCTATAATTATCAATGCCTGACACTTAAGATAATGAAACTGAGATTTTATGATTCCTAAAGTGATATCAATATTTAAATCGCTTCTTGCAAATCCGCCTTGTTTGCAGAGCAGTGAACACTTTACATTATAAACCAAATAAGTTTAAAGATTAATATGCTAATCAGACAAGACTTACTATTTGCATATGAATAGGACACCCTAAGACTATAATCAATAAACATTTCTTACAATTTTTTTATTTCTTTGACTATCTTCAGTCTTGCTTTTTAGTATTGACTGGCATATTTGCTTGTAATAATTCTTTTTATTTTGCTTTAAATGATGTTTTAAAACCTGTTGTTTTCCTCTGCGCTTCCTCTGTGAAGGAAGAGCTGTGCACTTGCCTATGAAAGGGCTTTTATCACAGGATTATTTCGGTTGGAAAACATCTCTAAGATCATTGAGTCCAACTGGTCCCCAGCACTGCCAAGGCCACCACTAACCCATGTCCCCAGAAGCCACATCCTCATGGCTTTTGAATTCCTGCAGGTGTGGTGACTCCACTGCTGGTGGGGCAGCCTGTGCTGGGCAGCCCTTTCCATGGAGAAGTTTACTCCATCATTCCATGTAAACCTCCCCTGGCACAGCCTGAGGCCCTTGGCCCTTGTCCTGTCCCTGTTCCCTGGGGGCAGAGCCCGACCCTGCCTGGCCTCAGGCTCCTGTCAGGGAGTTGTGCAGAGTGAGGAGGTTCCCCCTGAGCCTCCTTTGCTCCAGGCTGAGCCCCCCCAGCTGCTCCCCAGTGGAGTTGTGCTCCAGCCCCTGCCCAGCTCCCTTCCCTGCTCTGGACATGCTCCGGCCTCTCAGTGTCCTTGGAGAGGAGGGAAGGATTTTCACAGAAGCACAACATGAAAGAGATCAGGAGAACAGTATCTGATACCCAAAGGTGTTTGAGGAGGACAGTGCCCAGAAAATACTTTGAGTGAGAGATGAAGCAGGGAAGGCACAGTCCAGGGTGTGCCAGCTGGGCCTGTTGACCTTGAATTTAATCACAAGGCAGCACGGCCTGGGTATTTCCTCGAAAGTTGAGAGTGGAAGGCAAGGGACTGGCAATTAAGAGTTGACAGGTAAGCAACAAACTAAACCCAGAAAATGCAACCCAAAGTTGCATTTTATTTTCCTGATACATGATGAATTGGATGACTTCAGCAGCTGCAGAGCTAAGCAGGCAAAAAGGAGAAATAAATAGTCTTCTAATCATATTCCATTTCAGTGCAGCTCAGGGCAAGTAGAGAAGAAAATGAACTGGAATGATTGGGAGAATTTGAAAGAAAGATGTTGCTCATGGCATCTCAGAGTGATTTGAGAGTACGTGAGCAAAAAAGGGTGAATATCCCACTTTTTCTGCAATGGGACCCAAGGATGCATCAAAGAAGCTTAAGAGGAAGCATAAAGCAGAAAAACTTTTAAATAATTGGGTATATGGAGGGGTTAAACAAAGATGAGATCAGTCCTTGGAGACTTCTGTAATTATTTCTTTTTCTAAAGGAAACAGAATTACAGCTTACTATATTGATTTGTTTATTGAAGTGCTGGATGCAAAAAGTCCTAGGGAAGTAAAAGCAGAATGTCTATTTTCAGATTATTTTGTAACTACTTCAGAAAGAAGCAAGCAATTTATATTCAATAAATATCTAAAATAAATACTAGTGATGTTATGTATTTTAGAAACTGACTGATAGCCTCCTTTCCCTTGCCTGAGCACCCACAATATTCTATTTGGAGAAGAAAGCAGCACTATTGTCATTTTACCTATTTTCTCTTCTGCAGAAACTTCTTTCCCTGCAGTGGTTGTCATGCATTGCAATGACTGTGGGGTTCAAAGTGCATGTTTGTGAAACGACATTAATTATCCTGGGTAATTATAAGTCATCTTTCTCTGTCAAAAGGAGCTTATTATCTATTGAGTGTTTTTTTTTTTTTTTTTTTTTTGGTGCTGATTTGATTTGTATATAAAAAGACAAAAAATACTGATTCCATGTAGCAGAAGTGGAGGCAGTGTTGCCATTGTTCTCTAGTGGCCAGTCCCTTTAGTGCTGCTGTGGTGAATAGAAGCAGGACTGTGACTGCAGGAGCAGTGATCATTACTCTGCATGTCTGTAATTGAGTGGGTAAGCCTAAAATGTGTGACATTTTTCTCTTTAGTGGAACAATATTGGCTGTTTTTGAGGTTCATGCTTTGATATGTGTTGTGTCATATATTTGACACTAGATTGTTCATTTTTATGAACTGAGTAACAGAAACTTGAAGATTTAACATGAATTATATTGAAGAATTTGTAGTCTTTGTGCAAGTGGATAAAATGGTCATACTGAAATAAAAGCTTATTCATGCTAATTCCTGTTATGTCTCTATGGCACACAAAAAGCTGCTCCTATCACAGCTGAAAAGTTTCATTGTTCCATTTGTTTTTCATTATGCAGAAAATTCTTAAATTGGATCATTTTCAAAGGGGGAACTTAACCACAAATGCAGGCCTGCAGCTGTCTCAAAATATAACTTGCATTTGTATTCATTTCTCACACTTCAGAGGTAACTTTGGAGAATTGAGCTTGAATTTGTATTCTTAACAGAATCCCATTGTCCTGAAGTGAAGTAAAATGAAAATGGTTCTTACTTTTTTTCATGAATACTTTTTACTTCTTCTATATGCTTTGAGTGCAGAAATACATAGTTTTCACTGCTCACCTCCCCTTAACATTATTTCCTTCCCTCTATAATGGAACAAGGACTCACAAGGACTTTGACTTCAGCACTTTTGTATTTGTGGAGCAGTATTTGTAGAGTTCTCTGTCTTAGAATTCATTTTTCATTATGGATTCAGTCTATCCATCCTTCCAGGAAATGGGAGCCACATTTGCAGGCAAGATTCAGGGGGAACTTTGTGAGGGAATATCCTTCCTGATGTTTAATCTGGAATTCTACAGCATGGATGTCATTGCAACGGGAGAAGGCTCACTCAGTATCTCTTGCTGCCAGCTGTACTGGAGAGAGACAAAAAAGTGAATCCTCAATACACCAAACCATATTTTGCATCAGAAAAGAGAAGCACCCACATGGGGCTTCTGCAGATCAGAAGGATGAGTGTTGATTACAGGCATTTGGTCAGTGTACACTGGAGCAAGTTAGAATCTTGGCTTTTGTCCTCTATTTTCCTCAGGCTTTTATATGTAAGAGGTGATGAGCTGTGTCAGTGGGTACCAGGCTGTTACCAGGACTTGCTAACAGCATTTTTGACTCAGAACTGCTTAAAGATTCTTAACCTGTTAAGAAACTTCTGGCTCAAACCCCAGTACTGTGGGAGCAGGATTTTTCATTTAAGTATGCAATCATTAAATTTGTGCTTTCACATTGATTCTCTGAAGATTTTTGGCATTTCAGTAATATTATGTGAACAGGTAGTAGACTGATAAAGACTATTAAATTACTACTGTTATTGCTATTGCTCTCCAAATCTCTGACTTCAGACATGTTTCTGATGAGAAAATAACAGACTAATTCATTAAACATACTTATTAACTGAAATTTTTTTAGAGCTGCCATAGCTCATAGCTACAGAAAGGTTACCAATCAATCTTTACACAGGAAAGCCAAGCAGAAAGTGCTCTTAACTTAAAAACAGAAACTACTTAATTAATTTTTGATATTCACAATAGTATTAAAGTGAAATCTTTTGTCTACGAGTAAATATTCTAGCAGTGATTTTGATTTAGTCTGTACATTTTCATTACCCTGAAAATGATTTAACTAGGTTAGGAATTGGATGATATCAGGAAAACAGGGGAATCAGAAAGGAAATAAAATTATTTAGAATTAAACTTTTAAATTGATCTGAGAATAAACCTGAGAGTAGTCATTTCAACTTTCTATGACATGGCTCTAAGATAACTATATGCCTTCAGTGACTAGACTAGGATAAGTTTATCCAAATAATTCTATATTTAGTATTTACTTAGTTTGATTTCCCAACTGAATGTGCATTAAGTGTGGAGCAATCCCATGGCTTGGGAATAGGATTCCCCTGTGAGAATACTATTAGAATACTAAGAGTTTCAATGTGTGCTGCATCATGAGCTTTAATATACCTTTCACAGTCTATTAGTTGATTGTCAATAAATTCCATATGGCACAGGGCTCCAAATGTTCCATTTTCGTTTCTTGCTGTCCAAATGAAATCAGTATCTATGTGCATGGAAGAAAAGTAAGAAATTTTCCAACAGTTTTATCTAAGAAATCAATCTATATTTTTGAAGTCCTGAAAAATTTCAATTACATGTACAGGTTTCCTTAGTTAGTTAACTATGGGTTACAGCTTAGCAGGTAATTTTAAACTGCATGATTCACCAAATCACATGTGCAAAGATAAGTGCTTAGTTAAATTAGGATTTCCATAGTAAATAACTTAGTTTAAAATAATTTAATTTTTTTTTTTTTTGTTGTCCCTGCCCCCCCCTCCATGGGGAAATTGAAGCATGAATCTTAGGAATGTATACAGAATTCCAAACAATATACAGGTTGAAGTGAGAATAGGCAGGGAGAGGCCTTAGAGGTGGGTGAATAAAGATTTTAATATAGTTTTTAGTACAATAAATAAATTTGATTAGAATTATGCAAAATAGTTGCATTTCATATATTCCTTCATTTGCCTTCAAAGATGTGCTCAATTGTTAAAACAGATAGTCCTGTGGGTGGTTAATTATCCTGGCTTTGTTTTCAAAGTGAAAAAGAAATCTGAATGCTTCTTGCAGACTTACTGTTGTGGTTCCATCATTACAGTACCTGAATTCTTGTTACCAAAAGTAGTTGAATTTTTGTTTACATACGCATTTGTAATTCACAATACTCTGAATCTTTTAAATTTAGATGTGCTAATTTTGGAATTACAGCATTCCTTTTTTGGAGTGATAGTCTTCCTGTAGAAAATGTGTTAGTGTTTTCTACACTGCAATATTCTAATTTGTCAAAATTTACATGGTATCTGCATTATATATTGTATTTTGTTGCAAAGAAGCCTCCTATAAATTTGAGAAACTAGGTGTCTGAAGAGAGAACTTCAGAAAGACCAAAGCATGGGCAGCGTTTGTGGGAGAAGATATTCACTTAATCTCTGAAATACTACCAGTCCTTAGAAAAATTGAATTTTTTCTCTGAAGGGCTTGCAATATCTCAGAGAGAAGGACCATGCTTCAGTCACCAGGAAAAGCTGCCATTTGGTGTTGAAATTGGCCACATCAAAATCCAAATTTTATTTTTATCTAGTTTCCACAAAAATACAGTTGTTACTGCCCACTCTGTGTGATGGTGGTTGGTGTTGCTTTTTTACATAAGTGTTCTCCTGATATTTGCCTTACAGTTTACTACTAAATTACTGGGGGATTTTGGAGCTGCAAGGCAGTGTCATCACTACTGTTCCAGTTTAATTCCTGATGTAAAATATTGAGATTATTGACATACACACACACACATGCACAGATGAATAAACCACAGATTCCATTGAAGGAGCAAAGGGAAAGGTCACTCTGGATCTCAAGTTCTGATGTTTGGTTTAGAGTTTCTGACTTGTGCTGTTTCAGCATTCTTTTAAACTGTGCCATTCCCTAGGAAAGAGTGAAATCTCAGTTTTCTGTAAGTATATTTCACTTCTGCATGACATTTTCCTAGAGAAAGCGAATATTTAGCATGTAATTGGTAATAGGCTCATGAAATAATGAGCAGCAAACAAAAACAGAATCACAAAAACTACAGCTGTGTTAAATTATACTTAATGTCCTATACAAGCAGAAAGAATGAACTGTGTTTATTTTCCAAACAATAAAATTTCTAGTTTAGTTTTCAATGTAATTTTGTTAGGAAGTAAATTAAGTTTCATACTTTGGATAAAATTAGGTTTTGCAATTCTGATGCTACAAAGCTAATTTACAAAGTTGAAAAACTGTGTTGAGGACATAGAAATCAATTTCATAGTGGTATTAAATTATTTTTCCCCTTTGGTCACTGGGTAGTAGAATATGCTGGAAACCATGGTAACAAGAAGTGCTGCCATGGTTGCCCCAGAGTCATGTTAAAATGAGCAAGCTGTGTTTGTCTTGATTAAAATAAGAGAAAGAGAGAGAAAGAGGAGGAAAAGGGAGAAGGGAGAGAATGAGGTTAATGACGTGTGCAACAGCAACAGCAAATGCAGTCAGACATGGATCTGGGGTCATGGGGTCCTGGAGCTTGTGGTGCCTCACATTGAGGTGCTGAGCCAGGAGGCTTTGAGGAGTGAAGGACACACACCAGCCCTGCTTGTCTTTACATTATTCCCTGCCCTGTCTGTGTTTTGCAGGTTTACATCAGGATAAAGGATGATGAGTGGAATGTCTATCGGAGGTATGCAGAGTTCAGAAGCTTGCATCAGAAATTACAGAATAAGTACCAGCAAGTGAGGACTTTTAACTTCCCACCAAAAAAGGCCATTGGAAACAAGGTATTTGAACTCACAGTATCAGTAAAAGTTGGGGGAAAAACCTCTCTTATCCATACATAAAAAATGAGGTGACTCAAATATTTCACACCTGCTAGTACCTGCTATTTTTATAGACTTTCCCCCTACCAGCTGGAGATTCACTGATGTAGGTAATGCATTGGTTTTTCCACTTACTGGAAAGTTTTACTGAATGAAATATTGGTGATATACACAAATGCACATGCCCTCAAAAACTCTACTGGACAGCCCTGTATGTAAAATGAAATCTCTTCTCCATTTCTCTCCAAAAATAAAAAGCCAGCAATTAACACTGGTGACTAATTAATCAAATCTTTCTCTAAATATCAAAAAGTATCAATCTAAATTCCTTGAATTCCTGCTCTCTTCACCAACACTTTTAGGTTTTTTAAACCTGCTTTTTAAAGACAATCAGGTAATTAATTCCTGGAATCTGTGTCTTTATGTCTTAGCCCTGCCATTTTAAAATGGGAATTTGTGTTCCTCTCTTATATAGGGATTTTGAAATGAAACAGTAAATATTCTAGTATGTATGTAGTAAATATGTAGTGCCATGTAATTAAAATCTTTAATCATCAAAACTTTCAACTGATCAAGAGCGTAAATGCACTTTGCAATGTACACTGCAAGTCTAGTAAGGATTGAGAAGTAATTGAAGTAATTTTCCTTTACAATGTAGGAATTATCTAAAAGTTTTATTTAGCTACGACAAGTAAAATCTCCAATATATTGGAGATTTAAATTGTGTTTATGACTGAAACATCTTTACTAATCTGCTGAATTCTTAAATTAGAGTTTTTAAGGTTAATAAATTTTTTTAGCTTTTTACATAGGACTTTCCCTTTTTACTTTTTTTTGGCCTTTCTATCAAAGTTCTTGTATTAAATATTTTAGAAGCTCCAACTATAGTGATCCATGTAGTCATCAAAAGACAGCTGACATAATGACTGCAAAACTCAGATCTTCATGACATTGTGTTTGGTTTAAGATCACAGTAATAGATATATTATTAAAATGCCACAAACGTCCTTTGTCTGTGTTAGGAACTTTCACTTCCAGTGATTTCCCAGGTATTTTGTAAAAATGAGTAGGTAAGTTTGACACATGTGAAATGGCAGTGATGCACATAATCTGGGATGGGTGATCCAAAGATATAGGAAATTTATCAATAAAATCCATGTGTCAGTTTGATTGGCATAAGGTCCAGTTAATGTGGTTCATTGCCTGCCGACTGAGGAAATGGGAGTACTTATGAGAGCTTTCCTGCTTTTTTTTCATCTATTAGAAGATCATGCATTTTTCATTTAATTTTTAGTGGATGGGTTTGTAATGGAAACCAGGCATTTTCTTTGTTACATAACTAATTCTCCTTTTTTTGAAGTGATGGAGTATCAGCCACTTCAGTAAATTACAAAAGACGCCTTTTAAGCTTTTTTGGATACCCTTTCATCTTTAATTACTTTAAATACTAATTGAGTTACAACTTCAGTTGCACAGTTGATGCATACAAAATTATCAGTTGAGCAACTCATTAAAAAATTTGCATTGCTTATTCTTACGGTGCTTTAGCTTTGAGCCAAAATTCTACCTTAATTTTGCATAAACCACAACCACTTATCAGATCTCAGAGAAGGAGTTTGTTCTTTACAGTAAGAAGTGGCTGCCACCCCTTGCACCCCTGAAAGTCTCCTGTGATGAGACGTGGAGCAGTGCTGTGGTTGTGACCTGGCAAGTCACAGAGTGACATTGTCACCTCAGCTGTGCAAGGCTCAGTTTGTCACACTGGAGTTGTTTTGCACAGCACATTGTGCAGGCAGATTTTTGTCCTTTTAGTGGGGCTGTTTTCTGTGTGTCACAGAATAAGTGGCATTTGGAAAATAATGGTGCTGTGTGACTGACTGAGATGGGTTAAAGGCTCTGAGATAGCCCTGCTTTCCATGGCCAGTTGAAGGTTTAAAAGGAAGGTTTAAAAATTTAGTACAAAATTAATTAATTCATGTGGAAATGTGTAGGGGGATAGAATATAAGAAAATAAAGATGGTGTGGAAAGTAATCTCACCCCTAAGGAGTCGCAGCTGGGCCAATTATCAAAGATCAGGAACAGGCCTGGCTTTAACAGGCCACAGGTGTAAGCAATGAGAAGAAGAGTGCTATGAAAGAGTGGGGTGGGTGGGTGGGAAGGGAACTGGAGTCAGTTGGTTCCTTTGTGAAGAAGGAAGAGCCAGTGTTCTGAGGAGCTGCCCACAAGAAAGCACCAAGAAGGTATGGAACTTTTTTAAGAAGTAGACAACAGTAAGGAACCCCTGCAATAAGGTGACAACAGGAATGTCTGTCTTGAAATTCTGCAGAATTTTCACTTTAGGATGAGGATTTGTGCAGGATGTTACACATGGTAACATGGGAACATGTTTGGTAATAAACATTAGAAAAGATATTGCCAATGCTACTTTTTTCAATGCTGCTTTTTAAATGAAGTAGCTACCAAAGAACATTTACCTTTAAATATGCAGTAAGATTTCAATAGATATTTTTTTCTCTGGTATTACTTTTGCTGGTTTTGATAGAATTGGAGCTGTCTTCCCATTTCTAGATTAATCAATACAATTGTAAATCAATGCCTAAAGAAGAGGTTCAGTAGCTGAATTCTGCTAACAAAAATATCTCTTACATTAGTCTATGGTTTTCATTTCTTTTACAAGTTCTCAGTGTTATTAGATGCTCAAAAAACATATTGGTAAAAACCAGTCCTCCATGTGTAAATGGCTAAAAATGATCATTTTACAGCTTTTGGAAAATGGCATTGATGCTTTTATATCCTTCAGGTCAGTACCTGGATGAGTTTATTCACTGTATCCCTTCAGTGCACTCTGTAGTGTGGGGTTAATGAAGGTGATGTGTTTATTCTACATGTCAGAGGCATCCAAAGGTCTTGCTGTAATTGAAACCAGCCCTGAATTTCATGTTCAGTTACATGCCCCAGATTTAGGAACCTCCAGGATGACAAGAGGACACCATTTTCTGCAGAACGACCTGGAATCACTCCTGCAGACTGACACAAGAGTGTCCAGTGATTTGCTGTGCAAAATATTGGAGCTCAGAGGAGGGAACTTTACTAGAAGAGAGTAATGTAGAATAAAATACAGAGAAGTATTAATTTTCAGCCATATTTTCCCTGTTTACTGCAGTAGAAGTCAGGGAGGTCAGATTCAAATGCAAAGTTGCAGAGTTTGACATTGGGAAAATGCAAAAAGAGAGCAGAATTTCAGCTGAATGAGTATTTTAAAAAGTTGGAAAATCTAAGATTATATATCTTCATCAAGTAGTAGTGGAATTTGAAAATATTTAACAATTATAACTCATTATTTATAATAATAATATAAATCTTGATCATTATGTTTGTAATGTATTTTTGCCTTTCATTTGTTTTCCTTCAGTTGGGACAATTTGTCTTAAAAGTTCATGGTATTTCAACAAATTATGTATGAAATATTAAAAACCAGCTTTAATGCTTCACAAAACCTAAATTTAACAACAGAAAACCAATTAGTTGAAAAATAGCTGAGGAGAGGAAAGAATACTGCTTTCGACAAGTAACCTTTTTGCAATTACAAAGAAGAGTGTGTATTTGCCTTTCAGCTTGGTAACCTCATTTTCAGCATATTAGTTTAACATTTGAATTTAGTTTGAACTAAAGTTTGAACTGGAATAAAGCAGGGAAGAGAATAATTTCTTTTATAAATGTTGCTTTGAATCAAGTTAGATATTTACTGAAGGAAAATAATAAAGCTGGCAGGAGTCCAGGTATTAATTTTCATATATACTCGTCCCCATGCTCTGTATCTTGTATTAAAGATCTTTCAGTGCTGGTAGCAAATAGTTGTCAAAATCCTTGAATATCCTGACAAGTATAAGAGTTCTTTTTTCAATTCATCAATGCTTTGTTTGAGTAAAAGAAGAAATATATTTATTCCTTTGTGTTGTGTGTATAAGAGAAATGTCATATACTCAGTGTATATTTTACAATCAGCACTTGATTGGAAAAGGTTCCCTGTAGGTTTTTGCATAGAAATTCAATTTAGTTTTCTTCATTTAAGGTAACATTTAGTTTACATTTGGCTTCTTAGCCTTTGCTGGTGTTGTGTTGATGTCTCTCAAAATAATGATTAAATATTAATACATGCATATTTACTGGACTGACTAGTCTAGTTTTTTAAATATTGGAGCAGCCTTAAAATCCCAGTTGCTGCTTCTACATTGGGCAGATTATAGTAATTGAGTAAAGATCTAATTAAGAATCCTCTTGCAAGAGTGTTGTCCCAGTAGAGGGCATATCAAAATAGAAATGGTTCTTTGGTTCCTTTGAAGACCTGAATTCACTGATTGTCTAAGTGAGGAGAAATTGAATCAGGTAGCTTTGCCCTGAGTGCTGACTTGACTGCATGATATCCTCTGCTTTCCTTGAAAATACTGGATGCCCTGCATGGGAAGGATACACAGCACTTTGCTGAGATCAGAAGAGTGACTTTGCTCTGACTTCTCAGTTGCATTGGGGGAATAATACAGAACTCTAAATGAATGGTTCAAATGTTACTTCAATAAAATGAATATGTACTTTTCATCTAGTGGTGGCTGACCTCAATTGTAGATTAATTTGTATATGTACCTATTTTAAAAAGTTCAAAAATATCATATGCATGTATTTAAAAAGATTATATTGGTGTATATATATATATACATATACATGAGCATGCTTATGACAACATCAGACCCCATTTGGGATCTAGATGAAGTTGGCCTCTGGAATATATTTTGTGATTCTGCAAGTTCTGCTCCCAGGAGCTCTGTCTCTCTCCCATTAAAGTCAGTGGAAACTTGCCTTTGCTCACAGAGTGCAGATGGATTCCTTTTCTTTTGTTCCCAACAGCAAAGCTGCCTTTTATCAGTGTTTGGTCTGTTTGCCTGTTGCTGAAGATAGTGAAGAGTTGAAGATAGGCTGCAGGATAACTATTTTAGGATTAAAAAGCAGAGAAGATAAAGATTTTATTGCAAGTAAAAGAAAACAATAGAGCTTGCTCCTGTGCTTATAGTGTTTATTGGTTTTTAAGGAAGTTTGTCAAGTGGAGTTGTCTGGCTCGGTGTGTGTATATATATATATATATATATATATATATATATATGAAAAAATATATAAATATCAAGTTTATATATATAAAAAGAAATTTGAAGCCATTCAAATTCGAGTTTGAGTGTTAGCATTTTTGCTGTTAAGGGTTTCACATGGTGTCACTGCTGTGTAACCTCTGTCATGCATTTCTCGCCTGTAAAAGCTGATTGCCATTTCGGGTGAGTAGGACCTGTCTATTCACAGACAGTACCCCCTAAAGTTGCTTTTAGACCAGATGATGGAGGAACTGAAGTCCCTTTGCAAAGGGAAGCAGCATGATAGGAACAAGGTTTTTTAAGAAACACACACACACACCCCTCCCACATAAAATATGTATTTGAAAATGGGAGGTATAACAATTCCTGTTTAACTCGTACATAGACAATAACAGAAGACATATGGAATGCTTGAAAGAGGATGGTGCAGGAAGAATCCTAGAGGAGGAAGTAATTTCATTTTAGATTTGGCTGGTTTTCTGTCCAAATTCAGCAAAACATTTCAGGACATCCTAAAATTTAAGTATGTGTTTGGCTTGCATTGAATCAGAAGTACAGCTAGATCTGCTTTTGTCCTCAGTGAGATTTAGGAGCTCACAGAAACCATCTTTCATTAGATTAGTTTGTCAAAGTCAGACTGGCAGGGGGAGCTGACAAGAAAGCACAACTTGTTAATGTGTGTGGGACAGGGGGTAAATAATGTTTCTTGGTACTAAGCTTTGATATCCAGTGTCTTCAAGTAGAATTGGTAGAAAATTATGACTCTCTGATGTTTCAGATTTGGGATACATTTATTAAAGGAGAAAAGCTTTGAAAATATAAATCCTCAACTTATATGTTAAAAATTTGAAGTTAAATATTGCTTTCACTAATGCTACTTAGGTATGATGTAATGTAGAAGCTTGAATTCTGCATTCTTGACTTTCAAAGTAAGTGGATTTTAATTTTCAACCCTCTTAGTGGGCTTAACTAGTGTATTGACTGATTTTCATACAGTCTTTTGCCTTGTGGGTTATAGGAAAGCTGTGGTTAATATGTATTTGACAGATATGCTTGTGCTATAGTGTGGGTAAAAGGAAAAGAAATGGACCCATTTGTATTGTGTTTAAACCAGGAAAGGAACTCAAATTAATCTCATATATGGTTGTACGTGATAATTCTATAATATACCAGCGTTTTTGTCCCATTCTAAAGCCACAAAAGAAACTGTGTTGTAATTTCACTGTGTTACTTTGTAGCTGAAAAGTTCAATTCTCAAAGAAGCTTTAAAATAGCAATTTGGACAAAATGAATGCAATCTGGTTTTCAAATATGTAACTTAATTGTGGTACTATACAAATAGAAATAAAAGTAATGTGACTCTTGGCATAGTCATTAAGATTTCTAGTCACAGCCCACCTGTTTCCTAACACTGTCACCTGCAAACTAAGGGGGAATACAGAGTATTTCACATTTTGAATCCAGATCCTCTGGGTTTTCTACTGCATAAGACTGCAGTTGATATTTTATGTATACAGCACTTAGAAAAGAGCATTCAGTTCTTCTTCATTTCCATTTTTTTGTCATATCAGTATCCAAGAGAAGAGAAATAAGTCAGCAGGAAATGGTTGGCTTTTATATGACAAATACTTTATAGTAAATGCTTGCCATTGTGTGGCATGAAATGTCTGGGTTACCTGAAACTCGGCATGAAGGTTAAATTGAGCAGAGTGCAGAGCAGCACATTTCATTTTCAGGGCTTTAATTTAAAAGGTAAACAGTTCTCCAGCTCGTGCCTCTCCATCTCCATCAGAATGTCTCACTGAATTAATCTGTTCATTTGGTGCTCAAGGGCACCATTTCAATGAAATAGTGAATTGAGTCATTTTCTTTTCAAGTTACAAAAATTTCCTGCTAATTGCTGTTGAAGTTTAGGAAGAAGGAATACAGACTATTTAGGGTCTACAAACCAAAACTTTGCCTGTCAAGAGATGTTTTTATTCTTGCTGTCTTGTAATGCTATAATCAAGAGAAGCAATTTATTCTAACAAATTATTGAATATAGAGCCCATAGAAACAGTTCAGATGGTGTTGCTTTGCATCATGACATTATGGGGGAAAAAAAGGAAAGTAATTTACATGCTGCTTGGACAACTGCTAGATAAAAATATGGCAGTTTTATAACAACTCATGCGTCATTTAGATATTCTAGTAGCCTCCTGGTATAAAATGAAAATATAAAAATAAATTTTCTATATTTATTTCTTATTGTGGTGGTGATGCTAAATTACCAAGTTACTTGGATTAATAAACTTCCTTTCAGAGAAACCTTAACAGGGACACCTAATTACAAAAATAAAAGTAATCCTTTCTTTTTTTGAATTTGAAATTTTACCCACATTTTTCCCTTTCCTTACATATCAGTGTGCTTGATTTCACCTCTCCCTCCCAAAATGTCTTGTTTTACAAATATTGAAAAATTTTTATCTTGTTGCTATCCAGCTTTTTAGGTAGTTGCTGGTACTAAAGATATTTAGTATTAATTTTTTAAAAAGAAAACAAAATATTAAATACTTCAAATCATGTGAAATGCTGTAGGCACTTCCTGCATGAAAAATTTGGTTTTTTTTCATTTTATCATGTAAAATATCTTTGGATGAAGGCACAATAAATTATGGGCACTTAATATCAATATTCCTCATTAATTCAACTCATATATTAGAAAACACAATCATCTTATCAGAATGTGTCTGAATAAAATTTTTGTTAAAAAAAATCTAGAATTTTACATGAGAATTAAGTTTTTGTTTCATTATTGATTTTTTTAATCAATTTATGGCTGTTTTTTTTCATCACTGTAAGCTTACTGTATATAAAAGCTTGTACATTGTAAGCAGTGTCTGTACCATGTTTCTAAAGGGTTTTGAGGTGGGTTATTTTGTTGTTATTTTAAATTTAGAGTCTGTCTTTATTGGTCTTCAGGGCATTTTCAACCAGATTAAAGGATGAAATTAGGAAAGAGAACTGCAGTGTTGGAGAGAAGCACTGAATTGAGACACATTTTAACTAATATTGTTGATAGTTATTACTGTAATATAGGCTGGTGAAAAAATGGATCTCAATTTCATGAACTGTTGTGTTGTAGTTTGCAGAATCTCCTTCTCCTGAATAAAATTATAGGGTAGACTGCTAATACTTTATCTGAGGAGAAAACAGAAATAGTGTTTCCCTATTCAACAGCTGAGCAAGAGATGAGCCCTAGGGGTCTTGCTGCAGTTTTTTATTGATGCATTTTAATTAACAGTTGATTCCTGACCAGTTGACAAATTAACACATGGTTGGCATATGTCTTTAAATAACAAAATATTTAGATGACACTGGATTTTATTAGCATAACATTACTGAGTTATTTTTCTAACAGTGGCATTAACCATGACACTAAAAAGAGATCAGTTTGAGATTTATTCTCAAGCTTTCTTTTTTTGTTGGCATATTTACTGATTAAAATTCTGCTTTGAATAAACTGGTGCTTGACTGAGGGCATTGCAGGACTGTAGCTCACACTCAGCATGTCTGCTACTGGCTGGGTTTGCAGCAATGCCTTTTTCAAACTACTTTATCTAAAAGCACTTTTCTGGTACCATTGAAATGAGCCCAGAGCTGGAGATGGAAATGCATCAGCTATTTTAGCAAAGAAACACAGAGTAATAATTACAATTATGTACTAAATCTCTGTTTAAAGGAAAATAGATTTTTTTTCAAAACTGACAGTTCCTTGATTTCTTCTTTGTATCTCATCCTCTTAAATTGCTGTTTGTTCCACTGAACAGTAAATGGACAAAAAAATCTCACACTGTGATGGGGAAAATGACAATTTCATGTATTGTATCCCCTTGTTATGTTGAATAACGCTGGCCTGGTTCTATCATACAGAATCTGGCAATACAAGTAAGATGGAAATTTTAACTTTGTGTAGTTTCAATAATTTTGAGACGATTTTTGTGTAATATTGTGGCATCTGGTATATTTAGGGTTAAAAACTTTACCTTCCTAAAAGTTTTATGATGCAATAGCTACTTAAGGACAGATGTACTGAAGTTTGTATTTTACTGTGATCTGTGTAAAGGTGTCAGTTGGTCTGTGAACTGAATATTTGCTACATAACTTTTAATTACAAACTAGTGAGAATGACTCAGCAACTGAATATTTAATTAGCTCCCATCTCAGCTTCTGATTGCCAGCTTCATTTCGAGGCTAGCATTTGGTGCCTCATAAATAGATAAAAACTGATATGATAATTTTGCTAAGACTGGTTGGCCAAGATGATGGAAAAGAGTAGGCTACATTAGAATAACCTGAGTTTATTCCTGCATTTGCAGGTTCAACTTTGAATAGCATTATTGTCAGCTTAATTTAGGATGGGATGCATTGTGTGGTATCAGAGGCTGATTAAAGTCCTGAAGCCATATCTCCTTTTATTTCATATTTCCTTTTATCTTAATTGAGTTGGATTGAGCTCTCAGGTGTTTTGTTGTTGGGTTTTGTTTGAGTTATCTATTTCCCTGTGCTACCAGCAGGAGGTTGGTTAAATGCTAAGTAATGGTTAGAACCTCAGGAGCAGTGGGTTTGATGTTGATTACAGCAGCACCAAGCCCAGAATCTAAAAGTGTTTTATCTGTCCCTAAATCATGGCAGGTAACCATGGCAATCATAGCATTTCCAAAAGCTCCTGGAAAATATTTGAAACTTCTTAAATGAGCTGTCCCATTAATAATGAAGAATATCAGTGTTTCACCATCTGTTCCATACTAGCAGTGCGTATAAAAGACCAGCAGTTGTGTGAAACAATTTAAACTGCAAGTTGGAATGAACTTGGCTTGTAATGAAAAACTGCAAAAAAACATGACATAAAATATGGTACATCAAGACTCTGCTTCTTGGTTTTACTCCTTAACATCATCATCTAATATATGTTGAGAGTCTATAACTTTTCCATTATTTACTACAATATTCAGCTATTTGTAATTTGATACCGGCATTTTGCTATGGGCAGAAGAAATGTGGCAAGTTATCAGTCAAAAAGAATCTCATTCAACATTTTGGGAGACATGAATTTCAGATTAAAAATATTTTACCAAATGTGTTTTGTTGCTTCTGTAATCTGAAGGAGCTTTTTGCTCGTTAACTGAAATTTTGTGGTCTCTTAATCAAAACTGTGTGCTCTTGAACTGTGGGGTAGTAAATTACTTTTACTGTAGTTAATGCAGAAACAGTAGCAGTTTTATTTTTTAGAAAATTTGCCTAAAAAACTTCAGTGAAAAAGTGGGTCTTTATTTAAGTACAGTTACTTGATCTTTCTGTGTATGTATTTGTTTCCCTAAAAATGAAACTATGAAATCTAACCTTTAATAATGTGAAAATGCAAAGGTGTCTTGCAAATGTTGATAATTTAAACAAAATTACTTTGTCCTCAAAGTACATTCACATCAAGTGTAGGTAAGTGTGTACCTTACCTTAGGGGGAAGATCTTTGTTTTCTGTGTGAGTACATATGCAAATGTTGGCTTGTATCAACTCATACAATCACCAAAGAAATCTACTAAAAGTAGGAGGTGGGTGTCACTGATACAGGGAAATTTTTTTGCTGTGGGTTTGTATTTTTTCCTTGTAAATAAAAGTAGGTGTTTGTTTACAAGTTGGAATGTCAAGCACTACCTAGATTTCTGCTGTGGCTAATTGGGCCCAGTGAAAAGAAGGTTATAGGTACCTTTTGATAATTTAAGACTGAAAAAATTGGCCAGGCTTTGAGCCAGTTTTGTTTTTCTGTTACCAGTTGTTCTGTTTACTATATTGTGACAAAAACTCTTTATTACTGCAACAGCTTGGCAGTAACAACTCTGTGCTAAAATCATTGCTCTGAGTAGCCAACCTGCTGCTGCAAAATGCACGTTTCATGATAAAGTGCAGACCTGGAGCTGAATCATTTTGACCTTGGTTTACATTGCTTCTGGTGAGGACAACGAGCCAGAGTACATGGGACAGAATTTCATGGTAGATTGCTTGGTGTTTGTTTTACAGATCAAATTCATGTCAGAGTAAAAGAACATTTTTAACTGTTTTCAGGCTGGGTTTTTATTTCTAGGATGTTCTGCCTTTTTCTTGGACAAATGGCAGAAAAATAGCCATGTTATGAGCATTAATTTGTTCAGCTGTAAACAGCAAAAAGTGCCTTCCCTAAGCATGTTTTGGCAGTCTTAATTAGAAAAGTTCTTTATTTTCTGTAGTCAAGGAGACTCTTTAGAGTAACATAAGGGATGGAAAGTACCTACATTCAACATTTGGCTCCTGTGTCTATAACAGAAGTCCTTCCTGTGAAAGATGATGATTTTTGTTAAACACATTTGCAGTACAGAAGTAATACTGAAGGAATGCAACTTCTGCTTAAGAGAGAACTTAAACATAATTGAAAGAATTTCAGAATTGAAAATACTGTTGTTGAAGATTTGTGACCAAAAAAACTTCAGAACTGAAAAAGTTGCTGAATGTGGTATTTAACAATGGAGATTTTCTTGTGGAAACATAACTGACAGGAGCAATGAAATAGAATGAACAAGTGCAGTGAGGGTGAGACAGCTCGTGGGATGGCTCTGAGCTGTGAGTGGCTCACAGAGCAAAGCAGGATTGTCCTGCCCCATGGCACAGCCTGGCAGCACCTGGGGCAGGAGGACTCCAACTGAAGGGCTCAGGTGCCAAACATCCCCTCTGCTTGGTGTGGTTAAAGCTTCCAGAACCAAAGCTCTTCCACAAAATTTTCTTCTTCCCAGACATCTCCCATGAGTCCCTGTCTTGTCTTCATCCCCGTGCAGCTGGTGGCAGCAAAGTGTCCCTCCAATGGGGTGATGTGGTGCTTTAGATCCTCAGAGAGGAGAGGGGGGAACACAAGGCTGTTCCTTGAGCCTCACCAAAGAATCCAGTGGGAACAAAAATCTTAGTGAAAAAAAAAAATTAGTAACATAGGTGCTATTCAATGCTAATTGTTTAATATGCATTGAAGAGCATGTTTATTTATTATTAGAGTTCCATTTTATGGTAATAATATGTGTTGTCATGAATGGAAATGTTTGCTTTAATGTTCCCAACAGCTTGTGTAGGCTTCAGTTGCAGACATTTGTCCTCCTGCAGCAGGGCAGAAAGCAGCTCTGCTCTGCCCTGTCCCAGCAGCAGCTGCTCTCAGCTCTGGGAGCTGGGCAGGTGACCCTGCAGAGGGGCTTGGGGGGACTTCCAACACCACAACTTTGTTGGGTTAATAAAGGATGAGTTTCAAATCACTTGCAACGCAACTGGTGTGTATGTTGCTGAAAAAATATGTGATTGATAGAAATGAAATAGCCAAGTATATAATGTATAAGTGTTTTTAATTTTCACTTAGGTCTCCATTAAATTATTTGATTAATTAATACGTTAGTTATTTTTTCATTACATTACTACATTGAATAAAATGTATTAATGTAGAACTGGAATGTTAAAACAGGACTGGACATCTGTGTAAGTTCATATGTAGAAAACAAAAACAAAAATCTGTGTATATTTTGGAATTTCATTAATTTAACTAAACAATGTAAGCACTGCTTCAGTTTTTGAAATCTGTAAGTATGGATGTCTTCAGCAATTTCTTATATCTTACTCTATTATGTCCCTACAATTATGTCTGATTTGTTATTCCTAAAAATATGCTTGTTCCTGGTAACTTCTAATGAGAGGGAAGAACAGAACAAAATGTCAGTGAAGGTTCTAGGAATGCTACAGCAAATTCCTCCTGAACTTGAAGGAGGATCCCTGCTTTGATGGTGTTGTTCTGTTCTATCTAGGGAAGCAATAACCTTCAGATTTGCATCCCCTGCATGGCAGCATGGGCTGAACCTTTTCCATACAATGAATTTATTCAGTGTTGTCAAATGTATTTATGGTGTTTTGTTGGCGGCTTGTGTTTTCCCCCCCAAGAAACAAGAATTAATTTCAGTTCCTTTTCTTACAGACATAAATAATCCAGGTTGGATAGACACATCTTTTAGATAATGGTTGCTTTTGAGAGCTGTAGCTGTCTAATAATAGGTCTGGCTTGGTGCCTAGAGAACACCCTGTGACATTAAACCAGGTGAGCTGTGCCAGCCTGCCTGAGACAGAGCGCCCTGGCTGAGCATAAAGCATCCAGCACCTGATGTCACTGTAAACCTGTTAGAGCTCCCTGCTCCTGGGAAATGTGGCACCTTTAGATTATAGTCCATGTCACTGTCATCCCTCACAGGGACAAGGTTTAAATGACATGGAAGTTATGGGATGCCTGGCATCTTGCTGGTTGTGATAAACTTTTCACTTCTAGGCCCATCAGCAGAATGTGGAGTTTATTGAACTAGTTTATTTATTTGGGCCAACATAGTATAAAATCCTGGATCTAAATGCCACAGAAACTTCAATAAACATTTTAATAGAGTTGTGATATAATATTGAAGAAAATCTACTAAATGAAGACATCATCACAAAATAATTAATTAATAACATCAAAATGCTGGACAAATACTTGTCCATTCTCGAGTTTGTGTACCCAACATCTGAAAAGTGTGAACTGGAGAGACATTGTGGGAGTAAGTCAGCATTTTCTCCTGCAAAAACTGGTGATTCTGGATCTCAAAAAAAAAAAAGCATAAATTTTTATGCCACAGCCTCTGTGCTGCTGTTCTGCTCTGCCTCTCTAAGATTGCAGTGGTTTATGGTCCAGAGAAGACAGATTCTGCCAGGGAGAGGATTTGACATCCTGTCAGTGGATGTTTTTGTGAAACAGGTTTTATTAGGATTCATGATTTTCCTTTATCTCTAAGGACAGAGTCAAGGGTTTTTTGCATATTGCCAGCATATTTATATATCCATAATAACAGAGATCATAAAAATATAGATTTTTTATGCTTACCAGTACTGTTTAGTTACATGATGAAGTTGAGAAACATGTTCTTTGTGCCATTTATATTTTTTCCTCTCTATTTTTAGGATGCAAAGTTTGTGGAAGAGCGACGCAAGCAGCTACAAAATTACCTAAGGAATGTAATGAACAAAATTATTCAAACTGTGCCAGAATTCACAGCCAATCCCAAAAAAGAGACACTTATTCAGCTGATGCCCTTTTTTCTGTAAGTATCTGTCAAGTACTCAAGAAAATATTAAGGTTTTTTCATCACAGATTAATTTAAAGTATAATGCCAGCATCTCCAAAATCTTTAAATCAGTGCTTTTTAAAAATAGAAGGCTCCTGTTCAGATTGCAGGTGCTTTTGTTATATTTAAAGAAATATATGAGAAATTTGAGGTTTTTTTTTATTTAAATGGGGATTTTGAATGAAAATCACAGTGTAAAGCTTTCAGAAATATCTGACTTTAAAATCTACATCCATACATGCTCTTTAAACATTAGATATTTTTAATTTATTTCATTTGGTCTTCCTTAGTTTTGTTTTGTGTTTTGCTGCTGTGGGGATTCTATTATTTTTTCATCTTTTTTGGGGGGGATGGGGGTAGAGCACTATTAGGGTCCTTACTAACCAAATAAAAAAGTCAAGCTGTTGAGCTCTTTTTAGCTGAATTTTGCAGTCTGCTGATGCATGTTTTGATTTCATTAATGTTAAAGTTGAATATGTCCAGAAATAACAGTTGTCTGTTAGGAATCTCAAACCATCCCACAAGGGGTATAATCTGGTAAAGCTGTCCTTTTTCCCTTTAAACTAATTTCTTCATATATTTGTAAATACTTAAAACTATTTAGGAAAAAAATACCTGTGAATATTTGTTTTTGTAAGTCATGTTCTTTCAATAGTAATTTTTCAGTGTAATGGTTTTTTAGTCCTACACCTGCACAAAATAATGTATAGGTTGAACACTCATTTACAGTAAGTCCTCATGTGAAATTTGCTGTCCAGGAGCCTCTGCACAGGGATTGTGCATCCATGCCTGTGAACCCACGGGTGGATTCATTTGCAGCTTCAAGGCCAATTTCAAATGAATATGTTTCATCACAGCACACATATTTACTTGTATTATTGCCTAGTCTTGTGTCAGATTTTCAAGTTGAAATTGCATTTGAAGAAAGCTCTATTTATTAGAAAATGTAATAGATGAGTGGAAGAATGCCAAGATACATTTCATGGCATTCATGAGTTTCCAATTTTTCTGTGGATTTGAAATGAATTTGATGAGACATCTTGCTGATGGTGTTAAAAATGGTGATGTTTGTGGGGAAAACTTCTCAAGAGACTTGGCTTTTGCTCCCTAAGAACTTATTGTCTAGAATTTGACTAAGAGCTGAGAAATGGAGAGATGGAAATGGTTTAAAGTTCCAGCTGAGGTGCCCATGTGTAGCTTTTTGTTGAGCAATTTAAAATAAGTAATCTTTTATGTTGTACTTAGTTTTGTTTTTTAAATAAGAGGGGGCAAATACCAAATACATTTGCAATTGTAAAATGTGATTATAAATGCCATTATACTCCTCCTCTTGTGGGTTTTTTAAAATCCTAATTTTAAGAAGTACAGAAGTAATTTATTACACTTTTGTTTGGTTCTGAGAAATGACATTTCCAGAACAGTATATTTATAATCTCCTGGCCACTTATGTCTAAAGCAGGAGTGGAGAAAAGTGTCCTCTTACTCCTCAGCCATAAACAACTGCTTTCTGATACTTACTCTTATCTCTTTTCTAAGTGTGCAAGTAGAATTTAGATCTCATGTTTCTGTTTATTAAAAGAAGTGCCAGGTATGGGGACCTGCATGGGGCCAGATTAAAATCACAATCCATGTAATGGGTTCTGCCACTGCTGCACAAGTCTGAGTGAGCACTATTTCCCTGTTTTAAACCCCTCCAACTCTATTTCTTCTCATAAATGTGATGTTGGGAGAGATTCAATCAATTTCACAAAGAGCAAAGTTTTATTGAGAGCACATTTAAGTTCCAATATTCTATGGGTACAGTTTAGGTAGTGAAGTATTGTGTTACAAAATAATGCAGTTATCTCTAAGAAGAGAGATTTGCTGAAAGAATTTGGCCAACATAATTTATCACCCATTCCTAAACACCTCTGTGATGCACTGCACTGCTGCTAACCCTGCTGTGGGTGTTCCACAGGTGGCAAAAAACCATTATTTTTAGAGTTGGTTTTTTTTTTTAATTTGGCAATTTCATAATTCTTGACACATTGCATGAGACAGTGGAGTGGAATGTTGTGTGATATCTGGACATCATGGCAGAGATTCTGTTCCTACATGGATCTGTGAATTACTTGCTGAGAACTTTTTCTTATATAACAAGTGTATCAGCATTCTCTCTTGGCTAGAGTAGATAGTTTTCTCAAGGAATACTAGTGGGATTCTGGAAAAATTCAACTGTTGAGCAAAATAACTACATTCTTCATCTACAGCAGCAGACAAAATGGCTTTTTAATGCATTTTACTGAAATATCAAACTCTTCTGCAGCTACAGCAGCAGCATTAAATTAATAAAAAGAACCTTTCTAAAATGTGCTCGTTCTATCAGTGTCTGAAAGTGCCATCATTTCTAGGCTATTTGAACTCTCCATGGCCTTTATTATCTGAGAGTCATGACCTGGCACTTCTGGGGGTTCAAAAAGCATCTGAAAGAAAATGCATTTCTGTTCCACTTCAGATTGCCAACTTCTCCAGTATTATCTTTCCATAATGGATTTTGAGCTTCATCAACAGGAGATCTGAAATATCTTGGAGTCTGTGAATTATTACTTTAATCAGTTGTAACCTTTGTACTGTACTTGCAAAACTTCTTTTCTGTTAGGTTTAATAATATTTTACTATGAAACACTGTAAATACGTACAGAAATTCTGATTTATTTAATCTTTCCTCTGTAGCACAAATGTACGTACAGTTGGTTTCATCTTTATCTGTGAGGGAGTAATTACAAAACATTGAGGTATTAGTCCAAGGACTGTGCTGTAGGCAGAAGTGGTACCTCAGTCTGAGGAAAAAATTACAGTCTTGGTATGCATAAAAAATCTCCAGAGCATTAGATCTGTCTGTTAGGGTGTGGGGGGATAGAATGGAAGAAAATGAGGATAGTGCAGAAGGTAATCTGGTCCTTGATGAGTTGCAGCTGAGCTAACTACCAAAGATTAGGAGCAGGCCTGCCCTTAACAGGCCACAGCTGTGTCCAATGAGGATGAGTGCTATAAAAGAGTGGGTCAGCTGGGTGAGGAGAGAGCTGGAGGTGGCTGTGCTGTGAAGAAGGAGGAGTCAGTGCTGTGAGGAGCTGCCCATGAGAAATCACCAAGAAGGTATGGGAGCTTTGCAATAAGATGACAACATTTGGAAGCAATGAAATGTAAATAATAAAAAAAAAAAATTATTGGGTCTTTTAGAAGCTCTTCTCACTGCAGAATTACATGACCAGGCTTCAGTGTGCAAATGAGAAATCCCATTAAGGTTACATCTGATTAGGCATCCTATGGGTAGAAATTACAGGGTCAGTTTTAATTAATCACTTTTAAGACCTTATTGTGGTCTTAAAATATGATAGTGGTGAGCAGAACCTAAGATTAATATCTCTAAGACTGAATCCACTGTTAAGGAATATTGCCTAAAATTGTTATTGTTTGTTCCTTTGGGAATTCCTCCCTTTCAAGTGCAGTGGTTCCATAGAATCAGGCACAGATCTGACAAGGAAGAACATTTCCATTGATCTGTATGAAACAGCCTGGCACTCTTACAGAGGAAGGAATGTTATTTTAATTTGAAACTCAGCTAACAGTTTGCAGTGCAGTGATGTGATGAGTTTGCTACATTTCTTCCCATCATGGTATCAAATGCTCGTGGTGAGTCATGGAAGTATCTCTTGTTCTAAATCCTTGTGCTGTGAACTGTCGTTAATGTATTTTTTCTTTTGTCAGTCTCTACCACCTATAGTCTCAGTTTGTATCTTTTTCAGTTTTGATTCTGTGTTAGCTCAGTCACAGGATTGGTCAAAGAGTTTTCCCTTAGAGTCCACTTTCATGTCTTAATATAAAAAGTAGATTCTGACTCTGCTCATTTGTCTGTTTACATGCTGAATAAAAAATTCTTTGCAGCAATAAAATTGATATCAAAAGATAAATTTTCAGTCCATGTGGAGCAATACCTAAATCAAGAGTTGGCACTGCTGAATTAGATTGCTACATCTGCTAGCTGGTGAAGGCCTTTCTGCTAATAGTTACTAAATGAACATTTATTTGCACTTATTGGTTCACTATGGATAAACAAAGCTGGTTATAACAAGTACAGTTGTATTTTTATCAATATGAAAAATTATCACACACTTTTAGTTCTCTGTAAATATATATAAAATCAGGAGGGATCTTTGGCAATAAGAATCACATTTCTTTGAACCATATAATTGAGTCTTTCAATATAAATCTTTATATAGATTGTATGATTTCAAGTATGTAAGAAGCTAAAAGCTTTATAAATTGAGAAAAAGATTTCTAAAGTTCTGTGATGGTCCAATTTTCTATCTCTTTGGTTTCTGTATCAATTGTCCTAGTTTTTTAAAAGAGATTTTCTTTCCAACATCCTCATAATGGGCACAAACTGAAATGCAGGGAAAGTAATAAAAGCCTCTTTTTCCCCCACTGTGAGGGGGATGGAACCCTCCAGCAAGCCCAGAGCTTGCTGACACTCCGTGCTTGGATTTGGCAGGACCCAGCCCTGGGCAGCCCTGTGGGGATTGGCTCAGTGATCCCCATGGGTGCCTTCCAACCTCAAATCTTCTGTAAATCTGGAATATAACCTTGAGTTGTGCTTTACATCCACCCTGCTCAAAGCAGTGCTGACTAATTACAGCTGCTCATACAATGTTTGTTACCTGTGAGCAAAGCAAAGTCTGAACATGGGAAGCTCCTACAACACAGACTGCACCTGGTAGCTGTGCAGAGCTCCTCAATAGGAATAGTCTTTGCTGCTTCTTTTGCATTGGCAGTGCAAATATTTGGATAAAAATGCATGCAAGAATGCTATCACCACAATTTGGTGAATGTTTTCCTGGATTGCTGTGCTGAGTACACTTTTATTGTGTGTTGTAGGCCACAGGTAAATGCTACACTGGTTTCTAAATAACAAGTTTATGTTCTGCTGAGCTGCAAAGCTGGACATTTACACCCTTGTGGGAGCTGCTCAGATGCTTTAACAAAAGCAGGGAATCTACTCAGTAAATCATCAGCAGGTTCTGTTGTCTGCAGGATGTATTTGAACACCAGAGGAGTCATCAGTTCTTTGTGATGATTAGAGGATTGTAATTTAAAAAAAAATCTGTTGTCTCCATTTCCCCTGGGTGACATTACTAGGAGCATATTTGATAGCAGAAGTTGTGTTCTTAGATGTTTTGTGTCATTTGTCTTTGAGTCACCAAGTTAAATTGTAGTGAAAAAAATTACTATTTCTACCTCTTTCTCATTTTGTAAAATGCTTCCACTCTCTTAGAAGGTAAAGTTATGAGAAATGTGGAGAGAGAATGATAGGCAAATTTCAGTGCCAGCCAATCAGCAACTCAAACGAGAATGTCATCCTGGGAATGCTTCTCTCAGATTTATTTAGCACTAAACAGTGTGTGAAGGCAAGTATCTGCTTTTGGTCTTGCAGACAATGAAGTTAAAATAGTGTAGAAGAATAGATGTTTGTTCTGAAAGAATTGAAGAATTTTGGTTTGGTTTGGATTTGGCAGTTTTCTCATCTCTGTTTCAGTTGCACCTCTCAGTGTGTCATTGAGAACATTTAAATGTATGTATTAGAGGTATTATGAGAAATAAAAACATTAACTTCTCTACAATACCATTGCAAGTATTAAAATGTTGCTGCCAAGTAGAAATGAAATAAATCTTCTAGGAAAGTTACTATGAGGGAGAGGTCATGTACAACAGATGTGGCACAGTTTTAGTGTAAAGAATAAACCTAAACCTTTCCACAGAAAGATGAATATTAATTAAAACAAGATTTTTGAATACACAGTCATGAATATATTTGCATATGAAGATAGAGGTGTGACTGTTGTGCTGCTACTGCATCTTCAGATAAACAATAAGATGAAAAGCAAACGAGCAACTCCTGAAATGCTGTAAAACAAGATTGATGCAAAGTAAGAAAGTTTTAAATACAATTTTGAATTGGTTGATTTCTCAAAAACTGAGTTGGTGATGGCATGATACTTCTTAAACGGAACCAGAGGACATAGTCTCAAGCTATGTCAGGGAAGGTATAGGTTGGATATTAGGAAAAAAATTTTCACCAAAAGAAGATTAAAATACTAGAGTGCTTTTCCCAGGGAGGTGGTAGAATCACCATCTCTGGATGTGTTTAAAAAAAGACTGGACATGGCATTTGGTGCTGTGGTCTAGTTGAGGTGTTAGGGCACAGGTTGGACTCTGTGATCTTAGGGATCTCTTCCAACCTCACTATTCTGTGATTCTGTGAACCATCAAGGTGCACATCTGTGCCTTCTGCTGGAATGAATGGCAGCACTCAGCTGAAGCATCCTACAGTGCTGTGCCAGGCTGGTGCTGGGTTGCTGCCCTGAGGGGGCAGCCTGTTCCACCAACTGGGCACTGCCTGGCTCCAGTGCCTCCTCAGCACACCCCAGGTATGCTGTGTAACAGAAATCAGCTCTCTGATAGAATACAGGAGGCACTCTGCAATAAAATTTACATGAACAAACTGGAAATAGCATTTGCTTAAATATGGGACTTCTAATTAGTAAAGCATCTTCTAATGCCTGAAACATGCTAATGAAACTAATTTATTGCTATGTTAATTGATTGATCTAATGTAGAGACATTGCACAATATTTATCTTTCAGGTGAACTGTGTTGCCAAGCACTGATGATTGTTGAAGTAAAAATATCTTAGATTTTAAAAGTTTGATTACCGTGTTCAGATAACACAGGAAGTTTCAGTGCAAAAATGTGATTCTTTTGTGGAATTTTTGTTGATGGTAGAATTAAAATACTTGAATTTGACTGGATTGTTTTTAACAAACATAGAGTTGTCTCACTGTTATTCTTGGGTTCTGCATTCCTCACTTTGTAACTGACAGTTTTGGTTTTAGTCTTTCATAACCTATGATGCTTGACATCAGACTTAAAAAAAGCATCATGCATGTTTTGATCTAAGTGAAATGTGAAGAAGTAGGGCAAAAATTGTTTGGTCAAAGTATATGAAAATTCAAACTTTCATCTCTTTCCCTTCTGTAAGAATTGCCTGGTATGTTGTGTTCTGTGGTTTGCACATATTGAAGATGTGTATTACATGGCATTCTTCAAATGTCCTAAATTTTCCTTTCTCTGCTCTGGGTGGTTGAGAGGGAAAAGAGGAAAGAAAAAAAATACATCAGGAGGAATAGAAAGAGTGATAAAGTGAGCAAGAAAATGCAGGAATGAAGAGGCATGGGATGCTTGATGTTAAAAATAAGAGGGGTTGAATACAGTAAATACCTATGGATAAACATTGGTGCTTTAGGCTTACTAGAATAATTTGGCTTTATACAGCTGGTTTTATCCAAACATATGAAGATTATATGATTGTAGGTTTTCATTTTACAGTGGATCTATCTGGCTTTTGACAGGTGATTTGTGAAATAATTAAAGCTTTGTATAGCAGTTGAAAAACTGAAACACATTCCCATTGATTATTCAAGTCTGTCAGGGAGCTTTTACAGCAACTGCTGCTGCTTTGAACAGGGCTAAGAGCTGTCCTGCATACTCTGATTTTGTTCTTACCAGTGGTTTGTCTTTTTAAATGGTTGGAACAGGTTCTAAAATCCCTGACCTCAGCTAGGGAAAGGTAGTTACCATGTCAATACCATTAACAGCAGTCACAGTCTTCAGACAGTTGCTGCAGATGGAAATATATTCCGAATACCCATCAGAACTCAAGATATTTGCTGACTTCAACTTGGTTCTGCTGTTGGCAGTTTTACAGAAGTTAGCAGTCAAGTAACTGCTCCTTGGAATTTAAATGACATTTTTTTGGTCAGGAAGAATATTTTGCATAGTCCCTATTGATTTGCATGAGGCATATAGAATAACCAACAAGATATGCCTTTTGTATCAAAACATTGTAATTCTTTACATGTCAGATAAAAACTAAACAAAGTTCAAATTTGGAGTCAGAATATATGTTTTGATATCTTTAAAACTATTTTGTAGTTGCTGATTTTCTTCTCAATTGTTCAAGTAAAAAGGACTAGAAAATCTGTTTGGTTTTCTTAGTTCTTTGTTTCTCTCAGCTGCATTTCTATAGGTTGTTTCTTTTCCAGCAGGTGGTCTTATTAAATTTGCCAGCAGTGCCCAATGCAAATAAGTTTTATTCAGGTGAAAGAATCTGTTTGTGTCTCTTGAAGTTTTCTTCCTTTTGCTCCCAATTTCTTGCTCTCACTTGCATTTTCTCTCTTGCAGTTTTAAGGCACCACTGAGTCAGAAGTGTTTGAGTATTCAGAAGTACAATTGAAAGGACTTAGTCCTGCAGGGATGGGTAATAGTGAAAGCATTACAAAAACACATCCCTGTAAGCTCCCCCTAATGAAACACCTCAGTGTTGCAGTGTTCCAGGGCTGAGACACCTCAAGGGAAAGGTGTTTGTCATTTTTGTCTTGGTGTGATGCTCAGTAAAGCTGGGGTGCCCTTCAGCAGCTCCATAATGCTGAAGGGGTTTATGCATTGTATTTATTGCCCCAGTATTGAGCCTTACCATAAAAAAAAAACAAAAAAAAAACTTCACTTAGAAATAGTGTGACTTACCCCAATTACCATCTCAATAAAGACAGTGAGACTTGCTTTGCTGAGTTAATTGCTATGAATTGTTCAACAGGCCTCACAAATAGATGTTTATGAGCATATTTCCATCAATTAGATTTTTATCATGCTTCTTTATATTCAGAGTGACCTTTACAGTGCTTATGAGAAGAATAATTTAGTGCATACTGTACAAGGATTGAATACTCTCCAGTCCCCATTGGAAACATTTGAGGGTTGTGATCTTTACAGTCACCTTGAAATAAACTTTTGTTTAATGCTGCCTGAGAAAATCAGAATTATGTTTAAAATTACTGAAACAAATGACAGAGGCTGTGCTATGATATTTCTTTTGCATGTGTAGGAATGTACAGGAAATGCTCTCCATTGCATTGGTTTTGTCCCATTGCATGGGACAAAAATAGAAAGCAAATAGATTGACAGCAACAGTTATAAAGCACTTTGTGTGTTGCTATCTGATGAATATTATTTTCCTTTATAATCACAAAATTTATAAAGCTCTGGAACAAACAGAGTATGTTGAAAACAGCCATGGTCAGTGTAAGAGCAAACTTCAGTGCTGTACAAAAGGAGATTTAAACTGTGCTGTGCATTTTGTGATGTTCAATTCCCATCTGTCTTTTGCAAGGAACTGGCTGGATCAGGATGTTTTTGAATTTATTTTTTCCCATTGGGCCCCAAGAATTCTATCATCACTTTCTATCCTTTTTGCTCCGAGTTAACAACAGGCTTTGTAATGAAGGATCATTCTGAGGGATGAGTTGTGATTCTCAGCTGCACATCCTTCTTCCTTGCTCCTTTGCTGCTTGCCAGCAAGCTCAGCAAGTCCTTAGCAAAAGACAGGGTTTCTAAACTCTGGGGTTTGTGAACTTGTAGCAGTGCAAGAAGATAGTAAGATTTTTCTGATAAAAGAACACAGAGCCAGTTAAGTTTTGTGTCATTACAGCAGTGATCCTGTTTCCTTGGTTACAAGTCACGTGCACTCCCTTGTTGAAAAGTGAATTCTTTATACATTCAAGCATTTCTGCACTGAGCAGGTGTTTCTGAAACTGGTAGCAAAAAATGGGCTCTGGAGCCAGGAAAGAAAGTTTCACTTTGGAGGTTGGGCACACCATTCCTGTCAGCATATTTACTGTACACTCATGTCTGGCAGGGAGTTGCCAAGGTGGATTTGGTGAGCTAAATCAGAAACTTTCTAATTTTAAACACACAGAAAAAGCCTGCTTCTATTTTGTCCATATCTAACTCAAACAATGGATCCAATATTTTTAAAAGCTCCTTATGCCATGTTTGGATCTGGAACAAATTTTTGCATCTGGGCTATGAAGTGTGGAATGCTGAAATGCTAATATAGTTAAGTGTGCAGGACTTCAAAGTCCTGTCCTCATTCTTGATAGCATGAAAGCACTTTACTGTGGGATAAAGTATGGAAGAATCAGTTTACTTTTTTTTGCTTTCAGCTGTGTTGACAGCCATCTTAAGACCTTTCTTTTCTTTTAGTGTGGTGTGGTTGTCCTAAGTGAGTAAAAGAATAAAGATGTTCTTGTCAGATGAGCCATATGACAGCTGCACTTGACATTCAAATATAGAATTGCTGCACCTTTCTTGTAAGCACTGTGGTTTCTACCAGTATTCTCACTTTACTCCCTTCTGATTATTGAATTAATGACATACAGGAATAGAATTTAACCCAAGAAGATGTCATTATCATAACATGTTAAAGGGCACAGCACAGTGTCAGAATGTTAGTTTAAATTAATTTAACAGCAGTGCATAAAACAGGAAGAATCCAGGCTGCAACAGTGCAGTTTTTCACCAGAGTCATTCTTTTAACTGGACTGACTTGCTCAGAAGAACTTTCAAATGAGGTTTTCAGCCTGGAGGAGTGTATTGAAAATACTGGAATTTTTCACAAAATATATTTAGGAAGGTAGAGCAATATAATAAAAATTTGTCAAATACTGAGGAGGATTTGCTCAGGATTTCCTGAGCTTGGGCAGTGTCACACTGCGATTGAGGTCTGGGTGGCTGAAAACCAGAGTGAGTCAGCAGGGACTTGAGGCCTATATTGTAATAAAGGAAATGTGAAACAAGGGCAAACTGAAACATGAACAGGTGAATTGATTTGAAAGAGAGAACTTGATGTTGTTAATGCAGGAGGGAATTGGTTTCCATGGGGAGCTGTGGGAGTGATGATTTCTGGACAACAGAGGTTTGACTCACCAACATAGAATCAACTTAGCTCAGGAGTTTGTTGAGAGAATAATTGGGCATAAACAGGAGCAAACAGTAGCTGGGTTTTAGTGGGTAACAGTCTTGTGGCTGTCAGTGTGAATTATTGTAGAAAGAAAACTGGAGAAGGTAGGGAATACAAGAATAAATGAGTTGAATAAGAGTAGAGGAGTGCTGTAAAATGTAATAGGAGCAAGAGACTGAGTGACACAGTTTGGGTTGATTGAAGAGAATGTATGTTAAAATGAGGTGAAAAGGGAAAATGATGGAAAAAATGTAAAAAAAAGAGAGCACTTACACAGGATTTATTTCACTTTACTGCATTTTATGCACACAGAGAAGAAGCCATTTCATTAGAATGGTATTGGGATTTTCTTTCATTTTTTGAAGTAGTGGTAGCTGAGGTAGCAACCAAAGGTGTTCACCATAGGCACAGAGTTTTTATATGAACACTACTGTAGGAAGGTATTCCATCATCTGAAAACAAGCCTTGAAAAAAATACACATGAGTGATGCTGGTATTTCAGAATATTCTTACAGTGTATAAAGGTGCAGCTCCATGTAGGATGCTGGGTGAGAAGGTCTGGGGCAGTGAGCATCCTGCACTCAGTGCTGCTCCATGTGCACAGCAGGGTCCAGGCCTGCCAAGAGGAGCTCCCTCTGCTTGGGATATCTGAGCAGCTTGGTGGGCATTCAGTGGACCTGTTCTCAGTGTGCTGGGACAAAACTGCCTCTCATCCTTTAATCCTCAGCTCTGTAAGCTTCCATTCTCTCATTTCATAGCCTGAATATATTTTTGTGAAGGGCTTTCAGCATAATTCAGGATGATTTTTTTTTTAAGTACTGGAAACTTGGAAAATGCACAGGCAATCATCTTCTAACTTCAGCTTCATTGTCTGCATACTTTAAAATCAATTTTTGCTCATAAACATTTAGTAGATTCTGAGGTAATTTTTATGTTGATCCTCTCTATTCCAGCAGTATATGTACTCTACTCATCCTGAAACCCTAGAATCTGGATTTCCTCAGTAGGAAACAATTTCTTTGTGCAGTTCTAAAACCCTGCTGCAACTGTTCATTGGTATCAGGATAGTGTTAGCAGATATATGAAATTATGAAATGTGCATGTGTGGGGCACACACAAATGCTCACAAAATCCAATCCAGGTGGCGATTTTAGTAACGCTTACAATGCAGATGTTTGTGATATTGTCTGTGTCAGTTTACTGTGCCCATCCTAAGGGGGCCTAAGGCCTGAACTCTGCCCAGGCCTAAGGCCTGAACTCTGTGGCAGGATACAGGCAGGAGGTCCATGTGCCTTGGGGAGCCAACCCCGAGGGGACAGGGCCCCCTTGGGCAGGGCTGGGCTTGGCTGGGAGCACGGTGGCACCTTGGGCTCGCTGTGGTTTTGCCTTTTAGCTCTGGCTGCTGCTCAGTCTGTGCCAGACCAGCTCTGCCAGGCCTGCCCAGAGCCTCAGTCTGCCTGGCAGCTCCACTTCCCAGATTGTTCTGCAGCTCTGTGCTGGGTTAAAGAGCTCTTGGTGCTGTGTTTGTCTCCAAAAGCAATGTCATGGTGTTGTACCTACATCTTGGATAAAGCAAAGGCATGTTTTAGTTCTCATGCAAAATAATGAATCAAGAGTTGCAAAGCATAACCATGAGAACAGTCAAATACAAACCAATGTCTGTAAACCTGCTCTCCATTACCCTCTTAGTCTGCACCTGATTACTGACAACTGTACAACATTGACATCAAAATTTTCATGTTTGAAAGAGTTTGACATCTCTACAAGATTGATGAAAACTTTCCTAGTGAGCACATAGAACATATTTCTACTTGAATAGCTAAGAAATATAACAGGGCATTTTGGTTCTTCTTTCCTTCAAATAACAGTAATTTTTAAAGATTGAGATTGTTTTGTTCATTAACAAGAATACATAATTTGTAAAGGAAGCTAGCTAGTGAAAGTAAGCTTTTACTTTCTTTGCAATTGTCTAGTTATTTCCTTTTACTATGCAAACCAGTTTCTGGCATGATTGTCTGAGTAGAATTCTTTTTAAAAAATTGTTTCAATGACACACCTAATATAATGAAAAAGAGTTTTATTTTCTATGTGTTATCCTTTTTTAGTAAATGGGGCTAGACATGTCTGGGCAGTTTATTTCCCAGTTATCCTTTTTGTCTGTAGCAATTTGCTCCATTATTCTGCTGGAATTGACTTTTTCAGAGCAGGAGAGCACAGAGGAGTTTGCAACTCAGTCAATCAATAGCTAAAATGTGCTAAAATGTGCTAGTGCAGATGCCTCTGTGTTCTTGCTGTCCTTGCTGTATGACAGTATCTACCTTCCAGCATGTGGGACCTCTCATACTTTGAACTTCCAAAACTGTCTTTTTGTGTCTTTTTGTCCCTTTTCAATCAAAGCCCCCAAAATTAATAGTGTTTTAAAATAGGCACTGAATTTGCAATATAAAAAGCCCACAAATATATAGAATTATGTTGTATCATAATGCATATTTTGATGTGGCATCCAGGTCATCAAAGAGCACCACACTGGCAAAAAAAAAAAAAATCAAAGTGAATATTTTAATTTGGTGTGAAGATAATTTTCTTCAGTATGTTTTTTTAAGCTGCTGAGCAGGTGAGAGAACACTAAATTGCCTCTGTATGACTGCATAAGGGAACATGTGGATGATAGGAGCCATTTACTGCATAGTTGTTCAGGACTGGCTCAGGTGCCTCACTGTGTCACATGCACACTCCACAGACACCTCTCATGGAGCTGTGTAATGTTCTTTTCATAATATTTGCCCTTCTTGAGCCAATTTCCTGGCCTTACCCAAATCTACATGAGTTCCCTGTAATGACTTTGTGATTTTTAGAGCTTACTTTTTGGCCTACTAAATCCTGAAGAACAGTTTGTAATATTTATTCTACAGCTGCATTTAAACTAGCTGATCTATAATTGCTTGTTAAGTTTCTCTTTCTGGAGCTTATTTTAAGAAAATTGCCAGCTTTAGATATTCACAGTCAAATCTCAGCATATGAAGATTGCATAAGAGCCAGTTCAGGAGATGTATTTTGGAGAACTTACAGGTAGGGGAAGGGAACCATCTGCAGGTCCCTGACAGAAAACAAGTTTCCAGCAGAAAGTGTTTTGAACACTGTTGATGTGAACATGTTGTTTTGTAAGAAGCCATCTGGTCAGCCAGAGCAATCTGTGTGCAAGTGCAGATGGATCTGGGATCCAGAGCCCTGAGCTCCCTCTCCTGCTCCTCAGGACAGGGCCCTGGGGATCCCCCTGGGAGGATGTGCTGACCCCCTGCATCCAGCCAGCCTGGATCCCCCAGCTGAGCTCTCTGTGGGAATGGCACAATGCTGGAAGGAGGAGAAATTCCTCAAGTTCCATTCTCCAGCTGAAAGCTGGGTGCAGGTTGGTGTGATGGCAGGAGGGCTTGGGGCAGATGGGATGCTGAGCTCCCTTATTGATAAGTTCTCATAGCCCACTACTCTTTTAGTGCTGTTTTTTGAAATTAGAATTTGAAATACACAGCTGAAGAGGGAATTATGTCTTTAAATATATGTTCACAGAATGAATAGAAACTGATTAATGGAACTGAAAGAAACCAAACAAAATAATACCATATTTATTATATATATTGTATTTATAATATATTTAGAAGTTGCATAGCATGAAACTGTGGCACTTAGATGTTTTTTAAGCCATGCTATTCTCACAAAAAGTGAGGTTATTTCTACTCCTGGTTTTCTCTGATGTGTTGAAAGGAACTTAGAGGCTTCTTACTCACTTCAATCAATGTGCATGGCAAAATATATTACTTAAACTATGCTAGTGTAGCCTGGGGGTTGTGACCTGCACAAAACCCAGTCTGGAGATTTTTGAGTTTAATTCCCTTCTTAGTAAAATCTTCCATGGAGTCATGAAAGCGATAGACACAGTTTATAGCAGATGACTCCTGGTACAAACCAGTTGTGGAAGTTCAGAGTGTATGTTCAAGAGAATGTCAAATTAAAGTCTTTCTCAGCTTGAATCCTGTTAACAGGGGAAGCTTGATAGAGATGCTTGCCAGCAACACAGACCAGTGAAAAATCACTTTTCTTGTATGAGTTTCTAAAATGTGGGAGAGTAGAAGAACTCCCAGACCAGCATATGTGCATTGGATGCTAAAGGCAGCCCCTCCAGGAAGAGCAGATTTAGGGGCTTTGTTGTTTGGGAAGCAGGGTCTGAGTTTTGTGACCTGCCAGGTTGGCTCTGTCTCCTTCTGGTCAGGCCACAGAGCACTGCTCTCTCTTCAGTTCCCAAACAGCCTTTGCTGTGTCACCAAACTGCCTTTCTGACATTCTCTGAAATGCCAAGTGGCATTTCCAAGGTTTCACCCCTGCCTGGTGACTGTCCCAGTGGGCACTGCTGCTGTTTGCCCCCTGCACATCAGGCCTTGGTGCACCAGGAGCTGCTCTGCATTCAGCCCAGGGCCTTTTTCATGTTGGGTGGTTCTCTGTGACATCTGCAAGCACTTTTGGCACAGGATGGCATTTGCAAACAATTCTGGCATGGTGGATTTCTGTAATGCATTGTCAGAGGTATTGCCAGCTGAGCTCTCAGACATGAGTTTATGATGTTTGCTCCAGATCCCCTGAAATGTCAATATCTCAGAGCAATTGCCCTTGAGAAATCTGTTATGCAGGGGAAAAAAGGGGAATAATTATTGAAAATATACTGTTCTTTACATCAGAATGAGTGTGTGCAAATGAATTCCCATATGTAAACTTTACATAATTGCTTGAATGGCAGAATTAGTGGAATGATTTTTTAAAAAAAATAATTTGCTAATGAAACAACATGACTTTTTTTCCTCTTCATGTAACTGTTAGTCTTGGAGTATTGCAAGAAAAATTATTCTGTAATGCTTATTTCACTGGGAATAAAACCAAAGATTAAGTTTAATTACTTTTCCACAGTGGAAGAGATTTTGTGGAATGAAAGAGGCTATGCTGAGGATGGAAAATAAACTTTATTCCTTTCTCTTAGCATATGAAGCAGTAAGGAATACTCATGAAACTGTGGTTTAGAGCAATCTGTTTATACATCTTATATTGCAGTCTTCCAGTGCTTACTCATGCTCCTTTCTGTGCACTACTGACAGTAATGGATAAATGGATGCATCCCTTCAAATAGTAAAACAAATAATCTTCATAAGGGAGGTATCTTTGTACTTTTGCATGTACTTGGCCTTAATCCAGACCATAACAAGCTTGTTTATGCCCAACTGCACAGCTTTTCAAAAGGAGGTAGGTTATTTCTTTTCCTTATTTGAACTTGTATTGAAAAATATTGCAGCAGCCATCAGTTTTTCCTGTGAAAACAGCAGGAATTAGCTACAGGCCATCACTGAAATTCAAAACATTCTACAGAAGCTTTGTTCCTTGGTTTTGCTTATCTGCCAGCTGTAAACATAATCCATTCAATTCTGTTGTATCACAGATCCTATTTTTGTGGTATATTTTTAATATGTTTGGTACTTGTGTGGTGGTAGCAGAATCCATGAACAGTTAACTGAAATATCCTAGAATAACTTGATGTAATTAGAGGTACTTGTCTATTAATAACAAAAAATTCATAATATGCAGCCTTCCTTCCCTGCCACAGCCCTTCACATCATTAACCAATGGGTAAAGGAGGTGGTTTTGGCTGGTTTTTTTTTACTTTAGACTGTTTCAGAGGTCTCCAGATACATCTTCTCTAGATACAAATGAGGCCAAATGTCAGTTCAGAAATGCAAAATGACCTGAGCTCTTCAGGTCTGTGCAGAACAGCAGTGGCAGCATCCTGAGCCAGTGCTGGTCTGTGTGCAGCAGCAGGGATGGCTCAGAAATCCATCCTGTCTGTGCTTCCACCCCTGACCCTGCATGGCCCAGGGACAGCACCCAGAGAGAGCTTCACAAATTTACAGCCTTGGTCTGACATCAGGCTCTGCTGCTCTGGGAGGATGGAACCACACCAGCTGCTCATTTCCTAATGCAGATCTGCTTTATCACTAAACAGCCTTCTTCAGCTTCCTCTTGCTCAAGTAACCTGATTTTAAACAGAAATTCCAGGAAGGATTTGTACTGGGTTGGCTGGGGTCACCATCTCCAAGAGCAGACCAAAGGCATTTTTCTTCAATCTCCACATATTAATTACACAGTGCTTCACAGTTTGATTACCAACAGCAGTACGAAGGTTTATTTTTAGTTTAAGATTTTAGAAGTGTAACACAATTACACTTAAAGAGTTTAGTAAAAGTCATGTGTTAAAAAGAGACCTGCTAATCTTTGGGTCTGAAAGTTAGAAACATGGGCCTTGCAAACAACAGAGTCCATTTCTTGCTATTCTATGTCTATCTAACTTCTGAAATCTTGTTTCTCAAATTTTATTCTTAAGGATTCATAAATTAATTCTTTACAAGAGATTTAATTTATTTGTTTTAATACAGTAAGTCTGGTAAATCATATCTATACACTGAACAGCTCTAAATCTCTGGCTCTGTTAGAAATCTTTCAGTAGAAGGCTCCAGCATAATAAAAGAGATAAATCCTAAAGCATCAGCTATAGAGAATAGTCAGGTGTGACCAAAGGGAGAGAAAATGGCGTTGGTTTGCAGACTGAATATTTTATCATACTGTTACTGTTAGTGCTGCAGCTGAGTCAAAATGCATCTAAATCCTGAAGACTCCAAGAAAATCCAGTGCCCAGCATTGCTGAGCACAGGGCAGGGATAAGATGAGAAGGGTTCCTGTCTGCCTGTGGAGCTGTCACTGCACTCAGGTTCTGTGTGTCACCTGCACAGGGCACAAAGAGCCTCTCTGCTGTTCAGGCCAGCACAGCAGCACTGCAGGGGAGCTGCAGGCACACACCTGCCCTCCTGTCTGCTGGGGCTGTTCTGCTGGCAAAGCAGAGCTACCCCAACAGAGATCAAGTTCTGCACCATCTCACAGCCTGGTACTGGGCATGAGCATTTGTGACACTGACCAGTGACACAGGGGCTTCACTGAGCTGCCAAACCAGGGAAGGAGAGCCACTGTTTAATTCAAAAAGTACTTGGAGCCATAAGATGTCCTCTGTCAAAGCTGACTGTTCTTCCTAACAGCAAAGTCTTCATGTGGCCAAAAGCCACAAAACCCAAAGAAACGAGAGGAATTTCATAGGTAATGAGGAAAGTGCCTGATTTGTCATCCTGTGATCCTTTGATAGCTTTCTTCTGGGACAAAACTCAGCTGGCCTCCAGAAGCAGATTCTTTGGGCAGCAGCAGCCATTTCCAGGCTTCTCCAGGAGCTGGAACTGAGAAGGTCCAGCTGCCAGCAATGTCACTCCAGCCCTGGAGCTCCACTGCAGTGGCTGCCAGCAGTGACACAGCCACGGCTGCTCACTGCTGTCCTAAATTGATTCTTCTCTATTATTTTGGAAAATATTATTGCTAATCTTTTTATTTTGAACTCGTTGGGAAAGTTCAGAGTTATAGAGGGACCAACTTCATACACTTTTTAAAGGCTCTGAATCTAATGATACCTGGAGAGCTGACCCCAAATATCTGGAGCTCCTGGCCAGCAATGCACTATGCATTCAACTCCCATTGGAGTCAGTAGCAAATTTTGCTGCCTGTTAACCTAATTTGGAGTCATAATGAAAAAAAGGATGAGCTGCATTTATCACAGGCATTTTCATTTTACAGAGAAAATAATTAAAATATGATTAAACAGAAAATGTGATTTTGGTTGCTGATTACTGTGGTCACTTTTTTGCTGGCCAGCCTGATGCTTGTTTAGTTGCTGTCTAATTTATCAGGATTGTTGCATCCCAAGCTGGCTCCTGTAGCCATTTACTAGGCAGTGTCATTCTTCCATGAGCTTCCCTTTCTGTCTTGGATTAAATGTAAACATTAGTTCCTGTCTTCATTATCAAGAACACAGTCAGCATTTCCATTGTTACTCTGTTGATGGTACTCATTTATTTACATATTTCCCCATCTTGATTACTTTTGTTTATTTAGAGAGCACAGATCTAATTCCACTGTACCAAGTCTCAACCCTGTGATTATGTTGCCAGGTGCAGATGTACTATTTTCTATGGGCTTATCCAAGTCAGTGGGAATTTCTTTTTTTATCTTAGGAAAACTAAATAAGGGGCTAAAATGAAGAATAATTTAAAGGCTCCCAGGGGTTGAGATTGTGGCCTATATTTTTGAGGTTTTTAGGTCATGCATCATTATTAGTACCAAGCTTATGGCTGGAATGCAGTAACATGCTCTTAGTATTTAAGAAAGAAAACCCAGAAAGAATGATTGCTGTAGAGCAGTGTTCATGTGACTGTTGTCACCGTATTTTCCAGAAAAGTTATGATTATGATTCCTGGAGCAGTTTCTTAAGTTTGTTCATTTTTTTAATATTTATAGCTGTTATTGTGACTTTGATTCAAATCTGGCTCTGAGAATGGTCACATCAGCTCTCTCCTGCCTTTGCACACGTGAATATCATGTGTAATCTTCATGAGAAATGAAGATACTTCAGAGAAGCAGCTGATACCTCTTAACTTGATGGAGCAATTAAAACTGAAGCACTTCCTTGGAAGATCAAAACAACATGTTTTGATGACAACTTTTCTCTATCATTCCATTTGCTTCCATGGTAATTTTAAAAGAAGGGGCTTGTCTTTAAAAATAAGAGAATGACGGTAATTGTTTGTGCAGGTTTTTGTGATGGGCAGCTTACTGGCAAAACCCAAGCAAAGAGCACATTATTCTTTTGGAGACTGTTTAAACTCCCTGAAAGCTGCCCCTGGCAGTGCTTTGGGGCAGATATTCCTGCCTGGCTGAATTTGAATCCAAGATGAGTTGGGGACAGTGGAGGGACAGAGCCCCTCAGCAGGGACACAGCAGCCAGCTGGCTCTGGCTCCAGCAGAGCCATGGCCCAGTCAGAGCTGCAGCACCAGGAGCTGTTTGCTCCTGAGCCCGTGGAAAACCAGGGGGCTGGGAGCTGGTGCTCTTCCCAGGTGCTGAAACAGCGGGTGTTAAAGGCTGAAAGCCTGAGGTGGTGAAGTAAGGCAGGAGTATGCACCAAGTTTTTTACTGCCATTAGTCTCAGTACATCAGTGAGCACAGGATCAGGTAAATGATAGGGATGAACAGATAAGAAGAAATATTTTAAACTTTCAGATTTTTCCTCTCTGTGTTACTGGCAAAATTGAGCAAATTGGAGAAGATGATAAACTTTTTTTTTTCCCCCCTCCCAGTGCTTGGCATGAAACATGATTAATTATTTTCATTTTGTGTGCTGTGTAAACTAGATGTGGAGAGCTCAGGGGTGTTAATGCTTAACTCCTTTTACTGGCTTTACTTGTGTCCTGGTGTCTGAGAAGGCATTTGCTGTCAACTTTGTTCTTATGCCCAATGCCAATTGTATTGATTATATGCTGTTTAAAAGCTAATTTGGTAATTAAATTTGTCTGCCCTCCATGTCAAAACCATTGTGTGCAAACAGTTTGTGAAGATGGGGGAGGAAGTGCCTGCCTGGTCGCTGTAATGCACTGCTGCCTCAGCATGTGGAAATTGCTGCTTGCCAAACAGAAGTTGTAGTTTATTTTCATGTATGTGATGCATTGTGAATCCTAATGCACATCTTCTGTCTTCAGATTCTTTAATATTTTCAATACCAATGTATTCTAGTTGTCTGTGCTTTCCTAAAGATAATTACTTACTAGCAGGGAACTCCAATCCAAGAACTGAACACTGTTCTTCTGAAAGCAAATCTGACCTTTTGTTATTACATAAACAACCCTGGATCATGTTCTGCTTCTGAACCACTTGTTCATGAAATCCCCTTTTGAGGATTTCAGAATGGGGGTGGTGGATGTGCTGCTCACACAGAGCCACCCTTGACAGGAGGAGAGTGAGTAGAGCTGAATGTTGGTGATTTCCAGATGGAAATGGATGGGACAGCCAAACTTCCTGCCTTTCAACTAAGCACAGGAATACAAACAACAAATATATAAGTTATAAATAAATGTAAATACGTGTGTAGTGGTCTCTGTCTTCCTAGTTAGCTGGGCAGAGGTTTTTTGCCAGAGCACATTGTTCAGGCATTCCCTTATTCTGTCTGGGGCATCCCAAAACCTGGAGAGTAACCATTCCCAAATGCAGAGGTCATTGTGCAGTGGAAAGCCAAGGAATGAGAGTATTAAGTAGAAGTATTCCTTAGATAGAAACTGATGAAAGGTCACCTTTGCAGGGTTCTGAGCCTTTCCTGAATGAGTGTATAACAGCGATATTATTCAGTTATAGAACTATTAGATACAGGAACCATCTCAGTATGCCAACTTCAAAATGAAGTTAGTGGGGAAATATGTGAGAGTCATGTACAGTGTCATGGTTTAAAGGAAAATTCAAATAACAGTGCAGATTTGATGAAGAAAGTCTTCATGCTGTTATGGAAACTGAATTGTAGCATGTGAATGTTCAAGTCAGGGTAATTTGAATTGTAACAAATAGAAACACGATTAGGTGTCGTTATTTCACTGCAAGAAGAGATCATGAGTGGAGAAGTGTGTATGTGGAAGTAGAGGGAGCTGTACACTAACCAAATGGTTGGACAGAGTATTAGAATTAATGCTTTTCATTTCTTGAAATTTCATTTTATCTAATCTTGATAGGAAATGATTATTCAGTTTGTAACCTGACAACTTTGCTGTAATAGTGTCTTCAGGATTTTCAGTGTTGAAGTGTGCTATAGAGGGATTGTCTTTCTGTCTCTTCTGTTAATAACTGACTCTTTAAACATCCAAATCAGACATTTGTATTAATAAATGAAGATCACAGTTTCTCATTTATAATTGCATTTAATTTCTACAAAATTGGGAGTAGGGGCAGGAAATGTCTCCAATTATTTTTACACTTCACCAACTGGAAACTAGGATTTTACCCAGCTGACTGCAAAGCAGGAGTTAATACAGTATGTGAAATGATTTGGTGAATTCTTAGTTAATAATGCCACTAAACAGGTGTCTTATCTGATTTTCATTGGCAAAAGGTGCTGAGATTTGTTGCACTGTCAAGTCAGAATTAGTTCTCAGTTGTCTAATAAGGATTTCCTGATATGGGCTTGCTTAACAGGACCTTTCTGAGGAGCTGCCTGCCTGAGCACCACATTAAGTGTTGAGGTTATTACCAGAATTAGATTATTATAATGACTAACAAAGAATTAATAACACAAGAAGCTGGCAGAAGTCACCAAATTTACCTGGCAGTGAATGCCTTTTTTCATGAGGTATTTAACATAACTGAAGTAAAACTAGAATTATGAATGTCTCCAGAGAGGCATTTACGTGTGAGATAGATCTATAGATAGGTACATGAAATGCCTGATCCTGAGCTTTGCTACACTCCCAAGATGTGCTTATTCTGTTCTCTGAACTCTGGCTGATACAAAAGTATCTCTAAGTGCAGATGTTATACTATTTTTATCAGAAACTTCTCTCTGTAATTTCATCCTGAAGAACAGGCATTGAGATGGGAAATAAATTTCTTCATGTAAATGTTCACAACATCAGCCAAGAGAATACTGCAGTTCCATGTACTGAGTATGTAAAGAAAACCCCACAAAATACAGTTTGCATTTGGATACAGGGAGAGCAATAAATCAAAGGTATGAATAAACCAGCAGCTGATGAAAAGGACCGGTTATTTTAAGCTATTTTCTAAAGATGCACCTCAGGCAGAACTTGACACCAAGACAAAATCAATGAAACTGAATCGTTTGCCAAACAAACGCTGGGCAGATCAATCAGGAATGCTTAAAAGCTAAACAATGACCCCGTGGGAAGGAGGAATTGATTGCCTCAGCAGGTTGCTTTTTTCTTCAGAATGGGCCAAGGTGAGACTGTAAAAAAGAACTTGAGCCTTTAATATGTGGACATTCCACTGCTGAACAGGGCAGTGCCTGGCAAGCCTCTCTGCCTGGACCCTGCTAAGGCTTCTGTGGCTCAGAAAGAACAGAATGAAAAGCAGAATGTTTTATTAAAGCCAAGCAGGTGTAACTGGGACAGGTGTAGGCTTAGATAAATTGTGAACTTAGCTCAGGGATTGGGGGAGCAGGGCTGGCAGAGTTACTGCAGCACAGCTACTCCCTGGTTTAGATTTAGGTATTTTGAATTTGTATTTTAATCTGAGTAAAACAATCAACTAGAGGCTAACTCAGCACCCCAAACTAACCTAGGGACTATTTTTACTGAGTGTGACAAACGAGAGGATTTGCAAACCTTGTAGGCAATGGCTTATGCTTCCTTCTTCATCCCAAACACTGGGTGGCAAAAAGATTTGTCTCAATTCCATCTTCATGGGCATTTGCCAGAAATACAGACAGAATCACATTAAGGTCTTCATGTTTCTGCCCCAGAGTTTGTGGAATATTTGACCAGTTGAACTGTCAATACATTTAGAAAGTGTCTTGGTTAGTGCCAGAGACTGTACAGGTATTGTTCTGCCTCTAGGCCAGAACTAAATTATTAAATCTAACAACAGGAGACAGAACAGAGGGGAGATGACTCTTTCCCTCCTACTTGCCTACCATGTGTTTTGGGTTGGTCATTTTGGCAAGAAAGCCAGAGCTGAAGCAGGCAAGTGAGATGGGTGTTTCTCCCATCAGGTGTGGAAAAAGGGAGGATGAAAAGGGGGCTGAGAGACTCTTAAATTTGTGGCTCTTTTAATACTTGAAACTTTTCCCCCATAGAACATCTGTTTCCATGGAAGTTGATCAATTCAATTTCAGCTCCAGTTTTCTTTCCATGCTGGATGCATGAAGCTGTAATTCTTCAGATATACATTGATTTCTGTAAACCTACATTAGGTAATGATGTGTCTTAGATTGTCATTATAAAAATTAGCTAAGACATTTAAGATAAATTAATCTCTAATTTAGTTATTAGATATATCATGTTGTGGAGTAGCATCATTTAAATTAGCAGAATTACTGTCAGTTTCTGTCCTTTGCTCACAGACATTTGTGTTCATGTAATTACCCTAAATGACCTGATTACCTCAGCCCTGCCAGACTGGAATTAATTCATCTCTCTTCATTTTAGGGGAACTCCTTCTGCCCCTTTTGCCCTTTTCCCTCCAAATAGCTTTGCTCCATTGGGCTGGCACTGATGTCGTTTTGGGGACATGCCAGCAGGAGGAGCTTGTGCATTAAAATGTGCTTTCCATAAAGCAATCACCAAATTACAGTAATTGCACTCCACTCGTGTTCTCTGCTGCAAGGTAAACCTCCTTGTACCTGCCAGGGATCCCCCTGTGCCTCAGACAGCCAGAGCTCTGTCAGCAGTGGCCATTCTGCTGGTGAATTAATCTACTTAAGACGGAGCAAAGCCCAATCAGATGAACATTTAATTTTATTCCATTATATGTTTGATATTTAGATTATTTTATGTTTACATGTTCTGAAAAATACATATCTTGAAAAAAAATCACAACCTTCTGAAGTCAATGTCACATGCTCTCTTTTACAAGCATTACAGTATCAACACTGCATTGCTCAATTTTATAAATAGTATAAAAATTATGAGTAATAATATTCATGCTACTAAAAGAAATCCATGGTAATGAGCACAGCTGAAATTGGATTCACATGATCAGAATTCTCTACAGCAACTTAGCATTGCTGAGTTTCAGAGTAAGAAATTGTAGGGCCACAGTTGGAAGTCCAATTATCCTTGGCTACCAAGAATTAATAACATAGGCTAAATTAAATTTTAGACTTTTTATTTTAGTGACAAGGAAAATAAGGAATTAAAGATCTAACATATTAATCTGGTTATTGAAGAAGAGGAGGAGGTATGCCACAGGTCTTTTATGCATTTTTTCACACAAAGAACTTCTTAGTTACCTTGGAAGACTAAATACTCTAATAGGAATGTGGTGAATCTTGATTTAGGAAAATCCTTTATTATTTTAACTAAAGCTATTTCAGAGTTTTCTGCTTAGAAATTTAGACCAGTTAAATACTCTGCCATTAAAAAGCCCCACAAAACTTTATTTCCTGTTGCTTAGCACCTGAACTGAACAGATCTTTTCCATACTGTTTTTTTCTCTTCCCTTTGTGGGGGCAGCTGTGTGTGCACTGTAGTTGTGAAGCCAAAGGCAGGGCAGGACAGCTGCCCTCCTTGCAGAAGTGCTCTGCTGCCTGCACGTGAGTTTCCCAGTCCTTATTAAAGGCTTTTGCTTTGCTGACATCTCTCCCATGTAAGTGCTCCAGAGGCCTCAGTGGGGCCTGGGTGTGCCTGTAGCTCGGGCAGGAGGGACTGACCTGTGTGTGAGAAAGGTCACTCTGCAGGAAAAGCAACTGCACAGAGAACTTTGGGGATTGTTTTAAAATATGTCTGTGTTTGTTTAACATGGCCAGAAGTGCAGATGAGCAACTTCTCCTTTCTGGACTTGTTATCACAGTCTGAAGACAGATATTATGAAGTCGGTTTTTTTCACTTAGGATAATAAGCTTGGCTTGTATGCTGTGTATTTTTATTGCTTTGCTGAGTTGCTAAATGCAAAACTTAGTTTTATTTACTGATCTGTGTGTAAGTAGTTTAATTAAAAACCATGTGGAGTCCTGTAAAAGAATGGCAAAAGTACAATGTTATCCCTTTATACTGTAGTTTTCCGAGGAGTCTATAGCCTGAATGTCACCTAGGTAAGCTTTTCTGTTCCTGCTTGTTTTTGAACTTAATGTACTTCTCAGAGTCTTTTGCAAAAGGCTCATTCATGTAAGACTGTAGTCTGTTGTGGGTCAGGAGAGACTGAAGAATTCAGGGATGTATTACCAATGTACTTCATCATGTAATGATACATCCATCCATGATTAGAGGATTGTTAATTGAGCATCATCCAAGCTCGTCTATTTTGCTTGTACTTTTATCACTTCAAAATGCTTTTCCCACCATTTCTGATCTGCAACTCATAGAGATCCGCTTTTATCCTGTAACTTGCAATCTTCCATAAAGTATTGAAAGTTCTACTAGCTCTCATTTCTGAAAGAACCCATTTTGTAATTCACACTTGAGACACCAGTAGAAAGAATGCAATTCCGTGGTGTTGAAGATGTGTGCTGTACTTCGCAGTCATGTGCCAGGCTCTCATAACATCTGCTTTTTTCATGTTGAAAGTAACTACACGACAATTTACATAGAACATAAATGAGCTGTTCTGTGTTTATTTTTTGTCTCCCTAGTGATATCACACCCTCTGGAGAAGCAGTGAGCAAAAGCAATCGCTCCAGAGTGAGCACCCGCTTCCCCAAACTGTCCCGCAGCCACCCACGGGAGCCCCGGAGCCTGGAGCCTCAGAGCGGGGACCTCTGACCCTGCCCGCAGGGGTCACCATGGGCAGCACCTTCTTTGAGTTGTTCTCTGATTCCTTCCTAGCCTATATTTATAATTTAAGCTCCTGAAGAGACTACAGCTGCATCAACTTAAATCCTGAAAAGAGACATTCATTACCAAGGGTCATATCCTGATTAACTACTTTGGAAGGCAGTAATCACTTTCTCAAAGAATAGAGGGCACTTCACGAGAGCTCAGCAAACTGATCGGCGTTTCCTTTGTTTTGTAAAGCTGCACTGCACAAATTCTCCTTTGTTCCTCTGAAGTCCTTCTGTCACAATGAATTCCTTGTTTGCATTATGTTGTCCCTTTTCCATGTACAGTTTTCTGTTCCAGAGAGACATGGGCTTCGTGTCAAGACAATTTTTTTTCTCCTTAGAAGAACCTTTATGATTATCACTGCTTAATATGTCAGAAGGATGTGCTTAAAAGAACCTCACTAATTTATTGCCTTTTGTAAATAGAAAGACTGGGTTGTTTTGGTTTTTTTTATTGTCAACCTCTGATTCACAAAGGTTTTTAAAAAACTTCACAATGTAGATGATGAGAAAAACATTACAGGTGGAAAAATAGCTTTTGTACATTTCTAGATAGATATTCTCAATAGCATTCATCTGTGCGAAGTAATTCTTTAAAATCAGAGAATGTAATTATTTCTAGTGAAATTTCAGTCTTGCTGTAAGGCAGGTGCAATATTATTCATTTCTACCAACCACCACAAGGATACACAAAATCAGCGTGGTACAAAACATTGCATTTGAGTCTTGGATTATATTTTGTTATTAATTTGTAGCTTATGTTACAGAACAGTCCATCATTAACAGGGCAGGGTGGAATTCTTAATCTGATTTTCTAATACCCTTCACATGGTGATACTTAAAAATTGCCTGGAATGAAAGTGCCTGTTACCCATCACCTCTTACTGAAAAGTAATTTATAATGCTACTGCTGTTAGAGTAACTAAAAAATTGGCAAGAATTGTTACAAGTGATGGAAGTCCTGACGTGGATTAACTGGAATCCAGTTCAGCATCCATTAGCTGCACTGCCATAGGCAGTTAATTATGTTTTAGCTATCTTCTTCTCTTCATTAAGTTTAAGCAGTGTATGTTCAAATTTTCTATCAATTGTGTTCTAGTTTTCCTTTATGTAAGAACATCTTTCCTCTCAGAAGTTTTTTTTGAATAACGTTACTTAAATTGATGTATCTTGTCATTTTACTATCCATTCATTATATTAAATTTACACATCTTATATTATTCTCCAGGAAAAAAAGAAGCTGATGATTAATAAGAGATTTTGTACCTCGGTGCTTTACTAAAGCTCCAGCAGACTGGAACTTGTGTTCTGCAGTGCTGTGAGCAGTGAGTGCTGTTCAGGCAGGTCACTGGTCAGTTTCCAGTGGCACCTCTCAGGTGAGAAAGGCTTTGTTACCCACAGGGAGCGGCACCAGCGCTGCCTGAGCAGGAGCCCCACGTGCTGGATGCCCAGCACTGAAATATGGAACTTCCAGACTGCCCTCAACAGCAATATGTGGCAGAGAGGAGTGGGATTCACTCTCCAGGTCAGAAATTTCAGTAGGAGAAATACCACGTAATAAAACCTCATCACAGAAATGAACCAATATTTCCCAGTCAGTAAGAGATGTCAGTTACCACACAGACAAAGAGAAAAGCCCAAAGGCCAGCCTGGGAGCTCACTGCTGTGTGTTCATTAACAGATTAATTACTGTTGGTGTTTGTGTTAGTTAAAGTGGGACACTCACTTAAGAAGAAAGGAAAGTGAGTAGATTGGCAGTTAAGTAGCTTCTCCAAACTATTCAGGCTGATGCACTGCTGATGATTTAACTTGTCTTTGTTGGAAAGAGAAGTAGCTGTAATGATGGTCCCACTTTGAAACAATTTTAACTCATTTTTCAGAAAGTGGAGACTTGGTTAGTAGAAATATGGCACATACACTAACACTGAATTGCAAGTAAATTTGAAAGAAAACACTGTGTGGAAACCTTTGTGATGTATCTGTTACATGAAGCTGTATTCAGTTTCAAGAAATAATTCACAGATTCAAGTACTTATTCAGCAAACTGCAAATGGTAAGAAATTTCATTTACTGCAGACTGAATTTCTTTTTAGTTATTTAAAAGGACTTTTTTGTATCTGCATTTGGCTCTTAAAATTATTTCATTCCTGATTATCTTGCTTCTTGTCATTTTTAAAGTATGTGTGTAGATCACATATGGATACTAAACTTGTTTACCATGTACAAATTGCTCTTTGTTAACTTTAGCTGAACTGTGTATCAGCTGCTAAGATGACAGTCTGCAAACAATGTTCACTTGGTGATGCGAGATACCATCGTGGGTGCATTGTTAATCCTTTCAAAAGCTCTGCTGAAATCCCAGCAAATAATCAAATGAAAGCCTTTCTTCACAAGGTGGCATTCCCACTTTATATCCCTGGTTATGTTGAAGCCTACAGTACCTGCAGGAGTGCCAGTAGGTGCCTACAGATAGGAATGCCCAAATTTTTACCACCTCAAGGCATTCTGAAAGGCTCTGTCTTAGAATCCTGTGTATCTGTTACAAATCCCACGTCTTTCATTCACCAGAACCAGCAAAGCCTCTTGAAGAAAGTTGGCCAGTTGGTATTTAGAATCCCAGGTAGGTCCATTATTCATCTGAAATTCCTGTAACAAAGATTCTGCCAGTGGAATGATTTTATCAGCTTATTCTGTTCACCCAATTCCATCCAGTTACAATTTTTGTACAGCTCTAAACTTCCTTTGGCTGACTCACAGCTCTTCAACCCCTGTCTGTGCTCAGTGGGCAGCTCACAATGAGCTGCTGGGTTCATTACTAATGAATTATTAATTAATTCATTACTGACCCTTCCTGCTGGCACCAGTGGCCAGTGCTGTAATCCCAGGCTGGGGAGGCTGGGCCCTGGAGCTGTTCCCGGCTGGTAGAGCCAGCCTAGAGCAATTTGTGGTCTTGTTAGCATTTCATTCCTGCTTTGTCTTTACATCAGGGCTTCTCCTCTGCATCCTTTAGTGACTGTTCAAAATGAACTGTAAAAAAGTGGCCCAACTTCTACTGCAGTGCTGCTGTCCAGTCACCTCCACCATGAGCCCTTCCCTAAGAAACTGGAAAAGCTGCAGAGCTCTTCCAGCTTTTGCAGATGTCTCCATCAGTATTCACAGACTGACTGTGGTTTTTCAGAATCTCATTTATTTAGAGATTCTCTCATTCATTATAGAGAATGCAATGTGTCGACTTGGCTTTTGCAAATTAAATCAAAGTTCTCAATAATAATAACAGTAATAAATCTCCAAGGTTCATATGAGGCAGGATATTGACGTAGCTATAAAGGCTTAAATTGATATGTCCATTAAGTCACATATTCTTAGGAAGATAATAATTTCAAAGCCACTCTTTTTAATGGAATATATTGTTGATGTGATAGTTGTAATCAAATTATGCTACCTTACAGAATCTACTGCAAGTCATAAACCATTGTGATTGAATTAATACAAGCATTTAGAGAAAGAACAGAGTGGTATTAAAGATTACTGGCTCAAAATTGTGACCTATTGCTAAGGTGGGGTGTTTCTTTGTAACAGTCATGTTTTATTGTACAGAATAATATCTACATGGTAGCTGTCAAATTAATTAATACAAACCCTCTAACAATGGGGTTGACTGACTCAGAGCAGCCAGCTAATAATAAATGAGACTTGGTGAATCCCCAGTGAACTAATGATGCTTCTGCCAGGACATATTAATGATTAAGAACCTGGTATTTTTTTACCAGAATCAGTAATTGGTGCTTTCTGATATTGATGTCATTATTTTTCCTTCAAAGAATGCAGGGATCTCAGTTCTGCTAGAAGTTTTGTGCCATTTCAAAGGATAAAACCCCCCACCCCAAAACATTTTTCATCCAATGTCTTCGAATTCTGGGAACAGATAATATATACCTCTGGATAGAAATACAGTTACCTGCTTGAAATTACTGTGAGAAACCTGTGGAACAGCTGTTTAAAAGGAAAAAACCCCACTTTTTGATCAAATCCTGCTGCTATGCTCCCTTGCAAATCTTGGAACCAGCCTTGGGCTCTTCCTGCTGGAACTCTAGGATATATGAAAAGAAACCTGTTCCTTGGAAACAACAGTAATGCTTCTGAACTGGATCTTGAGTCACTTCTGAAAAGTGATTAAACAATTCAAGAAAGTAAAGGATTTCCCTCCCTCATTTTCTATAGGTTTAGGGTATTTCAGTCAGCCCCTGCATCACATGGAAAATGAACTTGATTGTTATTTTGGAAGTTTGGTAGTTTCACAGCACTCTGTATTCAAATAAACACTTGACTATAGGAAAATATCTATATGAAATACAAAATGTATTTTAAAATATTGATTAACCTGCTTGTGTTTCACATTTTGAATGGAAGATAAACCACTTGTTCTACACTGTGTGACACTGTAGGTTTCAATTTATTTCTCACTCTACACTAACTACTTTTATGATCCAGTTATGGAGAACTTAGATTATTTATAAATTCCTTCTACAAAAATTATGAGAGCATACTTCTAGTCAATATTGATGGCTTAGTTTTTCATTCATAATGGCATGAATTTATTCCAGACAACAGCACTGAAATGTTTAGAAAGGAATGACTTTTCCAAATTTACAAATTGCTGAAATAAGCGGACTTAAAAACCCCCTGTTTTTTATCACATCAAAACAGAATTTATTGCACTTCCTTGTAGGGGAATGAGTTCTTTTAACAAGATTTCAGAAACCATCTCCATGCCACGACAATAGTTAAACTGTGAGAAGTGGGTTTTTGGAGTATTAATCATTTAAGACACTAAACATTATAAAAATGTAAGTGTGGTTGAAAATACAGTTCTGAAAGGCTGTGCTTTACCTTCTTAGTTACACTGAGATGAAGAACTCAGTGTCCTGGAGTTGGGACCAAACCTGTTGGAAACTGAAGAAGCTGAATTTCCTTCTTGACCTAAGGGAGGTATTTTTTTGTTGTTGTTACTATTAAACTGTAGAAAAGATATTATTAATTAAGCATATATATGTACAATATTCACATAAGTATTAATAAACTGTAATATTATTTTAACTTGCTATGCTAATGTTTACATAATAGAATTTTTAAGCAAATGTGTATATATATATAAAATTTTCTAAATACTTTCTTGTTTTTTTTAATATCCTGTGGTAATTTTATTGTAACCAGGTTAAAATATGCTACTTTACCAAGAAGAAAATAAAAAATAACATCTTTTCTTTGAAGTAGAGTGTTTCTACATCCTATTTGTCCTATTCAGCTGCTTTCTAATTGTTTCTTTAATGTATGTTCATTTTTTCAATGTGCTTCTAGAATGATGTTTGTACATAGCAGACTTTGTTAAAATCGTATTTCTTCACATGAGAAGTAGTATTTAGTGAAAATAATGTCAAACATTTCAGTTTATAATCATGTTAGATAAATCACTCAAACAGGAAGGCAGACAATGCCAGGCAATGCCACCACATTTGTGGGGTTTGGCATTTTTCCATTCAGAGTCCAAATCTGAATGTTTTATTTCCTTTTATTGCACCATGATACAGTTGGCAATTTGTATCCAATTCATCACTGTGTCATAACTGGCACTTTCACATCCAGTTCATAACTGGGTGTTTCCATATCATGTGAAAAAGGAAGATCAAATACATATAATGCTTCCTTTAAAAAGGAAGCATTATTTGCATTTAATCAATTTCCAGCAGACAAAGCTGTAGTTTAAGAAAAATAAAGTGTTGGTAGATTCCTCATATTCACAGAATAACCTGCTGGTTAATTAAATTACAATTCTTCAAGCCACTGCCATTCTAGAGTGATCTAATTAGTTGAACTCTTCATATTAAAAAAAGACACTTATTGTAAAATTCACAGTGATGTTTATCTCCTTTTAAAACATGTAGCAGGTTAGGTGTCATTATGAAAGTTAGATGACAGAACTTTTAATTAAGTCTTGGCAGTCCTTAGGATTTTGTTTTTGCTTTTCATATCTCAGTTACTCCAGATCATAAAGTAACTGAAAAAGATCATAAAGTAGCATTACAAAATTATGCTATCAACTTTAAATTAATAGTTTCAGGCAAAGGTTTTTGTTTTGATTTGGTTTTTTTTTCCTTTTCTGTCTGCTCGAGGTGCTAGAGCACAAACAGCCCCGGCTATGGGTGGGGACTGTATGGACTGGAGATCTCCCTGCACCAGGGGTGGAGTTTCAACCCTGCAGAAGTGTCTGTGCCCAGGGGCGTTTCTTGGCCCCTTGAGCTTTGGTTCCTGCCCAGCAGCACGACTGAGCCTTGGAACTGCTTGGGAAGGGTAAAATCGGATCACTAGGGGAGAGACAAGCAGATTCCCAGCCCTGGGCTGGAGAAGGCTGGAAAGCACAGGGTTGAGGCTGTAACCCTTTATGTGCTGGATTCCACTGCCTTGTCCAGCTGCTGGGATGCTGCTGCTTAGTTGCCATCTCAAATCCTGGGAAGAACAAGATCATTGGAAGGGAAAACTGATCTTTCTGTGCATCCAGGCAAAGCTTCAGGCTGTATTTGGAAATTGTACCAGCTTGGCATTTCTACATGGGCCTACAGAGTTTAAAGTTTTTCTTTTCAGGAAAGGACCTCTGGAGGGTTCACAGAATTTATTTATATATTTTTTTAATTTTAAGGAAATAAGGAAAATTCTTCATACAAACAATCTGTCAGAAGAAAGAGCAAAGATATTTTTAAGATAATGTTTAGAGTAAGATTTTTGCTACTGCACTTCAGTCTTCCTGAATGACCTTTTAAGTATTGTGAGTGAACTTACTGTATTCCCAAAATTAAGATAGATAGCTGACATTTTGATATATTGCAAGTCGTGCTTGATTTTGTTCTAGAAAATCATCATGCAGATTGTGTGTGTGTGTGTGATGCCTATTTTCTGAATTATTCTTGCCATTTCTTGACCTGTACTGGGACAGCAGGCTTTTATTATGGGAGATTTCTAAGAACCGTGGTGATAACTTACTTTTCTTTATTTCCAATTCAGCAATATCTATGCCATTTCCAACATTTCTTCATTTCCCAGTATTTTAAAGATGCTCAGCAAGTGCATCTATCTTATGCCATACACTGTCACTGCTAAATGTCTTTATTTTTAATGTCACCTTCTAGCTGTACTCATCTGCACTTGTAATTGGTTCAGTCACGTGGGCCCTCATTAACAGATGTCCTGCCTTCAGAGCTTGGTGCTCAGCAAACTGTTGTGCTCTGGGTGAGCCTCTGCACTTGCACTTTGTTAAAAATACTGAGCTGTGGCACCTCAGGCTTGGTCTTTCTGTGGGAAGCTCTTTGTAGGCTTGGAGATTCACTTTTTACACCTGCTTGTGTTGAGTTTGTGATATTTTTGGATTCTCATTGCATCACTAAGATCTGCCCTCCCCCAGTTTTCTAGAATTCATGTCTGACAAATTCCCTTGCATAGGGCTCAGCTCTGATTTTAACTTGTCAGTTTTCCTATTAAGAATATTTTCATGATTAATTTTATTCCTGGTGATGCATGTTGTTCAGAGTCAGAGGTACATCAAGGTTTTGTTTTACTCAGTGTGAGTTCTACACTTTTTGTGGGCTTGATCCCTGTATGGGCCATTCACTTTGGACTCCATGATCCAACTCCAAATATTCTGTTATTCTGTGGAACTTTGCATGAAAAAAAGCCTGGTTTTAATAATTCCAACTAACATCTGCTAGAGCTGTCAGAAACAATGCCTTTCTTTGAGAATGATTGCTATTATAAAATAGATTTCATATTGCTATTACATAGCTTCAATCTTTGAAAAATATTTACAGCTTAAGTGAATATAGCAAGAAAAGATTTAATCAGGTTAATACTACTTTTAAATGCCTAATTTTTGTAAGTATTTTGCTTTTTCTTAATTTTAGTTCCTATTTTTTCAAGTGCTAAATCGTCCATGAAGGAAGATGCTTCAACATGTGCCAATTACACTAACAATTTCTATATTTCAGTTTCTAGCTGGAAATTAAATTGTTTATTAAGATTCCCCATTTTATATAAAATCATTGAATCATTCATAGAGGTTGAAAAACACCTCTAAGATCATCAAATCCAACTGTTGCCCCAGCACTGCCAAGTCCTCAATACCCCATGTCCTTAAGTGCCATATGTGATGCCTTAAGTTTTAGCTTTTATATTTTCCAGATTCTGTGCTGCTTCAGTGTGTAGTTCTGAGCTGTAAGCTCTTCACAGAGTAGGGAGACAAAACAATTCCTTTTCTAGCTTGAGACCAAGGACAACCAATCCAAATCTCAGGCCCAAGAGCACAAACAACATGGACTGAAGAAAGAAAAACAAGAAGGATGGGACTGCATGGGCTAAAGCTGCAACTGGACAATTAACTCCAATATGCAAATGGAGCAGAACTTATAAAAGTGAGAGACTCTGTGACCTGCTGTCCATTTTGTGACCATTTTGGGTTTACCTTGGGTGTAGCCCTGGCTGGGCTCTTGTGCTGCCCAAGGTGGATCCATTGAGGCCTCCTAATAAATCCCTACTTTATTCTTTAGCTCTGTCCAGCCTCTGTTCTAGGGCAGCCTTCTCAAGGCATTGCCTGCACACAACTTTTAAATCCCTCCAGGGATGGTGAGTCTGCCCCTTCCCTGGGCAGCTGTGCCAGGACTTGACAACCCTTTTGGTGAAGCAATTATTCCTAATATCCAATCTAAATCTTCCTTGAGGCAACTTGAGGCCCTTTCCCCTCCTTCTGTTACTGGGGGGGCCAAGTCCTACCTGGCTGCACCTTCCTTTCAGGTAGCTGGGGAGAGTGAGAAGGTTCCTCCTGAGCCTCCTTTTCTGCAGGCTGAGCCCCCCCAGTTCCCTCAGCTTCTCCTGGTGCTCCAGCTTCTCCCCAGCTGTTTCTCTGGGCACAACCCAGCAGCTCCATGTCCAGTTCTTGTCATGAGGGACCCAGAACTGGACACAGGGCTTGAAATGTGGACAGGGGGACAGTCACTGCCCTGGTCCTGCTGGCCATGCTGTTCCTAAGAAAATTTTCAGGTGCCTTCCAAAGAGAGAAGAAAGGTTTATAGATAAGTAGAAAATCAAATATAATTTAATATGGCTAAGAAACATTCTAGCTAAAAATCAAAGCAAGTAATACCTCAGATGTCTGTCATTGGAAATAAACCTTGTTTCCACTGGAGTACACAAGCAAGTGTATTTCTTAAGTGTAAGACTAAATAAAAAAATAATGTCCTTTATATTTGATCTGCTGAGCAGTTTGATGGATCTGCTTTTCAGATCTGAGCTTTAGATACACACTAATACTTTGTAGCATACAATTTAGCTACTCACTCAGTTTTATCTTGAAGCAGCTCAAATTCTCAGTGGGCTTTTGTCTAATACAGTGATGGAACACACAGTTCTTTGTGCACCCAAAGTGATATGTATGGCTTCAAGCAGTTTAAAACATGACAGGCATTTTTTGCAGTGGTACTTTAATTTCAAACAATGCATTAGATATAATTGTCATTTTTGGAAACCATCTGGTTGATGTTTTTCAAAGGTGAAAAAATAGTGAATTGGCAGATGAGATACATCAGTACCTCTGAGCAGTTGAAAATACAAGGTAATTGGATACTAGAAAAAGGAAAATAAAAGAAAGCACATGTTCTGACCCATCAAGAAGCAACGAAAAAGTGAATGAGGAATTCAATGTAGGAATACATTAAAAAAAGGTTTGAAATTGTACTACATCAACTGCCACCCCATGTTCCATAATGAGATAAAACAAAGTGGGTAATGGATCTGTTGCCGAGTCTGTCAAGCTATAGGACCCTTTGGATATGTCAGTAATTAACAAATAACATCTGCTGTCAACTGCTGTACTTAATCAGCATGGGCAGGGTTCTCCTTCTTGTGTGACAGAGGGTACACTATGATAGTCTGCTTCTCCTTAGGGATTGAAAATGTCTTTGACCACACTGCTGTATGCAGGACTCCTGCTGAGGTGTAATTAATGGGAAATCTGGGCATGCAGAAACAGCAGAACACAGCTAGATTGGCACTATCAGTGCAGACTAAGAGCTCTGACTACCTTTGATAATTTTTCTGTCTGATAATTCCTGATGGCTTTAATGCCCTACTGTGTTTACAGATTGCACCTTCAGAGTGGCTGAGTAGCCTTTTCAGATATGCAGAGAGACTAATAACCCACTGCCTCATTTAAAGATGCAGAACAGGTATGATCTTGTTTTTGCTGATAACAGGGACATGAAAATGTGTTAAGGCTTGTTAATTGACTCTTTGGTTACAGAGAAACTGTCAAATGCAATGCACCAATGCACCTTGAGAACCACCATCAATGTATGAGAAATTAAAAGCTGCTGAAGGTCTCAAAAGAAGTGACTTTCAAAACTTCTCTGAGTTGCAGCAGTAGTGGAAATCTGCAGGAGTTGATTTATTTATCCTACCCATTTCTGAATTCATCCTGTCCTGAGAATTTACAGAGTTCCTCCAGAGCAGAGGAATATTGGATGCACTGAAGTAGCTCTGTGCCCTTTAAGTAGAGCTGGTACAGAGAAATGGGGATTTGCAAAGCAAAGAGCTGACCTTTCATTCATATCCACATGTTCAAGAAGAGATTTAAATACAAATCTTAGAATTCTTGTGCCAGAACAACAATTTGAAATAATGAGATTTTCCTTTAATCTTCATCAAGGCTAATTACACAGATAATATACAATTTATTACATAGATAATGAATATCTAATTAGCTAAAATAACACTCAAAACTATCTAAAAGAAAGTGCTTAAGTTGGTAAATATAAGTAAATTTGTTTAATCACAATTGGTTGCTGATGCAGGTGTTACTGTGCTGATGTAATGTGAGTTTTAAGCATCCCCTCTGCTCTGATCAGACTGGTCTGGTTTGCACAGAATAATTAAATTTCTGTGATTATCCCTTTGCTTTCCCATGAATTGTGATAACAAAATATCAACTTTAAATAATAATTGTTCTAACTAAGACAATGCAGTATCAAGACAGTCATGGGGCTGGACAGTGTGCACAGTCCCATTGTGAGGAGCAGTGTTCCTTTGTCCCTGATTGCTTTGCTCTGCCACTACAGGCAGCCATCTCCCTTCTCTGTCCCAAAGCAAATGTGTAGTCAAACACCTCCTTCTTAAACCACCACTGAGAGTAAGTTAAGGCTGAGAATCCTCACTCCAGTTTGTCTTTGCACATGGACTGTTCTGATAGCATTTAAAAACCAGAGACCCCTTACGGGTTGCACTTCAGTTGCTCAAAAAGAAGGCATCTAAAATACAAAAAAACATTGTTTGACCTGACAATGCAGTTCTATTTAAGAAACAGAAAGTGTGCTGGATAATATATGCAGACACCTCTGTCATGAAGCCTCATGGGGTTTCACACCCAATTATCTGTGACCACCTCTGGTTACCATAGCAATTCTCTCTTAATTAGAAATTCACTCTGCTCATGGCCTATCTGTGCTAAAGCAGGAAATTCAGTTACACGCTTGGGCATTTTACTTATTTGTTTATACATTGACTGTAATTTACTGTGTCAAATGACATCTATATTCAGTAGTGCTCTGGATTTTTGACTAAAACATTGATTAGCATTGTAATTCTTCAATGTGTCCTTGACCCACTTTCAGTCTGTGTATAAGGGGCAGGCCACCAGGAGAGAGGACAGTGATGTTGGACATGTTAATACTTGAAATAATATGGTCAGTAAAGTGGAAGCAGCTCTTTGACTGCTGCTCAAGAGGAAGGACTCTGTGAAACCTTCCACCTGCATCCAGGCTTAAGTTGGTTTTATAACATTTTTGAAATGAAGGGGTATCTGCCCATATCAGAAGTATTTGATAGTGTGTGAAGTTGTCCATAAGGTGGACAAAAACCACCACAGAGTGTTGTTTAGTGACAGATGTAAGACATTTATTCCTTCTCTTAGAAAAAATAAGAGGAATGAGAATAACTTACATGCACTTTAAGAAGGCAAGTCTAAAAGTTGGGCATCATACCAATGCTCAGGGCACAAGCTCAGAAGCAGAGTATGATCCTAAACACTCCTTCCTGTAATCCTGGGAGGAGCAGAGGCTGATAATTCTTGGAGTTCAGACCAAAACTGTAGTGTCAAAAATCTCTGTGGTTTCTGATATAAGTATAGAACCTCAAAGTACAAACAACTCTTTCTAAGATAAATCAAAGCCCCAAACAAAAAGCTACAGCATGGATCAGTTATTTTGAGGGAACAGGACAAAAATAGAACATGATTCAGAAATGTACTCAGATAGTGCATTTATAAGACCAGTTTAAGAACTTCCTAAGCAGAATAGAATAGAAAAGTGGAAGACAAACTAGAATGAACTCATGCATTGCAAAGTCCAGAGATTGGTTTTGAATGTTTGATCCACTAGTTGCAGCATCCAAGGGCTACAGGCTTTTAGCCTTTAATCTGGAGTTCTTGGGCTGCAAGGGGTTTAGGACTGTACTTTGATTTGGAAGAACTGAGAGAAACATTCAGCTTAAAACAGAAGCTTACCCTGTCTGCTGTCTTTCACAAAGATCTCCACTGCAGGCCCTGACATACAATGAGAGAAGCTTTAGCATTTATGTAAACTCATCAGCCAGGTTGGAGTGCAATGCCACGGGGAGAAATTGTCACTTTGTGCTATGAAGCTCATATAAATTCTGTTATATCTTACTAATATGTAACATGCTGAAGAGCACCAGCAAAAGCAGTCTTGCCTTCTGCCATATATTGCACCCTGTCTCCAGATTCTCCTGTAATACAGTTTTTTGGTTATTGCTCAGAAATGCCACTGTTACATCTGAGCAGGACCAGACAAAAAACAGCAAGAGAAATCCAAACCAATTTCAGCTTTGTGGTCATGATGTGGACACGAGATGTCAGCCAGGTGACAGCTGAGCCCTGTCAACTTTTATTATTTAATTTAGTGCTTCTCCCAGCTTATTCAAATGCTGGATTCAGAACTAAAATTCAGTTATTTTTTCTGAACATGCCTGGCATAGAAAGAAATGGTGTTTTTAATTTAATCTGTCTGAAAACATTCTTTAAATGAGTAATAAATAGTTCTTTAGAAGTACAAGTAAATTACGCGGTCGGCATATCTTTAATTACAATTTTAGCCTTAATAATTATTCTAGAGTCAGCTGTACAGCATTATTACCATAAGCAAACCTGCCTATTTTAAAATGTAATGTCACAGTGCAATTGATTAGGGTAAAATGAGATTATCCAGCAGTAAAAGCTTCAGTGACTGCTCAGGGAAGCAGTCAGCATGTATACATATACATTTGCCAACATTCTCAGTATAAACTAAATGACTTGTTATATGGTATCTTTGTTGTGCCTGGATTCTGATTTTCTATGACTCATCCCTTGATTTACTGAAATAGAATAAGATGAGTAAGAGAGTCAATTTATAGGGAAAAGAGTCCGCAAGCTGCGTAAGGTCCAACACAGTTACAGAGGGATTATTCAACTTCTCTGTGCTCTTTATTGGCTCTGAATTTCAGAACTCTCCTGCCATTGGATATCTTCTGCAGGGAGGAGGGCTATAAAAAACCTCATGAAGAACCAGGGTCAGTCTTTATTACTGCATATACCATAACAGTTTTCTTTCTGATTAACATTTTCTATTGAATTTGGATTCATCTGTAGCTGCAAAATTGCATCACATGTAACACTGTCAAGGCACATAGCATGTTTATGTGATGAAGGGAATAAAAGCAGTTTTCTATTACCATCACATTAAGCTGGGATTGGATTTTGCATTATGAGTTATCATCTTATTTTACATATTGCTAAACAGAATGTAATGCTCCATTTAGATGCAACTGAGCTGGAATGTGAGGGAATTTTAAGCATTTGTATAAGGACAAGAGGAGGGAGTACATCTGACATGTTTAGATTTTTAGGTTGTCTTCAATGTATAGCATCCTACAATTATCATACTGATGTTTTTAACTCAGAGAGTTATAAAAACCTTTGCAGTATATTTGACTATGCTATCATGGATAGTTTGAAAAATCCTTAATTGCAGCATTAAGAAAATGAAATAGCAACAGTGTCCTGCAGAGAAGTGTCAAACCTGAGAATTCTCTGGCTGTGCAACCACATACTGATAGTTTTACGAAGTATAAAGCCATACTACAGGGATATATTCTTAAGGCTGAAGCTTTTCCTCAAGACTCATTCTTTTATATTTTTTAGAGTAAAAGGGTACTAAAGAAGTTATCTCCTCAGTATCAGAACTAATGGATGAATGGTAATGCTAAAGTTGTAGTTTTATAGTATTTAGTTCAAGATAAGTTATTGAGAAAAGTAATTTTTAAAAAATAACAGTTAACAATTTACCTTTGATTTGTAAAGTCTTTGTCTATTTGTGTTTCAGCTGTTCATTGTTATGTAACTGTTCCCATGGCCAATGGAAATCAGGTTCAGTCTGAGGTTAAATGGTATCTTGTTGAAGCAGAGATGTGACCCAGGATGAAGGACTTGTATGACTCCCTTTGTTTTCCTGCCTTGTAAATCTTCTGCCTCTGCATACGTGGATGCGTAGGAAGAGGAGAGCAGGTGTGTGGGAAAGGTCAGGGATGCTGTGAAGTCTGTGAGGCTTTCTTTTTACTTTGTATGAGATTAGATGACTCCTTTGTGCAGATATATGAAAACATTCCTCAGTGAACATTAGTGGTATTTATTTTTAGCGAAGTAAAAACCAGGAAAGAAAGGAAAGCCCAGACCAGGTAGCATGCTCATACCAAATGCCATCCAAATCCAGTGCTTACCCACAGTCAGTATAATACTCAACTCATAAAAAGATTTCCTCACATATAAGTGTATTTTCTATATCCATATCAAATAACTGAATATATGAAATTGCTAAACTGAAACAATTTGTGTGTCTGTGTGGGTATGCAGTTTTAGTAAATCCAAATTACAATATTTGCCAGTGCACAGGAGAACTGAGAATTGCTTCTTTGTGGCTGCACATCTTTTTTTAGATTTTAGTGCAGTAAATGGTTCTGAGTTTGACATTACAACAAAGGATAATCCTATGAACAGTTCAAGTTAATATGTTCTATTAGCTATAAGCAAGGGATAAACTGTGATCATTTTCCCATTAAGGTGGGTTAGTTGAGCTGTAATGGAGTACATGGGGTTTTAAAATCAATGCCACGACAGATGAACTGTACCTTCCATTGAGAGACATGGGAAGGATTCCCAGTACTTGGTTTCTCCAGATATGCCACATTCTGATGACAAACACCAAGGAAAGTCAATCCATGGGCTGAGCCTACAGCTCCTCCACACAGGTAAAGGAAACCAGCCAGAGTTGCTTTGTCTAAAGGTGACTTTGGCTGCTGTGAATCTTGATCTCCATGTTCTGCTTGTTTCCTATTTGTTATCTTCCTTTTGCCTGTAGGTTTCCTAGAGTCAAAGTTTATTTTCCTGTTTTCATGTGTGTTTCTTTATGTCTGGCAAACATAGGTGCCAACTGATCATTTTGGAACTGGCTATTGTCTAATGCTTTTCTTGCTCTGCTGTCAGGTTTGTATGTTCTGTACTCACATTTTCCTCTGTTTCAGCCTGGCTTTACATAGCTTGGAAAGCAATTTGTCTGGGCTGCTGGTTGGCTGAGCAGGGCACACAGTGCACACGGTGCTGGCTGGCTGGCAGCTGGCAAGTCATCTCAAGGATACCTGTTCTGCAAGGAACCAGAAAAGATTGTTGTTACTGCATTCTTGGAAAAGAAGGCTAGTAGCAGACAGATGTTTGCATGGTGCTCTCTTTGTGGTAGTACAAGAACTCAGAAATGGACTTACACCTGTACAGTGAGTAGGAGAGACACTACCATGGGCTACAGCTGCACATAGGCAACTGGGCAGACACTGTTTTGGCAGGAGGGAAAGGATATTGGGTGGGTAAGCCATGGAAAAGAAGCCATAGAGCTCAGAGTTTGTGAAATAAAGTAATTCCAGCTCCATCCCTTTGAGAGTATGTTCATTATGGACTTATATGTCAATTTTCCTTCTTACTCTCACAGAAACAGCAAATTTTATGGATGGTAAGGAGTCTAGTTTTGACCTAATGTATTCTGAAACACAACTGAGAGTAAGCTTGAACAATGCAGGAACATTTAACTGGAAATGGTTAAGTGGGGAAGAGCCACAATTGTTGTTTAGGTGATGTTCCCCTGTTTGCAGATCGGAGGTCTCATTACAGTCAATTAGTAGAAGGATGAAAATGAAAACAAACAACTTTCACTATTCTTTTTTGTAAAAAGTTGTGCCTGAGAAAAAAGGCATTGACTTCCACTGCTGAAATCTGTGCAAGCATATTTCTTCTTCATTAGGTCATTGGTGTAATGGAATTCCAAGCTATTTCCAAGGAGTTTTTAAGAATTGGCTTATGCTCTGAGGATAAGCACACCTCACTTTGAGTGCTTACATACACTCTGTACTGTCTGGCAGCAGACATGAATGGCATGAAAAAAAGTAATTCAGGGAGAAAAGTTGTTTATTCAGCAGTCATACAATTCCAGCATGGAAGCCACTGGCATAAACAAATGAAAGCAATTTATGTATGTACATAAAGAACATAGTGTGAAATTCCCATTTGTAAAGTGGTATAATGTACTACAGAGGCTTTTTAGTGTGAAAGAGAGGCATCAGGAGCAATTCTGAAACATATAAAGCTGACTGATTGTCTGTAATGCTCCTCAAAAAGAGCCATGTGAGAAAACAAGGCATCAATAAAGGGTATTGTAAAATATATTAAAGCAGCATACCAACAGAAAACCTGTTGTGTATTTAGGCCAGTATTTACAAAAGGACTTATGCTCCAGAATTAGTCAAGCAGTAAACTTTGGGATTTCATTGTTTCCCACTATTCTTAAAGAAGTAATTTTTCTAATTTAAGACACGTTAAACCCCTTCAAAAATACCTTATTCAAGCAGTGAATTCAGATATTATTCAGCTAGTGAGTAATGCTCAAAAGCATTCATAAGCAAGTGCTCTGTGTGAAGCAAATAGGTGTTCATTCAGCATGAGAAGTGGATACTTTCCCTCAAGAACTACAGAGAGACAAAATCAGGAAGTGCCACCTACCTTTAATCTATTTTTTGTATTCTCCAGGTCACCTTATTAACACAAATAACACAGGACCAGTTCTTGGTGGAGACTTATAAAAGTAAGCCTCATTATTTATTGTTATTATTTATTATTTATCTTTATTATTATTTATTCAGGATTTGGTGGAAAGCATGTATAATGTTTCTGCTTGAGATCCTTGCATTTTCATCTTCATATTAAACAAAAGGACCTATTTAGAGATAAGTTTTCAGCAGGTAAAATAAATGTATTCAACCATTGTGCAAATTCTGTAAGATTTAAACTTCTCACAAAAATAAAGTCCATATTGTAAAAATACAAAGTAGATCTATACTAGAAATAATGTTTTAATGGCTTAAAGTGTTTTAATGGCTTTAAGTGTTTTTAATGTATTATGAAACACAAATCAGATATACATTGCCCAGTATGTAAGATTTTGTAGCTGTATTAAGAACTCAAGCTTCATGCCAATAAAGCCTCCATCTATAATTCATTTTTAGTAAAGCAACATAATCTGTATATTAATATTTTAATATAGTAAATGCTTGGAGAGACAAAGGAATGAAGTTTTGTAGGCAAAGATATGGAGATATACTACATTTGCTGGCCAGATCTGAGCTCCCCTTGGGGTTCTGATTTTGTGGCCCATTAAGCACATTCTTGGTTTTTACTTTTCCTAAAGAGCACAGCACATAAACTCAGCCTGAACTTTGAGATAACACTTTTGTGGTTTGTTCCTCTTGAAAATTGTTGAGTCATTTCAGTATGGGCTTATCTGGCTGGTGGAGGAATGGATCTGTTTTCAGGCAGGAAGAGAAGAGCTCATGAGTCAAGTTTACCCAGACCCAGGTTAGTGCAGTGCTGCCCCTCCTTCCCTCACCCCAAACTGATTTCACTGGAGTGAAAGTTGGTCATAGCAGAAATCTAATCACCTACCAGACACTAAGCCAAGACAAGATGCCAGATGTGATGGCTTTTGTACTGTCAAAAAAACTCCTGCAAGGGTCTGGAAGTAGCAGGAGTAGCCAAAGTAGAGAAGCCACATCCCTGCCATTTATATTTGAGTTACAGCTTGAGTGACAAACTCAAAAAATGCCATGGTTGAGAGTCTGAAAAGCAAGCACTAGGAATGCACAGGACAAGAGAAGCACGTAATAATTATGGCTGGTCTGCATAAAAACTGAAAGAAACTACACTGTAGAATTCAATCAGTCTGTTGTGTAAACCACAAATTGCCTTGAGCAAAAGAGAAAAAAAAAAGGAATAACTTCCACATTAGGGAGCTTAAGCTATAATTTAGCAAAGTTAAAATTCATGTAATCCTATCATCCTTTATAAAACACTGGAATTAATATTGTTTGAGAAAGTAAAAAGTTAATCAATATTGCACCTACGAAAATTAATACTGTTCACACAAAAAATAAGATCAGCCAAAGGCAGCATGTACATCTTAATCAGGGAACACAAAAGCAAGAGCTCTGGGGGAACCTGGAGTGGTTGTCTAGGAAACAGCAACAAAAACCCCAGTATCTGAATTCTGCTGCTAACAAGCAGTCAAGGTTCATGAAGACAGTACAACTTTTCAATGGGCAGATTCTCAGAATTAGAATGTCTTCTGAGAATTCCCAGATAACATAAAGTTTCAGAAATGTCACATAATTTAGACAAATAGGTGTGATGCAATAGACAAAATAGCCCTGCAGCATTGTAGATAGCCTTAGCCAGTGGCCACACTTGGCACCCAAATGTTGCATTTTTATGAGTGTTTGGTTTTCCTGAAACCATCTTCACATCCACATGTAAATAAGCACTGATAAGAGTTTGACAGTGACATATTTACTGTAGGTGTTAAATCTGTGCATAGCACGTGTAAGACAATGTTGAGAGCCAGCACAGAGTATTGTACTTTCCCAGTTGTAACAGGCTGGTGGGATGAGGTACTGGCAAAACACTAATAAAATGTATATATTTGCTTGTTTTTTAATGTCATGCACATCTTCGCTTTCTGCAGATCAGTCTGGAATGTCAAACAACTCTAGCACATCATATCCTTTCATATCAGATGCCCTTGGGTTTTGTTCCAATCATTTATCGGTTTCACTCGTGAAAAGCTAATTGAGAGTTCATAAACAAAAAATGAATCTTCAAATTATGTTACTGTCCTAGATATCTGCAGTGGTCAGGGGTCAGCATTAAAGGATGAACTTTGTAAATTGCCTGGTGTAACAGTAAAAAAAGCAAAGTGTCTGGGTTTTTTTTCTTCCCCTGCAATTTGCAGCTGGGCAGTATTACAGCAAGCTGAGAAATTTCAAGTGTTATTGATTGCAACATTTTTTTTCTGTCATCTTCTTTGACAGATATTTTGGAGCAAGAATATTGGTACCTGAAAAGAGTCTTTTAACTGTAGTTATGGAACAGTTACCTGGGTAATATTACAGCCTCTGAGTGGCCTCCTCTCTGAGCAGCAGGTGTGTGTGTTATCTCCGTGGCACAGGAAGAAAGGCTGGTATGATAAAGAGTAAGGCAAGTTTCCCTGACACATTTTGTGTCGTCCTCCTAAATTTCACCTCCTCTTGGATACCTGTCAGCCACCTCACCTCACAGAGACTGGGCTGAAACCTGAACAGAAGAGACACGGACAGTCCCGTGGCCGGGGAGGGCAGGCGGTGTTCAGTGCCCGTTATCAGGCACTCGATGAGCTCGGAGGCGGTGGCACAGGTGGCATTTGGCTGCAGTGAAGTGACAGGGCACAGACGGATGAGCGCTTCCAGCGCTGCTCCGCAGGGAGCCGAGCCCTCCCTCAGGTGCCTGGAGCAGCCTCATCTGCCCTTCAGACTCTCTCTTTGCCAGCTGAAACCTAAGTTTCAGGCTTTGCCTGCCACAAGCTTTTCTCCCTGCACAAAGCATCTGCCCCCTTTTTGGCTGCGGAGGGGTTTTCTCCTCTAAAAGGTCACCTCAGCTCCCAGCAGCCGCTGCTGGCTGCCGATCAGGGCTGCTGCTGAATCTTTTCCCTATTCATCAATCTTAAGTTTTCCCATACTCTCTTCCCGCGGGGTGCCCTCCTCCAGCAACCTCCTGTAAATTAAAACCAGGCTGATTTTCCCGGCTCACCCTGCCGCAGTTAACAGTGAAGGGCAGCGGCTGTCCCGGGCCACCTCCTGCCTCAGCCACCACAGCCACCGGCGGCCTCCGCAGGGGCTGGGAACTGCGGCGCCTGCTGTGCCAGCACCTCCAGAAAACACGGTTCAGAGCAGATCCCGAGGCTCCCTCCTGGCAGCGGCTCACGGCCGTCGTGGGAGTGTGCTCGCGTTTCCCTCAAACCGGCTGGGTGCCGTGCCCGGGCTTCTCTCACAGGCTGCCCGGCCTTGTCCGGAGGTGCCCGGGTTTCTCTCAGGAAGGTGGTCCCAGCCCCAGCGGCGGCCGGCTGGGTGCGGACCCCCGGGGGGAAATCGGCCGGGCAGTTTCTAGAAGCGTCTGAGGACTCAGCCCTGCCCTGCCCTGAGGCGCCCTGCCCGCCTCCCCTGACCTCCGCTGGCATGGAGGACCTTAATAGGAATAATACTTTAAAATAGAGCTTTTAGCCCTAACGTTTGTGTTGCCCGCGGGTGATCCCCCAAGGTTCCCGAGCTCTCGGGGGAGAGGGGAGTATGCTTCAGTGGGAAGCAATGAGCTGCCGTGTCCCCGGCGTGCCGCGGCTGGCCGGGGCGGCTGCCGGCTGAGCAGAAAGGCAGCAGATGTTTAATGTCTGTCTGCGAAATGCGAAATGCCACCAGGCTCTTCACTGCTCAGCCCTTAACGCTATTTCCCTTATGGCTGCCTCGCTTCTTTTGTTCTTCCTTGGCAAGCTAAACGAGGAAGGAACTCGTGAATTAATAGAGGAGGAGGTGTCAAAATTTAAATGATTTTTTTCTTGCTACTATTTACTCAATTTGCAACACTTGTCACTGAGGGAAGTAATATACTTACTCATAAAAGAGAAATCCGGAGGCTTTTAATGTGAGAGTTGGTAAGGCAGGAGCTTCTGGAGGAAACCTGCCTTTTCTCCCTCCTCAGGAAGGTCAGTAGTTACCCATTGTGCCTAGGGGGGCGAGTCCTCTGCTCTCACATTAATGTCATTAGCTCATTTGGCAAACGGTTCACTTCTTTTTACAAAATATATAGCAAAAATTCTGTAGTTAACTTCATAATTGGTTTTTGAAACTTAAAATCACAACTCATTACTAAACAGGTGTTGGTGCTATAGATGAAAAACCTCAAAAAGCTTGGAGAACAGAAAACTTTTATCTCCTCAAAATTAAGCTCAAAACCTTTGTCCTTTCTCTGTTCAGTTCGTGTTATAGACTCGATGATCTTTTGTCTTTGAGTATATTCGTTTTTCCCTTGGTACTTTACTTCAGCAGCACTCACCAGGCAAATTAATCTGAAATGAAGTTTACAACAATGTATCTGAAGTTTCCAGGCCCCAGAAGGACTTGATTTGTGTAATGGGACCGGACTTAATTCAGTTGTAATTTTAATACAAGTTTAAGTAGCAGCCCTTCATAATTCTTTAGCCAATTATATCTAACTGCTCACAGATTATGTATTGTATGTGGTTTCAGTTAATTGTATAGCACCCTGTCAAATTGGTAAATACAATTGTCCTCAGCTTCTGATAGACTACAGAAGGAGACAGATATGAGTAACTTTCCTGGAATGACAGATGGGACTGCAGCAAGTCTGGCCTTTATGTTTCAGATGCACTACGATGTTATGGATCAGCATTACAAAATAAACCCATTAACACTCTCGAGAAAGAGAAAGTCATTGGTAGAACAAGGAAAAAAAATTATTAATACCATTTCCTAATCCTTCAGTCTAAACACTAAACCCTGTTGTCATTAAGAATTCAAAAACAGAGAATATTGTTATTCCTAAACTGTGATCGTGCATTTTTATTCAAGGTTTACCTTACCTCACATATTGTAATATGTTATGGAAGATGTTGACAAAAGTGGAATCTCTTAAAGGAATGACAAGCTGTCATGCAAAGGCTGCTTTATTTGCAGTGTCTGTGACTCAGTGGACTGATGATACTGTCACTTCTTGGAAATTCTGAGCGGAAGAGGCTACAAATAAACCAAGTCTCTGGCTTGCCAGTCATATGCAAGGAACAGCTATCTGATGAAGGGAAATTATATAACTACGTAAGCACAGCATTTTTTATGCAGCCCTGGAAGCAGCCCCTGCTGTTCTCTTTATGGGGCAAGTGAAATGTGCATCAGATACAGGTGAGAGCAGGTTAAGTCAGTACATTTGTATAGGAGAAACCTGACCCTGCCCATCTTTCATTGTGAAGAGTTTTGGACAACTTCTGCATTTGAAAAAAGGACAGGTGTGAAAGTCTTTCACAGCTTGATCTGCAGCATAATGGCTGTGGAGCAAGAAAATCCCATGTGCTTCATGTTCATGGTGTCTGTTATTACTGGTGATTAAAAAAACTACAAACAAACAAAAAATAATCCTTGATTCTTGTGCTAATTAGTGTATGGCACACTGCAAACCACCAAGATAACAATGGCTGATTTAGTTATGAAAAAATTGAGGTAAACATCTAGAGAAATTCCATAGTAGGATAACCCTCACAAACCCCTAAATATTGCATTAAAAAAAAAAAAAAAAAAAGGGAGTCCAGTATTGGTCTCTGCTGCTTTTAGAGGTGGGAGGATAATTCATTACAATTCAAGGAGCAGAGGCAGTCCCAGGCCATGTTTTCTCCTGGAGTATTGATGTATTTGTACACATTGGTTGGGAGTGTTTTGGATCATTATAGCTATGCCTCTTGTGAAGTGTAGGTGTTTGCATTCCTGACTCGCACAGAGCTGCGAGGGCTTGGAAAAAACAGTCTCTGAGCTGGTGTTGAATGTGTGTGTGTGGGGCTTTCTTTAGCAGAACCAGAAATCTTTGCCAAGCTCTCGGGTCATGAATGAACTTGCTGAAAGCAGAGGACGTAAAGGTTAAATGGAAGAAGGAAGGTAGATCAGGGTGTGTTTCTTGAAGGTGAACTGTAGAGGAGTTCAGGGATTCAAACATTAATCATTGTGTTCTGTGCATGTTTATCATAGGCAATTATTGGGTACATCACTGCTGCCTTTGAAGCGCTGTGTCTTCTCTCCTCCTTTGCAATAACCCAGGACTGGATGCCAGTTTTGTTCTCCTGTGTGAAAAGAAAGTTTGTGCCTTTCCTACGAAGATCATGAAAAGGGTAATTTTCCCCTCTGGCTTTCCTTGTGAGATCAGTTCTAAAGTCACTTGGTATGAATTCTAAAATGATAGGGCATCAACAGAAGCAGACCTGCTGTCCCTTGTATTTTAATATCAGAAGAAACTGTGTAAGTAGGCCATGGAGAACAGGAATTGTAATGAGATTTGGTGAATTTTCTAGTTTCTTTAGCTTTTACATTTATTGAGGTGATTCTTATTGAATAAGTCTCTACATTATCATCCTTTTGTAGGGTTTATCTTCCATGTATTTGGAGTCAGTGTGGGTGGTTTTCCCAAGCATGTCTGGACACCACATTTCTGAGACTTTTCATTCTTGCTGTGGTTACTTGGTCACTTTAATCTCTCCTTACACTGGCAATATTTCCAAGCAGTTCTGGAATAACTAATGCTAGTGATTTAAATCTGACACTGTTGGTAATGGACACTTTGTTTAGATATATGATTTAATAATAAAGCTGCAGAACAGAAATTTTCACATATTATTTCTTTTAAAAGAAGCTCTGGTCTTTGAAAGGTTTTTGCAAAATATATGTACACACTTCCAAATATTAGGTTTTCTAAACTATGAACTGTACAGGGTAGCAGGCTTGCCATTAGCTCTGTTTTCTTGTTTTTCAACAGTAAATAGCAAACTAACTATTAAACTGGAAATGGCAAACAAACATTCTAAAGGGAGAATATGTGATGCAAACTCTGGCTTTTGGGGAGGTAGAAGGCAAAAGGGAAAGGAAATAAAATATCCGGATTTCCCAGATTTTAATTTAATCCCCTTCTTGTTCATATGAATGTATTGTAGAATGTAAATCTATGACTTCATATTCCTTTGCCTTTCCAGCTGCCTTGCTTTTTATGACATTGACTGTATTCAAATTTAGACTAAGCTTAGTGACTTCTCCAATCTTTTATTTCAGGTTTGCATACAAGCAGTAAATATACAGCCCCAAAAGGAATGCAAATGTTACATCTATGTCATAATTAGCATTAAGACATTTAAGAAAAATGGAAAAGGGGTTTATGGTTTTGCTATATGAAAAAGCTATTTATCATTATAGATCTCCATTGAAAATTGTCATCTGAGTGATGGTTTTGGAGATTGCATACTGGGGATGAAAATAAATACACCTGATTTTGTCATAAGCTTTCCTTATGACAACATGAATTGTCTTGCTCTGTCCTTTAGTCTGCTAATTCATCAAATTGGATTTGCTTATTCATCTGTGTGGCAGTTACACTGTGAAGTGTTTCCATCCATTTCACAGAGCCATTAGTAATAATGAAGTCTTGATATGTTTAATACTACAAGACAGACTATCTCACAGTTCCTGTTCTCAGGATGCTGTAGGGTCTGGGAGACTCTTGAAGAATTATTAACATTATTTTCATATTCTTTGAATGCTTTGAAAGATTATATAAGACTTCTTTGGGTACTACTGTATTTTTTTTTTTAATCTTATCCTCAAGAAACTTAATGTTTTCTTGCAGATTTAAGATGAAGTAATAAAAATTAGGTGTCTACCTCAAGGAATTTCCTTCCAGTTAAAAAAAAAAATCTTACAAGAATTGCCTTTTGATAGGCTTTTCCCCAGTGCTTGCTGGCTTACAGAAATCTGAGCATGTCTTGTTATCCTATGAGGATTGTCTTAGACTTTCCAAGCTGCTTACTGTCTGAGATGGACCTTTCAGACTTTGCATCTTGTAACATTTTTGTGGTGAAAGGGTACTGGGAGAATATTCCTGCAAAATACATTTCTTTTAGGCACCTTCAGTACATGCTCAGTATGCTAAATTAATTTGGTTGCTTAGATCCACCACCTGGGAATAATGAAACCCTGCAGTGCGGAAGAGAGGCAATAACACTCCACTGTTTGTCACTCCTCTGTCCATTCCTTGGGAGTTCTGGTGTTGATCATAACACCAATAACAGTAAAAATTCACCGAGAATCTTGTTGGGTGACTGCACAGCAGCATCCCTGTGGTCTTTGTTTTCTGTTTGTGCCTCTGAAATCTCTTTTCTCATGGCATCGTGTTGGGTTTTGAATGCGAGATTCTTACGCTGTACTGTCCCTGTGTTTATCTTAAGCATCTGCATGCAGTCCCCTGCTGCTGAGTGAATTCTTATGGGGGAAATGGCTCCACTCTTTATTGAATTCCAACTGTTGAATTTTTCTGGAAAGCATCATTGATATGTAGCAGGGTTTGCCTCTAGCAGCTACACGAGCTCTGCTTCAATGTGAGAGTAGGGAGAGAAGCCTTCCTTTGGGATCTGTGTGTTACCTGCAGGCTTCCTTTTGACCTTTTTCTCCTTTGGGGTGTTAAGGGACCACATGCATTTGTTGTGTTGATGACTCATAGCTGCAGATGGGGTGAACAGGAGCTGACCTAGGAGCATGTGTGAAAGGTGACAGTCTCGTGCCCAATCTTTGTGCAGACATTTGATGAACATCCAGCCAGTCACTCTTGATAAGTATCGCTATAAGTGACCTAGAACTTTGTGTTTTTTTCATTTCTTTTCCTTTTATAATCAGGCAGGCAGAAACATATGCTTTGATCAGTCATCTTTCTATTTTCTTATTCCTTTACCCGCAGGTACCAGCTTTTATCATTTCCCACAGCTCTGTGCATACAAACACCATAAACAAGTAGTAAAGAGTCTGAGTCATCAGATATAGTTCCTCAGGGAGTCTTACAGAAGAGAAGTAGATCCTAATTTTTGCTGCTGTTGCTGTGCTTATGTTAAGAGTCCCATGACACTGGCCTGGTACTCATTTATAAGGAGAAAAATTCATAACCAGATGAAGAAATCAGGAAAATCAGAATATTTGTAATCTTCTGTTGGGTCTTATGTGCCTGCTAAACAGCAGATATATATATAGCAATAACTCTTTTCCAGTGGGTTTTAAAGCAAAAGTGGGAAATAATTGATGTCATTAACAATGACTAAATTTGCATATTTATTATATTATGCCAATGAAGAGCAGGACTGTGAATAAACTAATGTTATAACTGGCAAGGGATGTTTTTTGGCTGGTGTGTTATGTGGAATCTTATTACTTTGACAATTGCTGATTTGATGCCTTCCCAAATGCTGCTTTTTCAAATAGCTTCTTCCAGGGAAGTCTCCTCAAAAGATTCCCTCCAGATTTGATAGCTCCTGCCATAACACAAATTATGTTTTTGCCTCCATTTCTACACAGTGTTCTTTGTATTTAAGAAAGTATCTGAAGTCATCCATGGATGAAATATGGAAACATTCAATAGGTTCATAAAATTCATATAGATCATTCTTCTTCCAATCTACTTCCTAAGATAGCCTTGCAAACTTGTAATGCACATGTATTCCAGATATTGTTTATTATTTCTATTGTCAAAAGAGAATTATTGAGGAGAGAAAAATAAAGCCAGCATTAACCCAACAGAATCTTTAAAAAGTACTTTTTGTCTCCAGAAAGCATGGAGACAGATAAAACACGTTGATAAGCACACTAGTGCAGGTGAAATCAGGTTTAACAGCAATATCATATGGTCATCTGGTGTACTGTAAATTATTAAACATAACCTTGACAGTTTCTCCCTGCAGCTTGTGGTCTTAAGGTGATAAGATCCTTTGGACAGAAGTCTTTGGCTTGTAATAATTCTGTAATGGTACTGGATATGCACTGCCTGTGGCTAGGGCACTGACTTAAAAAGAAATCTAGTGAAATCCAGGACAGAGCAATGAGGAAAGAGTAATTAATATATCATAACTGAGATTTTTCTGATGTGAACTGAAATTTACATGAGGCAAATGGAGCAAGAACTGAGAGATGTGCTACAGATTTCAAGAATTGCCAATACTGGGAGGGGCCTGCCAAAGGATAAGGGTGCTTCAGTCACCCATTTGCAGTGAACTGATTTTCAAAGGTCAGCACTAATGTGATATCTCCCTGTTTTCAGACTGTTGTCTTGTCCATGTGGTGTGGACTAAAATTCAGGTTGATGATAGGGAGCTTTAGTGGTACCTACCCTACATGTGACTTTGTAGATTACATGAAGCAAACAAGCAAATAAATAAGAAAAAACCCCAGAGCTTTTAATTTATCTTATTGCATGTATATTATTTGTTTCTGCAAAATTTATTAGAGAAGAAAGCAAGTCAGAATTTCTTAAGGATTGCTTAAGGTGTACTCTCAGTGGAGTGTGGTTCTAGCTGTAGGAACTTAATAGATATAAATTACTTTTCCCCTTGTCCTGACAAAAAGAATTAGCAGACAAATTTTGTATGTCTACAATCTAAATCTTATAGAAGATGAAATACAAAAGCACATCTCTTTTTTAATGTGTGGATTCATGCATTCTAAAAGTTTAAAAACGTGGATATTCAAAAGCTGTGTTCAGTAGTTCAGATTGGCATTCTCTTTGAACAAGTAAGAAAGACAGGTTTTAATGATATGAATAAAAATAACTTTTTAACAACTAGATTCTTACAAAATAACCTTGTCCTAATTTGCTACAAAGGACTTCAATCCCTGTTTCAAGTGGAATGGAATTTTTGGAGTAAAATTTCAGGCAGTGTAGATGTTGGGACATCTGTTGTTTGTGTGACTTTATGTTCCAGTTTGCCAACTTAAAGACCAGCAGAAAATTGTCTGCAAAATATCATGGCTACCCAGAGTGTGAAGCCAGGTCACTGAACTTCTAATATCATTGTATTTTCTTTAATAAAAATGGAACAGTAAGTGGAAGTGCGATTAGAGCGTGCCAAAGTGAGATCTTATTTTTCACAAATATTTTATGCTGATTGTCAAGGAAAGAAGAGGTTATGTGTTTATTTCAGCTTAAGTGCATGCTCTAGGTCTGGGTAGATGACATCCAGAGGTCCCTTTCAAAATAAAATTTTCTCTGATGTATTAACAAGAGTGTCTGTATGTACAACAAGTGTATCTGCATGTATGAAACAAAGTAAAAATATATTTTTTTTAATCTTTGCAGACAACAATATGCCCAAGTAGGGATATTGCAGAAATGTTTTGTTGCCTCCAGAATAGTTCTGCACTTGCACACCAATGTGTGAGAACTCTTTACTGTGGCAGAACAGTTCATGGAGGTCTGGAGTGGACACATGTAGGCCACGCTCCTTGATACAGCTCCCCACACCTCTGGTAAGTTGTGCTGGCTTCCATTCCTTGGTTCATTTAACCTTCTCAGGGTATTCCCAGGCCATCAGCTCTTTAACAAAGCACATTATTGACACTCATCTGCTTTATTACTCCTTGACCAGGAAAGACAGTCCTGGACACTTCTGCTCAATTTGCTGATGGGCTTTGCTAAACCCTTCCCTTGGGAGTTGATATCCATTACAGTCCTTGCTTACAGAAGGACTTGTCACAGAGTATGTGAGGCTGGAATCAAAGTTTTGGGATCACTTATCCTGGGCTGGAGTTTGCATCTTGTAGCCCAAAAGTCTTAAGATTTCTTTTGTTTGTTTCTATTGAAATTCAGTGAAATGAAGTGGCTCTACTTATTTGAGGCTTGCATGCATATGAATTTGCTACCCAACAGCAATGTGAAGGGGAGCTGCCATAACCTGCTCCCATGTGACATAATTCTAGAGGTAGTATATGAATATGAAATCATTTCAATGATCTAAAGTTTCTTCTTTTTCCCAGCATGTCAAGAAATAGAAGTATTACATGTGCTTAGAGCTCTAATGTGATTACGTCTCCACAGGAGACCAGGATTTAATGTGCTGCACAGAAATTTTGATATATAGTATTATGCTCTTGCTTGCTGCATTTGCAATCACTGTTAGACTGAAAACTTGATCTAACTATAAAAATAACATATATTTTTATTTTTATTTAATTTTTATTTTAAAAAGAGAAAAGTGTTCATTGATCATCATAAAAAGGTATCACAGTCAATGAGGCACATTGCAGAAACCTAATTAGTCAGATGATGATCTGGCATGTGCAGAAAGAATCTAACAAATTTATCAGTGTGTCTGAAGCAAGTTAATTTGGCTGCCTTAATCTACATTCCATATAATCTTTATGACAAAGAGAGTAACCCAGTTTAATTTTAATGTACAAAAATTGTCATTAGCTGAAATTAAGAATAGTTCAAATCAGTGAGATAATATCAAAACAGGGCCCTGAAATATTATGCTAGCCTCATTTTTCCAGAGTCCAAAGTAGTAAAAATTCCCAGTAATTCTGTAATTTAGTTATGATCATAAGCACTCTTTAAGTTGGATTAGAAGTGGAGTTCCAGATTAATGTCTCTTATTGCACCCCTTAGGCTTCTTCTTTTTTTCAGTATTCAGTTCTGATAGCCCTATCTGCTGACAGCTCTTGTATATACAAAGGAGAAAGCTATTTGGAGGGCAATTGTTAGGCTTATCCTAATGGATGGTTGTCAAAATTACTTTTCCCTGAGTTCTTGGCCTTCAATTCTCAGTGAACTCAGTGATACTACAGGTCAGTCTCTATTCAGATGAAAACCTCAGTGTCTAAACATGGGGATTTGAAAGCAGAAATGTATAAATATTTTTGAAATATTTAAATCTCTAAGCCAGCATTTGCTTTCAGAAGTGTCACCTTTCATATGCAGATCTGTTTTCTTCTCTCCTTGCAAAGTGCAAATAACCCAATCTCAAACAACTGCAGATACTACATTGTAGAACTTAAGTAACTGTAATCAGCAGACAAAATAACTTGCAATTACTCACTTGGATTCTGTTCCTTTGCTCCACAGCACAAGGTGGTTACTGCAGTTTCTGACCATCTTAAAGACAGGATTCTGAGCCTGTGCAGCTCTCCTGCTCCTTTCAGTGGAGCACTGAGGCTGCTGGAGCTTTCCAAGCCTGGCTCAGGCTGGCAGCTGTGTGCAGTTCAGCACCTCAGTCCTCCATGGTCCATCACATCCTCATTGTTTGCCAGGACTTTTCCCTGCTTTGACTGAAGAACTTAAATGGAATGGAATCACAGAGACTAGAAGGGATGGCTGGTGCTTATTGATTCTGAAAACCTGGTCTGTTATTGACTGGGGCAGCATTAAGAAAAATCAAGCATTTGTCAATGAAATAAAAAAAAAAAAAAAAATTAAAAATACCTGGCAAATCTCCTTCTCCCTAAGGCAGGCAACCTTCTTCTGCCACTGGTCATCCCCAAATCTGCTACTAGGTAACTGATGTAGAGGACCAAAAGTGAGGGTAACTCTGTGTGTTTGAGAAATACTATAACAGACACAGAACTTGAAAAACATTTACTGTAAATGTTCTGGACCAGCCAAATGGTTTTGCTGTCCTTTCTGAAACCACACATACACACTGTCCTCCAGAAGTGCTGCCCTCTTTTCTCTCTTCAGCCCTCAGATGGATGGAATTTGGGGACACTGAGAGTACATTTGCTATTGGCACAGAAATAAATGTCAGGCTACAAATTCTTCCATTCTATTTAAGAAAAGCTATTTTTCACCACAATGGTGGAAAAGCTTATGCAATTCTTCTTGTATGACTGAGATGTACTCTGTAACATAGAAATGTTAATGCTGCATGCTGCTTTTAAAATCTGTCCCTCATTTTGGCTGTGGGTTTCAGTCTTTTGAACAAATGCTTATTTTTTTTTTTCAACTCAATCCCCCAGATTTCTTCAGTTGTATTATACCACCTGGAATGGAAAGGAAAGGAAATGTTGACTGAAAACTGCTGTCAGCTGGAGGTGAACTATCAGATCAACATTTCTTGAGACAAATATTGGAAAGAGCTTCATAAAGATATTTGCAATTTGTAGCTCATTGGCAAGTTTAATCAGTAATGGTGTGAAGGCTTTCAGCTGGGCCTGTCTGCAGAGATCATGGTAGCTGAACAAGTTGTCCCTGGAGTGTGTTGGGCTGCATGGCAATGTTGAAGAGGCTGGCTGTGTGTTCAAGCACACACTGGTATGGTTAAAAAAGTGCATGTGTTGAACACAGATATAAAAAGGCCATTTTTTCATGCTTTTTCCCTTCATGTGCACACATTTTCAAAAGAAATCTCCACTGCTCTTCGACAGAGAGTGCTCTGTGCTGCTGGCAGTGCCACCAGGAGCACTGCTCAGCCTCTCACCAATCCAGCCACTGATCAATCTACTGTATCAACTGCCTTCAGCTCAGGAGCTCTCTCAAGGGCATTGACTCCTTTTTCTTTCAGGAGTTCAGCGTGTCATCCCAACAGATCATCTCTCTGCAGCAGAAGGCAGTAGGGGATCTGTACTGTTTTTCATATCTCAAAGCAGTATTTTGCTTGCTTTCTCCCCGTTTCCCTTTTAACAGCATCATCCAGCAGAAAGTGGAAAACCTGCTGCTGAGAGTGAAGTCAAAGGCATGTGATGAGTGCAACAGCAGTTGGAAGCATCCCTCACTGGGAGTTTCTCTTTGTTAACACACAGTGAAGTTATGTGTAAAGATGAGGGGGAGTTCTAATTATGCATTTTCTGAACATAACATCTCATAAGATCATTGTCAGCTAATCAGAAATTTCCAAACTTGTTTAGCATTCAAAGACATTTTGCAAACAAATGTAAACTTCAAATTTACACCTTTATATCAAACCTTTTGTAGATTCTGTTCTCAGTGGCCTTTAATGAAAAACACACCAGCACTTCAGAGGATTTGAAATGCTGACTAGTTCCTTCTTGCTCTAATTCCTTTAGAGTAAGCACAAGGGCTTTTAGAGAAGGTTCAACAATTTAATTCACTAATTAGACCTATGTTCCTAGCATTTGATATGCCTTAGTTCAAAGTAGTAATGTTCTAATTTAGAAGCAGGATAAGGAAATACAATTACTTCCACGTGTTTTGTTTGGGGCTAAATATTAGATGATAAATTTACCAGTACCTTTGCTACTTTTACAATGCACCTGGTGAAACTTAATGTCCAGGAGCAGAGAGGATGACAGGCTGACATTTCTGAATACAGCTCTTCCAAATAGTTTGATACCAGGTCAAGTAATGAAATTAGAATATTTTGGAGGATTATGAAGATTTTGATTTCTTCTCCTTTGACATCACTTTGAAAGGGGCTAACAACTCCAGCATATCAAAATGTTTTTGAATAATGTTTCTGAAGGCTTTTAAAGTCTTAATTTGAGTGAAATTTGGTTCTACTTTGCAAAGGCTGTAAGACTATTCAAACACATAAGGTTTTTTTACTAAAAAGCTTTCTTTGCTAAATAGTTATTTTTATCAAGACTTTTAATCCATTAAAATGCATTAGTCACATGTCTTGTTCAGTACTCAACACTGAAATATTACCTGCTCAGGGCTGAGGTGATAAAAAGGTGCAGTGCACATATTCAGTAGTACATTAGTTGCTGTCATGGTACCAGTTTGCAGGCAGAGTTCAGTCAAGGAAAGTTCTGTTTGAGGAAAAAAAAAAAATCTACCTGTCTATCCTTTCTTCTTCTTGCTTCTTTATTAAGCCTCTGAATGTGGAGAGCCAGCTGGACAATTTTCCTGTCTATTTCTGGGCCTAGGTGTTAATTTAAAATAATTGTATTGAATTTAAGTTGTCATAATTAGTGCCTGAATTCACAAGAGCCTCCTGGAAACTCAGCTTACCCTGTTCCCTTTGTGATGTTTCAGTGTTTCACCCCATAAAAAACCCTGTGCACAGTTGGAGGCCATTTCTGCATGAAACCACTGGACATAATTTAGTTTTCTGGTAGTATTAAAGTAATGAGTCAAAGATGAGCATAAATGTTGAAGAAAAGGTACTGTGAGTTCCCCAGCTGAGAATTAAATGGTACTGATGGATGTGCTCTATATTTGCAAGGGCTTTATTGTGTTGAAGAATGCAGTTTCTAAGTTTTTTTGTTTTAGCTTGCCCGTTCTTTTTAACTCAGATTTCACAATGAAGCCATTTTTCACCCCTAACCTGGAAAATACTGATGTTCTTAGGAAAATGAGTCATTACAATTTCTTTAGGTGAACTCTTTCCTATGGCCTTGTATGAGACTACTTCAGTGTCGTCCTGCAGAGAAGACAGCTCATGTCTACAGCCCCAGATGTGCTGATGGGTCAGTACAGAATAATAAAGATGTAATTGCATTCATCCATGCATTCAGCATAATAATAAAAAACCCTCAAGTTCTAGATTTTAAAAAAATAATAACATTTGGAGTTACTTCTACAAATAGATTCCTTGCTGGACTAATACAGAACTTCTTGGAATGGAGTATTTCTAGCATTGATATAAAGAAGAAAAAGAGATTAATATCTGAGAACAAAGCTGTAAGACTGTATTGAGACACCCTAGAAACAGGTACATAAGATATTATATCCTTATACAATGTAAGTATATTGCAGCAAATCATGTTCTACTTGTTTAATGCATATAAAGAGCTTCAAAAGAAAATTGCAAATGTTAAGCAAACTGTAAATTCAGATGGTAAGAAATAAACCTTATTATTAATTATTACGTTAAGGATTTTTATGCTTAATGACCCTTTTAGAACTATCAGGATACAGTCCTAATTATATTCTATATTTTTCAGGGTAAGAAGTGATTTATTTATCTTAAAATATATTAAATTAAAAATTCATTAACATTAAAAATTGATCAGATTTACCAAATAATTCCCTTCATGTTTATTATTTTGTAATAGGCATAATATTCACCAGTTAGTCTGTGCTGTGTTGGAAGTATTAATGCTACTACTGAGAGTGAACTATGAACTGCAGAATTTTTTAATGTTATGCTGAAAAATTCTGAGTGTTGCCATCAAGCACCAGTTTGATCTCTGTCTCATTAACAGACCTTACTTAAAATGCCATTCATTCAGGGTTCAAGGGAGGAATAATTACATATCCTTTGTGTAGTGGTAGTTGAAATGGTAAAAGCCACAAGTGAGCTGAGTGGGAAGATCAGTAGGAATTTACAGTGTACCTGGGAGATGAAGGCTTGCCCTGAATGTGTGCCTGAAGCTCTGGCTTTGCTCATCTTTGAGACAGAGAGTGACAACAGCCAGAGGAGAATGAGAGAAGTCAGCAGTAGTAATGAAAGGATTATCTCCCCAGGAGAAATCTTTCCAGTGTTAACAGACAATTTTACTGCAAAGAAGTGCTTGGGTTGAGCAGTTTCTCATGCTAAAGGACCCAACTAATTCCAATACTGCCTTGAACTTTACTTAAAAAGCAAGAAGTCAACTCCTGTGGCCATGGTTAAGGGAGATTTGGTTGTAGAGCTGGAGTCTGAGCCTCTGTCAGATCTCTAAGTGGGTCTTAACTATGTTGCCTGGTTTACAGCCAACTACAGCTCTGCTGCTCAGCCTCTGCCAGGCTATGTCCTAATTTCAAAACAATATCTTCACTATGTTTCAGTCCCCAAGGGCAGTAGCTACACCAGATTTAATTAAAACTGGGAATGCTAATCAGCAGGTCCTCCTGTAACTGAGAGATTTCTCACTGTCCCAAAGTTAAGTGGCTTTTGCCTCCTACCACTGTGGGAAGGACTGAAGCAAAGCTGCTGGGTGACAGATCCCAGAGTCCACAGTGCCAACGTTCCTTACCTGAAACTTGGGAACAGCAGCAGGTTCATTCAGGGACAGTCTGCTTTCAGATACAGAGAAGAGGTTGCATAATTGAATTCTGTAACAAATCCCCTTTCTACATTTGCAAATCACAAAACAACACCAAGACTTTTACTGATGAATATGTGTAAGGAAATAAAAAGAACCTTGAGTAACTTAATGCCCTTCCCTGCACTGAGCTGGATGACAATTATACATTATTGCAGATTCCTGTTCAAGGCTCAGAGACCTTGATTAGCCAGACTGCCCTAACCAGGCCAGGCACCTCTCTGGCCCCTATGATCTGTGCAACTGCATTTTCTCCCCAGGGTGTGCAGTAGAGGAGCACAGGTTTAAGCAGAAGCACACTCAGAAGTAGGAAATGTCCTGAAGTTCAGCAGTTGCAACTAATCATTGAAGTCAAAAAGATGAACAATTATTTACTTTGCTGCTTTAAAGAAAGAGGGGGAGAGTGAGGAAGAGAGAATCAAGTAGAGACAGTAAGCAATAAATGTCCATGCTTTAATTTTCACTGCTGTAGTGTTGTGTAAGAGTACAGAAATTTCATGGGTTTTACTTTACTTCCACAGGAAGTTTCATGTTTGTATTTAATTTCTGGTAACCCAAGGGCAAAGCAAAGCAATTAACATGTTGAAGACTTAAAAATAAACTTCAGAAGCTTCAAGTAAAATACCTTTAGCTGATTAGTGTTACAATGCATCTTTAATGAGAAATAAATGAGGATTGCATTGTTTCTTAGGATAAGGAGAGTTGTTAGATATCTGCATTGATAATAGAGGGCTTAGAAATAATCTGTGAGCTGCTTTTCTAGAAGAAAACCAGGAAAATTCTACATGGCCTAGTGTACAGATAAGAAAAACAGTGAAACAAATACATTTGTACAAGTTCTTTCCATAAAAAGCTTATTGCAAAGTGAATTTTAACATAGTTCTGTTGCTCTTTGGATTGTTTAGGCTCACCCCTTGCTATGTATTCATGTTTCTCTATTTTTGTCCAACTGTTAGTTTTTCTTCAACTCTGATTTTACAACAAACTAATTTGTATAAAAAGTGCTGGCTGGAAAATGTAGAATGAATTTTGAATGACCCACATACAAAATACTACCTCCTCTTGTACCCACAGCAAACAAAATTCTATGGAAAACAAGGCTCAGAAATAGACTTTACAAAATATTTCTTTACAGTTATCCTGTCATGGCTGTGTACAGAATAAAGGGAATGTGAAAAGTCCTTTGATTGGGAAGATTGGCAGCATCTATGTTTTTAAATAGAATTATTTTGAAATATGCATTAATTTATTGTCTTGGTTAAGCTGCTGCACAGTAAAAAGGAATGCTGTTCTCTGAACAATAATTGGTCTGTCTCAGCTCCCAAATTGGGTCACAGAGAGAATGCTCTGGTATTTCTCTCTTTTACCTTGCTTTCTTGGAAAAATGATTGAAACTGTAATCCTTACTGCATTGAGGTGGTGCACTGATAAAACCCAGTTTTTCATGAATGATAGATCCTCTTCTTTTGTCTTGTTTTTGAAGGAGTGGTATTGTAGAACACCTTAAAGAACAATGTAGAAATCTGCAGTCTCAACAAAACATGCTGAAATGCACTGAAGGAGTATCGCAATCCCAGTTATTGCTGGAGTGATAAACACTTCACTTTCTGTTGGGACTTTGGTAAAATGAAATAGTTTGAATTATTAATATTACACCATTTTACAGTCATCATATGTCTAATTATGCTAAATACCTTTCTAAATATCCCCAAGAAGGACTGAGGGTGGGGTGGAGGTGACAATAGTGTTCTATAAAGCTCATGTGCCACATCCCTGCTCTCCAGCTGTATCTCCAATTGCTCCAACAATTAAAGAGGCTGGGAGGTGTCCTGCCTGCAGTGCTGGTGACACGACTCAGGAAACCCCTGGACAGGCAGCTTGTCTTGTGCAGGGCTGTGGATCTTGGTTTGTTAGAGCAGTATGAGCTGCCTTTCTGCATTGCTGTCTCTTCTTTACATGGAAGGTGAGAAAGATTTCAATACAGATTATGCCATTACCAGTTAATTTAAAAGGCCAAATTGTGGTTTTTAACAAGGCTAGACCTTTCTAAGCAATGTTTCAGAAAGATAAGGATATATTTAGAAGATGGATGTTTCAATTTCTGGCTGCCTGAAAGTGACATAACAACATTATAAATTTAAATAGGATGATGCTTTAATGGGTCTCCTAGAGGAAAAAAAAAAGGTGTTTATTAGTAGAAATGTACTAAACTATCTGCATTTGACAAAGTGCTAATGGAGAAAATTACTTCTAGAGAAACAAATGAAAATGTCAATTAAAAAAAATTAATGGGTCCCTAAGTTGTGGGTTGTGGTTTTGCTTTTGGAGTTTTTTATTTTTAATTTTTTTTTTCCTGAAGAGAAGGGCTGGGTGTGTTTTCTGTACTGCTTGAAAAGCTTCTGAATTGTCTGTGTTGCCTTAGTTCTGTGAGTGTTGGGGGTGTTTCTGAGGATGTCCCTTCTGTATCTGCTGCTGCACAGTTGTATTTCATTTACACTGGAAGCTAGCTTAATAGCTTGGTCTAATGCTTCTTCTCTATTATATATTTTGTTTTTGCACTTTAGTTAGGGATTATTTTCCAATGAAGTGTACACAATGACAGTGCCTGCACCCTAAACCACCTGGCTTTGCACTTCCATATGTGTCAGAAATGTGGTGTCTCATGTCATCAGAGACATTCCTGGAAATGCAGAATATTAATGGAGTGGAAATTCCCTCTTTACAATTTTCTGATGCCAATCAGCTTTTCTCCCTGGTGACTGGGAATCCTGAGATGCCAGGTAATGTCAGGGTTTGCTTGGCAGGCACTCTGGGAACTGCTGGGTGTGTGAAGGTTGCCCTTGCTCCTTGTGTGAAGGTTGATATTGCTGTGTTCAGCTGGAGTCTGCACAGAAAGGCTCGGGGAGGGCATGAAGGGAAGCAGCTTTTGCCCAGCATTAAGCAGTGACAGGATGAGTGAGCCTGCAGTGACACACCCACTTGTGCCATGACACACATGGGGACCTGGGCCCTGTGAAATGTTTAGATTTTATTGCTGCTGCTTGATTTGCTGACATTAGATGTGTCTTCAGTTATTTGTCTCACAGCAGAATCAAAACCAGCTATCTGAGGATAATGTCTGGGAAAAGCAGACACTGGGAACCAAGCAGCTGAGCTGAGGTAAGGAAGGAATCATCAAGCAGTGACCATGGCAGAGGCTGTCTGCAAATAGGGGTGCCAGGGGAGACTTTACTTCTGCCAGAGTAAAATGTGATTTTTAACGAGACATCAGGTGTTTCGTTTCTGTCTCTAATCTCCAGGAGCTGAATACTGTAGCTCTATAAAAATATTACCTCTATTAAAACCTGCAAGATGAGATGCTGGGCCCAAATGCACTAAAGGCAAGCAGTAGGCAGAGTGTACTCATGTCTTAAAAAATTTTTGGAAAGGTTCAGAAGTAGTGTGTTCTTAAATTTGTTGCTTACACTGAAGCTGGAAAATCAGTATTTCTCTCAAAAACTTTGTTTTCAGTCATTTGCCACGTGTTCCTAGGTCTCCCCCTCAGTCTGTACTTAATTACAGTACTATTTGGTTACCTTCACAGCTTCCTCTGCTGTTCTAATGTGATTTTTTCTCATTTAATAAGAGACATCAAAGTTTATCTCATCCTTTTAGCAGCCTAAGAGAAACCAAAATGAGCTGTGTCACTTGATGTTTTTTAATCTCTGTCCAGCCTCTTGAGCCCACAGCAATAGGAGGACTCCCTTGCTCTCTTGCTTCCTCAGCACTCTGAACTGTTAGTGACATCTTGCTTTAAAGGCAGTCCTATGCTGACACTGACAGAGAGTTACAATTACCAACCCTGCTGGAGGTACCAAAATAATGTCCTCAACATCAAAAGATGTTGTTTTAAATTATAATTAGGGCCTCCATGGGTGAATTGTTTCATAATTTAACATATTTTATTTTTCTTGACATAAACAAGATGAGGCATAGTGACAGCAAGGACCTCTGCCATTTCAAATTAGTTAAAGCATCAGTATTAATTCTTAACCAGCTAATTACACTAAGAAAAGTGAGGAAACACAATTTGTCATTTATGCTGGTAAAAAACCCACATTCTTAGCTTATTTTTATCACTTTTTACTACATACAGGAATGTCCAGCCACAAACTATGGTTAAATATCCTTTCCATGATTGTATTATATGGCTACAAAATGTTCTCTCATTTTCTACATTCTACTGAAAATGAGACTGTGAAAACATTCAGCTAAGCAAAAGCAGCTGGAGAATAAAAGCAAAATCACCTCCTTTCTCTCTGAATCCAGCATTACCTCTGCCAAAGCTGCTGCCATGGGGCTGCAGTCCCCAGGTGGCTCTGGCCAGCTGCAGGTACAGCCACTTGCTGCAAGGCAAAGGTGATTTTACAGTCTCAGCAGTTCCATAAATCAGGCTTGAAGGAGATTCCTTGATAAACTGTTGTAACTAAAATGTAATTAAACTGACTCCTCAGCACAGCATTTCCTACCTTTCACCATGTTTAAATACCTGTAATACCCTCTAGGGAACACTGTTGTATGTGAGTACATACATAAAACATGACAGAATGCATTAATGATGCTCACTGTGTTCATCCCTCTTCAGGTGCCAAAGCTGCACCAGCTCCAGTTCCAGATAACCCATGGCATGGATTAAAATGTGTTCAACTAAATACTTAAAAACCCCAACAGCTATGACTTAATTACATGAGGACTTTATTTGCAACAAATTAGATACACTTGCTAAAAAAAGAGTGGATTGCAGCATGTAAACTATTTTATAAATTTGTTTTAAAAGACTTATTGCAGTGAAGAAAACATACTTTTGAGGGCTTTCAATATTCTGTAGTATTCTGTATTGCCTTACAGTAAGGCACTCCACATTGCATTTGGAAATAAAAGTTCTCTGTTTGTCTAGGAATCAACAGAGTGCCTTCTGATTACAGTATTCTGTACAGAATACTCTCCCCATGCAGTTATTCCAACTTCCATAGCTAGAGCCAGGATATATGCTAATTGAAGGGCAGTGAAATTTCAAAATGGAAGTAGTTGTTTTACCCTTAGTTTCTGTCAGTGACATTTATATCAGCCTCATTTACAGACTTTTCATTATATAAAACTATATAATGGAAACTATAAAACTATATAACATTATATAAAACTTTATAACAGATATAACAGAAACCCAAGCTGTGACTGCAAACCAGAATGTGTCTGCTCTCCTATTGCTCCTGGCTCTGAAGAGGTAAGAAGATAAAGTGTAGGAAATGGGAGAAAATATGACACAAAGGTAATAGGATATGATTCAAAAGTTGAAAAAATTCAGCAGTAGTCTGCTAATTTCACATTTTTTGAGATTTGTTTTTGTAAAATGTGCCCCATTTATATTGTCCAGAAGGTAACAGAAATTACTACATTTATTGGTTTTGAAATACCCTCTCAAGTTAAAGGGTTACAGACACCAGTTTCTCTGTAATAAGGAAGTATTACCTAGGAGCAAAGTGAAAATTCTCAGAACTGTATTTTTCAATCACATATTACCATATTTGCTCTGCTCTTCTCCCATATTCCTCATAGGTCTCATTTTCAAAAAGAAAAACAGGTCAACAGCTTCCTTGCTATTTAGGACGACAACAAACTGAGACCTGTTCTGGGACACTGCAGTCAGAAATCTGTAGTTCTGCTTGGGGAAACTTTAGGAAACTGTTTACATTTATCTAATACAGAAAAATATCTTTTGGCACAGCCTACTTTTGCTTAGCAAGCATATCCAGCAGCTCCTTCTCTATGCCTTGGCTGCCCAGGTCAGTTAAGCTGTAGTATCTGTGCACCACCTTCTCCTCTGTCACAACCACCACTCGAAGGCCGTGTGTATCCTGTCCCAGCTGACATCCTATAGCTGATGACACCACCATTTCCAGGCCTTTGTAGGACCCTCCAGCATTCCTGTGGTAATGCCCAGAAAATACAGCTCTAATGCCTGTTAAAGAAAAAAAGAAAAAAAGAAAAAAAAAGTATATATTTAGTTAGCAACTTCCAGGTGTCAGATTTACATTCCTTCTTTAATGGCTCATTAAGCATTTATCCCAAAATATTTGCCCAAAACTTGCATTTTAAACAAATAATTAGTAAACAGTAGTAAATAATTCTAACAGGAATAAATAATCAGACTTTATTGTGCTCCACCAGCTGTGTTTAGGGTGTTGGACTCTGAGTTCTTGATGCCCACTGCAAGGTGTGTTTGTTGTCTCCCCATTCCTTTGCCGAGAAATAAGGGACAATCCAGAAGCAGCTGATTAAAATGAGATACCTGCCTAGAGCATGACTGAAACACAGGCTGAAAGGTGAAGAGAGCAGAGCTGTATTTGTCAATTAGAATGAAGAAAATTCCCAAGGAGAGCTTAAACCTCTACACCAAGGCCAGCGACCTTAAAAAACCAAAAGGGGCAAGACAAGCAAAAAGCATACATGGGAAGGTAAGTTGTAGCCATTTCACAGACATTGAGGGTATCACAGATGGAACCAGAGCCAGGTACATCAAAGAAATCTAATAAAGCAGAAGTTTTAAGAAGAGGGAGAGAAAGAGGAGCAGCCAGGAAAGGAAAGGTTGACACCTGCAAAAGTCAGGCCTGGAATGACATGAATTAACATTTATCATGTATGGGACAAACAAGGCAGGTGACTTGATTCCCTCTCTATTTTTGATGACTTAAGGCTGTTCTATTTCCTTTTTTTTTTTTTTAACCCCCCAAATTACTTATATTTTGGACTTCATTGGAGTAAAAAATATGGAGTTTTTACAGAAATTTTGAAACAATTTGAAATTAAATGAACCATGTCATCCTCACCTCCAAACCAGTAATTCCTACTTTTAGTTTCTGCTGTCTAGCACACATAAACAAACAAATGGGTACAAACTGTACTTGTTTTATTTTGAATGGAAATGTGGACTTAGCATAAATAGCTAATTTTACAAACAGGATTTGGGATTAAGTTTTGGCATGCCTGGTCTAAGATCCTTAGACCCTTGGTCCATACTCTTACAGCTTCCTGAAGCTGCATCTAATGCTACTTTATACTGTTGTGAAACAGAAAAACTACTGGATCAGATGACTAAAAATACTGGAAATTTTGCTGGCAGGCCACAGAGGGGAATTTGTGAGACATTACAACCTTAAATGACATTTAAAAAATAAAAAGCTAGCAACAACTGATTTTGCCTTCAGACAGCAGAAATCCAGGAAAATAGCAGAGGCAATTTAAAGGTAATGAGGAGCATGCTACAACTTCACATGGAAATCCTTATTTCTCTAGCCAGAAAAAACCTTCCACATTTTCTCCTGCAGTAGATTTAGACCTCTTTCACAGAGATAAAGTGAAAAAGGAAGTAGTGAACCCATCTTAAGACAGCTGGCTAACATCAATCCTTTGCTTTTGTAGGAGTGAGTGATCTGAAGACTGATATAAAATATATAAACTTGGCTCAAAGTATAGTTAAAAATTAAGCAGCTTGGAAAGCAAAATATAAATTATTCTGCTGTGTGTCTGGTAAGAGCTACATGGGCTTTCATATTTCAAATCCAAGCCCTTCTCAAACAGCAAATGAGTCAATATGGAAAACAGAGAATGAAGGCACCTTGTTACTGAGCAATGGTACCAGAGCCTTGTCAGCTCCAACTTGTCTGTTCCCCTGTTTCAGTGTCTCAGGGCTGATTATCCTGCAGTGGAACCACTCTGGCTGCTGCATGAGGCACACTTGTGAGAAACACTGCAGGACAGCTTTGGGAGCTTGCTGTGACCCAGCTGCAGAAAGCCAGGAAAACTGGTCAAGTGTTTTTACATCTTGGGAGAAACCCAGTCAGAGTGTCTCAAAAGGCAGTGGTGGAATAGAAAAGTCAGTGATGCTGCTGCTGTAACAAGGTAATAAGGCTCTTGAGTATTTTCCACTTTTTCTCTGGGTAAGCAGAAGTACTTTAGTCTAAGAACAAGTAAGAATCATCGACCCATAGTGAGGTGCAAAGCCATGTGACACACTTTTAGTAACAGAATTAGGTACTTTGGAAAGGAATTAAGTTCTCTGTGTCCTAAAGCAGCATCTTCCCACCATCCAGAGAATTTGACATTTTGATTTAAAAGAGGAAAAGAAGCCAAAACTTTGTGTCATCATATATGTAAACCAAACCCTGACTAAGTGTAATTAGAAGGACAGAGGATACAAAAGTTACAAAGGAACTGTAGTTATGCTAAAGATAAAAAACATTCCACTTGTCTCGTAATTCAAGGAATGATTTTGAGAAACCCATCCTAGACAGAGACACACATCAGTAAAAAATTTTGCCCAGACTTCAGTTTTCAGATACCCTTTAGTGCTAGTGCTACTGTTAGCTCCTGTTATTGCTGGCTGACAGGATGCTACACCTTGAACAAGGACACAAACAGGTCACTGCTGGCTATTGATGGAGGCTCACTGATGGGGTTTTTCTGCAGGAGCATTTTCCTGTTCACTCAGCTGTACTGCAGCCACTCTGTGAAGCAGCTAGCTAGCTCCTTCCTAGCACAAGGAGGAAAGCTGAACCAGTCACTGCAATAACACCAAGATGACAAGCAGGCAATTTACTTTGCTCTTGCTTTTGATCTTTAACATAAAACGAATCTTAGAGATGTTTACACTCAAATTTAATTTACTAATTTCAGATGTTTTTCTGAAGTAATAACATCAAGTTGCTAGCAACAGACAACCCCATCCCTTCCTCCCAACTCTGTGAGGAAAGAACAGTGTCCTGGCAGACCTTGTTTTTATAGCCCACTTTAATGTATCCCCAGGTCAGTAAAAGGCATCCAGCTATACACTAAAACATACAGTCCCTTCCCACTACAACAGAAAAAAAAAGGTGGAGCAGTGATTTGTGTTTTATTGCTGGGTTCTTAAACAGCAGCTGGAAGAAGCATTGATATAAAAGCTGTATGAAATACTAAAGAACTCCTGTGTAAATAAATGTCCAAAGAAACAAGCATTCATTTTTTCATTTTTTATGAAATACAAAATTATTTGAATTTAAATGTGACTGGAGGTTTCACAGTATCCATTTACTAAAAAAAGCTGGATCCATTACTGCAAGACACTATTCATACCTAATGGATTATTCATTAAAGAAAAAATGGATTAAAACAGAATAAAGTAAAAAAACTGTGCAGACAGTTACATTAAAAAAAAAGGGCAAAACAATCCACACATCCTGTATCTGTGATCATCTTCATCATCTGATGTCAAGCTACTTAACAACACGACACAGAGTATCTGCTAAAGAAAAAAGGTCTGAACTGCCAAATCAATTTTTTGATCAGGACAGGACTGGAAGCCAGAGATACAGAGCAGGCTCCACCCAGTGCTGTGTACCAGGTCTTGTTCTGTCTGTCCTGAAACTTTCCTTGAGTCAAGAAAACACCTAAACCCACTGAGCTTCATGCCTGCTACCAAACATGACTTTTAAGAATCAGTCAAGATGTGAAAAAAGTCAATGTCTTTGTAAAAAAGGTTTAGATACAGGAATTGCTTCTGATTTTAGTAAACCAAAGCTGTCCTCCTGCCACCCCATTTGCCATCATTTTCTGATCAAACACAAAATGTCCTTTTTAGTTCTGATCTGAAAAAGCTCAATCTAAAAGACAAAAGATTTACCTTTTCCAAAGATCTGATGATAACTTTTTCCCTTCAGAATAATTCATCCCTACTAAAGAATGAAGTACCTATTTTGGTACAAGTTCTTTGAGCCCCGAGCAACCTACTTAGCAAAAATTATTCATGATGTAACAACAAACCCAAACAAGGATTGCTAAAGAGTCATGTGATGAGATGTAATACTTAAATATGTTGATAAGCCTTAGACTTGTCATCAGCTCAACCATGAAAAAAGCATATAAACACTTTGGTTTTATGCAAATTCACAGACTGCATTATGGCCTTTGGGGCTGTAAGGCAACACAGTGGCTGAGGCAAGGTAAGAGGGGAGTGCTGGGGAGGGGAATTACCAGCTCATGCAGTTTAGCATGCTGCCTTTGATGCTACCTGTTTCATAGGCAGAATCTTTACAGCACAACTCTATTTTAATAAAATTTCAAACTAAGTTCATATTTTAATTTGGATACCTTTTTCCAAGTTAAAACCACATTATGAACTCTTGACTCATGGTTTCTACTGCAGACATCTTTCAAAAGGAAATTCAAAAGTGTCTCTGAAGACTTTCCTCCCCTCTCTTTCAGTTTCTGTGTCTCCTTTCAAAAGCCAGCTCTAGAAATAAGTAGTAGAGCTTCACCAAGCTCTTGTTGATTTGCATTTTCCTCACTTTATCAGCTTTGGGAAGTTGGACAATTTTTACCAGCATTTCCCATCTTCACTTTATCTGTTGGTTCTCTCTCTCTCGGCTCTGTGACCCACATCAGCACAATGTATTAAAAGGTGCTTTTCTTACAGAGGGTGTAACAGGTACTGCTCCACTGCCTCAGTGGCCTAACATGGAAAAGTGTCTACACAAGTGTCTGAGGTCTGCTCTGGATGCTGCACAGAAAAGGATCAGGAGGCTCCAAGGGATCCAAGCAGGCTCAGAAGCAGCTGCCTGTGTACAACCATCACATCCTCACAGGCTACAGCAGCTCTGATTTTCTAGAGATTATTCTCTGTAACTGTGGCCATCTTACAGCACTGAGCTCCCAAGCAACCTAAAGCAGAGGAATGTTCTGAAAGAAACCAAGTCCTTACTAAAATAGTCAGCACCTTTTTCAGCCCTGGAGATACTGAAGAAAATTAGAGGAAAACTTTAGCTATCCCAGTGTTGTCAACACACTGTTAATGAACCAGGTGAGAAAATACTTAATTACACAAGAAACTACAACTGAGTATTGTGAGGAGGCAGTTTGTCTGTTAGCAGGAGAAGCTGAGATTATTTTAAAGAATTATGAAAGTGCAGCATACTCCTACAAATTATCATTTATCTTCTGTGGCACCAGGGAAAAGGGTCAGCATGATTTTGATGCAATTGCACTGTAAGAGAACAAAGGCATTTAGCTGTGTCTCATGGACAATTCCCCTGAGTGATAACATCCCTGTTGTAGCTTATTGTGCAGCTGCAGTCCTGTAATTCCCAGACTCCCAAGTTCCCTTAACTTGGGACTCCACTGCTGTCTTCTGTGGCTTAAAAAAATGTAAGGACTTGGAAGACTGGGCCTGTTTTCAGCTACATCTGGGCAGGAAGAAAGGGGACTCTGGCCTTTCTTCTCTGTGAGGCCCAACAAACTGCCATATCTTTTCTATTCAGTGTTTTGACCAGCCTTTCTATTTCAGGAATAGTTAAATCATGTTAGTGTCTCACTTTAAACAAGAAATGCCAGCCAAATCCTCTCCTTGCTTTATTAAACAAACAGGTGCATTCTGTAACCATGCAACAGTAAGATTTTGTGAAACAGGTAACACCTCTTAACTTCCTGAAAAATTTACTGTTTGCTAGTTTAATTCAAGAAATGCAGGCTGAGCCCCAGCCTATAGGGAAACTGAGTTGCAGCCACACAGGATGGAAAACAATGCACCCAGGTTTACCTTGAAAACCCCAAAGAAACATGTACCTGGGAAACAGTTTTTCTCACATAATCAGATAATATTGGGTTGTAATTCAGACTTGAGCTAGTTTAAATTCCAGGGGTGTCTGACTCCAATTTCTGTAATTACACTCACTTCTATGGCTTGATTCCAAAACCCCCTGAATTCAGAAGCAGCTGTTTTCTAACTCTAGTTCCAAATGCAATAACCCCATTTTTGAGGCAGGTTTGCTGTGTCCAAAATGTGACTGACCTCACCTCAGCTGGAAATCAAACTGCTCAACCCAGCACTATGGACAGAGTAAAAATATAGGGGAAAAAATTACCAACATAAAAATAAACCCAAGAAAAGCAAGCAGATTTTCCAAATTAGGAGGAGAATGCCTGGAATAATCAGCATAGGCAATCAGTAGCATGCTTTATTTAGACTGAGCCTTCAATTAAATAAATGCTTTTCTCAGCAAAAGCAAATGAGACTGTAAAAGAAGGAGAAGGCTAAATTAGTGCAATATGAATGACATAATAAATATGTAATGGGTACAGTACAGACCTTGCCTCTCTCTTCCCATGCTCTCTGTAGAGAATTTGGGGAAAAAAACCTGATTCTGACTGAACTATGGAATTTATCACATGGTTCAGATTGTCACCTTTTAAGTACTGATTATTGAACTATTTTTTACAGTAACTGCAGACATGAATCAATCTTCACTGCTTTTCATGTACTGGTTGATGGCTCTCCACCCAGACTGCAGGTGAAGTTCAAAGCAAACAAAAGGCAGAATTTCTTCAGAGAGCTGTGAAACATGAAATTCTGTCCTGCAGACCATTGTGAAAGCTGGCAGTTTTCACAAATCAACTGAACAAACCTAGAGAGGAATCACTAAACTGCATTATGTTGGTAACATTAATATGACACAGTAAGTCCTTGAAAGAAAAAATCTTGGAGGTGGGAAGAGGCCTGGAAAAAAATACCACTATGCACTTTTCTATCCTGTGCCCTTCTCAAGAGTTTGGGGAGTAGGAGCAGCAGGAGACAGGGCTATTGAGACCCTCATTCTGGTCTCATTACAGTGCTTTTCAGGTAGCTGTTCAAGTTTAATGATAAAATCAGATTTTAAATAGAGTTATGTTTATCCAAAAATCCCTGGGTCACCACACAAATCTGTTTCTCAGTCAAGGACTGAAGAAAGAGAACAGACTAGAAAAAGCTGATCCTGGATCCTTTTTTGTCCCCAAAAGTGCAAGACCTAGGGAGGAACACCAGTAGAGCCTAAGTGGAAGCAAAAAGGTGGAGAGGCAGTTCTGTAAAGACATTAAATTGTATTGGAGGATCTGAATGCTATCAGCACTCTTGCACCCTGTCACATTTTTCAAAGAGAGGAGAACCAAGTAAGTATCCAGGCACAGGAAGATGCTACTCTGAGATGTGTGTGTACACCCCCACACAGGTAAGAGCACACAGGTATTTTGTAAAAGGCAGTGTTTCTGGCAAATACAACCATTTAAGTCATATGGATAAATTGATCTTGGACATTTTCCCTGGAGTTTCAGGCACAAACTGGCTTTTCTTCCTTCCTTTCACTTGCACAGTACAGCTGCTGTCTGAAGTGCTGAACAATGTGGTCGGTTCAAGAGTAATACCTGTTCTCTCAACAATTTTGCAATCCAAAATGATTTCTTTCAGCTTCCCTACAAGAGCCACATTAACCATAGGCATTTTTTGCTGCACCTTTTTTTCTCCTCCAGGCACGTGGTGTATCTCATCTTTTCAAGACTCCAGTGCTACACAAGGAATAATAATATTTAGAAGTCTTTGAAAACAAAATCTCTTCAGTGGAATAGAATTGATTTTATCTCATTGCAATTTCAGAGTGCTCCCATTGCCTCATCTGCCAAGCAGGTGTTACAGCAGCAAAGAAAGATGTGAAAGCATCAGTCACAGCACTGTTAACTGCTCAGTGCTCAGGCAGCTCTCAGACTCTGTTATCAAAAAAAAAAAAAAAAACCAACCCAATAATTTCCCAGCAGAGCACCAGAAGAAGGAAACAGTCCCACTGGTAAGTATTGGGATCAACACCCTCTCTTTCATAAGCTCTTTGGTCAGCCCTCAGTAGCATACAGAATTATTTTGTGTAGCTCTTTTGAAGCTCTCTGTTGCCCCTCCTCAGAAGAGCTGTATGAATAAAAGAGAACTGAGTAATTAGAATTTACATTGCACAGCTCTATAAGCATCTCAGTAAAAATATCCCATGCATTCTTGTTTGCAAACATTATCCTGCAAACGTGCAGGAAACCTCAGCCTTAAATTTGCTTTGTAGCCTAAAGAACCATGAGTTTGGTGTGGCTGGTGGTCAGTTGGTCTGTATAAGTAGGAGACCAAATATTATTTTGAAAAGTATATTTATGTTGAAAGCTTCTTTCTATAAGACAATACTAAACAGAGCTATATAAACCAGAATTTTAGTGCCACTTGTTTTTCCTATATAATCAAAGGAGAAACAACAGGCACAGCCAGAGGGTCATTCCAGATCACCTAATTAGAGCACTGGTCTAAATAAGCCTTTAAAGGTCCAGTCTCTAGAAGGTCATTCTGTTCTTCAAGTTCATTTTTGTGAATGCCTCTTGTGAATGCCTACTTTTTTCCATTTGAAAGTGATGCTTTCAAATGGAAAGAGCTGACACAAACCTCAAACAGTCCTGGACTGCTGTGTGCTCTAAGGATCAAGAAGAAGCTTTAGTCCAGTGGATACAACTGATTTATTTTTTTTTTTCTGAGAACAAATATCACTTAATGTCCTTACAGACTATATGTATTTTGTACTTGCTGCTAAATATCTGAAAAAACAATTTAAAAAAATCTATGTTTGTCTATGTCCATGTAAGATTTACATCACTATACTTGGGAAACTGTTCTTACATAGAATATATCAAATGTGGTCACTCTACCTGGGCCATAAGTGCATAAATGCAATCTTCAAACAGGTTAAAGTAAATCACTGAAGTTGAGAGTATTTAAATTATCCTAAATACTGACACATAAGCAATGAGATTACTCACTCAATGTATGGGCTTTGCCAAAATCAAGGTCTCAATGGCAGGAAGATGAAAATATTACTCCCCTGTCAAACTCTGATTACACAACAAAGAAAATAATGAAACATAGCATATGTTGTCTGGTAAATTTTAGAAACAACAGCTTTCAACACTCCATGCTTTAATTCTGTGCTCAAATATATCTCAGCTGTGGATGTTCTGAGAGCTTCTTCTTCTTTTAACACTGCTCTCCTGTCACAACATTTCTAAGAGGAGAATGTAGACATATCACACACTTTTAATGAGTAAAGGTGTTAGAAGTTACAGCACCTCCAGTCACAAATATAATGAAAAAATATACCATTTAATGAAGTTAGGTTGTTATTTTTGCCCCTATGTGCACATTAAATACTTTTAACCACATCTGAAAAATTGCTTTGAAGACACTTGGATGAATTTAAAACTTTTTAATTAAAAGAAGCTGAAGACTGTAGGGAATTTCCTTCTGTATATTTCTATCTCTGGTCTAGTTATTTCCTTTAAGATGCATCATCTCTCAGCTCCATAGACCACATGTTCTTAAGCTAACTCTGAAACAAGATCTCTTTTCAACCCTCTTGGTGAAAAACCATCTATTAATTTAGGTTTTATTCAACAGAGCTTCTAAACACGTTTAGACATTTGCTTAAATGCTTTAGTTGATTTGTGCCATTAAGAAACATTTATTGCTATATTGTATTACCTAATATAAGTAAGGCTCAGTGTGTCAGTGATGGATGTAAGGACAAAAAGTCTTTAAAAGATTGCATATAGCTCACCAAAAATACACAAACTTTTCAGGTCATAGAAAAAAAATATTTAATGTCCTAATAAAATTTTACTGGAATGAGATATGTAAGAAAAAGTAGGTCTTTTATTACATAAACTGCCTGATTTGAAAACTTAATTTGCTGCCTATGTTTATCAAAGACACATGACTTGCAGACCAGATTTTTTGGCTAGACCATTACTACTTCTTTATTTTCCCTACAATGCTATGAGGAAACCTATTTATATCAGCACTGTAAAATCCTTAAAAGCTGAGCATGCATTTCATGCAGCAGAGTGGAGTGACTCCAGCAGATCTCACAGATGAGAACGTCAGGTCAGCTCTTTCACAGTTCTTGCACACGGGATTCTTCTGTACTTAACGTCTGTGTGTGGCAGAGACAGAGCTTGGACAGCTTTGGCTTGACTGGCAGAAGTTATACCAATACACCTTCAGAAAGGTATCTCTACTTAAATGCTAAACTCTGCTCTCAACTGAGCTGGTTTTCACTGTGACCAAAATCACATTTTCAAGGACAACAGCTCTTATGAGGCACTTAAAAAAAAAACATGGTCTAGCAGGACTTCTTACACATGCAGCTTACAAGTATGGTTTAACTTTGCACAGTAGTAATACATATTTACAAGTGCCAGATTTTCAATTATAAATATTTATCATAAGGACATGATTTTATCTTTAATTAGTCCAACTGTTAAGGAGACACTTCTAATGTGAGAAATGTAATTCAGTATTTCATACCAGATGTAGCTTCTACAGCTAGTCTTTTATCTTTGCTTGTAATGAAACAACAAAACCATTATGTAACATGGGAGTGATTAGAAGATAATAACTACAGAAGATGTGGGCTTTGGAATTAAAATAAAAATTTTCTGAAGTTGCATACCCTGTGACCATATGACCAATATGACCATAATTTAAGTATCTATTTCCTACACAATCCATATGAATTTCTTTGTTCTTATAAAGACCTGAATGACTAGATTATCTTTCCTTTCCTGAGTTCCTGACACTTCTAGAAAAAGTATAAACATGAGAAGTGGGGTAATTCCAGGTTTGATCCTGGGTTATAAACAACTGAAATATGATGCCCATCTAATAATGCCAAACACCCTAAATCATGCATGTTACTGACATAATGACACAACAAACATGGTTACAAGCACTGAAACAGCAAGAGGCAGAAGGAAGTAAGGAAGGACAGGTGACAGGTTGGGGGAGAAGAATAGTGGTAGCCTGGTAGTCTCCTAAAAAGGCACACTGACTTTTTTTTTTTCCAGAATAAATAGTTACACCAAATTTCTAAATTCAAAAAAGCAAAGTATGTTGGGATTTCATTGGCAATATCCTATCCTGTGTTTTAATCTTCCAAGAATGTATGAAATGAACTGGGGGAAAACCAGTTTCATGTCTAATGATGAGCTAAAATTGACTGTTCTTTAGCAAAGCAGAGGTTCAGAAAGCAAGTGGTGTCCTTGCATCTCTGTGCTTCTATGCCACCATGCCAACCAACAGCCTCTCTGCAGCCCACTGAGACCTCAGTGGTCTCACAAAAGCTGCTCCTAAACAGAATAATAAAATAGAAACAGAAGGCACCTGTTACTAAGGTAACTCTGAGCCAACTTTTGCTTCAGCTCATTTTTCTCAGCAGTCTGAGTTACTGAGCTGCTTGTTCTCTGTATTCATTTCATTAGCAAAATGTTTGATTATTGGCTTGCAAATGTTACCTATTGACTCAGTGTATACTAACGAGCATGCCAAAGATCAGTGTTTAAACACACTCATTAAGGAACCAAAGAACTTATTAGAGATGGGAATGAGGGACACAAGGAGAAATGATGGAGGGAACAGAAAGGAGTTTGGGAATTTCTTCCCTCGAGTTGTATTGCTCATTCCCGTTCCATACCTTTCCCCCATCATTTGAAGCCTTCCCAACTTCTGGTTAAGCCTCTGGACACCCTTGTAAGAAACACCACAATGTAACAACAATGTTACAATGATAATGTTTCTTTCACCTCTTGATGAATTATGTTCCCAGTACTGAGTGTTGTCAAATATTAGTAAACCAACTGGATGACAGGAAATCCTAGAAAAGAACTGTTTTGGTTCTCACATTAATGCCAGTTTCCTGGGATACACCCATGAACTAGGATGTGCTGCAGTCCATGGTACACAGGCAGTCACAGCTGCCCAGCTCTCCAAGAGCAACACTTCCCACTATATTAACACTAACACAAAAATGAAAAGATATGAGATATTCACAGCATGTCTCCTTATGGGGAAAAAACCCCACTTGTAAATCTTGAATCTGCAAATTAATCAGTGCCCTGGAGAGCCCTCAGATAGCTGTGAATTTTGGCCCCACTGATTGGAAACAGTAGGAGACTGAGAGCTTGGAAATTAGGCTGAGTTGGATGAGGCCAGGCTTAACAATTAGATGGTAAATTGGGAACAAGATCATAAAAAATTTGCATTGTTCAGCAATCCAAATAATGTGCTCTGTTATAGATAGAGAGAAAATGACATTCTGATGCAGCGATGGCAGGATGGCAGGAAATTTTGAGGGACTGGCACACTCCAGGAACATGAAGGCAATTACCAGAAAACAATGGGAACAGCATGGAGGAGTAGCTGTGTACTGAGTCTGTCTCCATGGCGTCCAAATGGCATCACACAAAGCTGAGGGATTTGGTACAATTACTCATTTAGCACATGCTCCACCTGCCCTTCATCCCAGACATGGCCCCTATTAGAAAGGGATGTGCTAAGGATTGATTTTAGCAGAGCAAGACTTGTTTTAACACTGAATAAATCTGGGGTGCATTACACTCTTGGTTTAAAATTGGCTCAGTGTGGGAGAAAGCAACCTCCAAGGTAATTCTGAATTCTGTTTCCATGTTTTATGTAAAACATAAATTCTGTATTTTTCTCCTATGGCAATACCTGATCTTCCCCTCTGTAGGCAGGAAAAACTCAGATTGTCTTGTATCTGTCAGTACTTGAAAAATGGAAACCTTGCTATTTATGCTAAGGAACTTTTCATGTTTAGCTTTTTACTTTTCCCTCAAAGTTTTAAATTTTGTCCGACACTTTTTACAGTTGAGTAGATTCAGTTGAAAATTTTGATCTCTGGGAAAAAATGAGACTTATAAGCTGTATTCAAAAATTCCTTGAAAACAGTACCACTTAAATTAAATGTATTTTATCTGGCAGCAGAGCCATTAACAATTTGAAACAAAAATTCAAGAGAAGGAAAGTTTGAGAAAATACCTGCTTTATGAAACTTTTCCATTATCTCCTGACGAACTGATTTCTCCAAGTTGAAGTAATCGTCGTCTTCATCAGGTTGGCTCAGAAACAGAGGGATGTGCTGAAACACAATTATATGCTTGCATTTTTGGTTTGCAGCAACAGCCAGCTGCTCATCGAGCCAGGCATCCTGGGCTTGCCTTAACTCAGGGCACTTGGAAGAATCAAAGTACAGCTGAGAATTCAACACAAGAAAGAAAACACCTCCAACCCAAAAGCTGAAGTAGTCATCTCCCCAGTTCTGGCAAAATTCATCTATGGTTTCTCTGGATGGAGTATTGCCAATATCATGATTCCCACTGACAAATACCAGTGGTATGTCCTGGTCAGTGTTTTTCAAAACATTCTTTAAATCTTGCTCTTGGTTTTTTTTCCATCGGGTTCCTAAAGAAAAAAAAATACAAAACATTGAGTATTTATGGGTTTTTTCCTCACCTTCATTGTTAGGTTTTGTTTATGGAACTGTGCATAGGAAGACAATATTGTGTATTAGATGTGATCATGAAAACATCTCCACTTTATCCCTGTGTATCCACCCAGCCCGGTCCCTCCCGTCCCAGGGCCGCAGCCATTTCCAGGAGCTGGACTGAAGGCAGGCTCTGGACAGGACCCAGCAGAGAGCACAGCACTGGTGGTGCCATGGCCACTGCTTTCCACCAGGAGCTTCAGCTGATTCTTTTCATCTACAGACTCAGGATGTGATGAAAAAACGAAGCAGCCTTGGATGGTGCCACAGCACAAGGGTAAAAACCAGGCCAACTTCTGCCTTATATTTTACGGCTGTGTAACAAACTTAAGTTTTTTTTTTTTTTACAAGAACTATTTTAACAGCAAAAATTTAATCAGTGTCTTGTGATGACTTATTTATATTATGAGTCTCTTTTAATAATAAGAATGCTATTAAATAAAAAAAATAGTTGTGTACTTTGCTAGTTTTCCCTGCAATTTATCTATATTAATATGCATATCCATACAGGTACTCTTCTGTATGTCAGGAATTTGTCCCAACCTACAAAGATTTATTGTACTGACAGTTTGATTTACAATCACTGAAAAAATTTAGAAAGACGTTTTAAAGGGATAGTTATTTTCTTATAATGATTACAGAGTTTTCCTATGTTTTCTAAAGACTAATCTTTAACTAGAAGCCATTGATATGATGATTATTAATTAATTAAATGAACATGTATAAATGGGTTTTGTCCTGCAATATGTAACACACATCTAGCATGGGCCCATTTCACAAACAATAACTCCATTTTTAACCAAAAGCTGTAACAGGACTTTTACAAGAACTCTGAATTCAGGCTTCTAAAATACACTTGCACACAGGTCTGTGCCAATCAATCATCATGTACTTTCAATTGTGTTTTTACACATACCTTATACACAGAAATGCATAAATGGGTTCCTGTATTGCAGTTGTTGTATTTTATGAGATAAAAGAGGTTTTTACAATTTCTTCAAAATACTCATGATGAATGTATTGACAAAGACTGACCCTTATTAACAAATATTTTATTTTACATACCCTACAGTTACAGGCTTTAGTACCACCTTATTGCTGTTACCAGAATTCTACAGCTTTATAAAAATACTGAGAAAAAAAACACATTAGGTATAAATTGTGGCTAAATGTAAGGACATTGATATGAGGTGCATTAAATCAAAATCCACAACTCTCTTGGGTTTAACTGCTGTAGAGTGTAGAAAGTTAATGTAAGAAAATCTTTGAGTAAATTGACAAATACTGGGCATATGATGCCCAGGGAAGTCTAGAAAGTAGTGGAGAGCAGATCACTTTTAGGGGTATATTAATGGTCAGTTTAGGCTGTTCTCGTTAATCCCAGAAAAATGCCAGGGCAAATAACATCTATATTACTTGGGGATGCTGAATTTTAAAAAATAAAACCAAAATTGAAATAAACCTGGCACACTGCTGTCCACAGGGTAAAGAACCTGGCTGAGAGTGCTGCTTTTACTGCCACTTCCCATTTTCCTATGGAAAGAGTTGGAAATTTTAAGCTCTAAATATGAAAATATATGGGGGAGGAAGGCAGGGAAATGCAAGGGGGGAAGGCTCTGTTCAGAACCATGTAAACACATTACACCATGTTAAACTCCATGCTATCACTTTGGGAAATTTAGCTAACAGTTGCAGAGTATAAAGACATTTATGCAAAAGTTACAGAAATAATTTGCAGAATTATGTATACCTCTTCCCAGTGGTGAAATTCAAGCTCTAGAGACTAACACTTAGATTAGATTTGTCGACAGCAGGGCACTGATTCCCTCATTTAATGAAATATTATTTCTATAGCAACAGAGAAACATATTCAGTATTTATTGCAGAAAACAGATTGCTCAAAACGGAAAACGAGATCTCTGCCCAAGAGCCTAGGAAATCCTACTACAGAGAGATTGGTTTAGAACAACTGCATCTTGGCTTGACCTTCTTGGCAGAAGGTTAAAAGAGAAGAGATAAAAGTGGGATGAAGTAGAGGAATGTCTAAGGACCCCTAGGTGCAGTGCTGGAGAGGAAGGGCTCGGATGTCCCACTGGCCCTGAGCTGCACCACCACAACACACAATGAGTGCCACAAGGAGCCCTCCTGAGGCACCTCCCCAATTCACATCTGAGGTAAGGAACAGGTAAAGAAGACAAAGACAGTGCTAAAGAAGAAAGCCACTGGAAAATTAAAGTGGTCCCTGCCACAGCATAAAAAATATCCTTTTAATCTCAGGCACAGAGCTATAATATCTAATTATTCCAATTTTTATGAAGAACATTTCTGTTTGATTGATATGTATTTCTTTGGCTTAGAGGGAGCTTTGTTGTAGGTGAATACGAAAATAATATAGTGCCAAAAGGCAATACGAAAAAAAATATTTGTGAAGTGCCAGGGTAGATGCACCTGAAATAAATTTCTGTGGTGTTTATCCTGGCATCATCTGCAGTGACATTTTAAAATTCTGGGCCACAATTTTTTGTCTTTATGCTAGGTTGTGTAAATAAATTCTTGCCCTGAGTTAAATTACTTTACAAATTAATAGCCCATAAAGGGCAGCTTGGCTTTTATGAAAGTGAGAACTGTTGCTGGTGCAGTTGTGTGCAATTTTCCTCAGCTCCACAGCCTATCATTTTTGAAAGCTGAGTGATGTGAACAGGAGCATGAAGGTGCAATGTCACCATGCCTGTTGTTCTCTGCTGTGTATCCCTGTTTGCCTCACCAGCTCCAGTGTTCTGTCCTGCACTGCTTAAAGGAACCAAGACAACCAGCCTTCCTCACACACTGAAAGAGCAGATTTCAAGACAGTACTTTTACAGCACTATTGCTACAGCTGTCTTCAGTCAGCAGAATTACAGATTATTCTGCTGAAGAAACAGTCCTTTAGGTACTCATCCTTAGTTACAATTTCCTTTGGTATTCCACAGAAGGGTGCACCACTCTAAGATTGGGTTGGGTTTAGTTTTTGTAAGGCACCAGCTATTAAAAACAACTTAGGGCACTGTCTCCCCCAAGCTGTATCTGCAATGCTGATGGTAATTTCTGTACAGCACAATCCTTCCCATAAAATAACCCCCAACAACACTGTAACTTTTCCTCCAGAAGTATTCCAAATGAAAAATTATCAATTAATTAACAATAGCACCAGTTTTTCTACTGATATGAATTAGGAGGGGGAAGGGGGTGGGATTATGATGCCATTTTGAGGTAGTACCCCCAGGCATTACTGGCTTGGTGATAGGTGAACTTTAAATCCTCTCCCCAAGGCAAGAGAAGCCTTTAGCTCAAACATCTTCAAATAATTTAAAAATATACAAAAATGTGGTACAATCATTTCCTGGATTTTTCATTACTCAGTCTCAGTATTTTAATGTATCTTAAGTGTCCCAAACTTAGAAGAGCTGCAATCATATTGTTTTTTAAAGCACAAATTTTCAGTTTGAAGAAGAAAAAAAAAGAAAAATCAAGTTTTATGCCAGCAACACTCTTGAAAGGCCCTGATGTGACAACTGCAATCTGTTTAACATTTAACCCAAGAGACTGCATACGCTGAAGACCAAAATACTATAGAAAACACCAAATAGAAACAGTACCTACATTTGATAAAAGCAAAATAGAAAATGTCAAAACACCAGCCATGAAAATAAGATTTAGAAAAACACTGGGCCCATTCCTTCTGTAATTTATGACTATAAAAGAAGTACTCTGACATCAAAAGACAACTAATTATTGATCAAAGCAAACACATGATTGTTAAAAACCAACAGATAGATTTGTGTATTTTCCTGGGCCTTAGAGTGCATCACAATTGCTTCAATCAAAGGGTCTAACTATTTTGAGTCTTGAGACTTTTGTCCTGTTTTGTGTGTTTTCATGACTGTCTGCAGTTGCCCTACTCCTCCATTTAAAGGACCTCCCCTAGCACTATTCCCTACATTTCGAGGGAGGAGGGGGCCCAAGGCTATACTCAAACATGCTCTGTTTTAGCTGCACTGGAGGAAATGTAACTGCTACCTCCATCTCTGTGGAAAAGCAGCCTCCTCCTGTCAACTAGGAATGCCTTTCATCTCTGCTCTTGCCTTGGATACCTGGCTGCTGGCTCCAGACTAAGAGGGCTACAAGGAAGACCCTACACCATCCCTGTCTGCTGACCCCTCCCCAGGGACAGCCACACTGGTGCCACTGTCACTTGGAAGACATCAGAGGTCCAAACCCAATGGTATCATCAACACCACACTGTACCTGCCAGGCTCCTTCTGCAACTGCATCTGCTTGCTTTGCATTAACATAAAAATCTGAGCTCCAATCCTGCCATTTTTCAAAGCACCAACCCAGCATCTCTGAAGAGATGCTCTGAGTCATCTCTTCAGAGCACTGATGCAGATGGAGCTTCCCCACCCCAGAGCTCTGACACTGTTCCTCACTGTGCTGCCTTCTTTCCTGCCCTTCCCCATCCCATCAATAGGGGTGACTCCTCCTGACTGCAGGGCCAGACTCTTCCCTCTACTCATCTCTTTACAATTGATCATCCCATAAAAGTGATTCTCCCGTGGGCTGTGAGTGGAACCAAACACTACGGTCTCCACGTTCTCTTTTGTCCTGGGAGGCTACAAAAATGTGATAATGGACAGGGCAGGGCATAGAAAGGAAACCTCCCTGGCCACCCAGCTCAGTCTTACCAGTGCTCTTCATTGTTTCATGCTTGAAACTTAAAAGCTTCCCCTCTGGTGTCTGCTCTAATGAACTAATGCAACACACTGTGTCATTCCAAATTATTATGTGCAGGAATAAGCTGATCCATTTTAATAAAGCCATTATGGTCATGTTCTGAAATAGTTTTTTTTTGCTTTAGTCTGTGCTGTAATAGCTAAAATGTCTCCTCTTACTTCCTTAGACATATATATTTCTAATCTTCAAATAGCCTGAAGACAATTTTATGATGAACAAAAAATGATACAGTTAAAAATAATGTAAATATTACTATATTCACTCCTGAACAAACTGATTGACTACTCAGTCTAACTTACAAAGAACCCAGTTTCATTAGTTTCATTGAAAAGCAGAATCTGGAATACTCATTTGTCTACAGCTGTAAGTGACTTTTTCAATATTCAAAACAAGTAATAATCTGTTCTGAGGTTCAAAAAATGATCACACAAAAATTTTCCTACATGAAAATACAAATTAAATTTATTATATAACTTTGAGCATTAAAACAAGAAGAAATTTTAACTCTAGTTTAAGCTAATAATGAACAATTATTACATTAAAGCAATTACAAAATCCCCAACTGTACAAGGAAGCCTATTAGGGGATCAACTGCTCCTGGTTTCAGTGCATGACATTAAATATAATGACTGCAAATGCTGACATTTTTCTGAGTTCCAGAGTTCCACACAGGTGCCCACAGAACAACCTAATTCATGGCATTTACCGCTCCATGTTCTGCTGTGAAAATAAGTATTATCCTTCACTTAAGCTCAACTCTGCTCTTATCTTTGCTCATCTCCCAGCAACACAGAGCTGTCACAGGAAGCACAGGCTACCACTGCCTTTGGGTCTGTGGTTCTGATGAAATCATCACAAACAGGAAACCAAACTTAATTTTCAAAAGTTCATAAAAAGATCTATTACTTGTACTAGATTTTTAGTACGGTATCTAGTACTTGTACCATAAATGTAAGATCTGAGAAAATTGTGTAGCTAATTACATTGCCAAGATTTTAATATTCTGAGATATTGATCTGCTAATCAGATTTCTAAATTCAACTGCATACTAGACTAGAGAACATGGTTTAAAATACAAATAAATATATACTTGCTGAAGATTAAACATCTGTTTCTGACAGCCCAATGGTTTCTCTGCAATATGAGCCTGTTGGACTTGTGTGGAGATCTCTGATGCTTCCCTACTCTGGGCTGATTAGAGCAAATTTAATTTCACAGTAAGCTGTTTGAGGCTTTGAACGCTCCATTAGGTTTTACTAGAATCAGATAATTACTACAAAATGTTTATTTATGCAACCACAGTGGCATTTCTTTAAACAGTTATTATTAGATATTTAACAAATAATGTGCTGCTTACCCAAATTCTTAGCTATTATTAATTAACACAAGTGTAAGAGTTTGGATGAGAAAATAGCCAGGAATCATTTTGGTTTGGATTCCATCCTACCAAGCATATCAGAATAAGGTTACAAGAGCAGAAGAAACAGATGCAGTGAGTTTAGTTAGATTATTCTACCTTGTGGTCAGGAAACTGGGTCACACCTAAACCCTGCCCTATTGATCAGGCAGTGACATATTAATAGAAATGTTACCTTGCACTCAAACAAATACAACCTTTACCTATACCCTGATTCAGTATAAACATTTGGAAGCCTCTGCTTCTGCCTTGCACCTAAAAAGTAGATCTGTGTCTTTTCTACTTCATGCTCTATTACAATTCTCCACTGGCAAACATTCAGGAATTGGGATTTAGCTGACAATTTTGCTGAAACTGCAAGTGTCACTGGAATACAGCTGCCTCCTCCCCAGCTGTGCCACGATGCTGGGAGCTAAAAAAATACACAAACTTGCTTTTGTTAGTCAACCAAGCAGACAGTTCAAATAGCAAAAAAGGTAAATATAGTAAAGGTGAAATGCTTACAGCCATTTTTAAAGGTGGAGCCTATTTTAAGACACTATTTTTTGACCTGCTCATATGCCTATTATATGGACAAATCAAACATCAGCAATCTTGCTCTTGCCTTCTAGATGAGAAAGAGATTTTTTTGAGAATTACTATATTTTTAGTTAAAATTAAAACTTGACAAAATATCTCCTTATATACATGCCTCACTTAAGGGCTAGCAGTGCAGCCTAATTTTATCTAGCCAAATTTTAAAAATAAATTAATGATCCTTTGTTTTAGCAAAATTAGTTATTTATGGTAGTTTAAAAGCAGTATTAAAAGCAGTTCACAGGTTTTTTTCCTTTGTGGAATGTCTTACCAAATCACTGTAAATAGCATTAAGAACTTGAATTGGACCTGACATTTCTCTGTAATTTATTCAGTTCACAAATGTATAAATGGCAGCTTGTGCATTTGCATGCAGATTTCAGCAGTACACTCCCATCTCATCCTGTGTGCAAAACCCACCAGCAGCAGATCTCCAGCTCCCAACACCTCGTCCCTGCAGCGTGACCATGCCAGCCCTGTGACGCAATAAGCACGAGTGCAGCACCTGCCTCGCCAAGGACAGCCCAGCTGGCTGCAAAGCAGCTGCAAATGCACAGCTCTGCACAGCAAAGGCCTGGGCAATATTCCTCACAAGGAAAAGCACACATGGCCAAATGACTGTGGACTTCATCAAGTGTGATAAAACTGGACATTTCCTCTATGCTCCTTTTTAGTGGATCCTGGACCAAAAGACAGGTAAGACTTCCTGGGACGTACCGACTTCAGCTCTTACACAAACTAAGTATTCACTGACCTTTCCTGACCAGCCCAATATGTTTTTTAATTAAGAGAAATAAGAACATTCACAAATAGGTTTTAAACAATAATGCTTTGACTATAGGAACATTTGCTATGGTGTGTGCTTTCATCAGTCTAGAAAATGAGGCAAATTAAAGAGCTTTTTTTAGCTTTATCCTGTAAGGTGTTTGCAATTATATGCTGCAGCCCGTGTCTCAGGATTTACTGTCTATAAAAATTACATTTTTGGAGGGAGTCAAGCTAAGGCACTCCATATTGAACAGAAAAAGAGAGACAAATATTTTAGACCATGGCAGTTACACATCCAATTTGGGCATGGGAAAGAAGCTCAAGCTAATGCAGTTGTGATTCTCCCAGGAGAGAGGATGCCTTCAAATGCTACAGTGATTATAAACAGAAATGAAGCAATACCACTGTCTGGCCACCAGAACCATCAGTTCTGATGTTCCTCAGCTCTGCAGCTTGTCTATTCTGAATGTAAATAACTTCACTCTCCTCTGTGGACGTGTCACAGCTCATAAGAGGGACTAATTGTATAAAAGCCAGTATGCCCATCTCATCTCATATTCTGATAATCAAATTGTCAAGCAGGAGTCAAATGGAGAAATACTGATTTGAAAAACTGTCACTTACTTGCTGTCTAAATATGAACTCAGAATCTCAACATTTGGCACCTGTTTTTAAAATCTTGTTGCGCATCACTGCCTGTATTATTATATGAAGAAACACTGCATGGGAGAGAGGATAGGGTATATAATTTTGAGGAGACATGCAGTTTCACTTTTCACATAAAGAACATACTGTTGCCCAAAATTGTAATTAGCTGAACTGAGCTGATGTGCCTTATTGAGGCTTTATGGAGGAGTTAAGAGCGTTAGTGGAACGTGCGAATTCCTGGGGGAAAACGCAAACCGGTGATGCGCACACAGACACACAGAGCCCAGCTGGCAGGCAGGGGGAGCTGGCTGGCACCCGAGAATGTCCCAGAAGAGCTGGGGCCCCTGGAAGCAGCAGCAGGACAGCCACACATCCTGGCTGCAGGCAGGTGCTCGATGATTGAAGGACAGAGAGCAGGGAGACAGACAGAGGGAGGACACTGGGCAGGAAGAGCACTTGCATCTCCCGCAGACCCACAGTGATTCTGACACTGACAATTCTCTCCCAAATTCATGACTGCTTTTTACAGGACGCCAGCCGTGGAAGGTAAGTTTTACCTTTCACCAGCACAAGCTGCTGCAGCTCTGGGGCCTTGCCTGGCTGTTTTTCCCCCCATGACACAAAGTAATCTCCTGGCAGCTCCCGAGGCTGCAGTGTCTCAATGACCACGAACACATCAGCAATGAGCTGTGTACAGCTGGGGCACCTCTGTTTGCAGCTTGTCTATTGTTAGGGCCTTTTCTGTCACCTCCTGTTTAAACTATTCACAGTAACAACACATGCCCGGGCTCACAGCCTGAAACCCACATTAGATGGCACAGAAAAACATGAAAATATGCAACAGACACAGTCCTGGAAGCTCTTACAATCCAAGTATGACCTAACAAAGAGAGTGAGAGACACAGACAGCAAGCACACCAAGGAGCAATAAGAAAACATTATTAAATATGACTGCAGCTCTTTAAAGCTGATTGAAACAATCAGATGTTTTAGCTTGCTCCACTTAAAAAAGGTACATTTTTAAAAGCACAAATGGTGAAACATGTTATAATAATGATTTTAAAACCCTTAATTAAACAATTTAATAATATAGAACAAAGGTAGAAAAAAATAGAAAAATGTCAGTCCTTGGGCTTAACTGACAGAAAAGGCTGATGTGAGATTATAGAGCACTGCATGACCTGGGTAGGGAATGTGTACATTAGAGATTATTATACCTTCACATTAACTAAAATAATTAGTACAAGTGTTCACAGTGTATTTCAAGTGCCATGATAGTAAATTCCAGTGATTTTTATTTCTTGTAATTAACATATACACACAAATGAATTTAAAAATGCAAGCATAAACATTACTTGCTCACTGATCCATTACCACACTGCTAACAGATCAAGCTTTATCAAGTTCTATCAGGTTTTTTTGTGATTATACACATTATTAGACAAGTCTCGTTACATTTAGTCTCTAACAGCTACATTTTATTATAGTCAGAGCAAAGTAATTTTGAAAGAGACTTGCTGTCTTGTTCTTTTACCATGTAACAGAACAATTAATTAAAAAAAATTTAAACACCTGGACTAAATACATCACATAAATAACTTTCCTGGCTAGAACTATCAAGTTACTGATAGCAATTACATAATTAAAAAATTGCAGGTAAACTATTTTCTCAGAAGGAATTCGGCCACTTAAAAATAGTTATTGGATTTTCAGCTTCACAGTCAGTGTTTCTCAGTGGCTTCAGCAGGGTGACCTTGGCTGCCAACAGCTGAATTCTCTGCTGCTGTAACAAAAGGTGCTGAAACGCTGATGCTGTTTCCTGGACACCAATCTACACTGGAGGTAGGAGTGTAGGAGAAGGAAGCAGAATGTTCATGTTAAACAGGAACAGGGAGGAAAAGCAAGCAAGAAGCTGGGGGTGTTTGCCCCACATTTGGAGGGCATTATTCTGTAGAACAGACACCAGCCTGATTGAACTTGAGCCAGGATTGGGCAAGAGCTCAGCCAGTAAAGGTGGGATTTTGCCACAGACCACCCCAAAAAGGACAAAAGAATGGATAAAGTCTCCGACGAGCAACTTGAAAAAGTCTCTAGATTGCCCTGGATCTTATGGGATACGAACACCCCTGACACCTGCTGACAGCAATCCAGGAGATCTGGAATCCAGAGGCAGTCTGGGACAACCCCTTGACACAGACAGGCCAAGCAGGGCTCCCTGCCCTGGTCCTGATGTTCATGAGCACAGGAATGCTGGGGGGTGTGTTAATCCTGGCAGCCTTGGCTGTAGCAGCCTCCAAGGGGGAGTTCAAGACCCCGAGGGAAGCAGGAAAGGCAGAGAGCACATCTGGGGCCTCATGACAGCACATTGGCTTATTCAGGGATCAGCCACAGGATCCTGGAAGGCTGTTCTGAAAGCAAGAGTTTGAGGGTTGGCAGTGTTCAAAGACAAGGTCCTATGAACACAAGAATGGTCCTTCTGGATACTCAGGGAAGGCAGAGGGAGAGAGAAAACTGTAGGCTATAAGGAGAATGATCTGGCTAAATGAGGAACTCATGCCTGGGAACCAATGAAAAAAGGACATAAAAGGGAGTTGGAACCAAAGACATACTTGAAAGAAAGAACACTGAAAAAGTACCCTGGTATGCAGGGCTGCTGTCAGGAAAAGCACTCTGAGGGCTGCAACTAGCAGAAGGCAGCAAAAGCTTCTACTGCTACTTTAGCAATAAAACAATAAAGAAAATACAGCCCTCTGCTGTGTGAGACAGTGACAAGCAGCAGGTATACTCAGAGCTTCCTTTGGCTCCCCGCACTGAAACATTCTCCTAGAGCTAATGGAGCACAGGAAACACTAGGGATGGAATCAGCATCTCCTGTAGAGTTTCAAACCGGGCCATCCCACGGGACTGATGGGATGAATCCAAGAGTACTTAGAGTGCTGGCTGATGTCACTGTGAGGCACTGCTCTACAATCATCAAAGGGCTGTGGAGCTGGGATGTTGCTGTCTGGATGAGTGGAGAAAAAGATGGGTGAGGAATTGGCTGTTGGACTGGAACTGGACTGCTGGGCTCCAGGTGCATTTGTAATGGGACAATATGGGAAGTTTTCATAAAACCAAACAGAAGGTTCCAGCTTTACATTTAGAAATCAATTTCCAGAGTTTTAGAAAAATGCAGTCAAATAAACACAATCTGATCAACAATATTTTGCAGATTATTTTTTTACATATTATTTTACAAATTATTCATTTTTGTCATATTAAATTATATTATATAATGCACACAAATGCCATCAAAAGGAAGTCCTTCATTGTCATGGTGTATCTAAGTGTAAGCATAGAATTCATAGAAATTACATTCAGTGAGATAGTTGCACTATAAGGTAACACTTAAAATTCTTGATGTGATTGTACCACAATATTAGTGTTACCAAGAATAGATATCCTATTCTGATTATGTAATCAAGAAAAACTTCTGGAAATAATATTCAGAGTACAAACTACTTTTAATCAGCAGCTAAATACCAAGATATGATTACTTCGTTGCTCTAATGACATCTGTAATAGATTCCAAGTGCTGTGCCTGATTGCTTCCCAGCTGATCAGGATTCTGTTCATCACTTCTAGCTGCTGGAATTCTGAGATTTCTTGGAGTTCCTCTGCAAAAGGCTTCAACACTGGTTCAGCTAAATGGCTACAGTGCATGCTTTAAAACAGTCCATCAAAAACTTTACCCTTAGTACTCCATGATAAAATGTTTTAAGAGAAGAGAGGAAGATCTGTGTTGTCCACTCACTTTTTCCCAACAGGAATTGATTAAAAAGCTGTATAATCTCCCTGTCCTTTTAGGCACCTAGTCCAAGACTGCTAATCCACAGGTATCTGCACCACAGAGCAAGTCACTGTTATCTCTGCCATCAATTTACACAGAAAGATAAAGGGCTGTAAAACTGTACTTTTATGTACAACTTAATGGTTAAATTGTACTTTCATGTTTATCAACACACAGCAGAGCAAGCCATTTGTATAAACACAAAGGCAATAATGAAGTAATTGTTCCAGCTGAATATTCTACAATTTCTTTTAATAGTGCATTTCCTTAACCACTTTATATAACTACATGGTAACACAGGCTTGAAAACTATTAACATAATTTCAATCACCAAGAAATTATTAGAGAAATTAAAATATGGTGGCTCAAGTGAGGTAATCATAGAATCATTGAATCATTTAGCCTGGAAAAGACCCTTAAGTTTACTGAGTAATGAACTTCTCTTTCTTGCAATTTCTTGGAAATTGCATGAGGCAGCTTCAAATATTTATACAAGGCACAGCACATCCATCACACAATGTAGGTGATCTCACCAGTACAATCCACTCAGATTCTTTCACATGTCTAATAGCAAAATGAATAATGCTAATGTTTTGCAAAGCTCTGACAGGTTTGTATTTAAAACATTACCAAGTCTGAGACATACACTGGCAAAAGGGACAATAATGACTACAGAGAACCATTGCTAGAAAAACAAAACCCAACCAAGCACCAGAAGTACCACACACAAGACTTACTGTATCCAGCCATTCAGTGCCCAGTGAAGTCAGGAAATTGCTGGCTCTCCAGTTCACACTTGAACTCCACCAACAGAGAAGCCTTAGCATAATGTTGTTTGGAGTCAAAAGAGACAAAAGTACTCAGAACTTTGCACTGTTTTATGACTATTTGAGAAATATCCAGGTAAACAGAAACCAACTAAGCCTCCTGGATTTTCTAAATTTTTAGAGTGAAAGATCTCTTTCAACAGGATGTATAACACTTATTATTTGTCCTGACTTTTCTTTCAAGAGATACTGAAACCAAAATATTTGGAACACCTACACAAAATAGAAGTCCTAATCAAAACATTCATTAAAACTCTGCTATAGGAAGATGATTCCAAAATTAATGGAAGCACATAAGCCAATAAAACTGCATCATGGCATACTTTATGGTCAAGCTACTGAGGTGTTACACAGTAGATTCCATCAAGCTTAAATCTGTTGTTTTTTACACTTTCCCACTCTTTCAGCAAAACTGTGTTCTGATCAAAAGAAAGCCTACAAATACTGTCAATCAATTTGACAGCTAAAGTCTTAAAATTAACATTGTGGGACTCTGAAGGAATTAGTGAAAGGTCTCCAACGTGCTCGAAGCCCTGCTGTGTGAGCAAGGGCTGGGATGCAGCACCTCAGGTGCAGGTGGAGTGTGAAGCAGAGTGGAGCACAAGGCACAGGATGTTTGCAGGCTCCCTGGGTGGATTGTGGTGCTGGCAGTGACAGAGCCAGGGCTGTCTGCAGCTCTGCTGCTTGTCAGGGCTAACAAATGTGGGACACTGTGCTTAGATCTGCTTTCCAGACCACTTCTCAGCAGGTAACACCACCTCTAATTCCACTTCCCAGAAAAGCACTTCTCTTTCTTGTAACTCACCTTTCTGGATGGTTTTTTGTTCTTCCTCTCAGTGTACAAAGGAACACATTCAGCTCAGAGTCCCACAACCACAGGACAGAGTTGCTAGAGCTCAAACTCACTGACCTTCAGCATTTTAAAAATTTAAATACTTGAATCTATTAAGCACTAGTAATCTATAGAATTCTCTGAGCTTTATTCACTTTAGGTACCCAAAAAGCCATATCTAGTTTTTACTATTTTCTTGGCATTAGTTTTGCCCAGTGGCTAGAGCCCCTCCCTGTCATCTCAAAGCAAGCAATTAATAAATGAATGTACAGCTGTAAGATGAATGCTACACCAAGTCAGATGAAAAAATCAAATACTATCTCAAGAATCATCTACAAATCACAGGTTTTTTTCCCCAAAATACCAAAACAGGAACTAATACTAATGGTACTTATGAAAGGCTATTTTGAAGTCAAGTAAATTAGCCTTATTGCCAATCTGAAATATAAAAAAATGAAGTTATTATCTCCATTCTGCACTTTTAATTGCCTTACCTGGCATTCCATGGACAAGGTCTCCACACAGCAGAAAGAACTTGGGTTTAGGGTTTAGTTTGTTAACAGCCTGCACTGCTTGCTCTGCTAATTTAATTTCTTCTCCCCATTCATCATCTCCATTATTAGTGTCTCCATGTGTCCAAGCCTTCATCAGTCCAAACTGAGGATCTGCTCCTAGGATGAAGTAGAAGGGCCCCTTCCATTGGTACTCAGCATCTAAGGAAAAAAAGGAAAAAAAAAAACCCAGTAGAGACACAGAAAAGAGAATGAAAGCTTCCATGAATCATTAAATTGATTGTTCTTCACCTCAGTAGGTTGACACTACTTTAATGCATGTACAGAATTCTGTACCCATTCATACAGGACTTCAAAAAGGCAGAAGTAGAAAATTTTCCTCTAATGTACAGTTGTAATAAACAAAAGTATATTAATCTAATTATACCACATAGTAATTACAGACTGATTAGAGGAAAAGTATGTGAAGAATTCAGCAAGTAGTGCTGGAAATTATAAGACTACAACACAGCACAAGTGAACAACATTAGATTTCAGTTGACTCTTAAGATTCCAATTATTGCTTCTTTAATTAACAAGTTAAAACATACACAAGTTTCACATTTTATAGTTCCAGTAGACTTCTTCTTAAATTATTAAGGAGTTAGATGCTGTTTTGTTCTCATAGTTTTAGAGAAAATTTGGATGTAGCACATTCTTTGGAGTCAGAACTGAAGCCACTCAACAGGTCCAAGGTCAGCAAACACTAAACCCAGCAACACCAAAATCATCAGCAACAATGAAAATTCACATTTACTGCTGCCACAATTGCTCCCAAGACCTATGACAAAAAGGTGAGAACTCAGAAACAAATTTCCATTGATAGAGTCGGTGTAGGCAGAGGGTAGGACAGAATCTGCACTGGTACCATTTTTGGAATAGTTCTTTCTCCAGCATTGTAATACCAAGTACAACAAAGAAAGGGTGACATATAGGACTACAAGCCCATTTGGAAGAAAAAAATCTCAACATTGGGCAAATAAAACAAGAGTTGGCTACAAATTTAAAACAAAAATGGGCAGCCTGTTTCCTACACTTATGTTTCAAGCTGGAATTGAAATACAAACAGCTGTCTATATGCATTCATTTGCAACCTGAATATTTTAGTTTTGACAGCTGTATTTGGCTTAATACATTTACTGTTATTGGAGGTTTTTAAACAGCATTTCAACTGTTAAAATCTCACAGACTACATCCATCTACAGTTGAATCTAAAAAGAAAATATACAAATTATTTAAAATTAAAATATAATCTGTAAGTATACTCTCATATCATGTCAGTCTGATCTGAAATAAATTCTGAGGCAAATGGTCTTCTGGTTTTCTAGTAACAGTAGAGAAGTAGCATGTTCAACACATGGATGTACTTTTGATTTCCTTCCACAAGCTCTGGAACTGAAGCTTCACACTTTGCAAGAAGGGGAGTGTGTTTCTTCCAAGCAAGGTTAGAAAACTGAGTTCAGAATTCATCTCTTGCACCATGGATATGGATAGGCCAGAGTGAGGGATGAGGAATGCAGGCAGCTCCTGAAGCTGCTTGTAATTGTCATCTGTTGCTATGGCATCAGATCGGTTTTCCAAATGAAAGCTTCTGCACTTTAGTCAAAGTAACATTTCATTTCTAAACAAAATTATTTATATATACCAGCACTGACTTACTCTAAATAATAATCATGTATTTTATAGACAGAAATTTCTAGCCACTCATTGGCTTTTAATTCTGATAGAAAATTTACTCTTCAAGTTACACAACTGTTCAGAGAAGTGAAATGATCTTTCTAGCCATGAGTTTGCAGTATAAGCCTTATGGAACCAGTTGAATGCCAAAAATAATTTAGGTTTTTATTTTATGACTTGCATGAAAAAATACAATTGCCATAAAAGCAGCTTATATGATGCAGTAAAGGCACTGCTTGTGCAGAGAAATCAACTTACAGTTTTTATAGGTAGAAAACTATAGGAAAAAAAAAAATCAGTTAAGGAAGCTTGCATCAGAAGCCCTTTATGACCTCTACAAAACGAAAATGAAAAAAAGGAATGTCTGGAATAGGAACTTGGTTTGAAGGAGTGGCACAATTTATTCATTAAATGGGGACAAAAGAACAAATCTTTGAAGAATATGGCAGGACTACTAATACCTGTCCCTTTTACAGCAACCTGATAGACCGTACTGATAAATCAATGCTGAGCAAAATCTACTTGTTTTGTATTGTTTAATCTGAAGTCAGGATTTTTACCATAGTAGCCTAAGTAAAATATAACTACATTTATTTATTTTTACAGAGACTACTTAGAAAAAGAGCTAGCAGTTGTTTTTAGAGACTGTGTTTCAAGTATGGACAGACTGTGTTATGCTGTCAGAGCCCAGCACTGGTGCGTGGTGGCCACAGGCAGCTGCAGCACCTGGAGCAGTCCTGGCTGGGTGGCACAGGCAGCAGGGCTGGCCCCGGTCCCAGGGAACTTCAGACAGAACACATGAACATACACAGCTCTGGCAAGCAGACAGTGCACTGTCAGGGAGCAGGTGGGAAAGCCAGACTATGGGTTATTCTAATACATGTTTCAGGGATATTTTATTTTCCTGGCTTATATTCATGACAATACAGTAACTCTCTAGGTTTTCAGTACCTGAATGTTTCTAAGACTGTGCACAGATGCTCTGGTTTGAGTGGGTGAGTGATGGTCATGTGAGGCAAAGAGAGAGACTGAAAAGATGAATTTCAAAAGAGAAGTTCAGTACACAGACAGAATCAAGAAATGGCAGAAGAAAGGAGAAACAGAAGATGCAGGGGTGGAGGTGGTGAAGAGTGGGGAGAAAAGGAAGGAGATAGGAGGTGAAAAAAGAAAGGAACTGAAAATGATGCAAAGGTATGTGCTATATTCCCCTGTAGGAAAGAAAAAGATAAAATGAAGAAAGTGAAGCAGGGATATCAGGAGAGAGCCAGGAATCTGGGCTACATAAATAACATTTACTTAAAATGTTAGTTCAGTTAACTGGTCTTAGTCAAATAATTCAGTCAATAGCTATTTCTGTGGTATTCAATAACTTAGCAAATAGTTACAAAAATAACAGTAAGGTTGAAAAATATTTTCTACCTTTGTCTTGTTATTTGATTACTTGTTATTTTCCAACCAGAAACACTAAAAAAAAAAAATGACCTTAGTACTTAAACCAAATACCATTAGCTTATTACTTATCAATTGTTACTCACTCCTTTTGTTTCCCATGAAACAAAAGTACATGGGAACAAAATAACTTAAGGACATTGCTTAAACTTACAGCTTAACTTTTTTATTAAAATCAGGAATGTGTTTTAAGTACTATAAATATAAAACCAGAATATCATGATTAGAGTTGTATAAGTACACCACTGGTGGAACTTGCACCTGGCACCAATCTTAAGCTTGTTCCGAGTTCAGCACATCCAGGAGGTAACTCTTGAATTACCTCACTGGTCTGTCTTTAGAGTTGTTTTTGCAAGTTTTTCCTCATCTGACACCAGTCCAGCTAAAGTTTCAAGTGTTGCTACTAGCGCTGTTTCACTAATTCTGCTGAAAAGCCCAGGACTAGGTCTGCATGAGTGCTCTTCCAACAAACTGATATGGTAAGAGGGTATGAGAAACAGCTGGGAAAAGCATCTTCCACTACCACAGATGGATCCAGAAGTCTTCTGCCTTACAATGAAATGGTAATGGACCCTGTTCAGATCATTATTCTGTATCCTCCTTTTCTCCCTCACCAGCTACTTGTTAATTTCTTGATTCAGCTACCCACAGAACAAGTACTGTGAGCAAGCCAACAAACCTTGTCTGCCCTCTAGTCAGGCCCCACAAGCCCCTGGGCCAGGTGGTGGGAGGGCCAACAGCTGATTTTGCAGCAAGCCTCTAGCCATGATCCAGGTCCAGGCTGCTACTTCTGAAGCTTTCAGTTAAATAATGTGTACAATGGCTATCATCCCTTCAAATGTAGCAAATGACTTCTGTGGAAATAACAATAAAGGTATCCTTCTCACTAGGACTTTGAATTTTCGAGCCTTTAGATGAGCAATGTAGCTGTATGAGATGAAATGCATGATAGGTAAGCAATAGAAGATTAGGATTCAATTAATAATTTTTTCTGTCCTCTCTCTTCCATCACAAAATTGAATGATGCTGAGAATGCCTGAAAATTGGTTCTTCATCCCTACAGACATTGAAGCTGTTTGTGATTCTCAGAATTTATCATAAGAAAACACAAATGCAGAACAAAGTTGAGACTTCTCTGATAACTGAGGTACATATGGCTTCCATTTCTGAAGGACAAACGTCTGTGGAGCTATTTACACACCAAGCAACAGAAAACCCCTATTTCAAATCAGCTTTGGTTCCAGATCTCCTTAAAAGCACAGCTGATGGCCACAGCAGAAGTCCAACTTCTGAACCTGTTGTTATGCCTGAGTTTCAATAGCCTCCTACTCTTTTTCTGCTCCCATGAATGCCAAAGTACAGACAGAGGATCAATACAATGTATTTTTAGTAGCATTGGCTGAAAAACAGTGTCAGCTTCTAATTTTATCTAAGGATTAATTATGTGAAGGACCGAAGAAGTCAGCAGCAGCTCGCCAGAGTACTGGGATCACAGGCAAAAAGACACTTCAAGGATTTAAGTGGGATTTCAGCCGAATCTCCCAACTTCTAAAGGACAATAGCTAATCTCTTGCTGGGCCTTCATTTCTTCCCCTTGGCTTTTCCTGGTTTCACATCTCTTTTCTCTCCCCATCTCCAAGGATCACCACACATCTATTGAGATTGCTCACAGAAACCACTGGCCTCTGACAGGCACATAGGATTGTGGATCCTGGTGGGATTTTCAGTATTTCCCTGGTGGGATTTTTTATAAGCACATTGGTTGGGTTCAACAGTATACTGGTGTTCTTCTTCCTCTACACTCTGCAGAATTTAATGGAAACAAATCAGTTACAGGAAGTTACTCCTGTCTATAATCTCTCTTTAGACACTACTGTGTCAGAGCAGTTTGGATGTGGACACATTTCCAGTGCCTGCTCAGTCCATCACGGGCAGTAACAAATACGAAAATGCCCTCATTGTCACGCTGGGTTTCACAGGAGAAGCAATACCTGAAAATCAGAGCACAGCAGACACAGGGACATGGTTCCCTGCCCTGAGTTGTCTCTGCCTACAAAAGTGTACCTGTGATTCTTTTTCTGGGTAAAACTGAAAAGGAAGCACAACCTTGGTTTTCCAGAGAAGATCTATGCTGGAAGGAAAAGGGAATCTCTTAAGGGAAGTCAGTATTAATACATCACAGACAACAAAAACAGCAACAATTTGTTTCCATTACTCTCAGCCCTGAAATAGCTTGAAAACCAATTAAGGAATTGTGCTGTATTTTTAATAATTCCTTGTTCTATACTAAAATATTATCAATAGATATGGCTTAGAAAACTCATTATTTTTGTAAGCCTAAATACCAAAGATTTCAGTCTAAAGAAATGTGCAAGCCTTTCAGCTGTTTCTTTTCCATGTGTACCTGGGAGTCTACCAAAGATATGACTACTGAAGGTTCTGTTGAATGACCAAGGCAACCTGTAATGAATTATGCCATTTGAAGCACCAGGGGAAAAAAACCCTTCAAAACAGGTATTAAAATACATTTTCAGAGAAAAAATAAAACTTTTTAAAGAGTAATTATTCTAGAAATTATGCACTACAAAAATACTGTCAGTAGAAACACTAAATGACAGAATATGGTTCCTCAAAAAAAGAGACAGTGCTACTGTTCTCAAAATACATACTTTTAAACTTCTTAGATAACTATCAAGGTAAGAAATGCCCTTTCAGACACAGTTTATTTGTACTGAGGGCTACAGAAGCTAAATTCTAGTCATGCCTTATGCCCATCCCCAAATTTAACATGTAAACTCATTACAAAAACTTTACAGCCCAGAGCTGTAGGTGTGAAGGGGGGTGGCTTGCATAATGACAAGGTGAAGTCACAGAAAGTTTCTCAAAACCCACGTAAAAATTTCCCTAATCCATATGAGAGTTGGAGACAGTACTGGGAATGGAATATGCAAGCTGGGAAGCAGTTCTGATCAGTGCTCAAAAATATTACTGTTGAAGAGCTCTAGAACAGTAATCATAATGTGCCAAGATCTAACACTCTTCTGAAAGCAAGAAATCAACTGCAGTTGTATTTAATTTCAAAGGAAGGCGAATTATATATAATTATGATGCTTTTACAAAGTGCAAAAATCCTTGAAGGCAGCATGGGAACTATTCAAAGACACTATCCCAGAGGCTCAGACCATATGCACAGCATTTACTAAGGACTTCAGAAAGACCAAAAAGAATCCAGACTGTCTAAACTACTTGAATGAAGGTGATAAGGAGGCTGGTAAGAGCAGGTCAGCGTCCTTTGAAAAGCTAAAGCATTCAAATAAAAAAACCAGGAAAGATTTTATACACTGAAAGGTTTGATACTGAAGTCCAAGAAGTCAAGCTAAAAAAAGTGAAGAACTGCAAACAGCATAAAAGTGAGAACTAATAAAGCACTTTGTACGGGAATTAGGAGCAGGTAGTCTGCCATACAGTCACTAAGGCTAACGGATGTTCCAGACATGCAAGATGCAGCCATAAAGAAAGGCTCAAAAGAAGAAAAACAAGGTGTATTTTGTATCCACATGCATTCACTTGTGAAGATCAAATGCGATAATTCCTCCTGAGACAGCACATCAGGTCTGTTTCAAATCAAAATACCAGTAGATGATTCAACAAACAGACACAGGCACTAACAAACCACTCAGATTGGGTGGCAGCCATAGAACTCCTCCAAAGTGAAAACCAAAGTGAACTTCTGGGAGTTACCCTTAGACCTGCCCTTGCACCAAAGGAACAGGGAGGTGGCCACTATCCCATCCACATTTAAAGGGGTTCTGGTAACAACTGACTGTAAAAGTGGCATCTGTACAGACAAGTGATGGAAGCACTAACCAAGACAGTAGCTCCTGTGTTTACTGATTCTTCAGAAAGAGTAATCAACAATTTTTACAGGGACAAGGGAGATCCACTTGATCCCATCTCCCATCTCCACAAGGATCTAAGAGTTACTCGCCAGACTCTTATGGAATCCAAGCTGTCTGGAAATACAAAATGAAGTCCTTGCATGCACAAAAAACTGGTAAGAAAAAACAAAAATGGACAAGACAGCCAGATGCCACCTGGATCTGTACTAGGACCTATATACTGTTCAACAAACTCAAAACAATCTGTCACAGCAACTGAACAGCGAGGAAGTGGAATTTGCTAAAATTAAGCCATTTGACAGCATGAAAATAAGGCCTGGTTGTGAAGAGCTGAGGAGAGACTTCCTATGCAGTGAGTGTTCAAAAAAACTTTGTGCAAAAAAGTGCAGCATAGTGCACATAGGGAAAACACCACCAACTTCATATGGAAAAAAAATCAAAGATTGGAAAGGAATAGAGAACAGACCAAAATGAAAATATATGAAGTAATTGAATAAACTTTGAGAGTATGTACAAGATTGGTGAGGGACGCATGACAAAGGAACACAAAATCACATGTGGATCTGAGATTGTGAGGATGCAATACTGGTTATTCTCCTGTTCCACATAAAGGTTTCAGAACCATCAACCAAAACTAGCAAAAGGCAGGTTCAAACAGACACTTCTCAACCAGTTAAAGTGACAGAACTATCACTTGTTTAGTTATGTGAAAAAAGTGTTCCACCACTTCCACAGAAATTCTTTGCACAGCATGGTACTGACATACTCAGGACCAAAAAAACCCCCAAAAAACCAAAAACCAAATAACTCCCTGACTTCTGGAGAGAAGTGGTGAAGACAGCATTTACCAAACATATGGTCCTGTTTCTTCACTCAAGTACTAATAGAAGGAGTAGACAGCTGAAGCAAAAATTCACATGGGCATAAAAGAGATAATTTATTTTACAAAGTAAAGTCAAAAAATACAAAGGTCTCTTGCCAATCTTGTAGGGTATTTATACACTGTTTACTACTGTGCCTCATTGATTATATGGATAATTTCAATCCCTCACCTCAAGCTCCTCATGTACATGTCCCACATCAAGGGCAGAGGAGAGTAGGTTACAGGTATAACCTCCATGTTATGTAAATTAGACTGAGCAATTTACCAGTAGGGAAGAGGGACTTTTCAGAAATGGTAGGAAGAAAGGAAGGAAATTCAGCTCTCAGTAGTGGCTTTCAAACTTTAAAAGGAAACAGTGTGCCAAGCCACAGCAGCAGCAGTAAATGTGGATACATGTTTAACAGATGTGAAACCTTAATATTGAGAAAAGCAACAAAACAGCAACTGATTTTTGTCTTAAACTGCATGAAAATTTGCCTCAGTTTTAACAGCCCTTGGTTCTCTTTTTTCCTAATAATTTAGTTATTAAAACGTTGTGTTGAACTTTAGCCTCTTAAGAAAGACCCAAGTAAATTATTTACAAAAAACACTGCACCCGAAGATGGTACTTGGACTATGATAGCCTAAGAGTAAAAGCAACCAACTGGTAAGAAAAATCTTAAATAATATTTAAAGAATTCCAAAGAAGCACACCTGGAAACAGATTCCCAATTGACGTTTTCTTCCATGTTTAACGAAATTCTCAGGAAGGATTTAGATACAGCTTTTACTCAGAAATTTTTACACTGCTGTTGAACACTCCTTTTGTCAAAATTTCACTGTATAGTTGATTTAACTAGATGGCTTGTCTGCCATCTGTCCCCTCAGCAAATGCTAGGCATTCTGTTCCAAACCAACCAGACCATCTGCAATTAATAGGTTGCCAGAACGGCTGTATACATATACTTCACATGCTCTGAGTTGGTGATTTTTCTTTATTTGGCAACAAGCAAAGCCAAATATTTCCAGTGCTACCCAAGAAAAGACCACAAAATTGATGGGATGAAATAGTCGTGCTGACCTCACCAAACCAATACCATTTGAAATTCATACATACAGAGAAATAGAAGACCTTCTACACATGACCATAGAAAATTATTTTTTAACACAGCTGTGTCCCTGAAAAACCCCAGCACATTGCAGAACCTCCATCCTTGGGAGAATTTTACAAACAGGTGCATTCACTGAGATGTTAAGGTGTTAAATGCGCTCCTCTGTGTCCAGCCACAAGCCAGAATCAGCAGTGACTGGCGGCTGCCACCTCTGGCTCGGCCTCGTCTCCTTATCTACCTTGCAGGTGTAGGAGCACAACTGCCCTGGCTAGCTGCAGCCCAGGGCTCGCAGTGCTGCTTCTGCACAGCGGGGAAGGGCCAGGGGAGCACCTGTGCTGCTGACCTGAGCGAGGCTGAGCACCCCGGGGAAAGCAGCATCTTACCAAGTTGTGAACCACCTAACGGCTGCCTTTCGTTTGAGCACCAACAGTGATCCAGCAGTAACCTGTTAGGTCACCCCTACAGGTACAAACACAGGACAGCCCAGCGCTGGCACCAACAGTTTCATAGGCTGTGGAGACCCGGTTCAGCAGCACCGACAAGCATTTTAAAACGAATCCGGTGGTGGACACTGCTGGCGTCTGCACAGGGCCAAAGCGTTGGGACAAACCTGGGCGGCTCCGGGCGCGCCCCGGCACAGCGGGGGCAGTCACAGCCCCGCGTCCGTCCGCGCTGCGGCTGGCGGCTGCCCCCCGTGCCCCCCATGTCCCCCGCTCGCCGCCATAGGCTCGCCGGCAGACAGCCCAGGCCCCGGCGCTCCACACCTCCCTCTCCCGGGCGGCAGCTCCTCCCGCCGCTGGGGAAGCCCGGGGCCTCCCTCCGCACGCCCCTCCCGCCCGGCAGCGCGGCGGGGAAGAGCCCGCAGGCGATGGCGCGGCTCGGCCGGCGCTCCCCGTACCTGGGCGGAAGGCGGTCAGAGTCCTGCCGCGGGCTCTCAGGAACACGCTCTCCGCCGCCGCCATCGCCCCGGCCCGCGCGGCCGCTGCCACCGCCGGGCCCGGCCACCGAGGGGGCGGCACCGCCTCCGCCGGGGGCGGCGCCTGGCGCGGGCGGGAGGCCTGGGAGGCCCCGGGACGCGCCGGGGACGCGCCGCGGGCGCGGGCGCTGTGGCCGCGCTGGAGGCTCCGGGGCCTGGTGTGAGGGGAGCAGCGGGAGCGGTGGTGGGGCGGCTCTGGGGCGAGCCCTGGGAGCCGGGGGGGTGCGGAGCGGCTCCCGGCACCGCCATGTGTGGGGGCCGCTTAGGGTGGAACCTGCCCCGAAGATGCGCTGGCTTTTAAATAAATTATAATAAAGTAATAGATTACATCATAGTCAGTTGTTCCTAACCTGCGAACCGAAGTAACCCCTTGTGTAAAAGCACCGGCAACCTTCCTTTGTGTTCCTTCATGGGTTGTTCTCGTCTGGTTTCCTCAGTGTTTAAACGTGCTTCCTCATTTAGGTGTCACCAGCAACTACTCTCTGAAAAAGAAAAGAGAAGTTATGCAGAAAAACAAAGCCTCAGAGTCTCCCTGTTCCAGTGCCCCGAGCTCCGGGCACTGCCCATGGCAGTGGGCGCTGTGGAGGGCACGGAGCAGGGCCCATGCCGTTCGTGTTCCTGTCAGAGCCAAGCTACACAGTGAGGTGATGACTGAAATACATGGGTGACCCTTGCAAGGCAATGCTTTCTTCATCTCTTCTGACCTAGAATTCCTTTTTGACCCAGCCATCCAGGAACAACAATACAGTTGCAGTTTCTCAGTTGAACAGCTGCGACCCCATTATTCTGTGTGGTGCAACATGCAGAGTTCTGAGTGCCTCTATTCATCGTGTGAAATCTGCAGCAATGTGTTAGGTAAGGTTAATGCTGTCAACTAAAATGCATTCCTATGGCTAGATGGCTTTTCCATCTGTAAAATGTGGGTATTATTATCCACAAGTAAAAACAGCTCTTTCAGTCCTACTTGTAAACTGCTTAAAGATCATTAGATGGAAAGCGCTAGGGGAAGTCTTTTTTATTAAGTAGTTTTTGTCAATTCCCCTCTTTACGAGGCAGCATGTGGTATATTAAGCAAATAAAAACTAAAGTGCTAAAACTAAGTATCAGGTGTAGCCTATCTAAATATCCCAACACCACTGTAGGAAGGGGTGATCACAGTCTTGTGGTAGAACTGCTCATGCTAATATAAGAGCAGTTGGCTCAGTCATGCAAAGAATTTTTTTTCCTACCTTTTCTATTTTGTTTCCATTTACTTCTCATTTGCTTAATAGGGCTGAGCAGCTATAAACCAGAATATATGACTGCTGCATGACTGCAACTAAAGTCAGGATTAATTTTGCATGAGAAATAACATCAAGATCAGACCAAAAAATGTAGATTGTTTTGGCAAGGCAGCATAGCGTGGCTCTGGAGCACAAGGACAGGAGATTGTGATCAGCACCTGAATTACCTTTGTCTTACTTAACCTGGATGTGTTGCTAAAGGCAACCATGCTTCTTGTCAAGTTATGCATGTCTGAAAGGTTGAATCAGACCTGGCAGAGATGGGGATTGTAAGATCTTCTAGATTTATCTAAGTCTGTAATTTCACAGCTCTTTATTTCTAGACACATATAGGGTGCTCTCCTCTACAAAATTCTGTTGTCAGTACTTGGATTCTGTTATATTTGATGTCTTTGCAGGATGGATCTTCAAATGGAATCCTTTGCTCTTAGATCACCTTAAGCATTACTTAAGGTAATGAGGAGGCCACAATAAATTTTAGTTTTTTAATTTAAACATACTTTCTTGTGATTTTACAGCCTGAGTGCAGAAGTGTTTTCATCTGCAGAAATAAAGGAACATTTGCTTATAAACGTGAGAACTGAGAATCAGGACTGTGTATGCAGGAGGGGGATTTCAGCTCTCTCCTGCTTCCTTTACTCTGCCAAATTTGAAGTATGCATTTTTGAAGCCAAGCTCATGGACCAAATGCTATACAGCTAAACTCATTTTACTATGACTAAGTCGTTCAAAGTTACTACTGATCTATGTTGGTTTAATTATAGATTTTCATGGACTCATTCCAGATGGGGCCTAGATAAAGCATCAGAATTTTGTCATAGGACTTGATTTGTTATATGAAGTGTCATGAATATAATGGCACTGAATAAATAATTTACAGTAGCACGTGTCTCCTCTTATATATAGAGTATAAATTGAGAGTTTTACTAATTTTATAAAGTTAGTGTGAATATACAGAGGGAAATGTACCATTCTGGGAGGGCATGCAGTATATTGAAAATAAGAGATTATAAGTGGGAAATGCAGGCATTGAAAATAAAATTCTTATGTAAGATTTAGCTTAGTAAGGGCTGTGAATAGAATAGTGCAGATCTGTGGAGTCCAATCTCGTAAGACTTACTCGAGTGTGCTTTAGATCATGCTGCCAAGACTTAAAGTTCTTGGAAGTTCTGAAAAATCCAGTAATAGACATTCTACCTTATTTTTTACTGCAGTTTAAAGTAAGACTGTATGCACCTAGATAAAGCACTAATAAAACAAATAAATGATTCTAAAATTTACTATCTCGATTGAAATATTGAAATAAAGTGCAAAATAGTCAAGGCAGTGGTTGAAGAATGGGAATCTTTTTTCTAATCTCAGCAAATGACAGGAAGACAAAAAATAAAACTGGAAGAGTACAAAAGGTGAAAAGGATATAAGAAGGTTGGTCTAAACACTGGAATTGAAATTACAATGCACAGACAGATATGCAGATTTGAAACGAAACCATTTTAATCTTATATATAGAATAGAATGACTATGTGCCATCTGGAATTCAGGGAATCCAATGAAAGTTGGAGGTGTAAACAATACACATAGCAATTTCAACATCTGTTTTCAGTGCCTGCTGATATATATGAGTCCTTGAGGGATAAGTTGGAGAAAATAATAGAAATCGATAAAACCTCATGATAGAATTACATATAATTGTATTTGTTTAGAAAGAACTTGGATTTACTCATGCTAAAAATAAATAGCACATACAATGTATTGTCTGTTTTTTAAGAATCTCTTCTCCCTGTAAGTCCTTGAACACATCAGCATTGATAGCAGATGCAACGTTTTGGAAGATTTGGCATAGGATACAGCCCCTCTCCTTCCCCAGGAACAGCAAATGGATAAAAGTCAGGAAGTTCTGAAAACTTACAGTAGTATCTCTTATGAGTACACTCCCGTATCCTGCTCCATTGCTGAGGCTCCAGGATGGCTGTGCTATTCCAAGTAAACTTAGCAATCTGAGCCTAAAACATTATAGGATATGATAAAACAGAAGGTCTGATATTCAATACAAACAAAAATTAATTACTACAGTAAAAATTAATTACTGCACTGAAGAGTGCTAGCAATGTTAGAAAATGCTCTGTTAATATTTGGCCTTGATACCAAGTGGCCTTCCATTTTCAAAGGGCCCATAAAATAATATCAAAAATATTAAAAATGCTTTGCACAAGCCATCTTAAAGGGATTGGTTGACCAGGACCAATATTTTGTTGCTAGGAAGGGAACAATGATGACATTGATTATTTCCACAGCTAAAAATCCACTATGTAATTGATTTTTATCTGACTCATTTAGTGTGGGCAGGCTCCATTTGTTCAAGAAACCTGTAATATATTCCTTGAATCACTGTAACTATGAGAGATATAAAAGTTGATGTAATGAGTTAAACACACTATTTAACTCAATTTGTTTTGCACACTGAATTACAATTTCTGACACAGATACAGGTTCTATCTAGAGCTATTGCTCATTTTTTAAGATGTCTTGTTAATTTTCTGTGCTCTCAAATATTCAAGAGTTCTACTTTATTCAGGGTGCCTCTGATTTTAAAATTCTGTGTCCTGAGATTTCATTTTCATGTTCACTGAGAACTTGCACCTTTCATCTAATGATTGAGACCTGGGCTACCAGCAGATTTGAAATTCCTGTTTAGTAAAGACTCCAGGGAATGAGAGAGCCAGACTAGGAAGAATTATTTGATCTGGTGCATATCCTTGACACATTTGGTGTCTGCTCCTGAAAAGTCATGGATATAGGGTCATGAGTTTGTATTGAAACTGCTAGACACATAAAAATTGCATAGGAGTCCAGCAGGCCTTGAGCTGAATGAAAAAAAAAAAAATCAAGGTTTTAATTGAAGTGTTCATTTCCAAAATTTTGTAGAATATTTGTGATTGACTGCCGCTTCATCCTGAACTGTAAGAACTTTCTGGCTTAACAGCTCTCCAGAATATTTTGCCATCAGATTTGGGCAGCATTTCCCCACTGAAATCTAAAGTTTGTGAATCTTTGCTGCTTTGGAGAATGATTTATGTTTGCTAAACTCTTCATAGAACTCTTCTACACATTAGTATTCACTCATATTGTGTGCCAGGTTTTGCATGTGAAGTAGATCTTAAAATTGACTTTACCATCTGTGATGTCACTAATATAGCAGTGACTGTACTTCCTGAAATAGGATGACTATGAAGGGTGCATCTATTTTGCCACAGATTTCTATAAAACAAAATGTTTTTCAGTAATTAAAGCTGGATGTGAACAAAGGAGGTACTCCAGGAAAAGCACAGATTAATTTAAACCATAAATGACCCATTTAATTTTTTTTTCACTCAAGTAATGACTGAAGAAAATTAGTTCAGAGACTGATGAAGGATGCTGAATAGGTAATTATTGCTATTACAAACCCCTTATTTTAATTTGTAGGAAATGTGATTTGAAAATGAAATAGTACTTGATTTTTTTTTAGGTTTCAGTGTGGACTCTCCTTCAGCTGTGTCTAGCACTTTTGTTTCTCAGAATTTCAAGGACCTTTCTTTTCCCATTAATGATTGTATTAGATAACCAGAAGGATCCATTTTTCAACAATGTTATCTCAGCAATAAATTATATTTTCCACTTCCCTCAGATTCCTGGTCTAAAGATCTGTAGGTGTTTTACAGGCCTTGGGTAAAAAGAAATAACAGAAAATTTGGACACAGGTAGAGGCACACAGAGGCTGATTTATGAGTGAAGAGATAACATGCACCACAAAGCTTCTACTTTTAAAATTAATTATAGATGAGGACAAGATTGCATGCCCTACAAGGCAAATGTAATCCACCTGTTTTGTGCTGCCCTTAACTTCAGCCACCAGCCTCCTTCCCCTTGTTTGCAATGATTTTTTTCAGATTCTTTCCAGTTGTATTTATTCATAACAACTAAGTCAATGACAGCAAACACTGTCGGTATTCCCAGTGTTCTTTCAAATTTTTAATGCTCCAGTAGTTTTCAAATCTCTGTTACAAATGTAACAGAGTCCAATGTCCAAGCATAAAAATCCAGAATAATTGACACTAGAAGAGTGGCATACCAATCTTTGAATTTCTTCTGGTTTTGAAACAAGGGAGAAATAAAATTTTATTCATGGAAATATTGCTTGGTCTTATTGATCCATTCCTACACTTGCTGAAGGATGATCATCATAAAGATATGTCTCCTGTACATCAGGCAAAATATAGAAATTAGCTCAAGTGACTCTTCTGCAGATGACTTGGAACCCTTAAAGATCATTTTGATTTTGCCAGTTGGTTGCAGGAATTCACAGTAAGGAATTGCAGAAGGCTGTGTGCAACCAATGAGAAGATGCTTCCAAATGTACTCTGTGGCAAATAAAGCCAGTGTCCTTGCAGAATGAACTGTGCCACCCATTTCTAGCTTTAAAATCAGATGGGACTAAGACTTTCCTGCTATGAAGCACGGTCAGGCTCATTCAAAAAGCACAGTGGACATTGCACACTGTCCTTGAGTGGCCAGGAGAGTGAGCAAATGGCACAGAGCCAATCCACTGAGTAGGGACCCTGGAGGCTGTGTGTCTGTAGGGATGTCCTCACCACAGAGATGTAACAAACCCTCTCTAGCCATGACATCCTGACAGCACCCACCTGACAACAGAGTCTGGCCACAAACCTGTGGTCATGAATTTATCCCCTGGACTTACTTAACAGACCATGGTACTAGAATGAGTGGTAAACCACAAACGACTCAAAAACAGTGAAGTGTGATTAGGATTTTTGTTGAATGCAATTGGATAGATTCATCAACCATAACAATTTTTTTTGAATAATTAACTGTGCTGAATTTTTCATTAAAATGAAAGCACAACATTCATATGGAGTAATTACTGGTGGCGTGAAACATGTTTGAATTAGAACAAGACAACTTTGTCATTAGGTAGGTAAATTCATTGTGCCAGGAAATGTTGTCCTCCCAGGTTCTAGGAATCAAGTGCCTAACAGTCTCCTGCAGCATACAGTGCAGGAGACTGTTAGGCACTTGATTCCTAGAACTAGGAATCAAGTGCCTAACTATTAATAATAGATCTAGAGCTGAACATAAGGTATAGAGGGACTATTTAAAATGTTTAATTATTCAAATGAAGGAATTAATTGACTGTGTCTTTTTTGCAGTTCCACAATATTTCTAAACATCTTAAGAGCTCAGCATGCTAAGAAGAATATAAAATATTGTGTCTGAATCTGCACTTCAGTTTATTCTCCAATACAAGCACTATGGAAAAACATTTTAAAATCAGACATTTGGAATAGAGCAGCTGACTGGGGAAAAAGCATATCTATGTATATATATAATGTATACATACACAAAATATGTATACAATATAAAAAAACTGTGATTGATGAATTTGATTCAACGGGTGAAGGTCTTACTATGCTTATTAGATGTACAAAATGTGATGTAATACTGCATCAACAAGCTGCACTTTGCTACAATATTTATGACAGTTCCTTTTAAACTAGCAGTTCTCAAGCAATACTAATCTAATCTAATCTTAGCTATGACAATTTCTGCAAAAATCGTATTTAATAATTCTGAACGGGTGAGAATTTGCCAGCACTGAGCTTCTGGCAGAAGATCATTCATTATTATACTTCCAAGCTTACCTAGATGGAGATCATTGCTTTCCTTGCTGGAAAAGGCAGGTGGGAAAGAAAATATTCCATTTGCTTCTCTAAAAACCTTCAAGTTTAATTTGTCTCCAGAGAAGGTCAAATTTAACTGAAAACCAGGTTGATTTACATATTTATTTTCAGGCAAACTATAGTAAACTGTAACTTCTGTTTGCCCTAAGCTTTCGCCAACAAAGTTTCTGAACAAACTGTTTGTTTAAGGCTAAATTTATTTCCTGTTCAGGTGCAATTTTGTGAGCCAGTATTGTTGAACTGTAGGGCATTTTAAAGGATTGAGAGATCCTCCCACTGTGCATTTTAAAGGATTAAGAGATCTGCACGTGGGCTGTTCGTGCCCTTGATGTGCCTCAATAATTGAAGTCCAGTTAGTGAGGTTGGATGGAAAGGTTGTCCAGGAGCAGGTTGGGAAGCCTTGACCTGAAGAAGCATCTCTTACCTTACTGTCAGCCAGAAATAATTATATTATAAGCAGGCTGGTACTAGAATTTCCAGTCTTTTCTCTGGCCTCCAGAGCCAGAAGAAGTCTGTGTAGTTCTGGTATTACACTCTATTTTTCTCCTTCAGCTCCTCGTTGGGCAAACAGGTACTGTTTCTCTCAAAAAAAGAGGGATCAATTCTTTACTAGCAACCAGCAGAGGACACTTACTTTTAAGGTTTCTGCCAGGTTTGCTTAATTGGACTCTTTGGATAAAAAAAGCCAGCATAGGGCTGTGATAGTATTCTCAATGCTCTGATTTTCACACTTCAGCACTAATTTGCTTCTGGATAAACTTTGGTTAATCAAATTTCTGCAACTCAAGCAAATAAAGAGGGAAATTCATCCTGGCTAAAAGAAGCTCTGGTCTCATTTAGATCCATAGAATTTAATCTACTAATATTCTCCCAGTACCTAGTGCTTCATCTTTTGAAATGTGACTGTTTTGGAAGCATCCAGGTATGTAAACAGATAAAATATTTTAGTAGCTAAAGTACTTTCAAAATTAATTTATCAGTGAAAAAATTTTAATTTTTAATTTTAATACACTCAATAACAGATTTATAAGCCTTGGTTTATAAATATCTGCTTTCCTTGCAACAACATTTTTTCTACTTAGTCCTAAGAATACTCTGCAGCTGCAAGATTTACACCTTATCCATACCCACTCAGCCTTTGACTTAGAATGAAGCTGCCAGCAAGGACACAAAGTAGTGTCAAGCACAATGACATCCTTGTACTGTGCAACTGGAATAAACTGTAAATTTAAAATAGCAGTGTTTACTATTTAAAACTTAGAGTTAGTAAATATCTCAAGAAAGATTTAGTGAATCAATGAGACTGCTATTATTTTTCACACTTTTCCCGTAAGAAAAGAGAATTGTAATATTTCTGGGTTCTTACATAACCTAGTCTAGCAAATATTTATCTCATCTTCTAAATAAAAAAATCAAATCCCCTCATCCTTAAATAATCCAATGTAAGCAGAAAAAGTACAAGGTAGAAGTTAACTTTGAGGACTTTCTCTTTTAGCTTTTGAACAATTAATCTCACCTGAACAAATATAATAATACCAACCTGGGTAAAACTTTCCTAAACTGACTGAGAAGACAGGTAGATAACTTTTTTTCCAAGAAGGAGTATTCACATTTATTTACCAGCTAGGGCTTTGGAGGAGGTTTTTTTTCAAGAGAATGATATATCTTATCGGTGTCATTTCTGAAAAAAATTCATGCACCTCTCATACAGTCTAGACTAAATCAAAGGGAAGAGAGCATTTTGTGATTTCTGGAAGTAAATTCGTAAAGACCAACAGGACTCAACAGATTTTTAGGACAAAATCATAAACTTGTTGTGGTGAACACCATGATGTGTGGGGGAGGAGGGAGAGGTGCCAGCTGGATCCATCGCCTATCTTGGCATTTATGCTGTGTTCATCACCATGGTATCAAAACACCTTTACAAGTTCTGAGTGTAACCACAGCAAAGGATCTGTAGTTTTTCCTTGAGTCCTAGGAGGGATGGCTTTGTTGTTGTTGCTATTGTTATGATTATTGAAAAAGCAGACGAAAATAAGGGATTTTGCATTTTGTTCTTAAGGAGCTGGGATTCCTCAGGGATTCAACTCCATAGCTGTATGTCAGTCGCCAAGAAAATTATATCTGCACATGGTATAGAGATGACTCTTCTTTTGTCCCAGAAAATTCCAGCTCCAGAAAGGTCATGAAGGGAGTGAGAAGGAGCCCTCATCCTTTTACACGGAGCACAAAGAAGATACTTAGGATGGATGGAGGCAGGGAGGTGGAAACAAGAGTTGTTGAATACACTGCTGATTTTTCCTGGTTTCCCCAGCAGAGCAGGCAGATTCCCTGAGTGTATGTGCCAGAGAGCTCTCCTGATCCCTGTGCCAGCAGAACGTGCCTCCCTTGGGCTTCCATGGATTGATGCACAGAGACACCTGAGAGCTGGCTGAATACATTTTCAGGAATGTGCAGCAGATGTGCTGGAGCTTAAAGCTGTATTGTTTGTGGAAATATTATTTCCTTAAATATTTCTACATTTTCTCACATCATAAGCATCAGACTCTGGCCTTTGTATTTTTGTCTTTAACTTTTCCTGGATGGTTTTTTTCCTCAAGCCTTTAATGTTAGATTTTGGATTTGCTTTCATTATAAAGAACACTAGCATTATAAAACTACCCCATTGAAAGAAATAGAATATTATGTACTATAAAGAACATCTCAATGAGAATAAACTTATAAAGTCTTGTTCCTTAGAGTGAAATCTTCACTCCATTGCATACAGCTATCAATAATAAATTATTGATAGTCAACAGACCTAATACTAAAAACATCCTGTGCAATGAGACAAAAAATTTGAAAACTGGACCCAGGCTCAGGCTTTATATGGAGGATCTATTTCTGATCTTGCTGTGCAAGTGTTTTAGTGTTTTCTTTTTTTTTTGTTAACTTGTGCTAAACATTATGACAGAAACAAGTGAGATAATTGGGTATTATGAGATATCTGCTCTTTTTCACTTATGGTCATTTTATGTGTTGAAATTTTTACATTGTTCATGTAGGAAAGTGATCCTATTGTTCAGCCATCTAAATTATGTCTTTGTTAATCATATTATCAAGGCTCATGTCAACTGTTCTAGTTTGCATAGAAATTATAAGCAATTTCCTTTTAAATTTTGTTATTTTTTCTTTTTAAAGAAGATCAATCCCTAAATTCACAGGGAGAATTTGTTGAACTGAAAAATCCTATTTAAGGGTTCAAGATGTATAGAAATCACAAAATTGCCTTTAAAAAGGCCAGCTTTCTGTCAGTTGTGTGGGAGTGAATGACAGACTAATTGCCACACACACCCAAGAAAATTGTGAGTTGTCCTCTTACCGAGTATTCTGTTACAACTGGCCCTATAGATGTGTCCGTGTCTCTGTGTATGTGTGTGTATATATATATGTATATACATATATATATATTATTTCCATATTACACTGAAATATTCCTTTTACAGCTTTTTTACATTTTACTCCTGAGTTACTTGCCTATATTGATTAAAGATTAAACAATCCATTCTGAAGCTGTACTCTCAGATATCAGTGTTTAACCTTATTGTATTCTGCAATAATCTCCAAAATATATGTATTAGGGAACAGATATCCTAAATATTTTATTAAAATTGGATTATATTTAGCAGGTTAGAGATAATCTGCTGATTTAAGTAAACACTACAACAAAAAGATACCACAAGAATCTGCTGTCAGCTCCTTTTTGCAGCACTTCTTAAGACTCCCTGATGTGCATTTCACAATGCAGTTAAAATCCTTTTATTTGTCCTATTATTTATCCAGCTGTGGGATCACTGCACTTTCACAATAATAAAAAAACCTCTAGGCAAATATAGGTTATAAAACCTCAAAAAATTATTAAAAATGTTCTGCTACACATTAGTTACGCTATGCATTAATTTTTCAGTTTAATATTGGCTTTATGCAAAGAGCAAGGAAATTAGATTGATGCCTTTTCATTCAAGATAGTAAAAAAGAGTACCTAGACAGATGTTCTAGATAGATATTGCATTTATGTAGGTGTAACAGAGTTGCACTGTGCTCAGAAATATTAATGATGAATACTGTTAGCATTATCAGCATGCTGTCTAGAAAGAAAACATAAGGCATGGCATTTACTTTTCCACCTTGAAATCTTCCTGGGCTTTTGACCCATCTGTCAGTATACCTGGTTGATAGGTTGTTTCTTCTCGCTGGCTCTCATGCTAAAGGACAGAGGAGCAAATCCCTTTGGAGCCAGCTTTAGCACTGCTCTTTACAGTTGGCTGTCAAGTGGAGTCAAGAAGGGACAGTTGCTACCATCTGCCTAAAAGCGTGGTCTGGAACCTGTGTGTGTATTTGTGCACGTCAACAGCTTTCCAACATATGGGCCTAAATTTAGTTTCTGAATTCATTATTGGGCTTTCAAATGTGTGACCCGGTTTTCAGATGTACTGACCACTCAGACATCTGGTGGTTTCATGTAAGCTGTGATTATTCAGCATCTCTTGAGCAAAATCACTCAGTGCAGTGCAGTTTCCATTTTAAATTAGTGAGAAGACAGTTGTTGAATTTAGTAGATACTGAGTTGGTCTGCGGATGTTTAACCTCCTTGACATCTGACCCTCTTGGCCAGGCCTACAGTCACATAAGGGAATCTGACAGCACCTGAAAACTGGTGACAGCATCACCTGACACTGATAACTGTGTGATAGAATTTAAAAGATATCACAGGACTCTGACCATAAGTACTTTGTGCCACTTATTTCTTTTGTCTCGTGACTTAGCGTTTTAAAATCCTGAACATCTTTTTAACAGTTAGCAGCCTTTAAAAATGGAACTGTCAAGAGAAATTTTCTTATTCATAAATCTGAAAGTTCATGCATCTATATATTAGTACTATATGTAAGACTCAAAATACATCAAGCTCCTGATGGGCATGTTGTGACAGTGATACAGGGAGACATCATTAAAGCTTATTATCAGGGAAGCACACTAAAAAGGTCTAATTTTCAGTAAGAATTTTTGATTTTGGTTGCTCGACAGAACATTTTGGAAGACATGCAAAATATATGGTGGCTAAAATATGTTGTTATTAAGTAATACAGCAACTTTACATTTCTGTGAAGATCAAGTTGTTCACTTTTGAGGTTTACAGCTCTACTGTCTCTTTACTTCCATTGCCCTTGAGGGTTATTAGTGCTGAAACTGGCAGACTTTAACTGACTCATCGATTTGACTTCTTGTTCTGCCTTCTATCCATGGATGTTCCAGGCCTGAAGAATGCACACTGCAGACTAAACTTGTCTATCTCTTTATCTCAGTTGCTGAGGAGTTTTAGAAGAGGTATTGGTTAGATCAGCTCCTCAGCTGGTCTAACATATGCCAGAGTCAAACAGCAGATGATCAGAAAATTTTCTCTCCTATGTGTCCTGCTCTGTATCTAAGCACAGCTTCTCTATGCTCAGGCACAGTATACAGCCTATTATACTCACTTTAACCTCGACAATTTTTAATGCTATTTTAGGATTGTTTAGAAACTCTTCCTTTCTGCCTTGAACAGTTGAACTCATAGGAACAAAGGTGGTTTGCTTTTCAGTTGGAAAGATACAAAAGCAGTTCCAATTTTTTTGATCCTGTGTAGCTTTTATTTATCTTTTGTTATCTCTTTTTTTTTTTTTTTTTTTTTTTTTTTTTTGTTAACAAGATAAAGATTTTGCTGGTACAAGTTTGCAATGATCTACAGAGCTTTCTTTTTTAGCTGCAGTAATCCTCAGACACCTGGTCAATCGCTCCAGATCTAAATTCTATGGCAGTCTAATTTCTAACAAGCAGAAACGTACCTTGTTCACTGGTACTTGCAATACTGCTACAATTCAAAAGTAACGTCAGTTTTGCCAAAGAGAGAAACTGGTTGTCAGCTTTCCTTGTTCAGGATCAGAGCAGTCGCTGTGCAACAGGCAAACCCGAGGGCACAGCTCGTTTTTCAGCTGTGCTGCTGGAAGCTGCCTTAGACCTGCTGGCACTTTCTTCCCACTCCTGTACACTGAAGACATTTGCACTATACATGGATTTGATCTTGAATGTTTATTTGCAAGTACTCTGTTTACCTTCTAGATTTATCTGAATTTTCTTGATCTCCTTTGAATTAAGCTGAAGCTACAAGAACTCTTGGGATTTCATGAAGTCCACTCCAAATGTGGTTGCAGTTACTGCCTGCCTCAAACCAAACCCACATAATTATTACAGCTGAGGTTTTAAAAGAAGATTGAAGAGGAAAAATATTAGGTTATAAAGGTAATTTCTACATTATAGAATTGCAATAAATTATATTCCTCCTCAGTAAGCCATAAAACCAAGTCTCTCATGGTTTTCATTCAAGCAGCACCTCTTGGCTCATTAAAATCTCTTGATGGTGGTCCCTTTGCTACGTGCAAAGTGTATGTTTTGAGACCTGATGACAATAACAAAGAAGTGCTCAATGTGAGATGTTCCTGTTAAAATTGCTACGAATCCATGAAGTTATGAGAACAAGCTGCTTCTGTCCTAGTCTGTATGTGCATCTTTCTTAATGAAAAGGGAAAGATTAGTTAGAAGATGTGTGCTCACTATTTATAAAAGCAGAAGTGTATTTAGTGTCAACACGTTTCAGGTTGGGATTTCACACATTGTTGTACTGATACACCAATGACTGCAGTTACAGGTTAAAAGAGCAAAGGCTTATGAATTGTTTGCCATGTAACTAAAACCAAATGCATTTTAACCATTCAGACTAATGCCTCTGGGGAAGGACACTGCTCATAGAAGAGTGACAGAACTTGGTAGAAGCGAATGGGGCTCTCTCTATGCAAATTCAAGAATGTAGAGCTGTTAAAAAAACCCCAAACTTCTGTGGTGATTCAGAGTTTACAGTATCTGTGAATCATAGGACTTTTTTTTCAGTATCCATAAACATTATGTCACTTGTAGCCTCCTTGGTAAAACACACTTCTTTAACTCTTTCTTTAAAGAGTTCTTTAACTCATGTCTGCTCCAGAAGACTCCTGTCTTCTTCCAGGTCTCAAGCTTCCCTAGTGCTGCCCAGCAGACATCTTCCACCACTGAACTGTTCTTTTAAAGACAGTGATTACAAACCTGCTGCCATTTGAGCTGGCACAGAAGAACCATCACTCCTTCTGTTCTCTAGCCACAAAACATTTTGTATCTACATCCACCCTACAGCACTGTGCATCTACATCCCACTACAGCATGAAATGACTACCAAGGTTATAGACATTAACTGCTTCATTCCAATTTCCACATGACCTTTCCTATCACAAAATACCTTTCACATCAACACTGCCTGAGATCAGGCCTGTCCAGCTGCTTTTTTTTTTTTTTTTTTGACAGATATTCACAGCTCTGGAATGTCTGTTAATAATAATGATTAAGCTATAGGGCATTTTTTTGGGAAATTATGGTTAGCTAGAAAGCTCCATTGACTCAGTGCTCAGCAAAGACTATTCTCTCTGTCAGGTAATGAGTCCCTGGGAAATACTCAAAGCTTGCATCAACATTGTTATTATAAACAAAAATTACATACAGAATTTTGAACATAATAATTGCAATTGCTCCACATGGTCTAGCTGTTCTATACTCTTCATATTTGCCCCCACCCCAACATTCAGGTTAACTCACTGACTTTCTCTCCTAATTTTACTCTTTTTCAAACTCTCTTATTTACATAAAAAACCCCAGCTAGAATCAGTTCTATATACAAATCCACGCAGAATTCCATAAACAGAGTATGAGTGTATGCAGCTTCCCAGTGACATGAGTATGCATTGCTACTGAATTTACCATGAAAGGTGCCTGTTTTCTCGGTTAAAGTTGAACCACAAACCTTGCCATTGATTCACATCATCTTGGTGGAAACAAGTCAAAGAAATTAGAGGGAAAATATAACAAGAATTTTGTATATCGCTGGTGCCTAAAGTAAGAATTCCACTTAATTAAATGGATATGCACTTGAGTAAAGAGAATTCTGTAGGTTCAGGTTGAAACATTCATCCTCTCAGTTATTTCACAGGCAAAGAACATTCCTTATGGGATAAATCTGTAGAAAAGCAGGCAATTATTACTTACCTTAAAGCAATATCAAAAAGAGAAGTCTTGAAATTCTTGAAGTCTTGAAAGTAGAAGATGATGGTGTGAAACCAGGAAATCTTTGATGTTTCTCAACTTGTTAAGCATACCTGAAATAAATAAGGCACTTATTGACTGACTTAATTGTGAAAACTTTTATGAAATCACACAATGACCCAAAATGGGCCTCAGTAGTGTGTGTAATACTAATTTCTCTCAACTAACTAGTTTTATTTCCATTATTGTAACTAATGGTCATGCAGGTGTTCTTAGAAGTATATGCTATGAAGCCATTAAAGCACACTGCCACAGGTCTTGTAAAAATGGTTTGTGCCCCAGTCTAGAACAACTCCGGTTCACTATTAGAATTCTAAGACATGGCACAGCTAAAATCACTGTTACTACAACTAACTGGAAGAGAAAAAACGACAACTGCAGTAACTTATAATTAATCAAGGATAGCATGATTTATGGGTTCTGGGTTCCATGGATCTGATCTTGGTGCTATAGAAAGAGGGTCTTTTCAAGAAGGTTTGATAACCCTCCTGTTTTTTCCCAAGCACATGTCACTTAGGGTTGAGTTCTTATCTCATGGACTTGAATCCCACAGATGTCAGGTTCTAACCTATATCCTTCAGGCTTCTTTTTTGTGGGGGATTCTTAAGGAAAACCCTAGGAACTCAGCAAAACAAGAAACTTGTACCATATTAAGTCAGGATTAATAATCCATAAAATAAATCGCTATTGGATGTTATTATTTCTGCACATGTATAGCACTAATCATGCAAAATATTTAAGCAGATTTTTAGCTGTCAAATCAACAAGGAAACTTGCATAATCTTAAGTGCTTGACAGACTGGACCTTAAATGTCTCTAGGTGCAATAATAAGTATGGAAAAGATTCATTTTGTGCAGTATTTTCAGCACAAACTGCATCACAAAGTGTTAAATAATAAATAATAGCAGAGAGAAGTATACACAAGGGAGGAATGATATGATTTCTGAGGAGACTTGAAAGGGGATGTTGATGAGGTGGAGGTTTTAAGAATTAAATATTAAAACCCAGAAAGGCTGGTTTTTGGCTGGGACTGATTGTTTTTCTCTGCTGAGAAAAAAAGGGGCTTTCTAACCTACCTCTTGGACAAAGATGCCAGGCTTCCTGTCAAACTGTTCAGTGGAATCATCACTGTACTTAGAGTCTATTTTTAAGAGAAGGCAAAGGATTGCAATTAGCTAACTACAGGCCTCTCAGATTCCAAACGTCTGCTTTGTCCTTTGCCTCACCTTTCCATTTATTTACTGCGTAACAACTCCACACGGACTTGGCCCAAGTTCCTGAAGAGCGCCAGGGCTGCAGAGGGAGAGGGAGGGCAGCCTGGCATGGCAGAGCCCCAGCACACCCAGCCTTCCCCGAGCCAAGGGCAGCCCTCGAGGCCACGGCAAGACACCCACAGGCGTGCGCCGAGGAAAAGGGAAGCGGCTTTCAGCACCAGCCCACACTGTTAAATCACGCCATAGTGGGCTTATTTCCTACATTTGGTGGCAGCATAGTATTCAGGATAATATTATTGCTACTTGCACAGGTTACCGCTGAACCAAACGACAGAGATGAGAGAGTTAAGTAACAGAAATGGAGAGCGAATCACTAAAAAGTCTTTCCCAGAGTCAGTTCTCTGTTTGGGGGAAGTTATTTCAATTCTGTATCTCACAAACAACCCGCTGCCTCACTGTGCCCTCTGGAGCCAACTGACTGACACTATAAGGAGATTTTTAAATAAATGATGTGCAGGAGCAGCTCATGTTTAGCAGACAAAACCCCGCTGGTAGCATGCACTGCGAGCACCGCTGTACCTGCGCTCGGCACGCCGGGGCCAGGGCAGCGCCCGCTCCCGCCCGGCCTTAGCGGAGGTGCGGCCCCATGGGCGCCGCTCCGCCCGCGGCACCTGCCTTTGCCTCGCAGGTGAGTGCATCTCCGGAGAGCGCTCGGAGAGGAGTTCCCGGGAGAAGGAGCGCTTTACTTATCGGCAGAGGAGCTCTCCTGCCGCGGAGCTGCACCAGGCTCGCCCAGCGCAGCCCAGCCCGGGCCGGCTGCCCCCCTACCCCGCTCGGCGCGGGGTGGGCTGAGGGAGGCAGGGGACGAGGAGGCGCTCCCGCGTTTTTGGAGCCGCACCTGTGGGGAGCGCCCGCCGGGACGGGAAGTCTCTTATGTAAGGGATGGCGGGGAGCGGGTGAGGGGGGCGAGGAGGGGGTCGGCTCTGCGGCGGGGCTGATGCGAGGACGGAGAGCCCCACAGAGGGGCTGGAAGGGAGGAAGAGAGAGAGGGGGAGAGAGAGAGAGGGAGGGAGAAAGGGAGAAGTCGCCGGCCCGTCAACGGGGCTGCCGGGAGGGACAGGCGGGCGGGCAGCCCCGTCTCTGGCACGCAGCTTCCCGCGGCAGCCTCAGAGGACGGGCTGGGCTCTCCCCGCTGGCACCGCGCTCGCCCGCCCGCCACGGCGCATCTCCCTTCCCCGGCGGCTGGATGCCGCGGCGGGGCCGTCCAGCCTCCCTCGCCCTGCCCTGGCAGCCCGGCCGCGGGCGGGACTCGGCGGGCACCGCGGGTGTCTGAGGGAGTTGTGCGAGAGACCGCGCCGGGCTCCGCGGGGGAGCGGAAGGTGGGTGCCCCCGGCGCCCCGCGCTGGCACCAGGCTGCGCGGGGAGGCTCCTCGCTCGCCCCCTCTCCTCCTCCCGCCCCTGCAGCGCCCTCGCCTCAGCCCTCCCGCTTGGCGGCCCCTCCACGCCCCTCTGCCAGCCCGGCTCGGTGCCCCGCACGCCGCCGCCACCTCCACCCCTCGGTCCTCCTCTTCCTCCTCCTCCTCCTCCTTCTCCTCCTCCTCCTCCCGCGCTCCCTCTCACGCGCACTCCGCTCCACAAGTGCCGCGCGCTCGCTGCTCCGGAGCGGAGCGGGGCTGGGCTGCGGACCCTGCGCGGGGGCTGCGGACCCTGCCCGGCCCGTTCGGGGCTGTCCGTGGTGCTGGAGGCGAGCGCGGGCTGAGCGGACGCCCGGCTCCTGACGGAGCCCCTTTATGTTCAGCTCCTGGCGCAGCGCAGCATCCAGCAGCTCGAGCGGCGGCGGCAGCAGCATCGCTGAGCCGGGGCTGGGAGGCAGAATGGAAGGCTTTATTCGGCTGCTCTTCGGCTACTTGGTGGCGGACCTTCTCACGCTGGTGTGTCGGGCTCAGGAGAAAGCTGGCCAGCAGCTGGGGAGCTTTGTGGTACTCTCGGGAGGAAACCACTCCAGCCTCGGGGAGCAGATAGACCCCTCCGAGCCACCTCCCACCCCAGACTTCTGCAGGGGCTACTTTGACGTGATGGGGCAGTGGGACCCCCCCTTTAACTGCAGCTCGGGGGAGTTCATCTTCTGCTGTGGCACTTGTGGCTTCAGGTTTTGCTGCAAGTTCAAGAAGACAAGGCTGGATCAAAGCACCTGCACAAACTATGAGACGCCTTTGTGGATGAACACTGGGAAGCCTCCTTCCCGCATAGACGACCCTCTGCATGACCCTACTCGGGATAAAACCAACCTTATTGTCTACATCATCTGTGGGGTTGTAGCAGTCATGGTGCTGGTGGGGATCTTCACCAAACTAGGGCTGGAGAAGGCACACAGACCCCAGCGGGAGCACATGTCCAGGTAAGGCTGAGTGCCAGGCAGCAGGGTCCCCTTCCCCCCTACCTTCTGCCCAGCCCCTAGAGAGGAGAGAAGAGCCCATGTGTCCCTGCCAAACAAACAACTCCTGCTGGGCAGGCTGCATTCCCCTGCAAGGCGACCTAGAGAGACCAACTTTGCTGAGCAGAGCTCCTGTGGTGCCCCCAGCCCGGGTTACCACAGAACATGCATATTGAGGAAGATGAGGGATAATTGTGGAGTCTGCACAGACAGTAGTCCATTTTTATCTGCAATACCCGACCCTCTCCCTAACAAGATCCAGCAAGTGTTCCCAGATATACTGTGCATAAATAGAAAAACAAATTCTGAAACCAGCAACACTGAATTATAGAAAGCCTGATGTGTTCCCTCTTCCAACAGTTTCAAAGATTGGAAAATGTTTTTACTTCTCAACAGAAGGATGTAAACAAATGCCATCTCACCCTCCCTCTCCAGCTGCAAAATGGTTTTGGCAGGACCTTCCCTACTCCTCCAGCCCTTGCAAGTGTGTGAGCTATTTGTAAAATTTCTAAGCTGTGAAAATGAGTCAGGGTGGAAGGGAAGAGGAAGACACAAAAAGGAAAAGCTATTGTAGAATTTCTTAACATTTTTTTAGTTACTGTTGAGAGGTAAAAAATGGAATATGAAAGTCTTGCCTCATCCATGTATGTGTGTGTTCTAACTGTCTCCACGATGTAATGGCTGAGTTATATCAAAGAGAACCTCCCCCACCTAGAGTTAGGAATGTTGTGTACCATCTACTCCAGATCCTGGCTGCCTACAGGTGGATAGGCAGGTGGGCAACTCGGGACAGAGCCCAGTGTCTTTAACAACATATTCCAAAACCAGATTGTCACAGCAGTTCAAAATCAAGGCATAACACATTTGTCAAGTTTGCAGCCTGTCTGATTCTTTATGCTAATCCTAGGCACATGAAAGTAAAGCAGATGGGAGAAAGGCATTAAAAAAGGCAAACAGATCCATTAAAGAGTCTAAATAGATCCCAGCATATTGGGCAACTTCAGTGATGAAATACAATGAAAGGATACCTTCTACTGGACGTGCAGTGTGGCAGAAAACTTCCTCTTGCCCCGACTGCTGATGGTGTAGCCCACAATCTTTAAGGCTTAGATGAAGAGTCATCCTTTGAAAGACAGTCCAAGAGATCAACTCAACACCTGGAGCCTCATTTTTACTGAAGTTTCTGCATGACTTTTTGATTAACTGCTTATTTTGAAATGAACAAAGTCACAGAAATACTCCTGAAATGCATCACCAGTCCATGAGCTATTATTTGCTATTTATAAATTGGCTGATATGGATATGCTTTACTACTGAGGGAAAAAGCACATTGCAGAAATTTTAGTCAACAGTGTGTGTCAGTGATGCTTCTGCAAAGATGGTTTTTTTGAGGAAGGTATGATAATCCTTTAGACATTTTCTATATAAATCGAGAAAAACAATACATGGGTCCCATTTTTTTTTTTTTTTTTAAATTTTAATCCACAGAGCTTGTTTGCAAAAAGCTCTCCCTTGCTTCAGTCTCTCTCTATAGGGTCTTTGTGCAGGCAAAAAAAGAGGGCTCGTAACATTCACAAAGCCCAGAACAGAGTGAAGTTATAGCCAGCCCTGCAAATTATGGCTTTAATAGGTCCTGCTTCTGTGAGTAGAAATATTTGCTATGTAAAGTACAGGTGTGAAGTATTCTGTCTCAATTTATGGAAGTAGAATTATGGGGGATTGGAAAATCATTCTCATATCCTTGAGTCATGTATGCATAAAGATTAGGTTTCTGAAGTGGGTCTTAGCAAAGGTCGTCTGTTACCTTGATTACTTAACAGCGTCTGTGATCTTGTACATGGAACTGTTCAAGGCAGGATTATATAGAAACTTGGAAAGTCATGATCACATGGCAAAACAGTCACCCACGCAGTACACATAATAGCTAGTCATATTCTGAAAAAGAAGATCTATAGCTTTTTTTTTTTTTTAATAAGTTCTCTCTTATTCCAGTTGTGGGATAGGTTTAACATTAATTTGAAAAGGAATTAGATTTGTAAATCCCTTTGGCAATCTATAAATATATTCATTGAGTGAAGAATGGAACTAACCTCCTAGTCCTCAAGTGAGTGTTTAACTAAAATATTCCACTCTAGCTCATTTTACACTACTAATATTCTGAAAAAAGGCTGCAATGCTTAATAATAATTTATCTGTTCAAACAGTTAATAGTACCAACAATTGATATAATATGTAGGCTAAGTTCATAGTCACCTTCTTTTATAATATTCATCACTACAATACCAGAAAAACAAAACAAAAAAGAACACCTCCTAGTTTTTTTTTTTTTCTGTACTGAATCTTATTAATAAGTAGAAGTTTAATGCATCGAGAGTGTTAGGTAGGCCAAAGAAAAAGTACTAAGTGTTACTCCATTTTGGCTGGCAGCAAGAAACACACAGAGAATGATTTGTCATCTATTTCCTTAGCTAAGATTGTGTCCTTTCCCTTGCCTAGCCAATGGCTACAGGAAAAATTTGAATCTCTTTCATTTTTATGAACAAATTCACCTAGGAAAGGGATAGCACTGCTTATCAAAAAAGACAATGCAGAATGGAAACTGATTTTTTTAATGGGGTCTGATTTTTAAAGAAAAATGAACATCTGTGTGTAACTTGTGTAAATGATACATTTCCATTCTTGATTTACTAAAAATATTTCAAAACATGAACAGAGACCTGACACGTGGGAATAAGAACATTGACTTCTAAACAGGAAGCAAAACTGTGCCACACTTTTTAATTTCTTGCATTACTTCATTTTGCAGTCGGTAGATCTTCTATTGAAGTAAGACACTGGTGTGTTTAGGAGTGGTACAATGTTCATAAAGAAAGCTTTCTGTATTAACTGAGCATAGTTTCCATACAGCTGCCTTTCATTGAATTTTGTTTACTACTATACCAAAACAAACCAAGATCACTCCATTAACTTCACTGAATTTTCCTGATATATCTGACAATGAAAAAAGCATTGTGGAAATGTATTTAGTCAGCGAAAAAAATCCATAGGAAAAAGTCTCTTTTGGGTGAGTCCCTTTAGGATAAAAAGTCAAGACTTGTCCTTTTTTTAGAGAGAAAGGACTTGTTACTTTTGTCTTGGGGAAACAGGCCAGGTATGGCACTGTTGACATTTTCTTTCTGTTGGCACAGAAGTGTAAACCTGGAAGATGAACATGGAGAGGAAAGTACAGATTTAACTCTGCATGGTGTATTTCATTTTAGAGCCCACATGTTTTTTTCTCCTTATTTTAACATTTGTTCCTTGTCGTTAAAAGGAGATGAGTATTCCCTTCAGTGACAGTGTCCAAGACTAAGCACTAATAGTAGTATCCAGAGTAGCTCTTCCTTTCCCCTCCTGTTTTTGAGGAGAATAAGGAAATCAGATGGTGTAGGAGGGAGCTATGGCAGAGGGAGGGAACGTGGCAGTGTTGTGCATGAGAGGACACAGATTTGATCTGCCTGCTGAAACAGACCAGGAGCTTTGCTAGGCATATGAGGGCAGCACGTTCTTGATGCTTGAGACTACACCAATCAATGGGCCTGCCAGGCTCCATCAGTCCACGTGGAGAATTCTCTCTCAAAAATGAATAGAAAATGAAGAAGTTTTACCTCTGTTGCATGGAGGAGATGATTCTGTAAATACAGCTGCACCTGTCTTCTTCCTTAATCCTCGTGGAGAATGTGCAAACAAACCAAGAGCTGAAAGGAAAATGTTTACAATTATGCTCTTATGCTGTAACTCCTGTTTTTTAAAACAGTGCTTCTTACAGTGTGTTACAGTCTTAAAAATATTGTGAGCCATCTAAGCTCTTTCTTCCTTCACAAGGAAGAAAGTTCCCAGTGCTGAGCTCAGGCCCGAAGTCTTTTATTGATCATTTAAAAGACATGTAGCTGAGGCCAAAAATGGCCCGACTTGCCAAAATTCTGAATCCAATGTGTGAAATTATTTCCCTTATGGGTTTTGACCCAGTTTTGGAGACAAAATATGACAAGTGACCTTTCATGAAATAACCTGTGTTTCAGCTTCTTTCAGCTTGTACCCATAAGGGAAATGCCTGGCTCCACGTCTTTTATAACACCCCAAAATAGTTTTGCATATCCAAAAAGAAAAATCTTATGGCAAGAGAAATGCTGAAGTTTTGTGATACTTGGATAGTTCTGGGCCATGAACTCCTACATAGGTAACACTTCTCCACTTTTGTAATACTACTATCAATATCCCTGCACAGGTCTTAATGATACTGCTTCCTGATTAGAAGGTTATTTTGCACTTTGCATTTCCTTAAAAAATCATCCAGTAGGTAAAGACCCTCTGTATAAAGCTTAACTTTTCAATGGGACTGACTATAACAGTTTCTTCAGATAATGAATAAAATCTATATGACTATAGGTGACACAAATGCATGAAGGTATTTTAGAAGGCTCCTGACCTATGTGGAATTTTTCAAAGCAAACATCTGTTCAAGGATTTTGTCATGTACTGGGGAACAAGCCTCCCTTTATCCATTTCATTATATGGGCAAATCCCTAAAAGAACAAAATGCAGGTACAGCATTTCCTTTGTACTTCAGTGATACTGAAGCAGCTACACATTTTTAACTCTCTCTGACATCAGTGGAGAACGAGGACATGCTCTCAGTTATAGGAGCTATTCTGCCCTGAGAAGACTGTACAACTTTGGCTAACACAGTATAGGTGCTGTGTTATTAAAACCAGAACTTGATGGTGAGTAGTCAATCTTTTTTTAATACAGAAGGAGGAATTGGACAGATAATTCCTTGAAAACCATTTGAAAAAAGCTACCCTGAACTTGTAGAAAACTTAGCATTTTCATAGACAGGCAGTAGTTCATCTGGCATCATACAGGGTGTTATTTAAAGTCTGCAGCAAACAATATTTACCATCAGACTAAGAGCAATGAGGAAAGGATTGCTGAAAACCCACTCTCACAAAGTGGGAAAATACTTAGATCTCACAGTTTTAACTCCCACACTGGAGTTAGGAACTTTCATTTACTTTTTTTTCCCTTCCCAGAAATGTGTTCAGCTGCCTCTGGAATTAGAATTAATATTGATGTCAATAATTTCCTCTGTATAGAGATATGTTTGCATAAATTGACTAGATATTAATGGTTTTGGTCCCCACTTATTTTAAATTGTTTTTGCAATATAATGCTTTCCTTTTTCATCATTTCTACATGTCTTTATGAGATCTCTTCTGTTGAATTTTTATTATTCTGCTATGTAGGCCAGCTCTGCTATTTCTGCAGTCTAAGCACTGCTTCAAATGGGAGCATTACTCTGATACCATTAATCATATGGTTACTGTCTTCTGACCTTTTCCAGGATCAACAGAGTATTCTCTAACATGTTGATCACAACTGTATCTAATATTTTAATAACATAACGTTAGTCATAAACACAAGAAAACATCAGTATTGTTCAGCTGTGTACCCAAGCAATGTTCCAGCAATCTGAAAGCAAGTTTTAGTTTATAAGCCAGTATTTCTTGATGCAGTATCTGGACACTGTATATAATTTTGTAGAAAATTAAACTAAACTGGGCATAGTGCCCAGAAAATGTGTCCACACCCCTAAAAAATTGCTCAAGAGGTCTAAAAATTAAAAACAATAAAACAAAAAGGAGGTAAATAATGGTGCATTATGAATTGACCTGAATAGAAAAGATTTGCACCAAAGATACTGGTAACACATACTACACATACAAAGCTTTCCTTTGCCTAAGGCAAGAGCTTCTGCAGGTGGGCCAATTATTTCCTAGTGCACAGCAGTTCAGCAGGTAGCTCTGGCACATAGGTAAGGACTAATCCTGCTCGTATGGAACTCTGACAATATAGCACAGACTCACAGACAGAGTTAGATGTTGCCATGCTGGGAATTTCAGAGCTTCCAACTTGGTCAGTGACTCTGGCTCCACTGGGCTGATCCGGGTGTGTGTGTTTATCCGTGTGCCTAAGGATGCCCTTACTTCCAGCAGGACACTTGGCAGTGGAACTGGCCCTTACACAGTCACCAGAGCAGGACTGGTCTGTCAGACTGCCTGGAGCCATGCAGGGCAAGCCCACAGACAGCACCAGCCTGGGCCTGTCCTAACTCAGGAACCTTTTGCTTACTCCCTCTCTGCTAGCACAAAGCTTTCATCCTGTTTCCGAACTGCCTTCAAAGGAGCAGGGAGTGTTCCTGTGCAAGCTTTGCTCTATGTTAAAGACTAGGACAGTCACAGAAGTTAGAAAAAGACCTTTTTAATCTCCCCATCCGGATGAGAAATCCTTAAATCCCTGCTTACTGGATTTCTACATGGAAGTTATATGACTTTTCAACTTGAGTGACATTTTTGAATGAAAACACAGTGAAGACCACTGTGTTGTGTGTGCTAATTACAAATGCACGTGTGAGAATTTCCTTTGAAATTGGTAATCTAAGTGTAAAAATAAGCAGTTTGTGAAAGGTGTAGCCATGGGCTAGGTGCTGAGCTGCTCAGCTTAACCAAGATGGCAAAATATGTTACTGAGCACATGCAGTGGCAGAATTCTACAAGCTCAAGGAGCTTAAATTATGTTCCTGCAAAGCCAAGATACCTAAACGACTTAATGTGTTTCTGTGTTTTACTTCTAGCAACTTTAGGTTGTCAGTAAGACAACCTAAAAAGAGCCTTAGGTGTGAAGTCTCACAATGCATTTAGTTGCTGCATTTACTGTGCAGGGAGCTGGTTTCTCCAGCAGACATTATGATCAACTGCATCACAAACTGAAATAGATCTTGGAACATACTGTTAATGTCTTACAGATTCTGCAGATTCATTCTGGTTTTGTTTGGATTTCAGGGCTCTTGCTGATGTTATGCGACCTCAAGGTCCTTGTACAACAGATCATATGGAGAGAGATCTAAACATTGTAGTACATGTGCAGCACTATGAAAACATGGAGACGAGACCTGCTCCAAATAACCTACGTAAGTTGCATTTTAACTTTCTCAATAGCTGAAATGCTGGCACTGAAAAGAGCATTATGAAACTAATATTGCTGAGTGTCAAATGAGGATCAACACTACATGGGTTCTTGCAAATTAGAAACATCCATTTTCTCAGAATCAGAAAAATTTAGTTTCCTAGTGCAGATTAGTGCGAAAGTGAGATAAATAAATTCTGAATAGGAAAATTAGTTACTGTATTTAGTTTTAATTGGTTTTCTTGGTTTTGTATCTTTGTCTTCTTCTACCTGTTGTTTTTGCTCAGCTCATCAGCCTTTGCCTTATTCTGAGTTTTGTTATACCAAAATACCAATTGTTGTGGTTACAGCTGAATTTAACAATACATTTCATAGGGCTGTAACAGCCAGTAGCAAAGTGGTCTCATTAGGCTGTTAGATCATATCCACTAGTATAGTAATTAAATACTTCCCTGGATAGCATCAAGTTGTATGTGGTTTTCATTTTCTCAAGGGAAAGATGAGAAGATTATTACTTTAATTTTTACATAATGTTTTTATTCTGTATCTGCTATTACATGTTTATGTTACTGAAGGCAAGAAAAAAAGTGCACCTTGGAGCTTCAGGTGAGATATGGTAACATTTCAAGTGGTTCTGAAGTCGTAGTCAACTTATTTCCCAGTCTGTATCAGAGCACAATAGAGATCTTTGTCATGCAGACATACCTATTCCTCTTGTGATGAAGAATGCTACTGAAAATTTAATCTGAATACTTATTTATGTAACTTATATTCAGCCATGTTTTAAACATATATATATATATATATGTACATATTTAAATTATGGATGTATTTACTAAATAAAGTTCAATATATTTACAAAATAAAAAGGTATCATTCAGGAAAGTTTAGATTGGTAGGTAGTGGGTGGCTTTATTCTCTGCTGTAGATCAGTGTTGATGTGCATTTTACAGCAAATATACTTTTACTGCATTGGTATTTACATTTTGGAACATTTAAACTATGTGCACTCATCTTTTCTTTAACTATAGAAAGAAAGTTTGTGTATATTTGGAGTTTTATTTGGACTGCATTGTGCAGTTCTTGGTGTTTTTTTGGTGGAAAGGTGTAAAGACAATGGAAGAAAGCAGCTCCATGTGCTGCCTGCCCTCCTGCTGCCTGCTTTGTGGGAGAGGCTGATGGCCATTCCTTATCTGCATCCTTGCAGAGTAATGGCAGAGAATTAAAGTAATGGGAGATGGGACACCTCATCATGTGACACCTCATCTGTCTGCCCTGCTCTCCAGCAAACAGCTTCCACCTGGGGCTGTGCAGATGTGCAGTGCAGAGAGGGAAGCACACATCCTACCTGTGTAAAAACACCACTTCTGGCCCTGTCAGAGGTGCTCTAACACCCTGCAGCTGGACTTCTGAAGGGTTAATGAGGATGGGAATGTGCACTGCATCTCTCTGCTCTGTGTGTCACTTGCTGATGTCTGATCCTTCACGCGACCATGTTTGCAGGAATGGTACCAAATAGTAATGAAGTTTGGGTCCATTATTTTGTCTCAAATGTGAAATGTTTATTCAGAACCCCAGTTAATGAAGGAGTCAGAAAGTAAAGAGGTTCCTGCTGCATTGATTTTATCTAGATTTTTGTAATGATCATGCTGAGATATTTAGCTTAAAACTCTTAGTATATACTACAACATACAGCATAACACAGCAAGCCTTTAAACTCATTGTTTCTCAGATTTGAATTCAGATTTAAGCCCTGCTTCTGGGAACTCTTGCGTATAAACACAGATCAGGGCCACATAGGTACTGCATCAAGGAAGGAAAACCCCCACACATTTAGTGGGATGTTGGTTTATTCTGATCCCAGACATCCATACCACCTCTATCTCTGTCTCACACAGAATACAGCCCTCTGGCACAGAGGGGAGGGTTATATGTGAAGCAGCCCTTGCACCACTGCAATTTGCAACACAGAAGCACTGCTGCTACTTTGGATCTGTCCTAATCCTTTGAGTCATGTATAGGGGCAGTCCCTGAGCTTCTTACACACCTCAGGCATTCCTGCTACAGAAGGAAACCTCAGAAGCCAGCAGCTCCGATGGTAATGGTTTGGGTCTTTAATCAACATTATGCATAAAGTCAATAATTTTAGATTGCTAAGTGCAAAGCTTCAAGTGGTGAAATTACTCAAGGCATCCTATCACCAATATTACATACATTTCCTTCATAGCAAGTGGATTGTTCTACTGTATTTGTTGCCATTCTATTCTCATAAACTCATGTAAAACATGATTAAATGACCTACTAGAATTAGCCAGAACATCACAAGTGATTGAAATCAGTTGAAAATGTGCATTTATTGCACAGGAAAAAATCTTTCTATAAGGAGAAAATTATTATGACAAATTTTCCAAGGTCAGTATCTTAGCAAAACAGAATTTTATAGTGAAGTTCTGAAACGTTACAAGAGTGGATATTACAGACAGAAACTTTGGCAGTGGAGCATTACCTACTACCAGTGCTGGAAAAGTGACAGGCTTTTTTGGGGTACTTTTAAATAAGCAAACAAACCAGAGTGAATCACAGCCTTCATAGTTTTTACTTACACACAGAAACTGAAATTGTGTAAAATTATTGCATCATAAACTTTAATTTTCATTTTAAAAGTTTTCTAAGTTACCACTTTTTATCTACTTGCCATCTCATAATGAGACTTAAATACTTGAGGCTGATATACTTTTCACATTGATCCATAAATATGAATTGGGCAGGAGGAATTTTTTAGTCATTGCATATCCCTTCCATACTGTGTCTTTCAGACCAGCTGTTGAAGGCCAAACATTATTAAAATTGTTCTAATTTGAATGTTCATTTGCTCTTTCTGTCCTCTTGAAAACATTTTGCTGATGTTGCCAATACGTTCTGAAAGTGTTTTGTGAAGGGAAGCTCTTTTGTCAAAATGACAAACTTCACATGATCTCTGACACTGAAAATGAGTGTGTTTTTGTTTTGGACTCTTTGTTACAGAGGACAAGGATTTTCTCTGATGCCTGCAGCTATTTGCCAGAACTCGCAGGCCAGTGGAAGGCCAAAAGCTCTTTTCAGAGTTTCTTGTCCCTTCTTTTTGATATTTAGAAAAGAACAGACATTTTGGATGTTCCTGAGAAACACAGGTTTTTCTTTGCTTATGTGAATCCAGACAACCTAGATTATTTTTAGCAAAAGCTATTTTGTCTTTAGTGGTTGTTGTCCAAATTTTCTTTCAGTACTGTGCTTTCCTTAGGATTGCTTTCCTGTTATCTCCTTCATTCATCCTCATTAGAATGTGGGGTGCTTTGTAAACAAGCAGCACATACCTATCAAAAAGTGCAGCATTCAATTTTTCTAACATGAGATGTTAAATAAAATAAGGTTAAAAAGTTATGTTAAAAACATCAAACCAAAACCAAACCTTTCTTTAGAATTTGGTTTGTTATGTTCATCTCTGACTTTAAAGTATCTTAAAGCAGCAGCACTCAAGGTATTCTTTTCTCTTTTTGTTTTTTGTTTTTTTTTTCTTTTTTTTTTTTACTTATCGTGTTAGAAGTAAGGGATTTATTTTACTTGTTGGGATTATAACACTGATGGAGTGGGAGTTAGGAGGCTTCACAGCTACATCCTCATTTCTGAAACGTGATTACTGCTATTATTTCTGATTCATGATCTGTGATAGCATAGTGAAAAAACACTTCAGTTAGTGCAATTCACAGTCACTTTCCCTAATGATCAGTAAAAGCTCTGTTACTATTTTCCAAGAACCAGCCTTGCACTAGTAAATTTAAACAATTTATGCAGGCTCCCACGATAAAGGTGATTTTAAAAGAAAGTCAATTATCGATTAAGGAGCTTTTTAAGATGAAAAATGCTCTTATATAGTTTGACATGTATGAATTATTTCTTTATTTTGAATTTTAAAAAGTAGATTTTAAACACATGATTCAAAGAAGGAAATGTTGCACTGATTCAAATGACCAGCTTTAATACTAGCTAAAAATTTGCAGCACATGTGATTAAAATGACCTTTTAAAAATATATTCAGTGTTGTGTTTGCTGCTGCATTTGATTGTCAGTTGTCCTGGATACTGACTAACAACAAATGCTAATGCTGAAAACAAAGCTATGCTATCTCTATAACTAGTGCCTTATGATAAGTTAACTTTTATTTTTTTCTTTATTTCTCTGTTGAGGCAGTAGGCATTTAAATAGGAGGGTAATTTTTTAAGTCCTTGTACACTACAATAAAAATTCTGTATTGCATATCCCTGTTCTTCTCCCCATTTCTGCACATAGAAGCTCAACCTGTGTTTTCCTGTGGCAGGAACTGTCACTAGTTTGACACTGTGAAAATAGAATTCACAAGAATATTTTTCAGTCTTTCATCACCAGTGAATAAGCTTTTTTTTGTTGTCTTTGGCAAATTAATTATTTTTATGTTTAACACAGATAACGTTTAAATGGGATGATTCATTGCCTTGCATTGCCTAAATGTAATTCCTACTGTTGGAAATAAGCAGGGAGGCTTACTAAGAAACTTCAGTACAGAGAAGTCCCCTTGTTCCATCTGTAAAGCTCATGGAGCATATCAAACATGAGAACTAATTTGCTTACACAGTAACTGTTGGACAATTATTGCATGATATTGAAGGAGTGGCTGTTGAGGATGTGCAGCTTTATTGTGATGTTGTGCTTCTGCTCACAAGCGGCCTCGAAGCTCCCCCTAACCTCTTGTTTGGTCCGAGGGCTGCAAAATGCAAAGGACTGAGCAAATAACATTTGTTGGGCTTCTTTGGTCTCTGGGTTGTTTGATTACAGTGAAATGATTATTTAGAGCTGGCTTTGTGCATGGGTGCATGTCCCAGAGGAATTGCACTGTTTTCTTCATAAACTTCAATCAGCTGTTAATCTGCTCACTTAGAAGGACAAGAGACTAAGAAGTTGAGCTGTGTAGACAGGGCCATGTTCCAGGAGTAGAAAGATGAACAACACTAATAAGTTTTCAGCCAAGAAAAAGATAGTTTGAGCAGATTGACAGAAGGAGAGAAGAAGTATTGCTGATGGAGTGCTCCAAGACAGTGAAGAATGAGGGAGAATAAACTGGCCAGTTTAACTGGAGGATGTCCTAGTGCACAAGTCCACAGGGCTGTGACAGAGAGGACTGCAGTCAGCAATACTGGAAACTTGCTTACACTTAAAGCTTTATTCTTTGCCAGTGTGCAAAAACTCATTTTACTGGGGTTTCTGTGGTCTTTACGGGAAACACCTTAGCACTAAAAGAATCTGATAATTTAGATTGAATTCCTGAGCTAAGCACAAGTTTAGCTTTCAGTTAACCCCGAGAGAGAGCTGCTTATGGCATTCTGACTGTAATATACAGCTGGAGGACAAAGTCCACATGTAAATGATACATTTTACACACTAATCATCCAAGTAAAGCCCACACTACTAACACCAGCCATGTCAAAAGAAATATTGTATATTTAAATATAAAGAGGTTAGAAGCTGCAAACTGCTTTGTCACAGCTATCTTGAGAATTTTTAAACCTTTAAATAAATTTCTGCATACTGACTTAAACTGAAATCTTGCTACAAGTACAACTTCAAAGCATTAGCAAATTAGTGATAGAATTTTAAAATTATAATTACAGCTATAGCAATGCATTCCAGATATCCAGAGCTTCCATGCTGGAAACCAAATTTTCCATATGTATGGGAAATGTAGAGTCTGAAAATGCATTCCTCTTGCAACTCAGTCACTGGAAGACAGTAATGTTTTACCAGTTCTGAATGTGTGTTTAGCCTCACAATCATTAATATAAAATGTTTCTAATTTACATTTAAATTTTAATTCAGATGCTTGATGCTGATTTATGAGAAGATGCTCTGAAACTTCTTGAAACACCAATGAATATTTTCAAGGAAGTTAATTACAACCTGAGAATGAGAGATTCTGGGGCTGTTTAGAAAAAAAAAAAAAAGGGAAACAAATGAAATATCTCATTTGTCATTGACTTTTGAAATATTTCATCAATTAAATTAAAAAAAAACCCGATGATTTTGAAAATGTAACTATACATCATACAAAATATCTATTCATTTGTAACTACTCCAGTCTTCACCAAGTGTACTATGTCAGAACTCTGGCATTGCTTCTACCACACAGTTCATTCCATGCCTTTGCAATCATCCTGTTTGCTTAATCTGCAAATGAAAAAGATGAAAAGCAAAAGCAATAGTAAACATAACACTTTGCATGAACAGGACTGTGGAATTTGGTTTGTAACCAAATCAAACTGAACTTAACATCATTCCATATGTTCAGTAGGCCTCTTCTTTGGTCTCAAATATTTTTTGTTAGATTTTATCTCAAACTCAGTGAGGCTGTTATGGACCCTGGGTGCAATTTTAGGTTTGAGTTGTATTGGGTAGGTCTTCATAAGCTCTGCTGCATATAAAGATTTCCACTGGAACTGCACAGTGAAGTTTTTGCTCTATCTTTCTTCATTTATTGTACAATAGGAACAATGAGATTGGATTACTGCCTTGCATCCTATCATTTACTTCTATTCAGCTTTTAATTCAGAGAAATCATTTGACATATCTTAATAAACATATTCATCAATGTAAAATGTATTTGGGAGAAATACAGTCAGTCACTGCCATTATCCTTTAGTGCAAGAATTAACATTATGGTAATAAAAAAATACTAAGAATATATATTTGCATTTTATACTGCAGTTACAAGGCAGAATGATTATTTAATAAAATAAAAGTATTGGCATGACAGAAGAGAGCATTGCTGTACTAGACTATTATATGGCAGCTTTGAGTCACACTCCAGCAGACTTCAATAACACATCTGAAGGATGAGACTCGTTCTGCTGTCATTGGAGTGCAGAGTTGTACTTTGAGATGTTGCCTGGTGGTGCAGGACATATTTACCATCTACAGAATGAAAAGCTCAATATCTTTGGAAAACAGTGATGTGTTTCCCTTGTGATTTCACTTTTGCTTTGCAATCTAAATTTTACTTAACAAATTTGATTAATGAGGTGCTATTCCTATTATGTACTATTGAATTTAATAGCTAAAATTGTATTTCATAGCTAAAATTGTATTTTGTCATCAGACAGGAGCACCAAATAACAATATTTTCCTTGTTGAAAAACTTCCAGTGCCAAATATTCCCACTACTAACCACAACTGTCAGCAATATCCATCACCAGTGCTTCATGCCCATTGTTATCTTTCAAGTCACTGGGATTCTTGATGTCAAAAACTAGGAGAGAAAACACTGCCACACTAGTAGGAATCATGTTTTGAAAAAAACCCCAAACCATCAACACAACCTTTTTATGATTGCATTCTGCCAGATTTGTGCTCATCAAAATGAAGAAGGATACACTGAGACACCTTATTTTTTAATATGGTAAGAATAACCTCACTAAAAGGCAAACAAAACTACCTTTTGCTTTCATTGCTGGTTTGCCCTCAGACAAACAATACTTGTCTTTTTCATGCCAAGACAACATGTTTTTTAACTGCTGACTTAGAGCTTAATCATCTCTCTAAATCCTTGAACTCCCACCATCATATTTTGTCTCAAAAGTTGTAGATTGGTAGCAAAAATGACAAAAATGTAAAATCCCAAATAGATCACTTCTGTCTGCATATGCAGGGGCAAGCATTAAACTAATATATTCACAGCTATAAAGAAAACTTTTTATCATTTTGGCTGTACAAAACTTTGGAACTGTATTTTAGATGTTAAAATGTTCCCATCAGAAGTTTAACATTCTGTAAAATCAATTCTTTCCTAATTTTTCAATCAGTAATCATAACTTTCCCAAGCAGAATCAGTGCAGTGGTTACACAATAAAGAATAAGAGGTTGGCTGCATACATTAAAAGACTTATGAATACAAATCCCAACATGGTGAGGTAATTGTAGGATGCTACTCAGGGAGAGACTTGCACCAACTTCAATCTACAGTTTCCATCATAAATTAGTTTTGTACTTTGTTCTATGTTCTCTGCCTTACATTATAAATTTCCTTGAAATGTACATATTGGCTCTGATTCCAGTTTTATTATCATAAGATAAAGTCAAGAAGGGAACTGAGCATGTTGAATATTTATGAACTAACTTTTTTTTGTTGATTTTTATAATAGAAAAAAAAGTTGGGAAAAAAAAATCTCTGGAACCATGCTACAAAACTCCATTGAAAATCATTCCCAGATGATTACTAGGTGGATTTGAATTTAATATTGAATTTTTAGTTATCACATCTAAATAGCTTTCAAGATTCCTTCAGTAACATAATTTTGGTTTCAGCTCATCCATTTAAGCAACATGTCTGTTCACCCAAGCTTAAGGCTATGACTATACTTCTGAATCTGTAATGAATTTGCAGCATAATCCAAAACAGTCTATTTGCCATTGCCATTTACCATTCACTCCTTGTCAATGAGAGGAGATGCACATTTGGTCAATAGCTAGCTATACACAGCCAAGAGCATACACAAAAGAGAATGTACACACCAAAGTTTGGACATTATTTGAGTTAGCACTTGCTCAGCTGGAAGTGTCCACAATAAACTCTCAGAAGCAGAGCAGTTTTCACCCTGAAAAGTTTGTTTCCATTGTGTTAGTTCACTCTTTACACTCCAGAGCACCAGCCAAGAGAAAAGAATCCCCAGACTTTGCCATGTAGACCCTTGCTTTTCAAGAGCTAATCTGATCCCTTCTGAACTGCTTTATTATTTATTATTATTATTTATTGCTGTCCCTGCTGTGGCTGTGAGGAGCTGCTCCCCTGTGCCTGCAAGCCCCGTTTGATGGAGCTGGGTGGGATTGGTTCAGGGAGCCTGCAGTCAGCAGTCCTGGCCAGCACAGCAGAGAATGCCACAACACAGGGAGGGCAGCAAATGCCTGCCAGCATTTCATTTGTCAGCAGGGCACTGCACAGCAGCCATTCCAGCCCTGGAGTACTGAGTGGCTGTGGGTGTGACTGATGTGGGGGTAGGAACAGTCTCTGAGCCTTGCAACTAAACCAGGACTTTGGCAGCGCTTAGAGTAATGGCCAGTTTATGCCAATTAGATGAAATTCTGATTGGTCAAAAGTCCTGGTAAAGCTCTGATACTCTTTAATGGCTTGAGGACTTTACCCAGGGACTCTACAATTCACTTAGGACCTCATAGATGCTTTACTGAGGGGAATTGTGGTTTTGTTGTTAATGTGGAGTAAGGAGAGACATAAAGGGATATGCAGGAAGTTTATCGTACAGCTTTGCAAAAAAAAAACCCACAAACAAGCTAAAAAACCCCTAAAAACACAGCTTAAACAGTTCAGTGTTGGAAAAGGAAAAACAATCACTGGCAAGAGCAATAGAAGCTATCTAGGAAAAGTGCAGTGAAAACTACCAAATAATTTACCAAATTAGACCCACCTGAGAAGTGTTTTGAGAAGCCAGGAGGCTAGCAGGAGTTTTCAGCTAGATCTACTTTCCCTTTTTGTTCTGATTTGAGGGAAATTTGGGCATCTGCAAATGAGGAAAAAGTCATGTGCACACAGGGCCAAGGGAACTTGTGCTCCCCTGCTATGGCTGTGCCCTTTGGCAGCACAGCTGCTGTGGTTGAACAACTGCTGCCACCCCCAGTGGGCAGAACAGACCCTTGGAGACTTTGTGCTGATACTGAATCCCCAGCAACTGAACCCTGGCACAAAACAGAATCACAGGTGGCAGCTTTCCCTTATGTAAGTGGTAGGAAATCTTTCTGGAATGTTGGGTGCAGTGAGCACTCTGGATTTGTTTCACAGAGGCCCCTCCAAGTACTGAGGGATCTGAGTGAACCCCTTTGCAGTGGAGTATTGGCCAGGACCAGCCTGACTGGTTCTGCTGCTCTGGCATGGGGGGTTTGGGCATGTTAAACAAGATGCTTATACCTTCAGAAGCAAATTAATAGATGAATATTGTGTGAAAAAGAATAAGATGGTATTTTATAAAAAGGTTCCAAAAAAGAAACGTGTTTTCTTCTCTACCTCATCAAATGACTAACTCTATTTTAAAGAATATAATTTGCATTTATAATAGTGGTTTAAATTATTTCTCAGTTTTTCAAAGCTCTAAGATTGGAAAACTGCATTCCTCCTAGAGTAATCCAGATTCTTGTTAAAGTTTCAAGTTAATTTCTGAACAGCCATTGATTTTATGAGGAAACACTCCTTATCATTGAAAAACAAACCTGGCCACCACTTTGGTTAGAACAGTTTCAAGTTTCCAGTCATAGCTCTGTCCTGAAATTGCCATAAATGCTTTACTTAGTTAAATGAACTCCTTCAAGGATTTTTAAAATAACATTATTTGCATTAATGATTAATAATGTCTTTCCCACAATTTCAACACTTCTTTTTCTTGGATTGTTTTTCCTCCTTGCTAAGGGGTCTCCACTTAAGAAAAGATGTCTGTGAAAAGGAATAATTTCTTTCGGACACAATTAACCCCAGAAAAGATCTTCAAGAATCCATAGAAAATCAGAAAGGATAAGATATTCGCAGAGGATTTATTCCTAAATGTTTAACTAGAATAAAAGTTCCTTTAAGACCTATAATGGCAAAATTCACTTATAAAGACCTATAATGGCAAAATTCACTTATTAAGACCTATAATGGCAAAATTCACTTATAAAGCCATCTCTACTGTGTTTCTGGCATTAATCTTGTGTCTATAGGTTTTTGTATCCAAGTCAGTAAGCACAAATTTTACCTTATCCATGCAAAGGTGTTAGTGTGGTGATAGAGAGACCAGGCACTAAGTCTGGATAAAAATGTTTGTGGCAAAACCAGTAACAAATACCAGAAACTTCTGAATCATTAAGAATATTAAAAGCAAAATTGTTTATACTTCTTTGAAAATGTCCAAATTTTAGCAGATATAGAGGATAAGCATATAAACTACAATTTATACTATTAAGCTGTCTTTTTCTACAGTTTGTTCATTATATTGATAATTTTATGCACTAATCTAATAATTAGCTGACTTATTTTTTTTCTGACTGTGATCCTCTGCCTCTCATAATGAGATCTAAATAACTTTATGCTAATATATTAGGTTTCTTTCCTCTCAAAGTAACAAAATTACAGTAAAGAACAGCAGTGCTACAGGGCTCCTTTCAAACACATACAAATGTATGTATGTATCACTTTATAATGTGATGACCTTGTATTGTCATAGTCTAGCATTTTAGAGCCATTAACATTTCCTTGTGAAAATCTGCTTTGAAATATTTATTTGCAAGCTGCACTTGATTTCCTAGGTGACACCATTTCCATCATTTCTACAAACATAGGGAGATAGATGAAGATGTTTCTGGAACCAGAGACACAGAACTAGAGCTATGCTGCAAAGTGTGAATCACCTATCTGCCCTATGCATAAGGAGAGATTTCAGATTTTATAAGTGTCAAATTCACCCAGACATTTTTAGAAAGGAAGACAAGTGGTCCATGAAAATCTGGTCTCTGTAACTTAGTGCTTTACTCTGCTGAAGTTGTCCACTGGAATAAAACTAAAGTTTCCCTTTCCTCTTTACCACCTCTTGTGTCTGTTCATCAGGAGGAGGGAGGATTGTGCCTCTCCCCTCTGCATCTCAATGACCCACATGCAGTACCTCAGCTTCCTCCTGTGTTCCTTGATTTTGTCTGGCCAGGGAATAATGTCTGATTTTTTCAGAGTTGCCCATCCTAGGCTACATATCCTGACTGATCAGCAAGCAGAACAAGCCAAGCAAACAACTCCAAACATTGTGGTTCAGCCTTTTGTCTCCATTCAGCCATTTGTTTTCCTAACAGCTGTAGAAGCATCTCATCCTTGAGATCTCAATAACACCAAAAAGGGCAAAGGAGTAAAAAGCTACTGCAGGGAGTAACAGACAGCAAGACAAAATAAAAATTGCATTACCCTTGTTCTCTTTTAAGAACAATAAAACTCAAGTTATTTAGTGAGCACAATAAAATGCTACAGGGCATTGTTAGCACAAAGTTTGGATCCATAAATCACATAAGTATTGAGATGCTGCTCTGAGAGTCTGTAACCATCAAACAGTGAGATCTAGTCATCAAAGTCTGGGAATGCCAGGAAAACAAGAAAAGAAGGGTAGGATAATCTATGGTACATCCTTTTCTATGTGGATCAAAGAACTAACTTCTCAGGAACATGTCTGCCTGCTTTGTAGAGTCTAAATTAATTGTCCAGGAAAGTCTGGAAGAAGTCAGGATATGTCAGAAGGTCAGATCATGGAGGAAAATACAAGCTCAAAACTTGGCAGATGGTTTATTAGCTGCTAATTATTCCTATTTCTACTTTACATGATATTAAGTGTGTGCTAGAAGCTTCCAAGTGGAAAATTCTCGCAATAGTTAATGGAGTTCAAAAGCTGCATTAATCCTCCTTTATGGCTTATGACACTATTGGGAAGGAAGGTACAGCACAGCTTCAAGGATGCAAAGGTGTAAAACAACCTGAGGCTAACTAGCTAATTACAAAGGGCAAAGTCCTAAGTGCATATTTCCCCACGGGAAATTTCTGTGTGTAGAAATGGATTAACTTCCCTCATATACCTGTAGCTTATTTAGAGATCAGTGCACCCTGCAAGTTGGTGACCATGAGCTGGTAAAGAAAACTCTTCTCATATAGATCCTTACAAATCTTGTCAGCTTTGAAGGAATTAACAGAAGAGGAATAATTTAATCTAAATTATCAACCCAGCAAATTAAAACTAGAACATTTGCATGTCATAGTCCAATATCACATGCATGACTGAATCCTGGCAGTCAGGATGTCAGGATCCATCATCTGAAGAATCCTTTTGAACTATTCTCAGAGTAACTTGCAGCCATGGATTTCCCTAGGCTTGACCTGTGTGAGATAACTGTGACCAGCATGCAGACTGCTTGCTCCGTCCTGTGGATTTGCTATCAGTGAAAGCTCTGTCATTCTCACCAGCTATCCCCTGATTAAGACATGGAGAGCTCTTTTACATCATGCACAGGACTAAAACACATACATCAGTCTTATGTGGAAACAGTTCCTGATACCCCCTCCATATAAGAAATGACGAGGCCTCACAGCTGGAGCTGTGGCCATTTAAGCAAACCTGAGCTTTTTTCCAGTCTGCCTGCCTGCAAGCTGAATACCTCTGAGCATCAGATTATCTTTGTGCTTCATGTTGTGGAACAGTGTTGCAGAAGCCAGAGCAGAGCTGGCTGTGGTCCAGCATTATCATATTTATGTTCAGATACCTACGACTGGCGTGCATAGATTGCTGCTGCCTGAAGTGGAGCGCACCGCTATCACCAGCAGTCAGAGCAAACGAGGGTTGGCAAACTGCAGGATCCAATATCAGCCAGCCTGGCAGATCCAATTCAGGAATGAGGATCAGCACAGCCTTAACATAAAGAAATTGCAGATGAAAAGGTAAATTGCTCAGAGCGGATGTATTGAACATAGGAGATGAGAGAAGCTGTCAAAGGAAGATGACAATGAACAGCCACGTTTCACAAAGAAGATGTCAGAAGGCACATGGAGAGAGTCTGTTCTATTTAAGATGTTCCAGAGATTGTTTTTTCAAAAAGAATTCAAAATTTCAGAGCTACGTAGTGTGGGGCACCTGGAGCAGCCTGCATACCCACTGAACTTTCACAACAGAGCTGTATCTGCAGAGCACTCATTATCCACATTGGTAAAATTACCTGGACTGGATTTTGACCCTGTATCAGCTTAAGTCATTCAGTAGAGGTTAGGATAATAACTATATTATATTTTTCTTTTTAAGCCACAGTTCAATAATATCAGAAAATGAGTAAGCAAAAATAAGCCTGGAAACCAGTGTCATCATACATACAATGTAATAACAACTTAATGACTGAGCCAGAAGGCCAGGCAAAATCTCATTCTCCACACCCCACAGAGTATCTTGTGGATGATACCATTGTTTCAGTACTCTCTCTCCAGTCTCTTTCTTGCCCATAAAAGCTTATTTTTGCCTTCGTGTTTGTGATTCTGCCTTTCTGTGCCTGACAGTTGTAATGAAGATATGCCACAGTTTTGGTGACAAGGCAAGTATTCTAGAGAAATCCTGGCAGAAGAGATGAAATGAAATAGTTAATACCTGACACTAGGTTCTGGAAGTGATCACCTATATAAAAAATTATGTAATGCTCTGTAATTTACAGAAAAAAATCATACTTGTTTAGAGGTCACCATTAATGTAAAAATCAATGAAAACACGTATAAATGCACGGAAGAAAACAACCTCCTATTAAAATGTCATTGCAGCATAAGGATCCATAAAGGTGATATGGGAAAAGACAGCATATGTTTGTCTCAGCTTCAACACCAACTCTAGCTGAAAAGGTGTTATGAATTTTTGAAAGCTTGAAGTTGTGCTACTTGACTTAGAATAACAAATATGGGGTTTTTAAACAAATAACTGTGTTTTCCTACATACTTTAATGTTCTTATCACTTCAGGATACCTGCAATTCTAGATGTGTTCTACAAAGGAATATGATATTCCACTTCAAATTTCTGAATTTAGGCCACTTACACACAAAGTGTGTTTAAGCTGCCACAGTTTACATACATTGATCTATATCCCCCCATGTGCTGTGCAATGTGTAACATGCATAGCACGTTGTATTCTCAGTGCAGCATTGACATTGGAGGATTTTTCCTCAGCTGTGGAAGCAATCCCTGTCTTGTTATCCACTTGCCTTAAACTGTTAGTGGGGAAAAAACCTTTTTTATGAATATATGAACAAAAAATGCCTTCTGAGAGATAAATTTTCTGACATATTCTGCAGCTACAATCACAAGAGGCCCTAGATGAACACACTGCACATTTTGAAGCGAATAAATGTATTTTAGCAGCAGCAGCAGGATTTTTCTCCCATTATTTACAACTCTTTATAATTGTGGGAACTATTAACTCTACAGGCACAGAAAAGTTAAGAAATTTGTATCTTCTGGTTTTAGGATTTAGTGCAACACAAAGTGAAGATTAAAATAGCATTCTCCTCCTGATACAAAACTGGAGACAGTCAGGTATTGTCTTTCCTTGCCTTTGACAGTCTTTAAATTCCATTCACTGTACCTTAAAAGAATATACTTGACGTGCAGCCGTGTAATTTGTATCAGCATAACACTATAATAATTTCAGAGCTGTAATATCATTGTTTAGAAAGTCAAGATATTTCCATCTCATAATCCAAGGATGCTTGTAACAATCTGTTGTAACACTCACATTAGCATCATCACCTACTCTGGAGAGGCTGAGATGTAATTTAAAACAGAAACAATGGAGTTTTGGGGATAAGGAATTGCTGATCAAAACCTTAAGGATTTCCAGAGGTCACAAACATCCTGGCAGTCTGCCACAGTCACGGCTGCTGACCAGAGAACACTTTCTAGTTTCCTTGCAACTCCAGGTGAACACAGTTATTAAAATAGACACCTTGAAAAAAATTAGGAATTGGTACTAATCAGGAACTCATTTTAGGGTGAGAATGGGGGAACCTTAAGTTTTCCAATATCCATAAAGCTTCAAATAAAATTATTATAATATTTTAAACATTTAAAATAATTTCCAAGGCTAATTTAATAATTTTTTTTTTGCAATTCACTGAAGAAGTCAGCTTTTGAACCATTGTTGGTTCAAAAATCAGGAATAAAATCTGGCTGTATGAAAAAACTCCTACTACTGAAATGGATCTAGGCATTGCCTTACTACTGTGGGGGAAGAAAAGGCCTTAAGAGACTGGATGGTGAAATAGAACGTGGTGCTTGGGGATCCCCAGTTTAAATACAGTCACAATGAGTATAACAGTGGCAAGTTTGTAAGTCTGCAGCCTAAACTATGTGTCACTAGATTTCCAATCCTTTGAGCAGTAAATAATCTGGAAAGAAACAAGTTTCTCAGTTTCTTAATAGTGTCAGTAACCTGTTCTCTTAAGCAGACAAACTTGCTAAAACAGGGGTAAGAGTGCTTATTAGAAAATGTTTAATTTCTTAATAGACTTGGTCTTACTGAAGAAAATAGAGTTTTTTAAACAGAAGCATGTTAGCTTTACCGCCAGATTGCATTTCAGGTGGAGCTGTTACTTGGGGAAATTGGTCTGTGGCAGGCTGACAGAGTCCCTGGGCTCTTGGGGAAGGTGGAGTCCTGGTGCTTTCTCTTCTCACTCTTGTTACAACGGGCTTTAGGCTAAAGCAATCTCAGTGCTAAATTCCTTTGACAGGGGAGAAAGAAAGGGAAAAGTGAATGGGTAGAGCTGTGATCCACAGCAGTGTGTTCACACTGGCCAGCCTCCATCTCTGACCATCTTTTAGAGGCATGGCCTGGGTGGGTTCATAGATTTAAAGGAGTAATTAGTTCCATTAGATCTGGGATCTGTCCAGGTGCCCTCTGTAATATTCAAGTCCTATCATTTTACCCAGCAGCTCCTATAATCAACATGTGAGCTGTGAAGCCAAACTGCTGCTATGTTTCTGAACTAGGAGACAGATTTTAGTGACAATTTTCTTTTCCATAAATACTTCTTTAATTTTTTCTTTACTTCCTTTGGTGTCATATAATAATACGAACTCAAAGTGTAAAATATACTTATAATCCTGAGAGTTCTGTTAAACCCTAAGTGATAATAGGAAAAAGAAGAATACTAATGGCAAGAGCATATACTGAAGATTTTGCTTTCATGTGAATGCAATTAAAGCTTTTCCCTTAAGCTAATAGGATAAGTAACTATATGAGGAAATCCACTGACACTGCAAATGTGCAGGAGGGAGAGAGTAGTGTTTGCTTGGTGTTCAATGGTCCGTGTGTAATAAGCTGGCAGTTCCATCTAGTTCCTACTGGACAAATGTGTACATCAGAAATTCCTGTTTCTCCCTTCCTCCAGCTGCACATGGAAGTTTCAGCAGTGAAGCCGAGAGCTGAATTAAGAAAGACATGGCTACATTTTCAAAGCTTTTTTATTTTTCCCCGTTTCTTTCTTTGTAGGTAAATCTATGCACACAATGAATACATTCCTATTGCATACATGGCTATGAGATTCAGGATATCAGTTGATTTCCTGAATATCTGTGCATGACTGATCAACTCACATGCCTTTGTCAAACTATTCTAGGAGATCTATTCTGATGCTCCCAAACTTTGAGGCTTTCCTAAAAGCATTTGCTAACTTGATACTCTGTCTTTTGAGAATAAAATAATGTTCTAGAGTTTTCAGTAGTTACTCTCATTCCTGGAAGATAGAGAATAAACAGTCTACAGGTTGGATCACATAATTAATTAATTTAAAAAAAAAAGTGGAAATGATTCCTTAATGCTGGTAATTTCCCCAGAAATTATAGCATATATATATAGCATAACACAAACAGTGAGTCTGTGGTAGATTGGTATGGCACAATTATTGGTGGCCTTAATTTGGGATGCTTTATATTTGGATTTTGCTTAAACAAATGTACTTCAAAAACCCTGTTGGCATACCCAGTGCAGCAAACCACTTACATGAGGCTCTCACAACTCTACACACAACCAGCAGGAGACTGGCAGTTTATTTTGCTCTGTAATATTGCTCCTGGCCAGGATGTGGACCAGTTTTTGGCAGTGCATGATGTCCAAACTATGGAAAAGATTGTCAGGCCCATTCCTGCATGGCTTGTGGTGAGAAGGGCCAGAAACTCGGGTGGAGTTAGCCAGAAGTTCCCAAAATAGCTAGAGCTGTGCCACCCTTTTTAGGAACTGTAGTGAGCACCAGGGATTGCAGCCCTTTTAAAGGGAAGAGCAACAGAGCATCAAGGACACTGTCCTTGGAAGAGCAGCCCCAGGAAGTGCTTTAACTCCAGGAGCCAGGGTGGCATAACTCTGAGGCTGCTATAAAGAACTTTGTGAAAATACAAAAGTCTCTCCAGCTTTTCCTTTAGTTATGGACAGTTGTTAATGACAAGGAACTGTAAATATTGCATACACAGGATGGGGAAATGCAACTCAATAAAAAAAAAAATCTATCAGCAGTCTTTAATGCCTTTTATAAAAAAAAAATCTTAACATACTGATAAAACCAAAAGTTTCAAAAAAAATTCTTTTCCTGTAAAAATGTTTCAAGCACTATATATGTTCTTTCTCCTGAGACAATGGCTGCTGACTCTCCAATGTCTTTTGCTGCAGCAAAAGATTCACAATTGTCTATTCAGTCTGTGAACAGCTTCATGCTTGTTATGTCATTTTTTGTCCTCTAATATTCTTTTAGTGCCTACATGAGATCCCTGTGTGCCTCTGGTATTACTGATCTAGCCCAGAATTTATACTTTTTGCCCTCAGGAGTAGCAGGTTTGAAAAAACATTTGGCATAGTTGGAATGGGGGACATTAATATCATTGACCCTTTTGTTAATGGGTCATTGACCCTGTAAATGGTCCCTACTCTATGGAATGTGTTTTAATTTGCAGGCAATATCTTGCTAACCTGACTCCCACTTTCCTATGGAATTTCACAAACCTGAACCCCACTCTGTGGAATCTCACTAATTTAGATGCAGAGTGACTTGTCATTTGCATCCCATAACAACTACAATTAAACTATGCCACATGGCTTCATCATGCTTCACCCAAAATACCTTTGCCATCAACATTTCTCAGAGTGGCAATTCTCCTGAGCTTTCCAGAATTTATAGGTCACAGGTAAAACAGCATGTTCTCTGCAAATGTTAATGAGTTTACAAACTGCTGAGTATTATAATGATAAATTTGATCATATTTCTCTACTGACTTTGTATGGTCTTGGTGCTGCAATATTTTTAGCATATATCTGCTCTCAAAGGGCCCAATCCAAAACTCATTGAAGTCAAGGAAAATAGGTGTATTAAGATTAGCAGCTTTTGATCAAGCCTGAGACAGTCAGTGCCATAAAAACATTATCTGTGCACATCCTGATATGCCACTGACATCTCCTTGCACCACTGCAAGTCACTGAATCTCATTTTCTTTGCAGCTTTCTGCCTGATCAGGGAATCTATTAAGTCCAGGCAGCCAAAGCAGCTGTCTTGAGTCAGATAATTTTCAGCTTCCTCCATAAAGGGAACTAATACAATATCTACTTTATGCCCACATCACTGTCATAATTCACGTGGTATTGTGGAGGGCTTCCAGGGCAGAACGGGAGCAGTGATTTCTAAAGCTCTGGCCCTGGTCAATCCTCTGCTTCTGTAATCCACTCCCTGTCCTGCATTTACAGGTACTTTCACCAGCTTTCTTGGGCACAAAGTAATTGCTGTAGCTTTCAAATGCATCCTTTCACACCTGAAAGGGTATGGTACAGACTGGGAACAAGGTTGCATTTCTGTCCACTGTCTCTTCTGACACAGGTACAGACAGAGAACTGTAGTCTGATGTCCTCCTTGGGCTTTTGATACCTTTACAGATAGAAAGTGACCTGTTTATTTCAGGAGGGTGCAGTGTTCTTGTTGTGGTATATGATGGCACTAAGATCTATCATTTGGGGTTCTAGTACCCAGACCTAGCTCTACTTTTAGGGAGAGACAAAACTGTTTACAGTGCTTTGACAAACCATCTTCCACAACAAGTCCACTTAAAAAAATACTGATGACAAAACTAACATTTTTGAAATGAGAATCTTCATGAAATACAAACCAAACACTGAAAATAGCTAGTGGTAATGGATCATCTATCACCCCTTCCAAAACTGTTTCCTTTTAATAAAATGGAATTTTGTGAGGGTTTCGGTGTCACACTGCTGGATGTCTCCTATGGAAAAGGTCAATATCTAACAATACCAAATGTTGTCACACAGACTAAGTCTTATGCCAGTATCAGAAACTTCCCTGCGGGTTACCAAAGAACAAGGTAGTTGATGTTTGGTTTGGGCATTAGATGGACTTCTTCAGAGGGCTACAGAGCATTTAAATAGCAGATTCTATCTTTATGATGAAACTGGTTGTGAAGTGCTTTAGTTTACAAGCCCCAGGTGTTTCTGAAGTGCAATTCAATGAGTATTTTACAGTTTCATAAGAGCCTCCTCTCTTTGTAAGAGAAAGGCAAGTAGATGACTGTTTCTATTTTCTCTTTTCCAGTTTTACTAACACTCTTGGTATAAAGGGTAACACAAGCAGTAGTCCTTTCTATGCAATAATAATAATAGACTCTCTTCAAAGGACAATGTTAATCATTGTCCCTCTTCCATTCCACTTAGCTACAGTGAAAAGATACAAAACTAAACATCTCCTCAATAATGGAAGAAAATAAAATTACATTTTCTGATCTCTTGTATTTTCTTTCCTCCAAAGCCTGTGCTGTGGTCAGTGTAATATATTGTGTGAAAACACAATGTACACACTCCACATACTTTTGAAATGTCTGGTGAAATGGCTTTTTGATTTTTCAGGGCATAGGACGAATGCGCAGTGAATTCACAGTAAAAGCTCCATATAGGATCTCTTGATAGGTGTAACTTATTTTTTATTTACAATTTCTATGGCTTCTAGTTTTTATTTTCTCTTTTTCCCTGCTGTCTGAATTCAATATGAAATAAATTTGCAATCCCACAATGTTGCTTCAACCTTTAAAAAAATGGACTGCAGCCAGTGCCAGTTATGGGCAACTGTCCAAAATTACACACCAGCCACATAGTGCAAAGTAGATTTTGTTACCTTTGTAGAATTTAGCCAGAAATTTCTTTTTATTCTCTCCATTCCCTGGAGGAATGACCTCCTTGTCTGGGTTGCTCCCACCTAGTAAATGTGCTAATTATTATTACTTAATTTCCTGATATGAATTGTGTTTAATCCTATGCCTGTTGAAGGCCTGGACAGAGATTCATGCACATCACGTAATGTTTGGAAATGTAAAGCATAAGGGCTGATCTAGGTAGCATATGGCTCATGGTCCTTTAGCTCTTTGTTTTGATAGTGAACTTTAGGAGAATGGTATTCATTATTTTATATTTCAGTGTATTAGACATTTTTGTCCTAGTTTTGGAGAGATACTAGAGCTTCCACAATTCTGACATCTTTAAACACAACTTCATCAGGGAAGCAGACAAGTCAGCAACACACACAGCAACACTAATGCTGCTGTTTCAGTAACAATGGGAAGTGTGTTTTGAGTCTATACCAACCTTGATTTTGTAAACATAAATAGATTCAACAAATGCAGTCTATTATTCCAACATATACTTAAAATGCACTGTATTGTATAATGTATTGTTTGAGTTAAAAAGAGCAAATAATTGCATTTAATGAATGATCACTGTGTTTAAAAATATTTTGAAGACAATATTTTTTTAATACCAACTTCATGTAGCAGCTTAATTACAGAAGTGGGAAAATCAAATAATCACTTTATGGTCAGAAATCTGGCAAAAATATTAAAATTGTCTGCCTGACTCATTTTTCTTAACAGCTCAGTGACCCCCATGTCTCAGGTGCATGCCAGGAAACCTGTGTTTGGGCAGATTGTATCCTAGTCCTCATGGCTGTAGGATCACCAGACAGCACTTTCAGCAGTGGCACCACTCTGAGTGTGCCCATTTCAAGCACTATCCATTTGCCTCCCTTTTTAAGAGTGTCACCCTCTTCCTCCTTCCCCCACCACAATCTCATCACTGCTTCACAGCTCTCTTCAGAGTTGGACTGTAATGACTTTAAAATAATTGCAATCCTGCTGTGTGTGAATTAGAGCCAGATCTGTTCCCCTCACAGAGTCACAGTGTGGCTTCCCAAAGTGGGGCTGGAGGACCACTGGGGCAGCTGCCTACAGCCTGGGGCCATGAACCAGCTTTGGTGGCATCCCTCCACTGTTAGCTGCAGGCAGCTCATTTCTCTTCTGTAGACACAAGCTTTGTTTTCAACAATTTAGTGTCCTTCTGAGTTTGAAATATGAGAGAAATAACCTTGCTAATATATTTGAGGCAGGAAGTGGGCACCCCTAAAGTAATGGCTATTTTCTAAAGGACTCTTAATTCCTTTAATGACCTCTGATTCCTTTTCTCACTGATTTCTCAACAGTTCAGAATTAAACCAAAACAAATCCATTCACATATTTCAATATACCAACAGAAGTTGCATAGGAATAAAGAAATTGTGCATTAATCCAATGGTTTTCAAGTATGTATACAGACATAATAGACTAAGCAAGTAATTCTTCCTAGAAGAGATAATCAAAGGTCCCAATTTAAACAGTTCATTTTACAATAATCTTTTCTGTTTTGTCAGCCTAATACACCTATTAAAAATTTAATCTCTTCATTGTTTTAGTAATGTGAACCAGTATTTTACAAGTACTTGATTGATGGACATAGCCAAATGAAACGTGTTTGCTTGCCCTCACAGGGATTTTCAATAACTGTTTTCATTCTATGCCTTGAATAAAATAGTTTCTTTCCTCAACAAAACAAAGGACAAACAAGAGAAATGTGATGCCTGTGTTTTTTTGCTCCCTTAATTTTCTGATATTGGCTTAGAAACCTTTCAATATAAATAACTCCCAGTATATGCATAAATTGTTTACCATGCAGTGGTTTTGTTGAGTCTCCTAGGAGCTCTGCAAGGCAGGTTTGGGAAAAACAGTGCTATAAACCCCACAAATAACCCTGGTTTTGTAACTGAAAAACATGAACAATCATCCGAACAGTGGTCAATAGAAATAAGGTTTCAATCCAAAAGGCATAAAAGACTGAGTGGGAAACAAAGTGATGTTTCTTTCACAGCCAATGACCTTTTATTAATGGCCAGCAGAGCACCAGCAATGGTGATGCAGGCCTGAGGAAGGACTGCAAGGGCTCTGCACTCCCAAGTGACACCACTTTGTCCATCAGCAGCTTTCACAGAACACACTGAAAAGAAATAAATAGTGCCCTTGCTGTGGAGCCCATGCAGAAAGAGAACTGTTAGCCTTGCTTCTCTTTATACTGAAAGATGCAAACTTGGTCTTTTTGATTATTTTTCTTTTCTTTCAGCCTTGCAGGCAATCAGGCAATCATGGAAGGATCTGAGCATCTCAAAGACCACGCTGTGGAAAGCAGATATTGAGTCTTTCCTGTGTAATGATTTGCACAATGATGCTTTCTAAGCAAAAAACAATAGGTTCCTTTCCCCCCCATTTTTTTAAAATTTTTTTTTCCCTGTCAGACAAGCCTTTCTAATGACATTTTTAGGAATGTTGGTAACTTTTGAACTTTATATCAGGATTCACAGCATAGCCATTAGTACCAAGGAGCATACTTGTAAAATAGGATCTTCTTCCCATTATATTTTTCTAATAGCAAATTTTGTAAAGATTTTGATTTATTATTTATTTTTTTATTCATTAATTGAGAAGATTAATATCAGAGCATTAAGTGCAATCATCTGATAAATGGAGAGAGCCCAATAAGCCATTCATGACTTAAGCCAGGGTTCAGACCAATTTATAGAACCAGAGGACTAAAAGTCCCCTTTGTTCTGCACTGTCAGGCTACAAGATGCATTACCTTGACAAAACCAAAATTGCAGACATCCAGCATTTGCTGTCAAAAAAGCTGCCTGCAATTAAGGTCTTTTGAGACCAACAGTGACAATAAGAGTAGAAACAGAAATATATTTAATGAGCATGAAATGTAGTCAGGTATAATATTTCCTCACATTTTATATATTAGTATATATAAAATTAGAATTAGAATTCAGCTTCTAATTCAAAAGAATTAGATCAGCTTCTCCCAAGAAAAGTTCTTGAATATTATACTACTCTTTAATATTATATGTGGCTATTTGATACCATTTTTATCAGCTGTGCAAAATATATTAAATCACTAAATACTGCATTTTAATATGTGTACACACACATAGATTTATGCACAAATTTATATGAAAATAATCCTACTTGGACTTCAATAGATAGACTTTACTCAACTGCAGAAAAGTTACTAATCCATGGTCAAAACATGCATTTTATAAAAGATTTTTCTCAGTGTGAAAAGTGCACATTTAAAGTAGATATATATATTTAAGGCAAGACACTTCTACTATTACTGCTAATAGATTCTCTGTTATCTTTTAGTGGTGATGTAACATTACATGCCTGTCATCTGAATACAAGATTCTATCTTTTGCAGTGTTCTTAAAGTCATTGTAACTAAACCAAGCCAGTTTTCAGACATGCTTTCAATTCTCCTCTTTTCACAGGCTCTCCTTGTTACAGAAAATGCCCACAATACCAGTAAAAAATCCCATTCTGGCCCATTAGGTAGCTGAGCAGACCAAAACCACTGATTGTTATTTAACAACTTTGCAGAGCTGATGCGTAAAATTAATAAATGATTTAATAGCTTATAGGAAAAAGATAGAATGGTTGACTTCAGTTCCTAAAATTTTCCTAAGAGACTTTATGCTTTCTAGTAATGCTGAGCTTGTAATCCTATTAGTCAGCTCTCTTTTTCAAGGTACACTAATTTAAATGCTTTCATTGCTTTTCCTTGAATATGTGCATTCTGTGGGCACAGTTTCAGGTCCGTTCCTGTTGGTTTGTGTCCCTGTGCTCCTGCAGCTGGAGATGGCATTTCTGGGAAAGCAGGTGTGTGACCAGAACATCCCTGTGACTCAGTAATCCCTGGCTGCCAGAACCACCTCCTAGGACTTTTGGCTGCCAGTTGGCATTTAAATTTCCTATTCTTCTGTGAGGAAAAGACCCAAACCTTGCCAGGCTGGGATGAAGATAGCCCTGGATGAGCAGATCACATGGAAGGGAAGTGGATGTGGGCTGTGTTAGAAAGGCTGCTTGGTTTCCATTTAGAATATTCACAGGCAAGTTTCAAAAACGACTGCAAGTGGGGATCAGATATTCCCAGAGATGAAAGGAGAGTAGTGAACAATTTGCTACAGGTCATTTTACTTCTGCATGGTCATACAGAGTCACTCCTGGAGGGTCATAGCAGCAACACTTGTGGTGAAGTCAGTTATTTAAGGATTTCATTACTAGTTATTTTAAAGGGGAATCTTTAAATTGATATAGCTCATTCCTTAAAATGAGAAGCCCATTTTTAAGGGCTGTGGCTTTTAGAGCCTTGTCATATTTCCTTCACATACTTCTCATACAGCTAATGTTATTGTTGTTACTGTTGTTACTGTTTCACTCCCATTCAATAAAAAGGAAAAAAAAAATAATCTGTCACAGAATAAATTCCAAGTAAGTTGAATGTACTTTAGTACTACATGTCAGTGGCTTTGAGTATATAAAAGCTACAGAGAGGTTTGTAGTGAGAAACATCTCCCTGACTGAAGAGAGACAGAAGCAGCACTTTATCAAGTAGAAAAGATAACCATGAGTCAATACTTTCCCAGACTGTTATAATGGAGCTATTTTGCTACTACGGTGCAAAAATTATTGAGTACTTTATTAAAAGGCAGATAAATAATGTCTCATTTTTTTTTCTGAGGATATGTAAATAGGAAACTCAGTAAAAAAACTCAACCTAAATCACTTTTACTCTTTGGGACTCATTCTGTAATGTGCTGAGCAAACACTTATTGAATGAAATGTGCCTCAGTGAATAAAATTCTAATTAGAGTAATTGAGCTTTGATAACTGCTATGTCGTTAAACATAGATTGGCCTTAAACTAATTGTATTTGCATTGTATTATGATTTCTATTAATTAATGCACTAATATTTATATTCTGCAAACTCTTTTGAAGTAAATCATTTAAGTCTGTACCACTTAATCTGAAATGAAATGCACTTTGAATACAAACCTGCCACGGCACTAGTAGAAATGGTTCTTTAAGGGAATATGGTGCAGATTTCCCTGTCTGTGGTTAAGAACAGCTGAGGACCGGTGGCTCTGGCCTTTTTGGACTCCCTCCCTCCCGGAGCTCTGCAGCAGGAGGCAAGGCTGGGGCTTTGTGCCAGCTGCAGCAGTTCTGCAGTGCCCCCTAAGCTGCCTCCTCTCACTACAGCAGGACCACCTGCCAGCCCAGAGCAGTCCCAGGCAAACAGGGAGAGACTGCAGTGGTGCTGGGCACACCCTGAGGAGCTCCTGATGCTCCTTTTGGGGCACTGGGGGTGCTGTGCAGTCAGTGCTGACTCAGAACCCTCCTGATGCACAAGTCAGGAATTCCTCAGTGATGCCAGCTCCCACTGCCCTTAGCTAGGAAAACCCCCCTAACCAACAAACAAACAGCACAGTAACCCCCAAATGAGCCGAATGCAGTTTTAACCTGACAGGGAACCTGAGGCTGTGAACATTGGAGTGTTGAGAATGTCTGTCAGCAACTGTTGTGAGAATTCCACTTTACACAGAAAACCTTATTGTGTAGAATTGTTCTGGCCTTATTTAATTTCAGTTCTATCAATAGATAATAGTCAACAAATCATTTCCTAAAGTCTACTTTCAGGAGTTGGCATTTCAACACTCAAGTAGACAAAAATAAAATAATTGATTTATTAATTATATGTCAGCTGACCATTAATTTTATTTAATAAACCAAAACATCCAGTCTTCTGGTACATATGCACTGAATATGCAGTGGCTTCCTGTAACTCTAGAACAGAAGGCAAGGATATGAAGATTACTTTTTCCTAAATAATTCTTAGCAGCTGAAATATCTGAAAGTCCATTTGCCAGACAACTGCACTTCTGAGAGCTTGCAATGCCTCACATACTGCAGGACAGGTCTCACTGCTTCTGTACTGAACACTTGCTGGCATTCAAGTATTTCTATTAAGCCTTTCAGGATAATTCTAATTTAATTCATTAACTGATACCACACCAGTCCTGATATTTGGACTTCTAGAAATCGGGAGTCTCTCGTTTTGCCTAGACATCCACTTCATATGTTCACAATGTGAGCAGCTCTCTGTAAACTCAGACCAAAAATAATCCTCTGTGGAAGTGAAATTTATCTCCAGGGTTTGGATCAAAGCTGAATGTGAACTTCTCTGGAACTCGGGCCTTGCAGGGAGGTTTTGATTTATATTCACCTGATATTCTCAACCATGTGTGAGGAGATAAGGTTGGTTATTACTGTCACAAATGATAAAACCAAAAGAAGGGAATCTCTTGAAAAATCAGTGCTGTACATTTTTAACTTTTAGATGGGAAAAATTCCAAACAATTAACATCTATTATTTATTTGCTATACTCATTTTACTTGCATAGTTTGATTTGCTGTCTCAATATTTTTGACTTTGGAGGTTTTTTTACACTTTTATAGTGAAGTTTCACTTATTCAAGCTACTGCATAAAGTGGTGAAGAATGAGGGGCACCCACACCCCAGCTCCCTCTGACTGATGCATTCCACTTTAGGGATGCAGGGAGCTGTCTTGGAAACCTCAGGGGAAGAGTAGAGGTGGACATTCTGCTTAGCAGGTCTGATGCCTTTAAGATCTGTTGAAGTCATAGTGCAATTTACTGCTCTGTGCTTGCACCTGTGTTCTTTCAGCACGAGTTGGACATACTGTAGACTTGACTTCCACAGATGTGAAAATCTAGGATGATGGAGTAAATCTCTCTTTTTGTTAGACAATATTTGCCTGTGTCTCTAGGAACCTCACTGGGTGAATTGCCAGATGGATATTTGAGTATAGATGGAGTTAAAGTGGTGGAACCACCAAGTCTCCCAGCATTTTAGAAATTACATGTCCAGTGGTATCCTTATACCCACTGAGAACTCAGGTTGCCTTCATAACAAGAATTCCTCTTCCAGAATTATGCTCTACATTCCACTAGACAGCTTTAGATAATTGCATATTATTGGCTATTTTAAATGTAAAGCAACATATCCAAATATCATAATGTAGTTTAAGTGTAATGACTTACTTTTACTTTTTGTACTTTTGACATCTGGCAATTTTTTAAAGGGCTATTTGTCTAACACAGTGCCAAGAAGCTCTTTTTCAAATGAATCTCTCTTCTATGCCAGAAACAAAGTGTTTATTTAGTTCATTACAGTATGGATGTCTAAGTGTCCCTTCATGTGTTCTTCAAACATGCAAATAGCATAATCCTTATACTTAAAGAAATATCTACATATCCTATTTCAAAATAGAAATGTATTCTTACTGCAGCCTCATGAAAAATCAAGTCTCCCTACAGTGCTCAGAATAAGAGCTCTGTTGTTTTTACACAATTGAAGCTGCAATTAAAGCAGTGCAGGAAAAACTGAAAAACAGAGCTTATACACCACAGATGTAAGAATTTTTCACTTTTCATCAGGAACAAGGCTAAACACAATGTATACTTCCCACCTGACAGCAGAGACAAAATTAGTTATTGCCATTTGCAAAGTGGCCACAGCAGGGCAAAGGATTCTTAAAATTTACAAGGGGACAGCCTGAATGAAGGAATTCTGGGTGAAAAATGTGCTGTAAACAGAACTCTAGAGATGAGAGAATCAGGAGGAAAAGTGCTGCCTTGGTGTCCTGCCAGCCACCTCATTCCACAGTCACTTCTACAACCCTATGCAAAACCACAGGAATTCTGCTTTCTGGAGTATATAAGGATCTATTAGCTAGATGATAGCATTTCTTCATAACAAATAAAACCCTTCTATTTTGAATGATAGTTCTAACAACAAAATGGGAAATGTAAATGGTCTAAACAATATTATACAAAGATTAAAGGTGAAAGAAATATATTCAAGTTCAGCAGATTTTCTTGTGGTGAAAAAAACCTCTGTAGAATACTTTAAGCGCTGAATAAAATGTTTTGTGACAGAAATTTCCTACAAAGGAAAAATTGGAGGAGGCATGTTTCCAGTGTAGGGTGCATATATTTGACATACTGTAAAATTCACAAGTATTTAATTATGTTAGTAAAATATATTCAGTGAGCTCCCTGTGGCTTTCAGCCAGTGTCTTGTCTGATTAGGCTATTTCGAGGTAAATGTTTCAAAGTCACAGGCAGCCTTTGCTAAGTGGTTACAATCAGCCATACCTGGTGATCCTCAGTGACCTCCCTGGCTTTGGGACATGGAGCCCTTTGGGCTCTGCTCATGCTGCAGATACCCCAGAGGAGTTTGTTCACTGCCAAGGACACCAGGATCCCACAGCTTGGGGGAGTCTCAGCTCCTGCCTCACCTTTGAAATTTGGCATTAATGAGGGAGGGGAAGCTATAGCTTGGCAAACAAAGCTCATTTGGAGGTAATTTGGTTCACAAGCTGGATCATCTGGTAAAAGCTAAATTTCATCCAACCTCTGGGCATTGCACTTCCTTTGTGCACGTCTGGGAGGAAACAAGAACATAACAGCTTATAAAGAAAGTCATGTTCTGCCCATAGATTTCCTGTCTTTTATTAAATGTGTCTTGAGTGGTGGATTCAGATAGATTGCTTTGTAAATGTAATTATTTTTTCCTATCAGTATTGGGAAAGGAAAGTAAGCAGGATTTATGAGACACTTTAGAAGAGGATTTGAAGCAGACCAATTAGCATATCAGTCTTAATTATAACATAAACTAGATAATATGAAATATTAATCTGTTGTTTTCAGACCAAAGAATCAATACACAGACTGGAAGTTAATTTTTTTCCCTTCACTTATGTCAAGAAATGAAGACAGCTTGATGTAGTTTTAGGATAGTTGTGGAATTTATCAATTAAATTAAAACTACCAAAATACTATTCCTCAAAAATAAAAGCAAGAAACTTCAAAACTAAGCACTTGACTGCTTTTTTAAATTAAATTTTAAAACATAATCTATTTTCCCCTTGCTTTTTCCAATGGTAAATAAAAAGCATAAATAATTTAATTGACAAATTAAATTAAGGAGAAGCAATTTGTGACAGATTTATGACGGCATATAATGGCTCTTAACAAAATATTGAGCAGCCATACTACATTAAAACCCAGCTTTCCTACAATATCAAAATGGACCATTCTAGAAATGTTATTTGGGTTCTTTTACTTTTCTCATCCTGGATTCCCTTTTCTTATTGACACCACGAAACCATATCCAGAAATCTCAGCCCTGCAGAAGATTCTGATTCAGCTGGGGCAGTTGATGCCCAAGGAAGATATTCTCCACACCTTAGCTCTTAGACTTGCAGCTGATTTTTCCTCTAAGCTCAGGAATGAAACTTTTTTCACTGGAGTTTCTCCTGGGCACTGAAAGCAAGTTTCAGTCCTTTGTCTCAAGGATTGTAAGACTTGAAGCTATGCCCCAGATTTGTTGTGGTGCTCTCCTGGCACACCAGTGGAGCAGGGAGCACCACCCTGCCTGTGTTACAGAGGGATTGTTCTCAATGTGCAGCAGAATTTTGCACAGAGAGCTCAGTTTTCAGGTTTCTAAAAGACAGTGTGTAGACCAAGAACTGATATACAGGATTTCACTCTGGTTTGCAGTGGCAGAGAAAGTGAGGCAGAATAATGCAGGCGAGCTGCCAAATAGGAAAGCAAAACTTTTCAGCATAGACAAAACCCCTAAGCCTACAACTCTACCAGTAAATGGAATGAACTAAGAATAATTTTCTGCCTTGAGTCAGTGGGATGGCCAAACCCACACCCACCCAGCTCAATATTCTCACATCCCAGCCAGAGGGGCACCATCCAAGCTGCTGCTGGGGCAGTGGGTGGCCTGAGCTCTCCCCCAAGCCGTGCTCACACATGAGGTTGGTGCTGCTGCCCACGGCAGCTCTGTGCCAGCTGTGACCAAAAGAGTCACACTTAAGCAAAAAGGAAGTCCAAGCAGATTTGCACAACAAGTAAATTTTCATCTCTTCAAAATGTTGTGTGGAAATTTTTTCTTACCGTGGTGAATGGTGTCTCAGGGCACAGACACACAGGGGTGCAAACACCAGGGCCAGGGCCAGCACAGGCCCTGCTTGGGAGCAGCTGGTGCAGGCAGATTATTCTACCAACACCAGAAGGTTGTGTGGCTCCCACTGCCCTCTGGGGCTGGCTCTGGACAAGTCAGTCCACAGCACTGAGGGTGCCTCCTCCATCCTGCTCCATTATTCCCTCCTCCCATCCCGGTGCTGCAGCACAGCCTCTCTCAAGGTCAGCCATCCAGCCTCTGAAGCACTAAGGTTTTGTGACTAGGATTTGGCATTTAAATAGCTTTTATTTCATTTTCAAGGCAACATTTTTTGCTTTTACTCTTTAAGTATCAGTTATTTGAAAATGTCAGAGACAGTATCTAAGGAAAAATATAATCTTTTTTCCTCTTCCTGTCTCTCTGTCAGAGAACCATTTTTTTCTCTATTCTTTTCTTATACACGTTGGGGTTATTGGTTCATTTGTGCAGCCAATTTTGCAGAACTGTCCTTGGCATTCAGGGACAAATGATTCTTTCCAATCAGCAAAAGGGAGACAAACGAGATAATCCAATACAGCATTAGATTTGCAAGCAGTTCAAGGTCTTACATGGCTTAAAAATCTCTTCTGGTATTTTCAGAGATGTAGAGGTTTCTCAAAGAATTACACAGAAAATTCTAAATTTGAAATAACAAGTTATAAGTGTGGAGACAGGAGAGCACAGTCAGTATATGACTTTCTTTCAGATTCTGATGACCTTGTCACTGTAATTATGAGCAAACAGTCCATTATTGTTGTGTATTTAAAAAGACAAAAATTCCCTCTACATTTCTTGAGTGCCAAACAGAGCTTGAAATTCTTTTATAAAGTACTTGGAAACACCTGTACTTGGATGCACTTCCCAATTCTGAGTTCAAGTTGTTGAAAGAAAAGATGTCAGTAAATTTTCAAGCTACCAGCCTTGGGCCAAGATAGGTCTTAAAGAGAAAAAAAAGTCCCCGAAACAAACAAAGATGTAGATGCCATTACTGATGTACCAATAGATACAATCCATTTTATTTTTTTTTTTTCTCCATAGCAAAGAATTTCCCTCAATTAAGAGTGAAATACACCACTGAGTTAACATGAAAAGCAGAAGGAATTGCTTGGGAAAACATAGAGGGAGTATTTTGGTGCTCAGCATTTCACAAGGTTTGACCAGGACTAAATTAATCCCTTGCATGCAAATGCTTGCATTATGTCAGTTAATAGATGCCATCCTTTAGCATGTAGATTAAACCCCAATCAGATCTTGAAATTAAATACTTTCTCCATCTTCTACCTGCCTGTTAGTATCTGCCAAATTTTCTTTGAACATAGATCACTTTAAAGGCAGCATAAACAGAGGTGGCAGGCAGTGCCTGATCTTAACCTACTGGAGTAGCTGTAACTCACTAGGACAAAACTCCTCCAAATCTGGAACTTGGTGTGAAAAAGAAAAATTGTCATTGAGATGGCATTGGCTGCTGGCTTGTGCTGGTGGCCAGTGTAGGGTCTGTGCATCAGGGATCTCTAGAGGCAGCTTCATCTGGAGCTGGACCCCTTCCCTCCTGGCACACAAACTGTCCAGACACAAATCAAGCCCTCCCTGCCAAGATGCTGGGTAGTCCATGAGCCTTTATCTGCTACAGAAAGGTGCCCCTACCACACACACACACTTTTTTTTTTAACACTTTAAAAATGAATTGTTGAGCCTTCTAAATATTTTTAAGGCAAAAATATTAAAATGAAACAAATTAAAATAAAACATAAGGTGGGAGGTTTTACCTCCCCTTCTATGACTCCCTTTATGAATGAATCTTGCTCTTTTTCATACATTTATTGGCATAGCATAAACCAACAATGAACCTGCTTAAAAAAATCTCAATCTCAGCCTTCATACCAAGCATCTAGAATTCTGCCTGCAAAGCTGGATGCAACTGCTTTCATTGAAAAGAAGAAAATCAGCTAAGTGGGTTTATGAAGCTTCATTTATTTTTGAGAATTATAGACAGAGAGGTGTAGTGATGAGATGTGTGGAAAAGTCTTCCACCTTTTCAGGACTGCATGTTTGAAAACCAGAAAATTTTCTGATTATTTGAATTACATATTTGAATGTTTTTACCAAAATCACTGAAATATTAGAATAAAATAATTCTTTAGTACATATTGTGTGAGGTAGATGCACATTTCCATCATTATGAGGCCTTCATGATTACTTTCATTCCAATGGCCTGACGACAACACTTCATGTTAGCTGTGTGTTTGAAGTTCCTTGTTAAAGGTAGACCTAAACTGGAATTCTTTTTCTAAGAAACACTCATCCAACCTTCCATTTATGAATTAAAATAGATCTTTCCTTACCCCTTCTCTTCTGAGTGAGAGAAAATTCCAGTTTTTCCTTGTGAAGAGACTGATGTCAGAGAAGTTTCCAAGGAAATAAAATGGTGAGCTGTAAAAAAAAAGATGCCTTGTGAAATAAAATTCATAGTCAAGAGAACAATACAGATTTCAGGTCTTCTGTACTACCCTTTTCAGGTGAAAATAAATCTTCTAGTACCAAAAATAAGATTTAGCTACTGATCCTGAAAAGAAATATGAAAATAAGATTGATTTCAAAAATCCATTTTGCATTCTATGAAGTTACTTTGCAAGCACTTGAAAATGTGACTAATGTTTAAAACTTCCCACCCTTTTAATGAAAAATTACTTGTTTTAGGTTTTCTAAATATTAGACATAAGGATTTACCTTTATTTAAGAAGAAGGTTTAAAATACAAAGTACTACTTTTACCTTGGCTTTCAAAAGCAAACCCTTCAGCTTGGAGATGCATCTTTCCCTCAGGCTCTGGATCAGGCTGGACTGCCAGTTTGGTAGAAGTGTTTTACTAAGGTCTCTATTGCTACCTTACTGCAAACAGCTGCCTTTCTAAACATAAAGAGTTACAACTCTCTGCAATGAGCAGTAAACCCTCAAAAGAGTGCATGAAAATTGTCTGAGCACATTTGTGTTGGTGTGTATTCCTTTCATCTGGAGATACCTGGATCCAGCAGGATTTGTCTGATGCATGAAATCCAGTTTTGATCTCAAGAACCTCAGAGGTTAATCTGAGTTTATAATTCTAAACTAGATCTTTTATTAGGCAAATCTAGAGTGAAAAACCCAACCTTTTGCACCTTCAATGTTTTGTTCAACCATCCAAGATCATGCCTAGGCTTTTAGCAGGCTCTCTGTTTCATCTGCTGATTCTGGAATTTGCTTCTTCCTTCAGTGAAATTATTTGTTTTCACCAAAATCCAAGTTTGGCAGTTACTTTATATCACCAAATCCCATTTAGCTCTCCATAAAAGGAATAAGTAATGTAAGCTCTGCTGAAGATCCCATTCTGGTTCCTGGCTTTTTTCTCATCTGGCTGTGACTGCAGGCAGCTCAGAGAGGCCACCTGCCTCAAAGGATTCCAAAACCTTTGCCTCCCCTGGACACCAAGATACAGTTTGTGTTAATGGCTCCATATGTTACTAGAGATCAGTGTTGCTCAGCTGTATTGCAATGATGATCATTCCCAGAGCAGGCAAGCAGTAATTAATTGATTCCATCTGTATCTACATTGGGGCAGAATGTGATTTAAAATGACCATTCCTACAAAGCAGCAGAGAGCACAGGATTAACAAATCAGCCCTGATGGGCCACAGGGATGTGGAGAGACTGACACAAATTTCCAAAAGATCATTCATATGTACAAGTTAGGCTACTGCAGCTCAAAGTTTGAACCAGAACACACGTGTAACCTCACTGTGCTATTCAGGTGTAAGAATCACTTCATGACAAAATGTGTCCAAATACAGAGTCACTGAAAATAGTATCTGAAGCTAATCTTGAGTAATTTTCAGTTAGAAGGTCACATCCCCTCAGAGAAGTGAAGCACTTTCTATCCAGGTTTACCATTTAATATTGAACCAGATATTCTCTCCCTGTGACCTATTTTAGGAAACACAGAGTACAAGTATTACAGTGCATATACTGAAGTTGTCTTTCATTACTATTTTTGAAGTAGTTATTATTCCGATAGGTTATTACAATTACATATTCATGAAAGAACAATGTAACTTTTTCTGACTGCTACAAAACTTCCAGTATTTACTGTAAGGAAGGAAGTTCTAGAGATCAGAATTCAGACAGTTCAAAACATGGTCCCATAACTGTCATTATTGATGATCAGAGTTGTGATCCATATCACATCATCTTCTTATTTTGAATCATGCAGGTGATTTAAGGGCTTTATGCAATTTACAGAGTTTTGATGCATTGAATTCCCTTCATCAGAAATCTGCTAAGAAGAGCCAGGTGACAATTTGATGTTTGAACACAAGTTACCTTGGTGAAGGCTCTGTCTTCTACCCAGGCAAACAGAGATTCTATTATTTACCACTATTTTGCAGTCCTGGTACAGGATAGGTGACTGTAGTATTTCAGTGTAGGCCTATCTATAATTAAAATAAACTTGCAAGTAATCTACTCTGACTGTGCTGTAGTAACAGCTGTCAGACTGAGCAGCACTTTGTAAATCACCTTCTGTTTAACGTGCAAGTGTTAGAGTTATTTATAACTCTGCCATACAAACGTCACAAAGGATGTTTGGTGATTCACAGATGATAACAAAGAACATACTGTGGGACAGACAGAGAAAAGAAAGCAGCTTTTTTTTTTTAGACAGAACCATTTGGAGTTCTTCACACTATTCCAGATCAGTCCTTAGGGTATCAGCATTGCCACTGGATTGGATTTCTACTCACTTTGCCTGAAACCCAGCTCTGCTGAAGCCAACAAGAATTTTGCCTCTGTTTTTCCAAGGGTCAAACTTTCACTGATGGCTTTATGTGACAATTAATACATATTAATATGCAGAACTACAGAATGAAAATTTAAGTTTGGTGGGTTTTCATCAAATGCAATACTTCCCCAGGTTTATCTACCTCTGAACCATCAGGCACTGCTCATAGGAATGACTAAGTGACACATATGTTATTTCACTAAATACATTGTAGATGACAGCAAAAAATTGGCCCAGGGGTTCCACCAGCCTGAGGGGAAAAAGGCTGGTTCTGGCAAACTCACCTGAAACTGTGCAAAGCAAATATTTCCAATTTGACAACTGAGATCTCTTTAATGCCATGATTTTTACAAAGTTAGCAAAGATTAAAAAAAACCAAAAGTCTGTCAGAATATCCTAGGAAAGAAAGCCCCACCCTGTTCAAAGCTTCATAAAGCCACTTTTCCTCTTTCAGCTTTTTGACCAGAGAGAGTATTTTCTCTGTGACACACATTGACACCCCTGCCTGGAGAGCCAACCTTTAAATATACAGGATAATTCAGTTCAGGTGTTTCCTCAAACTTTCAAAATTTTATGTCATGGCTCCAAGACTTTATGTTGCTGATTGTCAGGAAAAGGAATTTACAAATATATTTAATTTTTAATCTAAAGGCTTTTGGTTATGGTCTTGTTCCTGGTGACCTTAAACCTTTCTCCTGATTGTGGCCTGTGCTTTGTGATTGTTGATCACCATATGCAGCTAAAACATAATAATTTTTAAAGAACTGATAAGTTTAAAACTACTTCAGCCATTTTGAATGGATTGCTGGAGATTTAAGCTCTGATGAACAAGGAAAAGCTTTCTTCCTGGTTCCAGGGGGCTCCCTCCCCTTCAGCTGTTTGTGATATTTGATTAATTGCCTCACTCAGGAATGACTGAACCTGTCAAAACTGGTAGAAATTAGATTTGCCCAGAAGTTTGTTCTACAATTTTGGCAATGAGCTGGATTAATTACATCCACGGACCAATTTTTTTACTGGAGCTTTTAGGGAGAAAATCTTATGGACTGGTTCTCATATTCTGATAGTAAATATATCTGTGTGTGACCCCCCCTGCTCAGAGTAAGTAACTCAACATCCTCAACCCCTAACGTGATAAAGCCCTAAAATAGATAAAGCCCTATCAGCATCTGCTGCTTTTTCAGGTATGAAAGCTTTTCTAATGACAGCTAAACCTGGTCAGCTCATGTGGAACAATGAATAATTATTACAGAGATGAGAAATTTCTGCTTATTGGTCAATTTATACAATTGATCATAGAGAGAAACATCATTTTAGTCTCCAGGTTCCTTGTCATGATTTAGGCTTGTATAGCCTATGAAATTCAAAATGTACAGCAGGCCTACAGAGAGGGGTAAGGTAGTGCAGCAAATGCAAAAGCAATGGAAAGAAGATTTTGTTTAAAGAAGTAAATATCAGTTTAAAATGTTTGTAACCAGTAGCACATGAATATATGCACTACTTTAAACTCATCAAGGCTATAATATTTTGTCACAAGCACTGGAAACAATTGAAATTCCTAGCAATTGAATGAACTTAATTAATTCTCTCAGGTTGACAGTGGTGTTTTGACTGTAGTTACTCGAGATCACACTGTGGAAGATTCCAATGGCAAAAAAATACTTAAGCCAAAAATTGCAGGTGAAAAACAAACTTGGTATGAGACCTACAATTCATTGACAGATGTAGAGGGTGATCTTGTCCCCCAATGAATTACAGCTGGACTAGCTGCTGAAGATTGGAGGCAGGCCTGATCTTGACAGGCTACACCTATAATCAATAAGAACTAGTGCTATATAAGAGTAAGGAAAGAGGAGTGAGGAGAGTCAGATTACTGCGAGGACCTGGAGAAGTCAGTGTGCAGAGGAGCTGCCTGTGAGGAACATCAAGAAGGTATGAAGCTCTGAAAATATGAAATCCTTCTGCTATGATGATGATAGAACCTATGCTAACTAAGACAACAGACAGTCATTAAAATTTTCTTTATGATCGTTATGTAACAGAAAAATCTACTGCTGCATCCAGACCTTTTTAAAAATTTCCTTTGACCTTCAGGAGCTTTTTCCATTTACCCTTCTGGTTTACTCCTGTTACATAGCAGCTCCCAGAAAAGACTAATTTATTGTAATGTGACTTCTCAGACTAATGTTGTACTAATACCTGGTAGCTGATACAAATCTATTCAGCTCATGTGGCATAAGTTGAATTGCTTGTTGGAATAATAGCTTGTTGTTGGCTTTGACCAGCATAACTACTGCCTAAAAACTGCATGCTCAAAAACCTCTACTAAAACAAGCAACAGTGCCCTAGGCTTTATAAAGGCAGAAACAGTCAATCAGATCCTCATAAAGTAGCCCATCTAATTGTTATATTTCTTTAAATTCTTCACACTCTTTCTTTGAAATGAAGAGAGTGTCCACATATCCTTCACAGTTCATTAATCTTACCAGGATCCAGCGGCATATTAATCAAGGCTCCTGAAAGGAATGCTGGCTGCAGCTGACTATAGTGCACACAAGTTGTCTCACTGCATTTCTTTGGAGAGGCACACTTACCCAGCACAGTATCCTTAAGGATTTAATTGCTAACTTAGGCATCCCCCACATGTGCCAAAATAAAATCACAAAGGGTCTTTTGTCAAGAATTCTTTTGTTTACTGAAGGTAACTTTGTTCTTGAAGAAGAAAACCAAAACAAACCAAATTAAAATTTTCTGTTACGCTTTGTTACACTTCACCCAGGAGTTAATTTATACCTACAGTGGGCTGGTAAAAAAGAGATGAGCTGGAGACACCTGCTGATCAGGTTTCTCACAATTAAAGAAAACAAAAATGACTGTTAGACAATTAAACTATTTGTACAGCTTGATAATTGAAGAGTGTCTATTAAAATATGCAACTTTGGAGTGTACCCTGGAGTTGACAGACTAACTATGATCTAGAGCTTCAGGAAGAATAATGATAACAGATGCTTTGGCTTTGCTTTCAGCACTTTGACTGATGGCTGGAAATCAATACCACAGCTGCCACAGGAGGCAATGCCATTGACTGGGTGCTCAATGCTTTTTCCATCTTCAGGCAACAGACTTTTGGAGTTGTATGTTATCAATCATACTTTAATCACTGTTTTGTGTTGTATCAAACAACAGATATTGACATTGGAGGTTCTGAATTTTTAATGGAGTTTTAATTCCTGAGAGTTCTCTGCACTCATCATAATAATAGTACTTACAGCTAGACTTTAAAGAAACCATATTCATACTTTTAATTCTTGCAACAGCATGCTCCAGACTGCAGCTACTTTACTGTTTTTCTTTGGTTCCAGAAGTGGCCCTTTCTTATCTCCTCTCCCCATCTGGAAAGTTTCACTTTTGCTGCTGTTTGCATCTTTCCTAAGTCACCAAGCCAAGTCTTGAGCAAGTCCTGATACCAGGCATTCCTCAAACTGGTTTTCTACACATTAAGAGCACAGTTAATATGCTTATGTTAAAAAGACTTTTCCAGTGTCCTATAAGTCCCAAACAACCAGTACAAGAGGTGCTATAGTTTTCTCGACTTTTCAGAATTAAATACAAGTGTAAAATTCAGAATCCACTTGGAAAGAGAGTGTTTTGGCACAGGTGGGCAGTACTAAACTACTAAAGTAAAAACAAATGCAAAATAAGGAAATACCCCACCAGAGGTGAATTCTGATGAGAGCTGCTTCTCTGACTTTGACCTTCCCTAAACTGCTACAGACTGAGGGAGCCCCACAGCTGAGCCCTCCTCAGCCTCCCCTCTGATTCACCTGGGGCTGTGGCTTTGAACAAGACTCAGCCAAAACCTCTTGAATAGGAGGACTATGGAGTCTGTAAGCAGTAATTAAACCAAGACAGAATTGGGCTTCCTCTCATTTTACTGAGATTTAAGAGATACTGGAAGTGAGTAGAGTCCCAAAACTGAGAGATAACAGGATAAAAAGCAGTATAAAAGTTATACAAAAACAAACCTGCAGTGTAGAAATAAGGTAATATCCAAGGTGTTTGGGCTCTTTTAGCTGATCTTTAGTCCTTATTCAAAGAAAATTTTTCATTCACGAAAGGCTTCATACCCATGGGGATATTTAGAAATATCCCATACAGGGAATTTTTTCCTTAAAAACTGTATTTTAAAAAATAGAGCACATATAGGTGCAATTCTTTTATGATCTCCCCAAATTTTAGAGAATCTCTAGATTGATATCTGCAGGCATATGTTGGATTTTAAATATTTTCTGTGAGTTTCCCTTTAAGAAGAAAAAAAGGGAAGAAAAGTTTTTAGTTTTAGTTCCTATGTTGGGATTAAAGCTTAACAAGTTCAAATTATGTACATGCTGATGAGGGCTGGTTTATGGCAAGAATAACTGAACAGGTTTCCATATATAATATAACTGAAGAACAACTCCTTCCTTTTCAGCTCTTACTGAATAACTGTTTTTAAATCCAATTCCTCTGGAAGGAGAATTAGTAGGGCAGGAGCCTGTAGCTGTTCTGAAAGGCAGCTCCTGCCCTGCATTACATTTGACTTGTTTGCAAAAAGACAAGTAACAGCATCCCTTACATTTTCCCCTACTCTGTGCTTTGCACCTTTAGCATAATGCTGAGTGTATATGCCTCACCTCTGGTAGATTTTCTAAGTACCAGGGAGTGCTATTCAGTAAATGCAATAAAGTAGGTGCTGTCATCTTATTGCAGGGGTTCCACAGTGGTGGAACTTTTTCCTTAGCACAAAAGTTCCATACCTTCTTTGTGTTTTGTCCTGGGCAGCTCCTCAGAGCACTGTCTCGTCCTTCTTCACAAAGCAGCCAACTGACTCCAGTTCCCTTCCCACCCACCCACCCCACTCTTTTATAGCACTCTTCTTCTCATTGCTTACACCTGTGGCCTGTTAAAGTCAGGCCTGTTCCTAATCTTTGATAACTGGCCCAGCTGCAACTCCTTAGGGGTGAGATTACTTTCTACACCATCTTTAGTATCCTGTATTCTATCCCCCTACGAGCAGGAGTGCAGAGAATGTGGACAAGATCAACTCATGTTTTAGTCACATAAATGAATCACTGTTTTCTTGGTAGGGAATTGTTAATCAGAATTGTATTATAGAATTGTTTGGTGTTAAGCTGCACTGGTAAAGAAACAGACTTGTTTTATCTGCAGGATAGAAGGGATGGCTCAAGTAACCCTTTACTTGCCTAGCTTGTGTCTTTGAGGAGTTCTTACAGCCCTGGCACAGCTCTGCTCACCCTCATGCTCAGGATTGTCCCTCCTCCTGCACCCTGCCCGATGAGGCAGACAGGAGAGGTGTCTGGCACCAAGGGAGGGTGTGCTGTGCCCTTTCTCAGTGTCTCTGTAGGAGCTGTGTCCCCTGAGCCACAGCTGAACCCTGGTATTCCTGCCTCCCCAGCCCAGCCCTGCTCGTGTCCCCTGGCTGGGGCTGTGCCTGTGGGAGCCCTGCAGTGACTGGGAGGGTTTGGGTCCAGCCCCTTCCAGCTTCACTCATCAGCCTAAAGAAAGGCTGGAAAACCTGGGGAGCAACACCATTGCTTTGAAATATTTATCCATTAAATGTGCATAGAGGGACTCTGTCAGCAAAACACTGTGTGGTATAAGGAAAGAAGACACTGTATTCCAAGTCATGAATCATCTAATGAATGTTGGCATTTAACTACTGGGAAATAACCAATCCCCCAATCAACAAGAAAAAGGTAGATAAATAGCAAATATTATTTAAAAATCACATCAGATTTAGGTATGTTGAATGAAGAAATCTGTGTCCATGTGCTACTGTATTTTGTTTACCTGTGTTGTTGTATTTCTTTAGCATATGTTTTTCTGTTTATATGGCAATGCACTTGTAAACCAGAACATGGATTTTATCCAACTGCTGCATAGAGATTCCCATTAGTTCATGCTAATTTTTTAAAAAATCTGTATTTCAGCAGGATGAATTTTTGATATGGCTAGCAGTGGATTCTCTCATATAACTTTATTTTTTTCATTCATTACCTCCAGAGTTTTCTGCCTTTCAAGCCTGCGGTTTATTTGCAGTTACTAATTTTATCTGCTATAAAACTTACCCTTAGGTCCTCTGCACAACAAATGTCTTGGGGTAATAATAAAAACTAACCTGATTCCCTTATCTGAAATGTAAAATATTGATGTTGCTCTACTGTTGCCCACAAAAAAAAAGGAAAGAAAAGTGAAGGTCAGTCTAATGGAAACAAATACTCAAAGGAGATAAATGCTATGTTATGCCAAGGATTTAGTCACAGACAAACTCCAGTTGCTAACTATTAAAAATAAAAATGACTGAGAAAGTATTCCTAATATGCAGGCAGTGAAGTTTTACTGGTTTTCTTCCCAGTTCTAAGAAAATAGTTTTGCTGGTTTTAAGTTTTTTCTTTCAAGTATCAGACAAATCAAATGCAGGCACTTAGAACCTACACTCACTCTGAAACAAACATTGTTATATAGCCTGGAGATAATAAATGCCTGTTTAGGAATTAGGACATCAGAAACTACTTGCCAGAGGTAAAATGCTCTGCCACAGGCAAGGGGGATTTAAACATGAGTTTAAATTACTCACAGAGCATGCCCTGGACTCTTGTTTCTGACTCTCCTTGTGTTGTCCAAACATGAACACTGGAACTCAAACAAGATTTGGTCTTGGCTCAGCCTTGTACTGCCAGATATTTAAATTTTTCTTTGTATCCTTACCGGCTTTTCCCCCCTCCATTTATCCAAGAAAGATGTTTAGAAAAATTAAATTAGAAATATCTTAATTTCTAAATTGAAATTAAAAAAAAAATTCTTTCCTCCTCAAAGAATCCTCTAGAACCTGACCTCAGCATATTTTGGCCAAGGTATCCTTTTAGTTGGTACAAAGAACACCAACAGAGGAAGGATCTGCTCTTTCTCACTAGCAGGCTGACATGTTTCACAAACTGCAAACTGGTCGAAAGTGCACACAACTCAAATGTTCTGGATCTTAGTCAGTATTGAATCTTTTGTGCTGTTTTATTTGAGGTGAGAAATGTTTTAGGAAATTATTAAGAAGTTGGATATCTATTCAGGAAGCTTTTCATCAGAGCTTGCTTTTAGGTGGTTCTTCCATGGAATAGCCAAAGCTGGCAGTTGCTCATGGCAGCAAACTGGGACAAGGACAGAGTTGTGTTCCTCCTGGTCACTTTCCTACCCCAGAGCTCTGACAGCCAGGTGGGCTCTGCTCTCAACAATGTGGTAAAGCTTTGATAAACTCATGTGCTGGCCACAGCAGCCACCACACAGAAAGCCTGTTTCTTCTCAGGGGAGAGGACCAAGACCATTAGAAGGAAGCCATGAGTGGTGGTTTTAAAGAGAATTTCCTGCTGGCCATACTGGAGCTTCCCTGTTCAGGCCATTCTGCAGTGCTCTGGGGCTTGTTGGGAGCAGTGGAAAACTCACCCTGTCATGAAAGACCATGTGAGCTCTTTCTGGCAGTGGATTCCAAATGTGTGCAGGGGGACATGGGGCTCCATGTGCATCTCTGTCCCAGAGCAGGACTTGGGGATCTGAGTGAGAGCAGCGGCTGGAGGAGGAGCCGTTTACAGCAGCCCAGTGTGGTTCCCAGGAGAGGGAACTGCAGCAGTGGTGGGGAGGGGAACCTGCTGTGGACATGTGGTCACAGCTGGTGCTATCAACTCAGCCTCCCAGCACAGCCTTTCTGGCTCCCTCTCTGGTACCAGACGCCACAGAGTAGGAGCAGACGTACTTCCTCCTGATGTCATTTCCAATTCTAATTTCACAGAGCTGCGAAGGGAGAATGTATCAGAGGCAGGCTCCTCCTGTTACCTCCCACCCCAATGAGTGGGTTGGCACGTCATCCTTCAGCTTCTTGGGAAGGAAAGAGGAGCATGCTGAAGATGTGCAATACTGGCTTTTGTATTTTAATTTTCTTTTCCATGTTATGATTCTCCAATGTCTCCTGGGATCACCGAGTGATTAGCCACAAACTCTGGTTGATGATCCATTTGAAAGCAGTTTGCTGTGCTCCTCTAGAAAACCAGACTATCCTTCAGGCAAAAGCAGCATATACAAAACATGATGTATTTGCAAAAAATGTGTTTTCAGTCTTTGAAGCTGCCTGTAATTACATATCCAGGGAATTGTTTGATGTTTACATTTTCAAGTATACGACTGCTTGTATTTAGTATAATATTTTTCATCTTTTCCCTTTTTTGTTTCAGTTTTTGTGGTCATAAATTAAATTACATTATGCTCCAAAAAGAATGAGGTTTGAAAGCAAGTCACAGCAGCCCTGAAACAAGAGGCCAGTAACCAGGAAGGCACTTTTAGGTGGTGGCTGTGTCCCTTGAGCCTTCCAGCTGGCTCACTCTAGCAGCTCCCATTCAGAAGAGAGCCTGGCTATTTCCCATGATGTCTAATGCCCAAAGGGATCCACTGACTAGTCTGACATCCCTTCTTGGGGAGAATAACTGGCCAGCTGCCACTGTCTCTCCCCCCTGCAGCCAGACCAAATGTCTCCTGCTCAGTAAAGCTGGCTTTGGGCCCTTGGGTTAAATTCTTCTCTTGGATTTAGGAGCATGGATTCTGAAAACCTTAGTTGGTTTCAAAGGAGATATTATGGATTTACACCAGTTTCCTTGTGATCAGAAGCCAAAGTGAAGTCTAGAGTACATAAAATAAATCCAGGCTTTTGGTCTAAATTTATAAGGTTGCTTTAGAAAGCCTTCAAACAAGATTTATCCTCTGGTCCAAAATACATTTCAGTTGACTTCATCCTTGTCAGCCATTGAACAACATCCTAAAAATCTTATTTTGCCCCTAACACAACATTTATTATTTACATGATATATGTGTAAACAGTACCATGGAAATAATTTCTACTATAAATTTACTGTATTCTTAAAAAAAAATACTGTGGCTTTCTGACTACTCTTGAACTCATTTATTGCTCTCACAAATACTTTATAAAAATTTTAATAGAGCAATTTTTACTCTTTAGGTTAGGAGGTAATTTTCTTCACACAAATAGATTGTTAATGCAACTTTATGGTTGCAGACATGAGCCCAAATAATGGACTCTAGGAACAATGCACTGATGTCTGTGGCATTTTTGGGTTTCTGCGGGCAGAATTATAAATTGTTGTTAAATTTTGAGCAATATTTTTTGTACATTTTGGTCGCTGATATCTTGGACATTTGAATTAGAGAAGCCTAATGATGCTTATTATAATTACAGCCTTTAAATACTTAAAATATTCTTTAACTATTTTCATGTATTGTCTGGAACAATTCCTGCTTTTTAAATCAGATGCCTTAATGGGTGGTCAGCACATGTGCTGTCATGTGTTATAGTGGCCATCAGCTGCTTGGGACAGCATTTAGGATTCCTGGACATTTTTGAAGAGATGCTATTGGTGTGTTAGTGGGTTTGTCTCTTGTTAGGGCTGTTTAATTCTGCTTTGTGAGCGTGTTCTCAAGTGCCAGCACTGAGAAACTTCTACCACCTGAGTTATGTTTTCCCTACTCTACTTCAGGAGACTTATTTTCAGCTAGAGAAGGCTTTAGGCAGAGTCTAGCTCAGCAAAAAGGTGGGGAAAAGGCACAGGAAGTGTCAGTGGGGATGGGGAAAAGTGGGAACTTGAGGGAAGGAAACTAATTTGGGAGACATTACTGGGAGGGGAAAGGCAGCCCAGAGGAACATGGAGAAAGGTGAGGTCTGTGTTAAAGTGAAGGACTCTAAACTGGAGTCCTGGAAAGTGAGCTGACAGAAATAGAATAGAAGTGGATAAGGAGGCAGAACACATGGAAGCAAGTTTTGGGAGGGACAGGGCAAGCCTTGGAAGTGGTTTCTAAGAGGACTTGGTGCAGTACCTTTCCAGGGATTGCAGTGAGCCTTACTTACCTGTAATGCTCTGGAGAGTCCTTCTTGAAGAGGGAAAAGTCCTCTCTGGAGAGTGGAAACACTGTCCAGAGTGTTTCCAGGCTGGCAGGCAGAGCTCACAGTGGCCCTTGGCACACGTGGGCACAGCCTGTCCTGTGCATGGCCTTGTGCCTGTCCTGTGGTTTCAGTGCTCCCCAGCCTGGCCTTCCTCCACCAAGGAGGAATCTGCTCCAAACCTTCCCAGAACTCAGAACTGGACTCCTGAGGGAAGGTCTCAGCAGGAAAGGTAAGAGGCAAAGAAGGTTACTGAACACAACAGCCTTTTCCATGTCCTTTGTCACCCGGGCCCCAGCCCCATTCAGTGCTGCTGGAGGGTAGAAGCCTTTCTGGTAACACTTCATGTAGCTCATCAGATTGAGCTCTAGGTGAGCTGTGGCTCTCCTAACCCCAGCCCTCCAGCCTGGGACAGAATCTCTTTGGGTCAGCAGTCTCTGCTTCCATTTCCTGCCTGCCTCTCCTTTGTGGTTGTGTTATCAGGAGCTCCTTGACCATCAATCTATGCCTCCTGCTGCCTTTGCTTGATTTTCTGCTCACAGAAGTGGGCCATCCTTGAATTTGGAGGTGGTGATCTTTGAAAATGAGGCAGAGGAGTTGCTGGAAAAGAAAACAGATCCTAAATGTTAAATGCTGCCTCAGAAATCACATTTTATAGCTCTGCATCTGTCAAAGGTCTCCTGTCCTTCTCTCATTAAGTGAGGCACTTTAACCAAATTTTTCATTGCCATTCATTTATTTTTTAGGTGTCTGTCCTGACCTGAAGTTCAGATTGACAGAAATGCTGAGCACTATTTATTGCAACTGTGATGAATAATTTGTAATTTGAACATTAAAAGATATTTTGTTTCAAGCACCACATTCAGAGTATCTCAGCACACCTCCACGTTGAAGGATACTTTTGACCTTCATCTCTGTGTGCCTCAATTAAATGCCATCCCTTATCTCACCAGAGTTTGTGAAGTTAAATTAATTAGTCATTGTGAAGCCCTCAGAGACAGCAGTGATAAATGAGACAGAAAAGTCTATGCAGGAACCATTGCTCTTCTGAGACAGTTTGAACAGTGAGAAACAAACAAGCCTGGTGCCACACACAGCATAGAAAGTGTGTCAGAAGGTGCTGAGGTCTCTGTGGGAGCTGCTCACCCTTGGCACTTAAGAAGGCCAGAGTCCCATGGAAAAGTGCTGAGAGATTATGGAAAGTGTATGCATAAGGAATACAAATACAGCCAGGCAGATGATCTTAAATGTTGGCATTTCCCTATTTTTAAATGATGATTTTGCAAACTTTGAAGCATTTCTGCACATAGTTATGGCAGTGTATTCAATACCTCAGCAGAACAGGTGGTGACCTCAGAAAGGTTTGTTGTATGTCACAGCCCTTCAGTTTCTCTATAATTTGTGACTCATATTTTCATTACTATGCTCTCATAATTAACACTCAGAAGGTTTCTCACTAATGAAACTACAAGAGTGTCTCTGCTAGAATAAGAAATGGTCTCATTAGGAGTAACATGTTTCTTAGACAATACTGAACTCACTATATAGTTAATTATCTGTGTTTTTCTCTGAGGTGAAATATATATCTTAAGTGATCTGTAATCACAAATTTCACTCAGCATATCTTGATTACTGACAAAAGACAAGATGGAAAACATCTGTATGGCAAGGAAAAATTCCTATTTTCATTAACATAATTGAACAGGCTTTCTATAAAATCATGGTTGTGAAACCACTGCACCTTTGTCACATATTTTGTTATTTTCCTTTATTTTCACAAGTTTAGAGCTTGGCTATAAGCCTAAACTAGAAAATTAAAATGTGAACACTCTCTCCCTGTTATCTTTCCAAAAATCGGAATTTCTAGTGCCAACTTTTGAAGTTCCAACCACACAAAGTTATCTTCTTCCTGAAAGATGGAACATGCCCTTCTGATCCAGTACTTGCCATTCAGACAGCAAAGAATTTTTGCTTCTATTCACTTCAAAGAGATTTAAAATTAATGAACTTCACAACTGAGAATACAAGATATTTGAAATTTTGCTGTGGTTAAAACCCAGCTGAAACCATGGAGTCAGCATGTTTTTACAGAAAGCTGAGGCTGAAACAAATGGGATGAGACAGTTCCCACATGCTGCTGGACCTTTGGCACTTGTCCTGTCCATCAAAATGTGTCTGACACTGCTGTGAGCTTGTTCCACAACCAACCTGCCCTGCTAACTAGGAAACTGACTCTAATCTATCTGTTGCCACAACTGGTTTAGTGCTGTCCCCTCTTCCTCTGTGCTCTTTACTTTGTGGTATATTTTCCAAGAGGAATTGGATCAACTCTCAGCTTTCTTTTGTGGAGCTTAAACTGTTAACCTCTCACAGTCAGACTGTGTGCCTGTTCTTTTGGGAATGCCCTCTCTGCACGTCCCCCGTTTTGAATTCAAGATTTTGACATGGATTTCCACAACAATAGTGTGGTGAAAGTCTTTCAAATACTTCTCATAGCAACACTGATATTTCCACTTTTCCAGCTGTTAAGCACTTCATCTGTACTTGGAAGCACTCTCCTACCTAGTAAAAGGTATGTTTTCAACCACAGTGGCATGTGAGGGTTTACAGGTATCCTAAATTTGACACATCTTTTTGCTCATCTGCTACTCCAGCCGAGAAGAGGACACTGGGATACCCTAAAGCAAAGCTTTCAGGGACACAAACTGTAGGAAGTGAAACTCTCAGTCACACCTAAATTCTTCTCACCAGAGTCAAAGCAACTCATTCTTTATTGCATAAAGATCAGGAAAGAAGAAGACATGTTCAGATAACCTATAGGAATATTCTGTAATATTTAAAATACCTCTGAAAATTTATACTTAGTGCTTAGCAATGGTAAGGGCAAAATTTTAGAAATGAGCCTACAGCAAGCCAGGCTATCAGTGCCAAATGCATGGGATGGGAACAGGATTTATGTTCCATTGCTTCTGTTCAATTTTGGGACGTCAGGAACACACAAAGCACAGCTCCCCAGGCAGCCTGGCCATGGCCCAGTGCCCGCCAGCACTGCCCCCTGCCCTGCTGGCACCAGCCCTGGGTGGGGGCTCTGTGAGCTCCTGGTGCCTGAGGAGGCTGCACCACTGACTGCACCCTTTCCCTGCCACCAGGGGAGGTTTACTCTTTTCTGTCATTTACACACTGAAGTCTATTGTTCGGAATTATGACAACTGTCAATTTCCACATAATTAAAGAGGGCTCGATGTAGCAGAAAAAATGAATGTTTGCACTTGTGTTCACTCGTCTCTGCCCCCTCCTGAGAAGTGAATATTTAATTTCACCAAATTCTTTATGAGAGAAAAAGTGGCACTCAGAGGCAGCTGGATTCTGAACCTTCAAATTTAGCATGACAGTATGAAAAAAATTTTTTCATTAAAGACAATAAGTATCTATTTGATGTATTGGGCACTTCATAGTCTGAAATATTGGTAAAAATCTAACCAACCACGGGAGGTTTCACAAGGAATCTGTATATATGGTGTGCTTCAGTTGATGACAGAAATAAATCTTTTCCATACAATGTCAAAGGCAGAATTCTGCAGCCTACACAGACACAATGAAAAGCAGGATGATCCTGGATGACATTTTCAAGTCTGTACCACTGTTCAGGATTACACAATCATTCGTTTGACTTACGAATTACTGAGAGGGGCAGAGATGAGAAGACTAAGGAAAGAGATGAGGTCTTCACAAGCTGTCTGGATTATTAAAAGTACCAAAATATTGTCTGAAAAGGCCATACAATTAAGAGAACCAGAGAACAGTGAATTTAGTGAAAAACTGATTGGTTTTTACAAGCCCCATGTGTCCCTTTTAACAGCTGTGAGAACTAATTTTCCTTTGTGGGGTCTTTTAAGAATTTTTAATGAACGGTTACTATTATTTTTGTTCATGACAAAAACTACATATCTTGTGGGCAGCAAGGGCATACTCCTGTCTTTGGGAAAGAAATCTAAATGTTCACACATTTCTTTAATGGGAAAAAACCAACCCTCCTTTGCAAAAACATTTTGTTGCTGTCAGCAGGTGAATTTTGTTCAAGTCAGTGATGATTTTGCAGAAGTACTTTATAGTTTGGTCAGTGCCATCTGTCAGGGGGTGATGGGCAGCTGTGGATGCTGGAGAACATGGACTGGGCACTGCCATGCTGTGGGGGTGGCCCCATGGCAGCCCAGGAGGACACACTGCTGGCCTTGCTCCCAGGCGTGCAGGAGCAGGATTTGGTTGTGTGAGATGATCAGAGGGAAGGTTTGGTTTGTTGTCTCAATCCAGTGTCAAAGTGCAGAGCTCTCCCAGATGGTGCCAATCCTGCAGTTTGTACCTCAATATCCCTTTTTCAGTTCCCAGTCTTTTTACCAGCCACTTCTCTGCCCTGGTCTCCTTCACAGCACTCATCTAAGCACTTCTTTCCCCATTGCTCTCAGTTTTGCTACATCCATCCCAAATGTGTCAGCTCTGATACCCTTACCTGTGTATTTTGTGGTCTTAGTGATGCAGTTACCTTGGTGCCTTACAAGATGTTACTCCCCCAAAGGTCTGCAGAACACCTCCCTGATTATCTGTGAAGTTGGGCCTTCTGTTCCATTTCTCACAAAAACTCCCCCTTCAGCACCTGTGAAACCCAGCCCTCCTGCATGCTGCTTTCTGTAACTTTAGTCATTTTCTCACTTTCTTATCAGTCATGTTCAGCACTTTCTCATGTAATGTCCAGTAATTTTCCACATCTTGTTCCCTCACCTAACCTCAGGCCTGGGCTTAGTCAGTGACTCAGTTATTTGATCTAATGTTGATACCCCAAAATAGGTTTTCCATATTCCTTTTTCCAGTCTTTCACTCAATCCAGATTGATTCTCCTCATTTTCAAATCCCATTGCATCATTTACCTACAAGCTTCTTCCTTCCTTACCTTTCCTCCTGCTCAGCTGATCCACTTGTTCCATTGCTTAGGGATGTTACAGGACAAATATTTCTTCCTCTTTACCTCCTCCTATCTGTCTGTCATAATCTAAAGACACTTGCTGGCCTGAAAGAAGAGGAGCCAACTACAAAGACTCCAGCAAAGAGAGGAGTCCTACTGCCATGGGGAAACAAATGCAAGTGCTGGTCTCAAGAGCAGTGACACAGCCCATGCCCTGCCTAGTGCCCCTGCTGTCTGTTCTTGAGGACAAAAGGACAGACTCTGAGGCAGGGGAAGAGATTATATTGATTTTAGATTAAAATTCAGGTGTCCATCACCTGAAAGCACTTTGAACCCCCTTTTTCCCCCATAAATTTCTAAAATTCATGTCTCTTCAGAGGATTTTGAGTTAGGAATCCAAAATGTACATACCCAAAGTCACTTGAGCTTTAAAGATTTTGCTAATAACAGTGAAGTGTTACAGACTGTTCTCATGCACTCCCAGCACAGTGCAGGACTGGGACACCACAGCACTGCACAGTCCAGCTTTTTGTCACTTTGTATTTACTGTCAAAGCTGGATCCAACCAGAGCTGCAAGCCTGTGCTGTGCTGAGCTGAACACAGCACCCCAGCAGCAAGGAGAGGATCTGCAGAGTAGGAGGAGGCAGCACAATGTGCTTGGAAGTAGATGTCATCCTGATGGGACTGCTTGGGTAATTAAAGTGAGCAGGGAAGCTGAAGTGATAATATAGGCATCAGGATGACTCCAGTGAATCTGAGATTGTTATATTGTGTTGGGATCCATCTTGCAATTTTCTCCTTTTCAGTGCTCCCTCTCCAATTTATACAGTGTAAGAAAGATTTGAGAAATTAATTATTCAGTTTTCATTAATTTCTTTGGCTGAAAGTGCACAGCTTGAAAGAAAAAAAATTTAACTTTTGGATTGTCTGTAATGTTGTGGGTTTTGATGATTCATAACTTTGAGTTGGTTCCATACAACTTAAATCGCAACATGTCATGTACAACCACATATTTTATTCCTCCACCCTGCACAAATATGATTTTCTTGTTTTTTCAGCAACCAGTGCAATTTTTTCCCATTAGCTGTGGATTTACCACTGCAGCACATACTTATGGATTGTCAAAGTGGAGTAGCCATGGGATGGTTCTGCCTCTTGTTAGAGGAGGCTGCATCCTCCTCTGTCATTAATTATCCTCTGTCATTAATTATCCAGAGCTACGAGAACATCCCCTTTTTAACTGCAGTGTTAAATTTTGTTATATTCTGAGCAAAACCACATTAACACCCCCACTCAAAATGCAAAGTAATGATACTCTCTCTTAAATGTGCTTGGAATTTCACTACCATGAACTTTATAACAGTTAGGATCTCTTATTACTCTCCTTTATTTACATTGGTCTGGGAGATAAAAATGGAATTGAAAAAGAAGAATAAAATAATTTTTATCATCTTATCTTCAGATTCACAAGCCCAAATCTGCCTCTCAGTTCTCTCAGCCTGCACAAGAGAACATGGCTGGTCTAGGAAGGGAAATCTGATCAGGAGGGCTTCAACATGAACAAATCCAGAGGCACATAAGGCTTTCAAACTTCATGACAACACAGTGATCTGAGACACCTTTCATGGAGGTAACCATGGCATGGTAATGGGGATGGTTGTAGCTTTGCCTGCAGCAATTCTGTTTCTTGTCTGAAGTCAGCTGAAAGCTAGATCAGGAAACTCCAAAAAGTGGTTCATTGGTGGGTGGGAAAGCTGACATTAGCATGGAGTTAGGGGCCTTGGATGAAACAATCTGCCACCGGAGGTTACAGCGGCCAGGAAGCTTTGATGTAGCTGGAGCAGGGATCCTTTGTTTTCTGTTTGTAAAAAGCTCCCCTGTGGAGTTTTTATTTGGATTGTTAAAATCTGTTTAACTCAAAGAGCTGACAATAAGCACTTGGGAGCAAAACTGTCTCTTTGAAAGTCTTTTTGCTGCTCAACCACATTGGCCAGCCCTGCCAATTTATAGCTCTGTTGGCTCACATGGCTCTGAAGGCTGCTTAAGCAAACAATTAAGCTTCATTGAACACTTTGAGCATCCCATGTCAAAATGTGCACTTTTTCTATAGCCTAGAAGATACCCAGAACAAAAACATGTTTTATAGTCAGTTTCCTAAGCCATGGCATAAGGCAGCTTGAGGTTCCTGGGTTTAGTAGTCAAGGGCAACATGTACTTAGCAAGGACTTAATTTCAGGTGTGCAGGGCCCTGAACTAAGAGCAAAGCAATTAGAGCAAGTATTAAAGATTGGTGTCATTTTACACTTGGTGTTCCTTGAGGAAGGCCATGTCTGCTCAATGCCTAATACAGTCTGTTTTGATCTCTGATCAAGGTTGTTACACCCCCACAGCAACTGATTTGATCAGCATTACTCATTATTTCCAAAATAAACTCTGTTGTCCCTGCCTCATGTTCACAGCCAATGAAGGCTGCCTCTTTCTTTTGCCAGGGCCTATATGATGGGCACAGATCACTGGGTCACCACTGGCTGCATCTTGTGCCTTTAAACCTGAAGCAGGAGAAGGTTTAGATGCAGCACAGCAGCCAGAGAATGTGTGGTAAAGGGGTCAGTGCAATCCAGGTGCCCTGTGTGGTGGACGCCTGCGTGCCATGCCAGCTGCTCTCACACTGGGCACCTCCAGCGTAGGACTCAACCTACAAGCACATGTTTGTGCCATCCCCTTCCTGCCTAAGGCAGCCTTAGAGAATAAGACTTGGAAGTCGGTACAAAGCAGAAAAAAATGTGCTCCAGGATTTTGCCACAGTGTGTATTATCCAAACTTACTAGATTGAAATAGTCCACAGTTGTTCTAGGATCAATATAACAATACTAATGATGCAGAATTAAAAGATGGTATCAAAAGTTTACTGTTTGTTCTATTCTGAAAAGTCTTCTGGGAAATTGGTGAAATTTTACCTCTGTAAAACCAAAACAAGATAAGGTCTATGAGAGCACCTGATTTTACATAGGAAAACGTCTTTGGAAGAAAAGAAGCCAGACTTTGACAACTATTTCAACCATTTCTAAACAACATGAATTTAACAAATTCAATCTCTGCTTGATTTTAGGCTGGCTTTTTCTCTCAGCCTGAGACATGTAGTACAGTACCATTGCAGCCTCTTTTCCACACTCTTCCCTGCTCCAATTTACTCAGGGTGCCACAGCTAGAAAGAATGTAAAGAATGAGTAGGATCTCCTGCTTGCCTTGGTACTTGGGCTACTTTTCCTCTATCATCACTAGCAGAAAGAAGTGACTGAGAGTGAACTTTCTATGCACAGGGCCCCTTGCCTGTGCTCAAGTTCCTGTACAGGTTTGTGAGCAGCACTGACTGCTTTTACTCACCCATGGTTAAAGAACCTATACCACTGCAGAAGACACTGGAAAGTCACTACATAGCAGTTATTGAAAAAGAAATAAAGAAGGAATTTTGCTTAATAATTTTATACTGCTTTTATCTACCAAGAATGGCAGCACTTTTTGGAACATTTGGAGAAGGCAGGAGGTGTTTTGTGGGAAGTAGTAATGAAAAATTCATGAAGGATTAAAAATAGTTGGATTTTTTTGGGTTTAATTCAGATTCTCTTTATATTTCCCTTAGTTTCCTTCCCTATTTTTATTGAATATAAACAAAGAACTTGTTCTAAAAAAGTTAGATGAATGGGAATGAACTAGAGTGAGATAAGATATAAGTCCATTAATTCCTGAAGTAGGTGGTTAAACTCTAGACCCTTTATCTGTACCCGAGTATTGAAGTGGTATGGTTTGTTCAGATGTTCAGACCATCCACAGATTTATCCACAGTTACAAGGAAGGATTTGTAGGTGACAAATTCCCTGACAATCTGTCTATTTTCACTTTTCACCTGAAGAATGATGGCCTGAGACAGTGCAGTTGCATTAGCTTTATCCAAGCCTTTCACCAAGCCTACATGCCTCTTTCACACTGCTCGAATAAAGTGTTCTATAACACAGGGCTGTGGAGGCTATAGGGAAAGGGATGGAGAAATTCAACAACAGAGATAATTGATGTTATTCTGAATCATGTTATCTGGAAGATCTCTTCAACTCTAGCCCACTAGAAGATACCAAGAGGAGCAGTTGAAGTGCCATTCTCTAGTGCAGGCACCACGACACACTCTTAGAATTATTCCTCCCAATTTACTCAGACAATTCCAAGCCTTCAGAAAAACTGCAGAAATGAAGTAGCAAGGGAATGGAGAACACATTGCCATTCCTAAGAGGTGTGTAAAGCCCCTGAAAGAAGAGTGTCAATCCCTGCTGAGCCAGGTTTACATAATGCCAGAGCACAGAGTGACAGGAAGGTGTTTGAGGAGTAATTTCCAAACTGGAAATTCCTAATCTTTCTAGGACTATACCTGGCTTTCTGCATCACACCCACTGTGGTTAGGTTTTAGAGGTAAGCAAATTTGCCATGTCTTTCCCTAGTTTTCTCTTACTAAAATCAAGTTATATTTGGTCATGCTGACCCAAGCCAAAACTAGGTATTTGATAATTCCCTATGAATTTGAGGTTAAAAGCCTCCCTTCAATTACTATTTCCCCAGTAACATGTTCAAGGATTTTTACAGAAGCTGCGAACCCCTCCCCCCAACTCAGGTTACTCTTTCAACCTCTGAATTTCAGAAACGTTTTGGGGCTAATATTATTTTTGCTTGTTTTCTTTTTCCCACTATAAATACGATGAGCAGAAAGATGTTGCCATGGTGAGATTTTATAACGTACTTAAAAGCACTTGTTAGAGTTATGTACCACAGAGCCACCTTCACTTATGTGTGAATTGTGAAGACACATGAAAAACCACCCCAAAGAAGTAGAGTCTACTGTCTCAGATATCTATTTGCAATACTTACTTAAAGCACAGCTGTCACAAACATTTTAGCAGCCACTATGTTATGTGGAAACCTATTCCTTTACAGTGAGAAACAGGGAAAATGGTTGAACCAATGAATACACCTTACATTTAATTGTCATCATTATCTGTAGTCCAGCTTTGTAGTAAGCTGAATGAGAAATTACAAATTAAAATTGACAGAGAGTTTTTGCAATCTAAGTTTCCCATTCCTAAGCCATGTGCTGGAGGAATGTTTGCACAGAGCCATGTGAGATGCTTCCAGCACTATTTTGCTGCTGCAAAAGGCAGAGCTCTGACGAGTTACTGAGCTATAGCATCACAGATCCTTCTCCCAGGACAGCAGGAGCCTGGGGGCCTGGGCTGCACTTCAGCTAAGTCTGTGCTGCTCTGAAAATAGCAGGCTGTGGAGCAGACACGGCACACCAGGCTCTGCCTCCTGCCCATTTGACTTTCTTACTGACATCTGGAAGCAAACCTGTGGGCACTGTGCCCAGGCACTGCTGGTGGCTTCCCTGTTCTCTTGGCATGCTCAAGCATTTCCCTCAAGTTTGAACTTGAAGGTTCACTGTCTGCTTAGCTTTTAAGTCTGAGAAAATTCTGGGACTCATCTTAAACAGATAACATGGGCTTGAGCTCTGGAACTTCTCCAAGAACTTTAGAGCACTTAAACCTCTGGTATACCTGCAGCATGTTCATAGGGCTGCTTTGTCTGGGATAGAGCTGAATGGCTCCCACCAGAGAAGACAAACTTTAATTAACATCTCTTTTAAACAGGCATTTTAAGCAGACATGGGAATGCTTTCTCACTAACCCCAGAAAGAAATGTCACCCTTCCTGAGCATATCACTAGCTAAAATGGAATGTCAGCCAGTCTGAGTCCAGCTGGGGAAGGGGAAACAAAGCTCAAAACAGTCTTTTCAGAGCTGGATACAGTTATAGTCTGAAGAAGGCCTTGCAATTGCTTGCTTGTTATGTCCATGCTAATATGTGCCAAGCAGTGCTGTGGGAAAGAATTAATTCCCTGAATTTCCCAAGAAGTCCCTCTTCTAAGGTTATGGACTCAGTTGTGCATCCACGTCAGCAGCTCTTGCAGAGGGTACCTTCACCTGGGATTGTGCACAGGCCAGAGCAGGAGTCACACTGGTTCCCTTCCTTTCACCAGCACTAACTCTTGGCTCCACCAAAAGCTGTCACCAAGGGCCAGCCAGCTCAAAATATCCAAGTACTGAAGGAAAAACCCTGCAGAACCCACAGCCATTCACTGTCAGAATCAGGGACTTCAAAAGTTCCAGCAGAATTCTGGACATTTGTACAGTATTTGTGGATGATGCATGGTGGCCTTGTGTATCACACTAAAATCATATCTACATACCTGTAATACATTGTTATCTACTTTATGATCTATCACATTGCATACATATTTCTGGAATTTATTCAGTTTTCAAAAGGTATCAGTGATTTTTGAAACCAGCATTTCAAATGTAAACACTGCTTTGGAAAAGGGAGAAAGAGGCTAAACAGACTTTAGAGTGCCAACCTAAAAATGTACCACTTTCTGATAAAATTTCTAAGGTTGCCTGGTCTATAATAGTTGAATTTGAGAAAAAATAAATCAAATCACTGGTTACATTCACTTTCAATACTTATGAATCATTTAGTTCAATAGCAGGTGCTCATTTAATGACTATATGTGATATACCTCCTGTGAAGATAAAACCTAAACACCAATTATTGTTAATAAGAGGTGTTGCACAGTAAGGTTAAATATCCACCAAAGGCTTACAAGTGTGTGGAACCATTCCTGGGTGCCTGTGCTCAGATCTGGTTCCAGTCTGACAGTGACAGGGATTGTACTGTTACTGCAGTCCAGTGACACAAGACAAAAATGTGCCCAAAAGTTCATAGCTGAAAAGAACAAAACTATCATTTTAGAGGTAGGGATTGTTTTACTGGCAATGCTGACTGTGCAGATACAATGAAGTCACCACACACCACAACCATCCATCCAAAGGCAGCTCCAGCCCCAGGGAATGTGGCTCTGCTGCCACTGTTCACTGGCATTCCCCCACAAGAGGAGTGCTTCTTCCCTTGGGTAGAACTTTGGATTTGACTTGCTATTTAGTATTTGGAATCTGGGTAATTACAAAATATTTACGTAATCACACACCTTTGAAGGCCTTTGACCTTCCTTCTGCTGGAATCAGGGAGATGTGTGGAATAGTCCTAAGAGATGAGGGCATAGGAGAGGTTCTAAGAGATCAGTTCAGATTCTACTACCAGGCAAATAAGAAACATTGCATTTAATAACAGACTTCTGACAAAAATGAGAGTGCCAAATGTACCTAGAAAAATGAGAATTACAAAGCCTTTTAACTCTCAGAATATATGCATATACCATTAACATACATTAACACACCAAATATGTTTCAAAATATTGCCAGGACATGCCCAGCTTGAGACAAACATTTATCTTCTGTCTTTTTACTGATAATGGAGTGGCAATTTCTGCATAGCGGGACTGTGTATAGCAATTATTTATTAAAAACCTGGACATATCCAAATAAACTCTTTTGAACAATTAGTATAAAATTTTTGAGGAATAAAGGATTTTCCTGTCAAAGCAAAGTCAAGAGTAGTATCTGATAACAGGCAGAGAAACCACCATAGGAAGAATATTAATAAAACTTCTCTCAATTGTTCTACTTCACCCAAATCTACTCCAATTCTGATTAAAAAATAAAAAAGTTAAGAAAATCTGGCTTATAACTGTGCATTGTTGAATAATATTTTCAGATGCAAACATGCTTTTATGTGATTATCTGCAGCTCCTTCTGATTATGTACAATCTATATTGGATCTGAATAAGTCACTTTCTACACTGTTATAGTAAAAAACAATAGAATATTGGATCATGTGTTTTGAAAGAAGGAGAAAAATAATTTAAAAATTCTATTTGAACACCTAAATGCCAGCTAACAAGAAAAAAAAAAAAAAAAACAGAGATGAATAAATTTTTAAAAAAGAGGAAAGATAGAGACAACAATGGTTGTGTAGAAGAAAACTATGCTTAGAAGGGTAGGAAGTTTCCAAAAGTTCAGAACTTTGTATTTCTTTATGACACGTGTATAAGCTGTAACAGCCCATTCCCAGCTACATGCAGCTGTATTTGAGGTGTTAAACCAAGGACACTTCTGTTCTCTACAGGAGAATAGAAACTGAACAGATCTTCAAAAGTGTGAGTTGACGTATTTTATTTATGGCCATGGTTCTCAGAAACGGCTGCATTGACTTTTTATTTCCCCAAACATTTAAAATAAGTCACTTTTGGAAGGGAACCTTCCATCCAGCAGCAGAGCTCAGCAGTCCCAGCAGGCTGAGGAGGATTGGTCCCACGGCTGCCACGGCCCAGCTGCACTGGGGGGGTCCTGCAGCTCTCAGCTGCAGATCTGTGTAAAACTGACTCTCCTTTACAAACCACCTGCAAATTATGCCTTTGTGTTCAGAGGTATGGTGGAATTCAATTACAGGCTAGGATTTAAACAGTCTATAATTTTAGTCTTACATTTCCAACTTCCTACCTAATCCCTCCAACAATACTTGGCAATGTACCTTTGTCAAACTGGCCATGTGTCCAGCTCCTTGGAAAGAGAAATCTTGGCACAACTGACAACAGATGAAAGGACATCTCCCTCTGTTTTGCTCAACAGACCCTATTTTTCATCCATGCCCTCAGTCCTTCTGGAGGAGACATGAATGTGATACTCCTTAGTTCATACAAGGTCCTAGAATCACAGAATCATGGAATTGTTAGGGTTGGAAGTGTCCTTTGGAGATCAACAGTCCACCCCTGTGCCAAGGCATGGTTACCTGGAACAGGTGACACAGAAACCTGTCCAGGTGGGTGTGGAATATCTCCAGAGTGGGAGACTCCACAAGCTCCCTGGGCATCTCTGCCACCCTCAGCGGGAGGAAGTTCTTCCTTACAAGGTCCTTACTAATCTGCTGTCTATGAAAGCCTTCCCTTCTGCCCTGGGTGATAGACTCTTTGATTTCCCTTTTTCCTCTGTTGTGGAAGAACAGCTCCTATACAAGGACATGAAGACTAGGAATAGCCTTGTGGAAATTATAATAATAATAATAAAATAATAATAGTAAAATGGAATATAAATATTTCCCTCATTGCAAAATGTAAGTCACATTTCAAGGTTACTATACTGTTGTTTTAAATCAATAACCTCTTTCATGCAGACTGCTGAAATAAGCACATACAGACATGCATTCAAACAGATGCAGAAACAGACAGAAATGAGAAACACAATATATATAAAGCAAGAAAACCACTATCTTATGCATTCACTTCTTTCAATTGCTCAGGCTAAACTGAAAGCATGAGCCAGGCACGTTATACACCAGTATTTATGGGTGCACTATCCAGTCTCACTGTGACGTACAGGCACAGTTTTGTACTCGCAATTTCGACACATATGCATTAGATATGTGTCCTATTTTTATCCTGTTGTACAAGCAAAGGAAAAGATAACGGAGCCGTTTCCCTGACAAACCAAACAGTGGAGACAGGACCATTAGCTCTGCGCCATCCGTCTTGAGCGCTGTTTGGCACAAATGGCAGTGGCTTTCAATATTGCCTTTTCTGCTTCCCCCCTCCCCGTGTTTTAGCAATTTTAAAGTATTTTCACAAGTGGAAGAGCGGCACTGTTTCCCCAGCCCCCTCGTTTCCATGGATGCGCTCTGTGCGGTTGCCGTGGGGACGCGGCACTGGGGGGGTTTGATCCCGCTCGGGAGGCGGAGTGGGGGGGTCTGGCACTTCTAATGGGTGAGAAGTTTAATTGAAAATTAAGTGGGTGCTTCTTTTGAAGTGAGTTACGTGCTGGTGGATTTATTTTGCAGGAGCAGAAGTGTCCCGACCTCAGGGAGCGGGAGGTACGGGGAGATGAATTGCACAGAAGTGTTGTGATGATTCACACTCGGTGCAGGTTTCTGTGTTGAAAGCCTTGCCCGTTTCTGTAGTAGTGCTTGAAAGGATTACAATGGGATGCTGTTTCCAGAACTGGGCAAGTGAGCAGAAGCATGTTGAAAAGCATATCAAAAAGCAATACTCGAGCGTAGGTTGCACTGCAGCAGCCCTGGGAAACAACAAGGCTGTGGCTCATGCTCTGCCACTCCTGCAGAACTCATCGGGATTAAGCTGCAAGGCACCAACCCTGAGATCACCTCCTGGCAGGTGAGCTCTGCAATTGCACATTTTTGTATAAAGCACTAAATATTAGGTACCTTCAAGAACTATCACCTTACCAAACAGCTGCACAGAGGCTCACGTGATCCTTCTTTGCCCTGAGGTTTCTTTGTGAGCAGTTCCATTGCTTGCACTAAGTTTTAGTGGGTAGTAAAGTGTAGCTGGATGGCAAACTCTTGGGGAAGACATTACAAAATCAGATGCAAAGAGCCTTCAAAATGGCTTAGGACTCCTAATTGCTCTGACAATACTTCTTCTGGTATCAGGATAAGTAATAACAACAGATTGGAAATGCTTTTGAGCAAGTAAGGCAAAATAACTTCTGCAAAGGAAATGGATAATGAGGGCTGCAATATCCATTTCCTGAGAGGGCATCTCAGCTGCCACTTCTTGTGAAAAAAAATATGATACAATTTTTCTTTCCTACCCAACTAGATTGATTCAAACAAAGATTTGCAGCTGACAACAGTAAATATTTGTATTTCCAGTGTCTTTTACAGGTGTCCCAGTGTAAGTTGGATAGATAATTTAACCCTTACTAAGACTTATAAAAAAATTCCATGAAATCATTGTAAGTCATTACCAGGATTTTGCCAACCTTCCAGCCACCTCCACTAATCCCACCCTGAGTCCTGGCACAGCTGCATGCTGTTGGAGAAGCATTATAACACTTATCTATTTTTTAATTCTTGCAAGAATCTCCCCAGTGGAATTTCTGGGATCTTCTCAATAATCTTCTGATTTCCACTTTGAATTCAAACTGCTCCCTGGGGTGTTACCAAAACACACAAAAAGACTGTCCCTATTTGTGTAACTTGCAAGACAGATCATTAATCAATTTTAGAGAAATCAACACTGGACTATTTATGTACAGTTTGAGTTAAGAATCAAATGAATTCCTCATCAATAGAAAGTCCAGCACTACCATTGTATCTGTGTTCTAAAGTTGGAGCCTTGTTCTTTTTATACCTCATATTTGGGTTTGGTAACCCAGCACAGTCCTTAGAGCAATATTGCAGGTGTCATTCGTGCAACACGGCCAGCCCCAAAGCCTCACACTGCCTTTGGCAGTCAGCAGGGAAACAGAGGCACTCATGTGACTCAGTATTGTACCAGTGCCTCCTGCTGACCTCACTCACTCTGTCTGTCTGTCTGTCTCTCAGCAGTATTTCTAGGGCATCACACTATGGGAATGCTAAAAATTATCCTTGACAGGAGCCGAACCCACACATGCTCCGTTTCTGAAGGAGCAGTGTAATTTCTGGTACCAGAATGCCACTTTTAATTCTGGAAGAATGAATCCTGCTAGATAAAATAATTGACCAGCATGGTAGCCCCACACTTGAAGTGGGCTTAAGCCAAAACTCCCTTCCAGTCTTCAAATTCTGGTAGTTGATCCAATTTTTTTATTTTTCCTCCCACCCCCACAACTCATTTTTCCACTTTAGGATCAGGGAAGGGACCTAAAATACCACCAAATACACATTTCTCAGGAGTAGTGGGCTGCAACCCAGATCCTCTAAATTTTACATAACACTGCACAAAACTGGGTACATCTCTGGACATTTTTTAGATCCTCACATTAGTATATCTCAGCACTATATGCTCAAAAGCCTATCTGAGAATAGCAACCACAGGAAAATAAAGCAAATACTATGCATGGCAATAAAAATAATTGGCACTTTATATACCACATTCCCCTAAGTTCAGATATGTTCATATTTTGATGATAATGGAAAAGTGAATGGAAAATGGCAGAGGCTTGTGCTCTTACAATTACAGTGTGTTCTAAAAACAGTTATGTGAGTGTCATTACAGAGAAGAATGACTTGGCTTCACAGACCTTGTCTTCACTCAAAAAAATTATTTTTTTTCATTGCAGGGCTAACAAACTTAGAATTTCATGTGCTATAACATTTCTAGAGAAGCAGACATTCTAAGTCTCTTGAAGGAAAGCTTATCTTTGTGGTTTAAAATTTAAAACCACTGCACAGATTCCAATTCCCACCTTGGCTGAAGGTATGAGCTCTTTCCCTAGAAAACAGAGAGGGATGGAATCCTTTAAACTCTGATTGGGAACTGGAGCCTTGTGTGGAACATACATGCTGGATGGCTAAAGTGATTGCTTTGAAACCAACCCAGATTTTAACCTGTGATGCATGTGCTGGTCTTTTGTAACCCTTTGCATTAATTCCTGCCAGTATGTTAGAATGGCAGCAACAAAACCACTTAAGAAACCACATCTACTATTTGCTAATGGAATTTTTGAGATGAGCAGGGAAATTTTTAGTTAATAATGCATACAAGTATAGCCTATGGAAAGAAAATGCAGATTTTGAATGCAGAGCTAAAAAAACGCAAATGTGAATATTAAAGGAGAAAAAGCTTTTCTATATACACCACAATGTGTTGCCTGATAATGGTCTGAGTTTTGGGAGAAATTGGCTTCCTGGGTAATCAAGAATGGAATCTTTGCATGAAACCCACAAATATTCTATTGCCACAGCACTGATAAAGTGCCCACGTGCTACTTCCTGTACAGAGAGGCTGAAACAGGTCCTGCCTTCTTTCCAGAGCTCCAGGAGAGCTGCTGCAGCTGTATCCATCCATAGCCTCAGTTTGTCCCTTCCCAGGTCGCTGTTTTCTAGACTTGGCACAAGACCAGAGCCCAGGGAAGCAGCTGGGGTTACTTGTGCTGGTACCAGTGGGTTTTGCTGTGGGTCTCAGGAGGAGAAAGCGATTTACAACAGACAGAATACACCTCCTTTTTTCACCTTCCTAATTTCCATATGAACAGTTTTCTTTCAGTTACATACTATAAATCTCCTAGAAATTACCAAAATATTTTCCATTTCTCTTGGGAAAAAGAAAAATTAGTAAAAATAAGCAAAATAAGCACTGCCAGTCAGCAACGAATGAGGTAAGACTTCAGGCAGCACTCTGAAGCCCTGTGGGCCAGGTTCCTATCAGGACCCACCCTAGGGGGAATGTTACCAGCTGGCACATCAGGGGAAACTGAAAGGGATAACAGAACATACTCATGGCACTAAATTTAAATGTCAGTCATACTGGCATTCAAATACATCAAAAACACTTGTGCAGAGGTTTGACTTCTTAATATCTTCTTCTTGTGGAAATAAAATCAATTTCACCATTATATAAACTAAGACATAGAATGAGTCCAAAACCATTGGTCACAGGGATGGAATTAAAATCCCTTGTGTTAATACAGTAGTGGAAAATCCCGTGCTACATTTTACATTTCTGTGAACAGAAATGGAAAACATATAGAAATACAATATATTTAGCAATTCTGATATGTGTACACACCATATTATGCATGACTTGGAAGTCGGGATGCCAGAGGTAGAGCAGCTAAGCTGTGTTACTGTCTTAGTCAGGTCTATCCACCCAGGTCTCCAGGCAAAGATCAGAGGCAGCAGCTCATGCAAATGTTGGATTTCCAAAGGGGCTGCTTAGACAGTAAAATGAAAATCAACTTGAAACAATGACATTATAATATATATATTATTCCCAGGTCCCATTCTCTCAGCTGCAGTTAAAAGGCAATCTGTGAAATAATGAGCAATAAAGTAGCCAGTATTTTTTTCTGCTGGAAGCCAATTGTTCCACGTGGCTCTGAGTCCCTTTCAGCACTTCTGCTCCATATACTTAAAATGTCTTTTTTCAAAGCTCTTCACCTTCCCTTGTTCTTTGCCAATGGAGATTGAATGATGAATGAAATAATTGCTGAATAAAATCATTGCTGATAGAACAGTCCCAGCTATTAATTAGAAATTTCCTGGTGTTATTCTCTACTTGCATATCTATTACATAAATGTGAAGAAGGACTTCTGACTTTCTCCTTCTAAAAATTTATTTTTAATTTGCCTAAATTCTGTATAAATGTGGCTGATATTTTAATTACTGACAATCTTGAAATTGAAACAGCAGGAAATGAGTTGAAGAAAGATATAGAAGGGTGAAATAGTTGGAGAAAGGTAGAAAGATAACTTTATGCAAATATTGCTCAAAGAAGAAAGGAGATCACACAAAATCACTAAGCAAGGTGCTTCCATATTTGAATGATGAACAGAGAAGAATTAGAAACAATCCCCTTAATTTTTATGCCTATTACATCACTCTCTAAGCAACAGGGTTTTTCTCAGAGGACTCACAGGCTCCAGTCAATATTTATTCCAGCTGATATTTGACTGATCTACTTAACAGTGAATGACATGGTAGATCAAAGGAAAGGATAAAAACCCAACCCCCAAGAAAACCAGACTAAATCAACCTCCCAGTGATCAAAGAACAGTTCTGGCAATGGGAAGTGCCTTGCACCAGGCTGTCAGGAAGGGATGCAGTCAAGTCATGCCCGAGCCCAGCAGAGGTGTGGGTTCAAACTGCCCAGGCTGGCAGCTGGAGCACACAGGGCTGCCCTGGGCTGGGACAAAGTGAGCTCTGCTTTGTGAACCCAGGGGCAGCCTGCAGGCACAGCCTGGCTGCAGTGAACAGGCTGCTCTTGCATGGCACTCAGCAGCCTCCTGGGCTGAAAGAGGGGGTGGGTGTTGGGGTCTCTCATTTGCCTGTTGGTGAGGAATGACTCTCTTGGGATGTAACCCCTGCAGGGAATTCTGCCACAGCAGCTGAGCAATAGAATGGAATTTTTTCAGTGTTCAAATGAGAAGACCTGAAGTGAACACTCTTCTTCTGGTGAAATAATGATCTGTTTTCTCGTTTATGCAGAAGGTTTTGAAACAACAGTAAGAAACTCATAGAAGTGATGGATTAAGTAACATTGATAGCAACATCCAACTGAGCAGTTCCCAGAACTTCCCAATGCCATGAGTACAATACCTCCCTTGTAAAGAATCCTATTATATTTTACAAACAAAAAACCCACTTAGGCACAGAAAAGGAAGAAAAATGCATGTTTTTGCTAGAGAAACACTCTTTTTTTCCCATGAAAGCATCAAAAATCTTGAATTAGCCACACATCTGGCGCTGACACACCAGGTTAGAAGAGACTGCTAAAAGGAGCTGGCTGGAGTTCCAATGAACAATAACCAGACAAAGAGCTGATAAAAAGACAGAAGGTGACTTCCTGAGCTGCATCTCTTGAGATGCACTCACAACAGCAGTGGCTGAACCTGAGCAGCAGCCATGGCAGCTGTGAGAGCCTGTCCAGCCCCAGCAGCCCTGGGAGGCTGCAGAGAGCAGCAGCTGGCAGGGCTGGTAGAGCCTGGGCAGCAGCAACCTCCAGCTTTTGAGTCACTGCTCTGCCCTGAGAACCTTGGGGAGCACCAAGCAAATCAGGGAATGGGAAGTTGGGAAGACTGGGAGCTGAACCTTTGGGACAATTAGTGTCCTATAGACAGGTTATTGTGAAGGGAAAATCTGTGTGGTGGAAGGGAAGGACCAGAAATGTAAAGTAAAAAGTGCCAATGGTCTGATTCCTCAGACTAAGCCTTGGTGGAACAGCACTGGATGATTTGCCTGTGGCAGGTGGGGGGTCAGGCCTCCAGCGAGCTCTGTGTGTGGCATTCCCACACAGGCTGACTTCACACAATTCCCTTTCCCTCAGTGGAAATGTCACAGGTCTCCTCTCAAATGCACACTTTACAAAAATGAGCACGGATCCCACAGTTCATAATTGATTACAATTCCATTAGGAAACAGCAATATCTGCAAGTCTTACATAATCTAAAGATGAATCAATTTTAAGTATATTAGTGCTTTTAACAATTCCAAATTCTGAGTTAAATGCTTTACAAATTATGAAATCCTCATTTAATTACTTTAATAAATCTTGTTTACAGATTACTGTGAAAATCAGTGAAAACTAATTCACTTTGACTCTTCTGTGTGCAGTGCTGACAAAAATAGAATATTTTTTCTTTTTACTATGGTCTGGAAAGTGGAGGAAAAAAGCTTTAATTGAATATAATCACAATATGCTAGCAGCACATGTTATTTTCCCACTATTATATATTGATATTTTTAAATTTGAGGAAGTAATGCTTTTTATGGGAAAGGACTTTTTTATTACAGGAAACAAACGTTGAATATAAGCCTGGTAACATATTTTATTTTAGCTTAAAAGATTTCAGTTTTGAAGACTCTTATCTGTCTTAACAGTATAATGTCCAAGACATTTACTGCATGAGTTCATCTGCTGCAGTCATTTGTTGATGGTTAGTGATCAAAATACTGAAGGATTTGGCCCAGTGTGTTTCCAAAGCCCTGGCAGCCCCCTGGGCCATACAAAGCAGTGAAACATTTTGATCCTAGCTCTCCAGAACCAGTCTAGCCCAAAGGCAAGGATGCCACTGAAGCACGGAGGAAACACAGTACATGATGGGGAGTTGTTATTGACAGAAATCAGGAAGTTCCCTGGTTCACCATTTCCGTCTTGTCCATATTCCTAATTGTCAACAGGCTTCTGAGAAAATAATCAATTTCTATACTTTTGAGTAAACAAACATGCAAGATAGGAGGCTTTCTCTTCATGGAGATGTGTCTCAGCCTTTGGGTGAGGTTTTCTTCCCTTTTAGGGTCTCATGTAGAGCTCTCCTATATACAAGAATCCTGATTGACATTGCTGGAATAAATGCAACCATGTAATCCCTAGAGGAACACAGCAGCAGGTTAAATGTTGGTTATAAAGCACAAGGACTGCTTTCCTCTTTGGCTCATTAGTGATTTTCCTTCTGGAACCCAGTTAAGCTGAAACAAGCTGCACATGCCATAGCACAGAGGCAATGAAAAGAGACTGGGACCATATGCACATCCACAAAGCACGAGGATCAAACCAAGGAAAACCAAACTCCAAATTAGCATTCTTGTCTATTTCCCCCCTGATACATGAAGTAACCACTTGCCCAGGAGCCCAAAGGATAGCAAGCCCCTCCCAAATGGGTAGAAAACAGCCTTAATCAAAACTAGCCTGCATTACCTCTCCAGTAAATGCAGGTATAAATCTCGTGGGGTGTGAGGTATGCCTAAGGACAGGGAGCTTAGTCATCTGTTTATACTGACACCCATCCAGAAAATACCTTCCAAACCTCTCTCTCTTTTGAAGGGTATAATTTCTGTTGTCATATCCTTCAGAAAGGAGGATCTCCACTGTAATAGCCTTTGTCATTTCATAGTCACGTAGACACTCTTAGAGTGCATGGATTCAGAAGGCTGAACCTCTCAATTATTGTCTTCTGATTTGAACTATTCAATTATTTCAACTATTGACTTATAATTTCTTACTGACCTAGTTCCACCTGAAGCAGATCTGTTTTTTTTGTATTGCCAGCACTGTCTTTATCAGAAGTGCTCCTTTGGAGAGCTTAATAAGAATAATTACGAATACAGTTGTTTTCTTTCAGTGTATTTGGAGATTATTTCAGCACCCAGAAGATTGTTTCTATAAATGAAAACAGTATTCAGGTAATAGCTGACACATTTTTGTATGTAGTAGGGCACAACATACACACACAATAGGTTTCCTAATTGCTGCACAGTACCATTATCACCATATTGCATGCACAGTATTACAATTCAAAAGCATTTTAAGCAGTATCATTTCTTCAGGCTTGGCACAGCTCTTTTCTTTTGATTCCTGAAATCTGAACCCTGATGTGAGGAAGTGAGGGCTGTGGACGTTTCCATTGTTCAGCAGCAAGAGCAGGATTTGCATTCAAATGAACCAAAAAAAAGGAAGAGAAGAGGTCTGTAATTAAGACAGTGCATACAGAGTTTCGTTGACAAAAACTCCAATAGCTGATGATATTTTAAAGGAATACCTAGCCAAAGACAGGGCTCAAGCACACTAGGGCCTTTCCAGTGAAGCATTTGACAGGATGCCCATTTCAAGTGACCCAGCTGGAACCAGCAGGCCTAACCAGGCTGACTCCTGAGGTGCAGATGAGGGTGAGATCTGGATTCAGTTAACATGGTGCAAAAAGTACCTGCACTGACCTGACAGCAGCCTCAGTGAGAGCTGCCCCTGGTGCTGGTGAAAAATCTGCCTCTGCAAATTAAGCAATATCCTGGTATTTAAAACATCTGACAACGATAGGTATCTGTACAGAGGAAAGGAACTTGGAGCTTTGGGAAATAAAGGAAATAAAGTTCTGAAACTTGATGTAAAAGGTCATTATTTTAAAAAAATGTTTAGTCTGAGAAAAAAACTCCATGAGGACTCTAAAGCAGGGGGACTTACTATCATAAGCCTGAGTGATCAAAATTGTCCACAAAACTGTATTTCTTGGGTATGTTATATAAAACCCCCATAATTTATGGGAACAAACAGTTTGTTCCAACAGAATTCTTGCCAGTCATACAAGCTGGGGAGAGGAGGCCATTATTTTAAAACTGAAATTTGTCCTGAGAAACTGTAAGTCTGCTTAGCATCTGGGAGGATGAAGAGTCACTACTGGTCTCTGCAGTCAGCCATATATCAATATATTACCTGGTGCTGTGAAGAATATTGTGCCAAGCTAGGATACACATTCAAGGAATTGAGAAGAATTTGAAAGAGTTACAAGAGTGTTGGTATTGAAGTGTTGCTATTTTATAACTTTTTAGTCCTTTTTTTCCTAGGAAGACACTGCTTTCTGCAATAGGCAGGGGGGTGTCTGTTTACATGTGAGGTTGTGGAGTAAGCCTGTGAAAATGATTTTTTTTTGCATCAGCCAGAGGCTATTAAACTGTCATGAAAGCAAATTGGAGCATTATCTTTTAAATAGTATTTTTTCAACCATTACTCCAGTATTTCCCTTCTCCTTGCCATCACCAGAAACACAGGATTCTCACATTTAATCAGTGATTTCCTGTAGAATGGACCTAACTAAAATGCCCTGATTAATTTCAATGATGGGCTACAAGACTTTGCAATAATATTTTCATTCTATTCATGGATTATGTTGGTTTGTTAGACCTTCTCATGGAGACAGAGCTGAAATGCTTTAGATATTAGGAGCTATTATCTCTAATTTCATAATCTGTAATACACAGAATAGTGGCTGAATTTCTTAGTGATTGCTCAGTTTGTGCACAGGGTCTCTGAGCTTATTTTGCCCTTGTATGGTGGATGAGAATTTGGTATTTTATCTCTCAAATAAAATCCTCTAGACCTGCTTGAATTTCATATATTGTTAGTTGGAAGCCCCTGGGATGGAGCCCAGTTCCCATTGGGTTTTGTGAAGCCTAACAAAAAGTCTGAGTGTTTTCCAAGCAAGACTTTGGGAAGTGCAGGGATATTGATCATCATGGTTTGCACAGTGAAGCTCTGTCATCTGCTTGAGGGCAAGTCTGACCCCACTGACTGAAGCCCACAGACCACAGTCCTGCCTTTATCTTTCTCTACCTAATAAATAAAAAATACTACTTTCAAGAGAAATGTATGAAGGAAATGATTAAACACATTCTTTGACAACCTCAGAAGTTGTCGCTCCTCCAGCAATCTCACTTGGAATGACATTTATAGAAACACTCCTGTATTTCAGCTGGATCAGATTATCCTATTCCCAGTCTGTAATTTCCCAAAACAATAGCACATTTGTGCTTTTTTTTACTTTGAGACTCCACATGAAAATATTGCAGTGTTATAAATTACATGTTTACAGTTTGAGAAAAGCATTATTTGCACCCCATGTTTAAGCCAAAGAATTACTCCATCCAAGTAAATCTCAATTATCAGTGTTTCCTGAAAAACAATATTGGGGAGCTCTGTGTGAATTGTTTCTATGGTCTCCTAATTTCAGTTACAAGCCGGTTTTCTATCTTTCTGTGTTTCAAATTCAGACTATGATATGTCTGTTAGGTTTGTTAAACTTGACTCAGACTTTGAAAGAATAAAAGTTACTTTAAACATAACATAATGTTTCTACTGAAAATGCATTAGCCAAAATAGCACTCAGTTCCTTCTTACAGAGACATGTTATTCTGCTAGGACTGAAACAAATAACATGTAGAAACAAATCTGTTTAAAAAATTCACAGCTTTGCTTGGTTATTCAGCTATCTTTGACTGCTCTAAATTCCTGGAGCTTTTTTTTAATATAGAAACTGATGCACAGAAAATTTGGATTCAGGGGAACTTGTGTAAGTTGAGACATCAGGGTTCCTGCTTTCTCCAGAGTACACTGGAATGGTCTCAGCCCAGGTCTGGTCAGAGCCACAGGGAAGCAATGAGCATGACAGAGCTTTCCTCTGAGTGATGTGTTTGTGGTGTGCAGGAGAGGAAAAGGACCCCTCTGGTAGATAAATGCTCCTGCTAAGGATTAATATTCCCTTGTCTGAATGGAGCAGCAGTTCTGGCTGCTTTGTGCTGCACTGCAAATAGCTCAGGTGCTCTCCAGCCTGGGTGCCAGCTTGGGCACCAAGTCAGCCCCCCACAGCCAGACTGGTGTTTGTCCTCCCCATCTACAGCACATACTTGGGTTACATTTGAACATGCTGAATGTATCAATATATATATATTTAATATATTAAGCCTGTAAAAAAACAAGTGTTCTAAAGCAAATTTTATTTGCAAATTAGTGCTGGGAAATGTGGATATAGGAACATTAAGTGAATAGTCTGTTCTCACTAAGTGTACAGCAAAGGCAGCAAAGAAAGAGGTTGATGTTTTGATCACAAAACCACAAAACCATCCATCTGTTCTCATAGAATACCATCACTTACTCATCTGAATTTGGCTATTATTGTTAAGAAAGAGTAACTCCTGAACTTTAAATGCTTCTGGCTGAACTCGAATCTAACCCCCCATTAAAGAGCAGTGGAAAACACTGAGACAGTTTGTTCCTTAAAACCCTTTCCTAATACATGCTTATATCTGAATTATCCTACTTTTCACTTCATTCAGCAGCTCTCACAGATACTACCTGTTGGTGGATTTATGATAATCCCATACATTATTAACAAGTCCAGAATTTTTCAGCAAACAAGACAGCAAGTCCTGTGCTGTTTGGAATAACGCAGTGCGGGGTGTTGGAGCAGCCATGTCTCGGGAGCTCTGGATCTTTCCATGTGACATTGTTTATTCCATTGATGTTGGACAAGTGACACACAGACATTATCTGCATTTAGTTAATAAGATCTCTGTATATTTCAATAGCACAGTGACACTCAGTCCACTCACCTAAGGAATACATATGGAATTAGCAGGAGTCCTGTACATTTTGCACCCTGTTACTCATCATAAGCAAGTGCACAGAAAGTGCATCCTACAGATTCCCTAAAAATTGAGCAGACCTTCCTGTTTATCTCTGTCATCATTCCTTCTTGCTTGGTGTCCTGGTGGTTTATATCAGTAAATTTCTCTGTGCATTTTTGCCCCATTGTGGAATATTTCCATAATGGCTGTGAGATACTCCTTAGCAAATAACTGCAGTTATACATTTAAAGGGCAAGGAAATTATTTTTCTCACTGAAAACATGGAGCTGAAGGTAATTGATCAGCTCATGTAAATCAGTCAAGCTTCATTGAACTCAGAGAAATTGCATCAAATTGGCCAAGCTGAGAACCAGACCCTTAATTGTTCTCTCAGTAATAGACTTTGACCCTCTGCCTTAAAATATGGCCACCAGACAGTTTTTAAACCCCAGCTTTTCATAAGCAACTGGGATTTCACTCAGAGGAACTAGGATATTAAATGAAAATTAAAATGTGTATTGGGGATTCTCACTGTACACTTTAAGCATTTAATGCCACATTTAGACTATTCATTCTTAGTTGAAAATGATTTCTTTTTTTACCTGTACGGTTTCATGGAGGCTTCTTTAACCTTATTATTTCTAATTGAAAGCAACAGTACAGTTTTGGTGTGCATAGATTTAAAATACCTGTTTACAAAGAAACAAATGCTTTAGTCTGAAATTTAGAATAAATTATCATGGTCCTGATTGCTTTTCAGAAATATATGTCTCCTTGTATTCCTTAGAGGAAATACCCAATGCAGAAAATGTAGGTAGCTGGCAGTGGACAGAAGAACAAATAACTCCTGAGAAGGATTATATTTTAGATTTTTTCAAGATCTAAAAGCTGTAATGGAATCAGATCAGCTTCCAAAACACCAAGCTGGTTTGGTTTCGTCAAATTAGAGATTACAGAATGTTCAAGTGTTCCAGACATCATCTGTGTGGGACATGTGTGTGGGAAATGGTGCAGGCACCATCCCCTCTGCACTGCCAGGATCCTTGCTCCCTCCCAGAGCCAGGACCAGGGCCCTGAGCCCCCACACCACCCTCATGGTAATTCACTCTCAGCTTCCTTTCTGAAGTCACCAACTGGTTTTCTCTGAGATGACACCCCAACACTGCTGCTGCAGTATTTTTCTCTATCCTCCACCAAAGAGGCACTGTGGATACTGATCCTGCCCTGCTCTGTTCAGTCCTCCACAGACAAACTCTCAGGAATAGCCCTTGTGCCCTCCTGTGCCCTCACAGCAGAGTGGACACGTAATACACACCTGGCATCATACAACAAGAGCAAATCTTAAGAGCTTTTTAGGGACTTTGAATGCAAAAGACATATTAAACAGTAATTATGTCCCCTGGTCTTAAGGGAACTTGCACAGCAAGCCCTTGATCTGCCTCTGCTGAGTAAATGAGGTGTGAGGAGTGATCCCAGAGCCGGGCTGGCAGCGCCCAGCAGCTCCCACTGAGCTGCGGAGAGAGGAGCAGTCAGAGAAAACAATCTGGGATGGAATGGCCTCTGAACCAGGGAGCAATGTGATTGCCAGGAAATGGAGCAATCATGGACTGATGCCCTGACTGTTTTTCCAAGTGCTATCCAGGGTAGATAATGTCAGTTTAACCCAATGCTTACTGGTGCTGAGCATGGGGATGTAATTCAGCAGCAGTGATCCCAACCCAGAAACAGCCTGTAAAGGATCAGTGATGTGTCACATCTCCAAAACCACGACTTACACTAATTTAGGGCACATAAGCCACGAGCTTCTACTGTGCCCATGGAAGCAGTTACTCACTCTTCCAAGAGTGGTGTGCACTAAAAACTAATTAGTGGCATGACGCATTTTAAACCAAAGTCGTCACTGATGTTATGGAGGAGCACAGGACAGCTGTTTCTTCTGCAAGTTATAAACATGATTTGTCTCTTTTTCAGTTTGGTAAGGCAAAAAATAAAACTATAAAAAATGATTTCAAATTTGCCTGCTAAATTCAACTGACATTTCTAAGAAAGGATAATTCATGTTTCAGAGGAAAGAAACTGGACTTCAGCAGGGCAAACCAAAGTTTCTGTATTTGCAATTACTATGTAAGATGGACAAGTCAGGGCCTGTTAGAAATGTTGAGTGGGAAAGAACTGCAGGTCATCCTGAAAGCAGCTATTGGGCTGCAGGGAGTTTACATGGACAGTTCCTCAAAAAACTGTGTGAAGGGTGACTTTATTTGATCTTCTCATTACAACAATATAAAATATTCTAGGGGTGCTAATTGAATCTGCAGATGACAAAAGGTGAGAAATAGATGCCATATGGGAGAGAGCAGTATCATGCAAGGAGCGTGATCTTCAGGATTGAAATCACAACAATCAGACAGAGTCTGCCAGTATTAAATAGAATGTCAGTACCTGCAGGCTTACATAAAGTTCTGCTGAAATCTAGGGGCTATTAATGACATCTGATGCATTTATGCCGTGGCCCAAGCACAAAAAGGCTTCTTGGCTCCTTCTGACACAGCTCTGGTCATCTGGTCCTGAGTGAGTGAGATACAGCAGTGTAAAGTGCAGCAGTGAGGAGAAGGACTATGAGAGAGGGTAAGGAAAACAAAAATCTCCTTTACAGAATAAGATTTAAGAGGAGCTGGTGTGGCAACCCAAGCAAGAGGACAGCTGAACAGGAGACAAAGCTGCTTTTGGCATAGGTATGTGGGAAGGAAACCTCAAGCAGAAGTGCTCTTTGTGCTAATGAACAAAACTGGTGCAAGTACAAATGGTACAGGCTGGCTTTGCATGTACAGAGGCTGCAAATAGTAAATTTCTAATCATGAAAGGAGTGAGTTGCCAAAACAATTTATCTATCAGAGTAAAGAAAGCAATTGGCCTCAAAGCAAATGTGAACCATTTATCTCATAGTTGCCCTAGAAACTAAACAAAAGAATTTGATAACCTAGAAAGTCCTGTCCAATCTTATTTTCATTTTCCTGCCATGGTAATGCAGTGATGAGAAAGGTGGTTTCATTTCAATGCCAGGGAGTATTTGTGATATATAACTGTCTGAGGACTTGGTCACAGGAAAGAAAATGTGAAACACCTCCAGTTAAAAACAGGAGCTCTCTTATAGATACACTTGGATAGATACAAGGATATTTTACCCAAAACTGAACGGAACAGCAGCAACTTGTTGTCAGGACAAATTAAACAGTGACAAAGATCTTCTAGTTTGTGCATCAGCTGTATGCATGTTTCTTACTGACTCTATAATTACTAAAAGCTAAAATAGCCCAATGTGAAACAGAAGCTGTCAGGTGGTTTATGCCTGAAATTCAAATCAACCTTGAATTTTGTGCAGAGTGTCCTCCAAATTTAAGCTCTATGTATTTTAAGTTCATAGCCGCTTGTTGAGGGATAACACCAATTGGCAATAAACACTGCTTGTATTTTTTATTCTACTACTGCAATAACTGCAGAAGGTACCTTGATTAACTATAAAAAACAAGCCTGACATCATCAGTGTAAACAGGAGAGCAAAGAGGAATTATCTGCATTTCTAAACAGCACCTGACACCACAAATTCTCTGTATGGGAAGGAACCCCAAGGGATGTCTGTGGCACAAAGATCTTGAATCAGTACTGATGACACAGGCCCTGGGACTAGAAGGAGTTGTGGTCCACTGATGTTGTGAGCCAGTTCTGCACAAAAGCAGACAGAATGATTCCCCTTTAGCCAGTGCCACACTAACAGAGAGTCAGTGCTGGGTTAGGGTGAGCTGATACTCAGACGTGGGATTTTGAACCTGAGCCTCAGTTGGTGAGGGAGATGTGCCTACTATGTTCAAGAAAAGGAAGTTCTGCACTTGGATTCACTTTCCACTCTTCATTTGAAATGTCTAATCCAAGCTACCATCCACAGATCTATTTGTCTGATAAGGAAAAAATACTTTTTTGAAATATTGCTCAATCAATGTCCACAATAGAGGAAGTAGAAGTATCATTGGTGACTCGCCAGGCAAACCAGCCCCTTTTTCTACTGCAAATGTTTCTTAGGAGAGTTGATACCATCAAACTTCCATTTTACCTTCTTTATGCTAAAAAGCAGCTTTCTGTACCTGCTTTGGGAGCTTTGGGAAGGTATGGATTCAGTGAAGCTGTTAGTGAAAAGCAGGAACAAATTCCTGCTGTCCCTACAGCAAGGAGTCCTAGGTCAGGGCAGAGTCAGACTGCAAATAAAATTTCTAGCATAGTATTTTTTATGTTCCCTCAAGTTTTAACAAGGGAAAGCCACCCTTGACAGATAAATTTAGGGACAAACTAAATGAAGAACAGAGGTACCTAGAGTAGACATTTAGGCACATTTTCAGCAATTAAAGCTAAAGGAAAGACCAGAAAATAAAAACAGAAGAAATGAGCATTTTTCAAATGGAAATATTTTTTTTATCACCCATATTCTGAGACAAGTTAACAGACACTTGTTTTCTACTTCATTGCACTGCTGAGTTAATCAACTGTACCTAGGTCACCTTCTGCAATTGAGAGCACACAGATCCCTGGGAACAAGGGACACTTGTTCTCCCTCCTCTTGCAACTGTGCACTGTAAATAGGAACTGCAGATTCAGAGGGAAATCATGACAGTGATTAAATGTGTGAGTTCCACACTTTGCAGTATGGACCTGTTGATGTAAATGGTGTTGGGAGCAACACTGGATTTCCTCTCCAAAAGGCTCAGTGCAGATGGCCATGTCTGAAGTTAAACCAGAACAGGTTCTGCACTGCCTGTTCACAGTGTAAGGTTCAGAAAATTCACTGAACAAGCCAGCATTAAGAATAACAAGGATGAGGAAGCATTAACATTCCTAATAATCCAATTTACAACTACTTTAAAGCCATTTTCTGTTAACACAGCAGTCCACGGGGCCTTTAATGTAAACAAGGCCCTGTATCTCTGCACTATTTCAGCTCATGCATCTGTACAATAATAAATACTTAATTACCTCCAGGGTTGTTTTGGGGCCTAATTAATAATGTGAGTAAAGGGCTCTGAGATCCCTTGGATGAAAGATAGCACAGAAAAGCAAAGTACAAAATATGTTGTGTGAAACATTAAGTTTTAGAAACCAAAATAAAGCAAAGCCAAGGATACCAAACCAGCCATGACTTCCTTGCCAGTTTTCATATCCTGCTGCCTTCAGTGTTCACTCAGACTCCCATGGCTGAACAGCCATGTCTAGCACAGCTGGACACTGTCACCTTAGAGGACAGAGCAGCAGAGGTGTGGCCAAGCCTGCAAGCCTTGCAGGGAAGTTCTCCCCTCAGCACTGCCCAAGGCTCTGGTGCTGCTGCTCTGCTCATTCTCCCAAAGTGGAGCACACAGTCTGCAGGAGAGAGAGCCCAGTGCCCTGGGCTGCCCCTGCCTTGGCACTCCTGCTGCACTCAGAGGAGAGATGTGCTCTCTCCCTCCACTGGAACCTGCTGGAGGGGAAGTGCCCTCCCTAAGCTCTAGCTAGGGCAGTCTCCCTTTCATATCCAAGCACGGCTTGCTTCCCCATCCCTCAGTTTCTTTGCTGATGTTTTCACCTTTTGAATTAGTAGCTATTTTTATGACCTATTTTCTCATAAGTGTAGCAACCTTAAGATATTTTCCAAACATTCTTAAAAGGTGATTTAATTTTAAGAAAAAAACTTTATCACAGTAACATAGGAAGACAGACAATTCTGGATCACTCAGGCCATGATGGCTATCTATCTAGAAATCCACACACCAAAAAATTACAGTGCTTAGAAGACTGAATAGGAAATTTTAAAAAAGCAACCAAAGAAAAAAACCAAACAAAAACAATCCCCCACCTATTTTTTTTTTTTTTGCATTTTAATAAATGTACCTATCTTATAGTGTTATGTGTATAAAAGCAGTGCCAGTTATAAATGATCCCTATCAGCCTCTGTTACAAAGTACATCACTGTGATTCAGCAGAGGTGAAGGGAACAGGGAGTACCAGGCAAGAGGCTGTGAGAGAGGTTTTACATCACCCTGCCAAGGTCAGCCCCGCCGGGTGCTGTTCTGGCAGGGCTGAGGCCATGTCTACATGGGGAAAGAGAAGCAGGAAAGCAAACCAGGATTAATTAAATAGTGTAATTTTAAAGTACCTTCAATATAGCCTGGAGTTCACATGGATACTTTAATTCAGAAATAAAGCTTTAGTTTAAGTGAAGTGAAATGAAATTTACTTAATTTGTTTCTGTTGAGAATATCATAGAAAGGGGTACTTAAAATAAATGCATGAATATTGCAGTAAATTAATTTGGCTTAATTGTACTAATGTGCCCCTGTATAGACATGGTTTTAACTTACACCCTTGTAGCAAACTTGTGGAACAAAACATCTTTTTAAATATTTCTGTGTATTTCCTTGCCTTTGAATAACAGCAGAAAAATACAGAAATACAGACATGTTCAATGACCACTGGGGAGGCCAGATTTTTAGCAGAGGACTGTAATTTTGTAGGTGAAATTCTCTGTTGCCAATTGTATTAAAGGAAATCAACATTTTTACTCTTCAACTAAAAGTGGATTTAACTAACCAGAAAAAACCACAGCTGCCCAGAGAGTAAAACCTGAGTCATGGAAAAAGGCAGCTTGTGAGCCCCCTCTGTATATCAGAATAACTGCAGCACTTCTGCTAAACAAGGTGCTCTTTGTGAGAAAGGACAGAGCTCTCCAGCCATCAACAGGGCTGCACATCATGAGATGAGGTTGTGGTGAAGGTTTCATGCTGGGCTGCTGCCTAAACTGAATGGGCTTGGCCACTTAATAGTGTGTGACTCTTTTTGTAAGGCAAATCTGCTTTCTGGCCAGTAAGTATTTATTTGTGGTGGTATAAAATAAGGCAGGAGCACAGAAGGGTGAAGGGTGAGAAGGGTGGAGGAGCAGGACTTGCCCAGGAACCCCCCTGGAGCAAAGGTTGCTGCCAGACTGATGGTACACACACATTTCAGACCAGCCTCAGCCAGACACACATTTTGGGAACTGACACAGTACAGAGCCATTCTGAAGCCATTCCTGAGTTTTGAAGGAACTGTTTCACCAAGCAGAGCAGGTGCAGGATACTTTAAGAAGCAAGGATGTTAGCCTTAAAAGATGAAGCATTCTTAAGTTTTTTTTGTATGGGCTGAGTATGAAAGCTTTTCTCTTGCCAGCAGTCTGATCCCATGCTTAGGGAGGTTCTCTGGGCAGTTGATATATTCATAGTGAATGATCCTTTCTAAAGAAAAACTCTTGTGTTCTCATTTACATTGATTTGAATGAGAAAGAAATGTATTGTGAAGTTAATGCAGAACTCTGGACAAGTGTGTGAAATATAGTTTCTTTTCTTGTATTAAGACACAAATTTTTAAGACATGTGGTGCTAGGGGACTGAATCTTAATGTAATATACTGTGTGTCAGCTAGACAACCAAAAACAAAAATGGAAGGGAAGGAATAAAGAGAATGATCCTTGCTTCCACATGAAGGTCATTATGTGTGATCAATGTCCATTTGGATAACTCACAGATGCCCCAGTGCTCGTCTGAATTCATCTGAGTGGTTTAAAAAACAGATGAAAATCAATACCTGAACACTCTGTTAAGTGCTTAAGTGGATGTAAGGAGTGTGCACACTGTTCTCAAGCATTTGACATGGTAAACAGGCAAAAAAATTCCTTCACTAATGTCACTAGGAAGGGGTGGACAGTAATTTCACATCTGTTTTTTTTTTGGCTACTGAGTGGAAATGATTAAACCTGTAAAATCTGAGATGAAGAAATGGCACAGGAATACATCACCTGCTACAGAGGCTGTTAAATTATTGAGCAGGGAAGTTGTCAGAGAGGTTTTGTGTTAACTGAAGGGAGCCATGCTATTACTATTTTGTGGAAGTTTTTGAGTGAAACTGTTCTGTGTATTTATTTACCTTAGGCTATTTCTGTCAGTTACCACAACTGCAGTGACAGAAATTTTCTTTTCATCAGAAAAAAGCAAACTCACAACATGGCAATTTTTGGCAAGCTTTACCAACTACAAGAGAAGCTTTTCTTCTCACATTTCCAGATCTTTCCATAGCCCTATCTGTATAGTAGATGATAACAGCATGTGCCACATACAGCTGCATCATACAAACAAAAGTACATACAAGAGGAATTGTATGCTGAAAATTTTTACTGGAAAGCTCTTTCTATTCAGCTAGGCTGTGACAAAGAAGCTGTTTGCATTTTCAGCTTCACAGAGGTCTAACTGTAATATCTGTCGAGATCTGAACTAAATTTATAGTGTGGATCATTACCTGTAACATACCTCTTAGGCATCATTGATTCTTGTTGCAGCAAGACTCTCTTTAACTCTATTTGTTACATTGTAAACGTTAAACAAGTTGAAATTGAATGCCCAAATTATTTCTTTTGGTAACAGAAAAATAAATATGTTTGCCAGTCAGTGCACAAACTCTTGACTTTAGCTCTGTATTACTCTTTGAAGAAGTGTAAGTCAAATGATGAAGAAGAATTTTCTTTTGCAGTTGTAATTCAGATATGAATGTGCCTGGATGTGGATGAAGAGAAAGCTCTCCCTGCCCATCACACAGCCCTGCACAGTGAAAAGGTCATGGTATTTCAGGTGCTGCTGGTGAAGGGGTCCTGAGTGCAGGTGCTAGTGGGTGTTGTGGTGGCTACTTGTAAGACACTGACAAAGGAGAAAAAACTAAAAATCCTAAACCTTATACTCCCAGAAAAACTCACAGCCATAGTATTATAAACATTTCCAAAATATAAATTCAACATCATCTTTTTAGCATGACTGTTTCATTCCACATAGACAAAAATGAAGAAGTCTCATCTGTCATACAAAGAAGACCCCAAAAGGAGTTGATTCCATGCAAAGTTAACTGAGGGGGCTTGAGGACTCTGTGGGCATTGAGCACAGGAAAGTGGATTTGTGCAAGAATTTACTGTGCAAAAATTAGCTGACAAACTAATGCAAAAGATCCCCAAGGGCACAGAAGTGCTGTCAGCACTGGGTTGTACATCGTGAGCACTTCCATATTTCAGTATGAAGCTGCATCATATTTCTCTCCTCCATTTTTTGTAGGCTATTGTAGATGGTCCCTAGAGGTGTCAAACAGAGCTCCACTCCACTGTCAGCTTCCATGTATAGAGTATGCCACTCCTGCCACATGATTAATGTTCACATTCCTAAAAGTAAATGCATTTCTCTACTGCAAATTCTATAGCTGGAGATAATATTTTAAAGGATGACACTCCTAGCTGTTTGCAGTTACTAAATGCATTGATCTTTATTTTTAAGGAAGGATTGAAATTTAATAATGGTGCATAGTGGGAATGGAGAGATTTATTTACTTTGTTAGAAATGATTCATGGAAGTCTTGTTATGGGAGAGAAACTGACTGCAGCTGAAGGAGAATTATTGTTCATAGTTTAACCACATAACATCTTAAGCACATGTTAAAATATAAATGACAGCTTTAAGGTTCTGATGGAAGGAAACATAGTTGAGGTTGTCAAATCAGCTGGGAACATTCTCCCCTGAAGCTCAGGCTAAAGCAAAACTTTCCTTTAGCACTAATTCAAAGACTGATCTTCCTATTCTCCATCTGTTATACCATGGAAAACTTCTAAGTTTCTAACCAGAACTTTAGGATAGACACATTTAGATTAAATATTTCAAAAGAATTCCAGATCCATGGTTGCTAGAGCAAGCCAGCACTTGGGGAATGCTGAAATTCAGACCTGAGGAGATTATTTCTTGGTCTAGCTGCTATACCTTGAAGAGTAAAGACAGTTCTGTTACCATTTCTTGTAATTGAATACTGAAAGACTCATAACACTGGAATGCACACAAACAGAGCCCAGTGTCAAAGGCAGCAGGTATCCAAGAACATCCCAAGCACCAGCAGCTCCCAAGCCTGGCAATCTGTACCTCTGGGAAGTGAGCACTAGGGTTGCCAGTGAGGTGAGGTGACAGAGGAGTGTCCCAGAGCCAGAGCAGACCTCAGGGGACAGCTGTGGGCTGTTATGCAACAGGAGAAGAGAAGAGTGGTGCAATGCAGACACTGCTGAGCAAGGCATTAATCTGGGAACTTACAGTCCCAGGGATTTCACTTGTTTCCTGGCATTTGCTGATAGAAGTTCATGTTGCTTCCTGATTAATTAAGGTCTTAAATAATTAATTAACTTCCCATGTAATTATTATTACCTTATAATAGTATCTCATCTGTGCTTTTGAGTGAGAACAGGTATGACAGAAAGTCCAGGAATCTTCATTCTTGCCATTTCCAGCTGAAAACAGCAGTGCTCATCCTCCTGATGAGCACAGAGCAATCCCAGCTGTGAGAGCAGCTTGGTGCCATCCATTATCACCCTTGGAATGAATGTTCCCTCTGCCTTTTCCTCCCTTTCGATGGGAAATGGGAGCTCACTGCAACACAGTCCTTCCTAGCAATGTGCTGGGTAAAGCAAGGCTCCACATAGCTCATGAGCCTTTGCTTCTGCTCTTTTACTCACAGAGGCTGTTTCCAGGTGCTGAAGGCCAGCAGAAAGGCAGAGGTGAGCAAAGCTGTTGTTGCCATTATTGTTCAATGACTGGGAAAGGACAGCAGAGGGAGTTTTGTCATCTTTAAGTGGACTCGTGCTATCTGTCCTTCTGCAGATATGTGGTTTAGGTTAGCTGCTTGTAAGGGTGAAGAAATTGTTAACTGAACATTTTTTTCAAGGAACAGAAGTATTGAGAGATGTAGGTGCTAGAACACAGAGAGAAAAAGAAATCCAGATGAGCCTCTGTAATGTATGTGAAGTTTGTAAGTCAAGAGCACAGACTGTGTTTTGAATAATGCATTTTGTATAGAAAGGGCTCTAAATAACTCAACAGAGAACACAGTGGGTAAGTAAGACAATTAAGCAATTTTACCAATTAAGCTATGGTCTACCTAAAGATGAGAGTCATTATTTACAGCTGAGATTGAACATTGGTAATACTTCTGAAACAACAACTTTAAAGGGGACTGGAAGAAACCTACTTCCTTTAGTGCATGGAAAAAGTAGATCAGCCTTGGTTATGAAATAAACAATAGGCCAAAATAGTCTAACCTAGATAAATACAATGTGTTCACATCCAAGGATCCTTCTGTGCAAGTGGCCTAATTGCATTTTATGAATCCCAGGGAAATCAAATGGGAGCTGCATTCAGCCTCTTTGAAAGTGGTATCATTTTTATTTAGGGTGCCTAAGAGGATATTTCTACACTATGAAGAAAGCTTCAGGATTGGCATCTGCAGGGAGTGGGGCCAGGCCAACCAATAGCAACAGAGCTGGGACAGGACTTCAGAAAGATACTATTTCTGTCCTCTTGTGACTGCAAAGGTGTGATTTGGAAATCAAAAATATCTTCTACTTTTATTGCTAAACATAGACCCAGCAGAAAAGAAAACGTAGAGAGCTGGAGTCTCAGGTATTTATTAACTCAAGTGATGATCAGAAGGGGTAAACATGCTCTGGCAGAGTTTAGCCAAAGACAAGGGAATGGCAAGACAGAACTGCAAGGCAGAACCCTGGAATTCTTGCTGAGACAGAGAGTGGGGCTCTGCCTCTTGGAACTTTAGATGGAGAAGAAACAGTGCTGAAGACAAGTTAGGAAGAAAGCCTGAGATTTTTTATCAGCCAGTACAAAGTATCTACTGAGGTTTAAAAAACACAACTTGATATTTAAGTGCCCTATAACTATCATATGACTGCACATAGCTGGGCACATGAATACCCCACACCACTGCTATTGACATGTCTTTAAATAGAGAAGATGGAGCACTGAACAATTCATATAAAACCTAAAATTATGAAATCAAATAATGAACTCTTACTTTTCCAAGTATATTCTTTATAATTTCCTATTTTGTTTTCTTGTCAAAGCTAACTCAGTTTTGGAGATCTTTGGATTTTGATGTAAACCACTCTGAAAGAAAAAAATTCCAACCAAGTTCATAACCAGGATTCCAGGAAGATAAATGAAATTTAGCAAATACTGAGATGTAGAAAGATGTACAGTTTCAGAAAATGTAAAGTATTATATGCCCAGACTACCTTTCATGGTTTACACAGTGGTAAAAACTAGAAATAAACTAGTGAAAACAAACTAGTTGTAAATGCTTGAGAACACCTGCCCTAGGAATCTTCCTGAGCTATAATTATTGCTTTGAGATTGATTAACTTGAATTAGAGTCCCAGCTATAGGAGTCCTTATTGCCTTATTGATCTTTTGTCTTATTCTGCCAGTCCAGGAAAATCCATGAAACCAAAAGGAGAAAGATTGTTTCTGCTGAGAAATTATTGCTTCTTTCTTGCCTTGGCTGCGGAGGAATATAGTGAAGGAGAAAAGGCATCTCCACACTGTCCCTGTGGCCTATGGATTACAGACTGCCTCTCAAAGGATGTTGACAGAAACTTTAAGTTATAATTATTGCCAGGTTGCCAAGACACTGGAGGGCTTTACTGGCAGCAGCAAACGTCTGTTTGCATGATCCTAAATTTCAGTGGAATTAAGAAAATCACATTCTCAATATCTGAAGGGGGCTGAGTCCCTCTTTAACTCAGATCCTTGTTTTATAGAGTATTTTTGTAAATATTTACTATTCATATGTTAATAGCTACCTTACTAAAACATACCTTGCTGCTAAAGAGGAGTAGAGAAATCTTTTGTACAGCAAATATCTCATCACAGAATAATGGAATGCTTTGGGCTGGGACCCTCCAAGTTGCAAGTGCCCTGCTGAGAGGGATCTTTCATTCTTGGTGGAGGGACAGTGGTGAAATACAAAAAATATATTCCAGTGGAATTTACTTACACACTCCTTGAACGGAGGATGTAAATCCTTTTAGCCAGCTCACAATTTAAGAGACTTCAAAAGGTAGTCTTTGAAGTTCAGAAAAGACCTTTGAAGTGGCTGCATATGCAAAAAAGAAATTAGTGTATAGCACAAAGCACTGAACTTCATTAAGTGCTTTTGTCAATTAGAAAATACAGCAGATTTTGCATAGCAAAGGAAGAAAATTGGGGCATCCTGTTCACAAAGGCTTTGGCTCTGTCAGAGGCTCTGGAGTTACCTAATGGCTACAAACTACCAGGTAGCCCCATGGGGAATACACAGGCTGGACCCACCTCCTCCCTTTGGAGAGGATTGCAGCTCTCAGACACAGATAACAATTTCTGTTCTAGGAGCCAGTGTGGGATGTGCTCCTGCCCAAGGGACAGAGCTGAGGCTTCACTGAGCTCGGTGTGGTTCCCTTTTCTGCATTAGCTTAGATCAGGGCAGCATCTGCAGCATCTGACACAAACAGTTTGAGCCATGAACTGTATCTGTGGTCATGCTCTGATAAATCTGGAAGCCTGAGCAGATTTCACGTTTGTTAACTCCCTTTTTAGGCAGGAGATGTACTTGGAGGTGCATTGTGTTTTGCATTTCATTAAACACATCTTTTCTCTCTCTTGTAAACAAACACCAGTAGGCTAAAAAGGCCCCTTATCCTTCAGGTTCCAACACAAGGATTGGTGAAGGAGTGCTGGTCAGGTCTGAGATGGAAACTGCCCCTGCAGATCCAGAGACAGCAGGAGGGGATGTCTCGAGGAGCAGTCGCAGGGACAGCTACTGGGACAAATGTGCAATCTGCTCATCCTGGTCAGCAGAGTCTCTGTCAGCTCTCAGGACATGAGGGGCATCACTCTGCCTGACAGAGGCTTGCTGAAAGCCAGGCCCAGCAAACCCTCCTGCAGTGAGCTTTACAGCCCTTGCAGAGGGCACCTGACAGGCCCTTGCCCTTCTCACTCCTTCAGTCATAACAACTCTGGGCCAAGAGGCAGACCAGCCTTCCTTCAGGAAACCTTTAAAACAGAACCCAACCTGCATCAACAGTGTCTGTTCCTCCCTGGTAGCTATGAATGCACAAGTAGCTGGTGAATATGTTATCTTGAACTGGGAATCTTTCCCAGCCTGGTGTTTCTGTCTGCTTGACCAAAGCAGAAGTTTCATGTTTGGGCTGCTTTGGTCTGCTGGTTCTACAGCTTCTAATCCCTTCTCTCTTAGGACAGAGTAACTAAACAAGGGACATTTTTTGATAAAACTGCTTCTATCAAAAAAGAGAGACAAGAATGTTGTTATTGTTGATGTCTACATTGTACTCCTGTAGCACCTATGTAATCATGGTCAGGAGCTGTCACAGGGAATATCACCAGGCATAAGAAAGAGGCAGCAGATGGATTCAGGAAATAAAGGGGGAGTCAAATACCACACTGAGACAATATTTGGTGAAAAGAAAAGGAGAGGTTAAAGCATACCAGCTGCATAATCACTCAAAATTTTCTGTCATCACATGGGAAAATGGCTTTAGGAAAGGATATGAAGGCAGGCAACAATTAGCTCTGTGAATGCTGATAGGAAGCTCATGCTAAGCATGAAGATCTGTGTTTGAAAACATAACAGATGAGTTATCAGGCTGATGTCACTGGAACAGGAGAGGTTGGGAGCTGATGTATTAAGAACATCAGTGCTGACAGGTGAGACAAGGATACAGCTTAAAAATTATGTGATACATGGTGGAACATTTGAGGGTTTTCCCAGGTGGGATCACTTGATAAATAAACAAAAAAGTGTGAAACATCAGTCCTGAAAGGGGGAAAAACAACACAGACAGGAAAAATACCTTTTTCTAGCACTGAAATAGGGAAAATGCCCCTGATAAAATGAATACAGATGCTTCAATTTAATTTCTTGCCCAGATAAGAATATATTTTAGAGGGTAGCCAACATCTATGGAACACTTGTTTTGTCTGTCATAATACTTTAGGCTACAGCTAAGAATAGAATTGGCAGCCTGAAAGGAAACAATAAAACAAATGGTGTATTTTTATGGTGTTTTAGTCCAGACAAGAGCAAAAGGCACTAAATGCTCACACAATAAAAAATGATGCCAACAATTTCAAACTGATAGCTCAGATTTGCCCCTGCAGATTTGAGTCCATGACAGAACCAGAACTTGGGAAGGTCAGACACAGAGGTCTAAAAATCTGAAGCTGGAAATTGAGATGGCAGAGGGTCCTCTCATTGTAGGCACACCTTTGTCCTTGCTAGTTAGAGATGAAACCCAAAACTCATGAAAGCATCAAGCTATGAGGTTGTACAGCAGCCAGCAGAGGCTTTTAGGCCACTGCCTTAACACCACCCACAGTTAAACATAAAGCTAAATAAAGAGCAGATAAAGAGGATATTGGAAAGTTAAAAAAACCCAAACAAACAAAAAACAAACAAACAAAAAACAAACAAACAAAAAACAAACACTCCCCCCCCCAAAAAAAAAAAAACCAACCTGTATAAATATTTTTAATCCTTCAATACTTCTACATCTAGAAGGAATACACATAATTTTGGACAGTATGGTTTCATGGATAATTTTGTAGAAAATTGGAAGCTGGCCTGCCAGATGGAAAAGGGATTTGGCCATGACTTTGATAAGTTTTGACCTATAGGGCCAGAATTTCAGTGAAACGAAACAGTTTCAGCTTTCATGACTTCATACATCCTCTGCTCATCTGCCAATGGAGCAAAATGAGTTACTCTTGCTGGAGATCTCACCTGCACTGTTCCAAACTATTTGGAGAAGTCAGAAGTGTAAATGCTCAGCAATTAAATTTGCCCAATGACGACAAATGGGTATTTAGATCTTTCCAGGCACTTGGATCCCAGAGAACATCATTTGAAGGACATGGATGATATGTTTTCAGTAATTGCCATCTAATTTCAATCTGTCTCTCTCCATTTAGTTCTTTTTTATTGCTTCCTCCTCCTCCTGTCAATCCCACCCTCAGCCTCAGGGACCTTTATATTTCTCTCCTTGGCTGGCCCCCTTTAATAAGGCCATGCCTTGTTATTTTATTACTCCCTAAGTGGTCCCCTGTGTTTGGGAGCATTTTCTCTGCATCTTCCAAAGCTGAAATATGAAAGTCTTTGGGCAGGATTTGTTCTGAAGGAGGTTAAGAGGCACAGCTGGACTGACCATCAGCTGACTGTCTGAAAAACAGCCACTCCTGATGTCACCCAGTGGCAAGCAGAAAGGATTTTCTGTGCAAATAGCTCCATTTTCATCCTGTGGATTTTTATAAGCTTTTGCTTGTAGATGTCTCAGTTCTTGAGATGTATCAGTTGTAGCTGTTCATAGTATTCAACATTCAGAATATTATAAGAAGTTAGAGTCAAGTCCTGCTTGCCTTTAAGTTATAGCAGATATGCCACTGACTTTAATAGCTGCAACATGAGACCCTGGAATATTATTTTTGGTCAACCTGTAAGCACTTTTTTATAAATGTACACAATGCATAACAGTTTCAGTAATTGCTTTGCTTTTTATGCTGTCCAATTATTATCTCTGCTCAGTATCTCCAATTTTCAAGTCAGCTATGTCTGCTTTTTGACTTTCTAAGCTTGCTGAATCATTGCAATACTTGAGTCACACTTAACATTACTGTATTACATTGTTAGATGTGAGAAAAGAAAAATAATACCATTTAACATAAACATTTATCATGAACATAGATTTGTAAATGTCATATACAAGCAATGACTCTGTGTTCTCAGTAATATTGCTTTAGATGAGAAACAGTCACAAAAGATTTCCTGATTTGTGTAAAAGAGTGGAAACTCAAACCAAAGAATTGAAACATTTGTAGGCACTAATCCCCCATTTATCTTTCCACACCTTAGACAGGAGCATTTGAGATCCCATGTGCTTTATGAGGAAGTGAGAGTGGGATTGGTATCCTGGGGCACACCTCTTCCAGCTCTTACAGACCTATGTTTGTTGGGGTCACCTTTTTATCCTAGAGGTGACTGCTGAATGCAGTGAGGGAAAGGAGTGTGACTTCTCTATAAAACCAAAAAATTATTGAGATTGTTTTATACAATTGTCATACCTAAGATCTGGCATTTCCTTTTGACAAAACAAAAAACTCCTTGGAGAGGAAAGGGAAACATAAAAAACCCTTACTATGCACTGGTTGGTTCCCACGTGTTCAATTCCTTCCTGTTTTGGTTTCAGTCCTTTATTACATTTTGAATTTTTGTCTATTCAGACTGATATACAAATCTGGTCAATCAAGACAATTCTCTAATACACATTACAGTCTTAACAACTCTTGTAGAAGTTAAAATTTCCATTGAAGAAACATATTCATCCATTTCTAAGAAAGAGACACAGGACAAACTGCTTGCATCCTAAGGGAAGTCCAGGATGGGAGAGAGCTATTAGCATGTTTCAGGAGGAACCCTGGGCTTATGTCAAGTATCCCAGCCCCATTTGTATTGCTCAGCCATATTTCCCCAGCCATCAGCTCTGTGGATGTGCACAGTCTGTGCCACAGCCCTGCAGTGCCAGCCCTGCAGTGCCAGCCTTGCAGGGGGCACTGCCCAGACCTCGCCCTCCTGACAGGCACCCTCAGACTTCTCCCAGCCCATTTCCCCTCCCAGCCTTCAGCAGTCTGCTGCAGCATGGTCTATGACACAAGAGGGGTGAAAAGAGCCTGTGTACTGAGATTCCTCAGGAACAAGACAAAAAGAATGTGCTTTCCTCCCAGCTGTCAGATGGGTTAAACTCAGGCTTATGGGGACAACACAGCACTGAATGAGTTGAGAGTTTCCTTGTTGCACCCCCAGAGGCTCTGTTATTGACTTAGCAGATGTATTTATACACCCTCACCTGAAAAGCTGAATGAATTGTAGCACTAGGAAAGCACAGAAAACACAATGTGTTTGTGTGATTAAATATTATCTTATAATGCATTCAATGAGCTAACTAGATAAAGGGTACTTCTTCATTTCTGCATGCTTGGTTTTTCAACCTTAATCATCTTTTAACATCTTTGCCTGTAGCTTTTTCTGAAGCAAAAAATATCCTATTGAGTGATAATTTTCAAAATGAGAATGGTATTATAAGCATTTATAAGGTAAGCTGATGATACTGTGTCTTATACTTGCTGGTCACAGTCAGTGCACCCCTATTATGCCTAAACCAGCTTGATATTTATGCTATTCCTAAATTGTTCTTGCCTTTCCACCAATAGACAGCCAATTGTTATGAACCAGGAGAATGCTTTCAGTGTCATGCTTCTAAGAAGTATTTCCAAGAAAGACATTTAGTCACAGCCTTGTGTGCAACCCTGAGTGATGGCTGGAGCAGAAATCCTGAGCAAGCTTCTCAGACTTTGACTAATTGCTGACTGCTGACTGCTCACTTTGTGAAGGCAGAGCTGAGCTACAAACACACACAGCTCTGCAGGGATATGAATCAGAGCAGGAGCAATTAGTTTAAAAAAAATAATCAGAAGCGGATAAAAATAAAACACGTGATATTTTTTGAACTTAATTGTCCAAAATTATGCATCTTCAATCTTTGCCCTGTATTTAGTCACTCGTGGCATGAAACATGCATCAATTTTCTTTGTGATAATAGGCACTTGTGTCTAGAGTCTTGATTTGCACGTGTTAGTTAAGGTTTGTATGTAGAAAATAGAAAATGCCATGTGAACACTTGGGGTACAGACTGTGATTTTTAGCTATCATTATGATTATAAATTACTGAAGCTGAACATAAGATGTGATAAAGAGCCCAAAAATAAACACCAAAATATCCATGAAATAAACACCAAAATATCCAGGAAAAAATATTCACCTCTGTTGGAAAAGAGAGAGGATAAGGACACAAGGAATCCATGTGACAGCCCACTACATGGTCACAAAGAAAACAGAACACTTTATCAACTGAAACAAAGTCAAAGCCTGTTAAAAATGGCAGCTGTACCTTTTGCTCTACCCAGAAACCCAAATAACACTGACAAGGCCCCAGCAGACATTTGCTCCCTGCAGTTCAGGGAGAGCCTTTCAGGGTGCTAAAGTGAAGGGAGGCTGCCCAGGGCAGGGAGAGGATGGGCTGGGGCAGTGACCACAGCCAGGACACCCTGCACAGCCAGGACACCCTGCACAGCAAGGACACCCTGCACAGCCAGGACACCCTGAACAGCCAGGACACCCTGCACAGCCAGGACACCCTGCACAGCCAGGACACCCTGCACTGCCAGGACACCCTGCACTGCCAGGACACCCTGCACAGCCAGGACACCCTGCACAGCCAGGACACCCTGCACAGCCAGGACACCCTGCACAGCCAGGACACCCTGCACAGCAAGGACACCTTGAACAGCCAGGACACCTTGCATAGCCAGGACACCTTGTAAAGCCAGGACACCTTGTACAGCCAGGACACCTTGTACAGCCAGGACACCCTGCACAGCCAGGACACCCTGCACAGCCAGGACACCCTGCACTGCCAGGACACCTTGCACAGCCAGGACACCCTGCACAGCCAGGACACCCTGCACTGCAAGGACACCCTGCACAGCCAGGACACCCTGAACAGCCAGGACACCCTGCACAGCCAGGACACCTTGCACAGCCAGGACACCCTGCACAGCCAGGACACCCTGCACAGCCAGGACACCTTGAACAGCCAGGACACCCTGCACAGCCAGGACACCTTGTACAGCCAGGACACCTTGCACTGCCAGGACACCCTGCACAGCCAGGACACCCTGCACAGCCAGGACACCCTGCACAGCAAGGACACCTTGTACAGCCAGGACACCTTGAACAGCCAGGACACCTTGAACAGCCAGGACACCCTGCACAGCCAGGACACCTTGCACAGCCAGGACACCTTGTACAGCCAGGACACCCTGCACTGCCAGGACACCCTGCACAGCCAGGACACCCTGCACAGCCAGGACACCCTGCACAGCCAGGACACCCTGCATAGCCAGGACACCCTGCACAGCCAGGACACCCTGTACAGCCAGGACACCCTGAACAGCCAGGACACCTTGCACAGCCAGGACACCCTGCACTGCCAGGACACCCTGCACAGCAAGGACACCTTGCACAGCCAGGACACCTTGTACAGCCAGGACACCCTGCACTGCCAGGACACCCTGCACAGCCAGGACACCCTGCACTGCCAGGACACCCTGCACAGCCAGGACACCTTGCACAGCCAGGACACCCAGCACAGCCAGGACACCCTGCACTGCCAGGACACCCTGCACAGCAAGGACACCCTGCACAGCAAGGACACCTTGTACAGCCAGGACACCCTGCACTGCAGCCAGGGCTCCTGCAGAGCTCTGCTGGGCACACTGGGCACTGCTGGGGACAGGAGGCACAGTGGGAGCAGCAGGCAGACCCCAGAGCCCCAAGAGTGTCACAGGGGGGTCCAGAGCACTCACTTGGTCCTTGGCAGCCCCCAAGGAGAGCAGCACCCACCCCATGCACCAAACACTCTGCACTATGGCAAACAAATTGCTATTCCCAGGACAAAAAAAAAAAAAAAAGAGAAAAAGAGAAAACAAACCAGAAAGCTTGAAAGCTGCAAAATATGAAAGTGTTATTTGAGACACCAACATTAATCCCTCAAGGTATTTTCCTACTTCATCCTCCTTTCCCCTGTTTTTCCTCAGACTTTCAGATGCTTTATGAAAAGGATGAAAAAAAATCTCAAAAGTTCTATTTTGGACTGAAAACTCCTTTCCTTCTCACTGCCCCAGGATATATTTGATTCCAATAAACTACATGAAAAATCTATTTGGGATTTTCTGATATTCTTTCTGTCCTGACCTATTATTGTATCCTCTTTCAACACTTTGTGAGGACAGCAATGTAATAAGGGGATATTTGGAGGCTCCCTGCATACATGGAGCTCAGATGCAGCTGCTAACCAGCAAAAATCAGGTTGTTGCTTACAGCAAGGGATGAAGGTTTTTGTGGAGTTTTTTTTGTTGTTTTTTGGTTTTGTTTTTTGAAGTTACATAAGGAGCATTCACAGAAGGATAAAAATAGTTTAGCAAACATCAAGACCTCAAGATCTATAGAGCAAGATCTTGTCTGATTGAGGGACAGAAGAGAAGCAGCCAGAAATTCTCAACTTTTAACCAGGAAGTTGGCAAATACACCCATTTCTTGTATTCTTATCCCAAGGCTTGCTCTAGACTCTTGTTGGGGAATCTTGTTGTGAATTCTTTGGAGTTTTTTCCTCACAGTATTATTTCCACAGTGCCTCTTCCCAGTTGAAGGTCAGGAGTTAGTTTTGTTATTTTCCAAAAGTGTTTGTCCTCAAACAAATACTCCTTGCCACCATCTCCAGTTATCATGAATAAAGATAAATGGAGCTGGCAGGAGAGAGTAAGGAAGGACAAAAGTAATAAATAATAGAGCAGAAAATAAATATATTTAAGCGCTGCAGTATGCAATAGGTTGGAGAGGATTTATAGCATTTTCTTAAAAGAAATGCAGCTTTCCAAAAATAGCTGGGTGGAAACTGTCACCTGATTTTTTTAAAAATTTCCAAATTAAGAAATATAAGTTTTGTGTCACTTGCTACAAAAAAATTATAAAAATATTTGTTTATTGAAATTGACTTTTTTAGATCATTCCGTTCTTTGAAGATTTCAAAATTTAAAAAAAAGTGGAAAAAAAAGATATTTATTCTCCAAAGATCAACATTTGGAATGAAAGTGCTTTATATATGTATAAAACTGTTTTGCTGCATTTAGTTCTCCCAGCTAAGGGCAGGTCTGTCTGTGGCTCCTGCACTTCATTTCTCAGTGGCAGAGTTCTGCAGAAGGTCCAGTCAAATCTCTCTGTAGGAAATTCCCTGACCATGCTGGAGCACCACAGGAATTCTATGGATAAAGGTCTTAAGTTCACATTTTTGTGTGTTTCTGTTTCCCAGTTTAAGATTTTTTTTTAAGATTATTCAAAGTCTTTGTAAGGCTAAATATGAAGCAATTGTCATTAACATCCTGATTATTATTATGAGCTCATTCAGTTCTTGTCATTCATATATATATATATATATATATATATATATATATATATATATACACACACAAATCCTTTCTAGAAGTACTTGTGGGGAAAGAAGAGATTTCTGTAAGTTTTAACCCCTTTCAATTTCCTTTGCATTTTCATAGGCATTTGAAATGTTCCATTTTTTAAAAACCCTCTTTGAACTCACACAAGGGGATTAGTTCTTTAAATTGAAATCACACATTAGGTGCATGTGAATTAATTAGCAATGAGGGGAGTTCCTTTCAAAGGGAATTAATTCCTTTCGACAGAAATCAAACTTATTTAGAACAGGGTTGGGGTTATGGGTTTTTTACTTCTTCATATAATTTTACTCTTTTTTGGCTCTTGCAAGTACTCAGCTATGACTTTCCCTAGTCAGCACACCCCAGTGGGGCAAGAAAGTTCTTTGCAGAGAGACTTGGTAATTTTTTACACTGCATCAAGCCAAGCTCCTGTTTCCAGGGGTGTTACACATCTCCACATGAGTCCCACAGTTTTGAAAGTATGTCTGTGTATGCATGCAGATTTTAGCCTATATTTTGAAGAAAACATTGTGGCTTAATGCACTTTGAAAACCCTCTTATTTCTGGAATTTGCAATAAAGATTAATGGGTTCAATTAAAAACTCAATTATTTTGTTATAAGTATTCAATTCTCAGTATATTATCACTTGGGAAATGAAGTATTTCAGGTAAAGGGAGTCACAGAATGTGCAGGCACCAACTGCTGAGAATTTAATTATTAGCAGGCTTGATCTGTAACTTGAAGGATTCAAAACCCTTTTTTCTTTCCCTCCAAACCCCAAGTTTGGCTTCCACTGAGCACAGAGCCCTCAGCCTGTATCCCACTGCATTCCTTTCTCCCTCAGCTGCCCAGAGATTCACTGACCACACTGAAGGGGCTTTGCCTTCCATGCCCTTTCTAACCCATTCCACACTTCTGATTTCACTGTGGAGACCTGGAGGAAAGCAGTTTATCTAGACAGTGACAGAGCAGTCTGTCCAGACTACTCTGAATAGCTCCTACTAATTTACATTAAAATGTGCATATGTATTTTAAATTACTTTTGACTTATCTCTCATGTCCTCAAATATTATTCTTATTTTTATTATTAATTTAGATATAAAACATTAATGGATTTTTATTCACAAAGTGGTTGTACTCAGAGCATTTCTTCTCAGGTAAGGCATGAGAGTAAGAAAAAATGTTAGTTGTAATTTACAGTTCAAAGCAAGCACTTTTAAACTCAATTAGAGACAGAAGTTTTAGGAGCCCTGATTGC